>NW_028139197.1:0-600000 GCF_964270905.1 Leucopleurus acutus
GAAAGGCAGGACAGGCCATGGAGAACTGGGAGCCTTGTTATGCTGATGGGCAGGATGTAAATTGCCAGCAGCCACTCTGGAGAAGTGTATGGTGTTTCCTGAAACATCCAAAAAACAAAGCAACAGAGCCTAGGGCACTTCCACTTATGGTCCTATAGCTTAGGGAAATTAAAATCAAAAAGACACAGCCACCCCAAGTTTGGGACGGCTCTGTTTACAAGAACCTTGTTCACCGTACAAGTTCAATATCACAGAAAGCGAAAAATGGATAAAGAAGTTGTGGTACATACGTACAATGCAATATCACTCAGCAATGAAATCTATTTCATCAGGCCCATAGCAGCATAATGAGTGGATTCAGGTACGATGATTCTAAGTGAAATAAGTCACACAGGGCTTACCTGGTGGCGCAGTGGTTGAGAGTCCGCCTGCCGATGCAGAGGACATGGGTTCGTGCCCCGCTCCGTGAAGATCCCACATGCCGCGGAGTGGCTGGGCCTGTGAGCCATGGCCGCTGAGCCTGCGCGTCCGGAGCCTGTGCTCCGCAATGGGAAAGACCACAACAGTGAGAGGCCCACGTACCGCAAAAAAAAAAAAAAAAAAAAATAAAAGAAATAAAAAAATAAGTCACACAGAAAAAGAAACATCATAAGATATCACTACTACACGGAATGTAAACTTGGTTACACAAGAACTAAATTACTAAACAGAACAGAGTGTCAAATGTAGAAAACCAATTTATGCTTGCTTAAGGGGAAAGGTGAGTTGGGGTGCTGCATACAACAAGAGATTGAAATTAGCACAGATACCGTTCCATAAGCCAAATATATAATAGACAAGTGCTACTCCTTGCTCAACGAACTGGACTCAACACCCCATATTAAACGCCTAACAATATACCTGACTAGTAAGAATCTTAAAAACTATGGATATATATGTCTCCGAAAGAGAATCAAGCGTGTGTACAGCGGCATAAACGCAGCAGTGATAGGATTGGTGAGGTTCGGTGAGCAAATGCAGACCCTTTGAAGTCATATTGCATGGTACCCATTCCATGGGTCTCAACTCTCCATGTTTAAGGGATTCTTCCTTCAGCTAAAACATGCATGTGGAACCCAGAGTAAGATCCACCGTGTGATCGGAAAACGTGTTCAAATGTGTCTCAGTTTACGTCCCCTGGTACTCGGGTGCAACATTCCAGACGCTTTACTAACACTCTCCCCACTTGGAGAGTCAGTGCCTTTAACCTCCTGTTTGGCCCAGTTTGCAATTTCTGTGGAAAATGAACAGGAATAGGGAGAACCAATGAGAGACTAGGTGGAGGTGTCTGGACGGGCAAATTTAACTCTCATTTCCCACCAGGAAGAGGAATTAACCAAAGGCTCAGCGTGCCGTGCCAGTACCAAACTAGGGCCTGAAGCAATCCTGCGGTGTTGCGGCCAGCTCACAAGAAAGCGAGTTGAAGAAAGGAGCTCAGGGGCACTGTAATTCACAAACCTGCAGAGTTATAAATGACAGCTATCTTCCAAAAATATATTGAAGTAAGGCTGCCAAGAGGACTTGAAAGCGGGGCAGAATTGCAGGAAACCGATTTCAGGAGGTAGACAGGAATTGCATGTAACGCATAGGAAAAGAGGCAGAACGTCCACAATGATGCTGTTGGCCAAAAAGGGCGTATGCGTTTTTTCCTGAATATATTCAGGAAAAAACGCATACGCCCTTTTTGGCCAAACAAGCAAGCTTGCAAAGGAAATCTGCACTACAATGAAGTCTCACTGCCCCCCGGTCAAAAGGGCCATCTGAAAAAAATGTAAAATCCAGAAAGGCAGGACAGGCCATGGAGAACTGGGAGCCTTGTTATGCTGATGATCGGGATGTGAATTGCCAGCAGCCACTCTGGAGAAGTGTATGGTGTTTCCTGAAACATCCAAAAAACAAAGCAACAGAGCCTAGGGCACTTCCACTTATGGTCCTATAGCTTAGGGAAATTAAAATCAAAAGACACAGCCACCCCAAAGTTTGGGACGGCTCTGTTTACAAGAACCTCGTTTACGGTACAAGTTCAATATCACAGAAAGCGAAAAATGGATAAAGAAGTTGTGGTACTTACGTACAATGCAATATCACTCAGCAATGAAATCTATGTCATCAGGCCCGTAGCAGCATAATGAGTGGATTCAGGTACGATGATTCTAAGTGAAATAAGTCACACAGAAAAAGAAACATCATAAGATATCCCTAATACACGGAATGTAAACTTGGCTACACAGGAACTGAATTACAAAACAGAACAGAGTGTCAAATGTAGAAAACCAACTTATGCTTGCTTAAGGGGAAAGGTGAGTTGGGGTGCTGCATGAAACCAGAGATTGAAATTAGCACAGATACCGTTCCATAAGCCAAATATGTAATAGACAAGAGCTACTCCTTGCTCAACGAAGTGGACTCAACACCCCATATTAAACGCCTAAGAATATACCTGACTAGTAAGAATCTTAAAACCTATGGATTTATATGTCTCCGAAAGAGAATCAAGCGTCTGTACAGCAGCATAAACGCAGCAGTGATAGGATTGGTGAGGTTTGGTGAGCAAATGCAGACCCTTTGAAGTCATATTGCATGGTACCCATTCCATGGGTCTCAACTCTCCAGGTTTAAGGGATTCTTCCTTCAGCTAAAACATGCATGTGGAACGGAGTGTATGATCCACCGTGTGATCGGGAAACGTGTTCAAATGTGTCTCAGTTTTCGTCCCCTGGTACTCGGGTGCAACATTCCAGACGCTTTACTAACACTCTCCCCACTTGGAGAGTCAGTGCCTTTAACCTCCTGTTTGGCCCAGTTTGCAATTTCTTCGGAAGATGAACAGCAATAAGGAGAAGCAATGGGAGACTATCTGTAGGTGTCTGGACGGGCAAATTTAACTCTCATTTCCCACCAGGAAGATAAATGAACCAAAGGCTCCGCGTGCCATGCTGGAACTAGATTAGGGCCTGAGGAGATCCTGCGGTGTTGCGGCCAGCTCACAAGAAAGCGAGTTGAAGAAAGGAGCTCAGGGGCACTGTAATTCAGAAACCTGCGGAGTTATAAATGACAGCTATCATCCAAAATTATACTGAAGTAAGGCTGCGAAGAGGACTTGAATGCGGGGCAGAATTGCTGGAAACTGATTTCAGAACGTACACGGGAGTAGCTCTTAAAGCATAGGAAAAGAGACAGAACTTGGAAAATAATGCACTTGGCAAAAAAGGGCATATGTGTTTTATACAGAGCTCTCATACCTGAGGGGAGGAGATTCCCAGCAGGCTCCAACTGCCACCTGAGGGCTCACATTGCCAAGGCAACGTGAGCATGCCAGGCAGGAGTTACCTCACAGCAGAGGTCCCACCTCACAGAAGGGTGAGAAACCCAGCCAACATCAGACTCTCACCAGAGGGCCCACATCACCAAGGGGATGGGAACCAGGCAGGAGTGTCTTCACATCAGTGGGGTCACATCATCAAAAGCTGAGGTACTCAGCACATGTGTCCTCAAACCAGAGGACCCACATCACCAAGGACCTCGGAGTGAGGCAGGCAGGAGTAGCCTCACAACACTGGGCACATAGAATAAAAAAGTGAGGAATCCAGCAGTTGGAACCTCCCAGCAGGCGGCCCAGAGCACCGAGGCCATGAGATCCAGGCCACAGTGAACTCACAGAAGAGGGCCCATGTCATGAAACTGAGCAACCCAGCCATTGGAACCTCAGAGCAGGAGGCCCACATCCCCATGGGGATGGAATTCTGGTAGGAGTGTCCTCGCACCACTGAGAACGTATCAGAAAATTTGGGGCGACCAGCAGTTAGGGCCTGACGCCAGAGGACCCTCATCACCAAGGGAAGGAGGCTCCCAGCAGGCTCCAACTGCCACCAGAGGGCTGACGTCGCCAAGGCGATGTGTGCCAACCAGGCACGAATGACCTCACAGCAGAGGGCCCACCTCAGAGAAGTGTGACGAACCCAGTCAGGATCAGACTCGCACCAGAGGGCCCACATCACCAAATGGATTGGAACCAGGCAGGAGTGTCCTCACATGAGTAGGGCCACATCATCTAAAGGTGAGGAACCCAGAACATGTGGCTTCAAACCATAGGACACCCATCACCAAGGGGCTGGGAGTGAGGCAGGCAGGAGGAGCCTCATAACAGAGGGCCCAAAAATAAGAAAGGTGAGGAATCCAGCAGTTGGAACCTCCCAGCAGGCGGCCCAGAGCACAGAGGCTAGAGGAACCAGGCCAGAGTGAACTAACACCAGACAGCCCACATCATGAAACTGTGAGCAACCCAGACATTGGGACCTCAGAGCAGAAGGCCCACATCCCCATGGTGATGGGAACATGACAGGAGTGTCCTGGCATCACTGGGCTCACATCAGAAAACGTGGGGTGCTCAGAAGTTAGGGCCTGACGCTAGAGGGCACTCATCACCGAGAGGAGGAGGCTCCCAGCAGGCTCCAGCTGCCACCAGAGGGCCAACGTCGCCAAGGTGATGTGTGCCAGCCTGGCAGGAGTGACCTCACAGCAGAGGGCCCACCTCACAGAAGGGTGAGGAACACAGCCAGGATCAGACTCTCACCAGAGGGCCCACATCACCAAGGGGATGGGAACCAGGCAGGAGTGTCCCCACACCAGTGGGACAACATCATCGAAAGGTGAGGATCCCAGCACATGTGTCCTCAAACCAGAGGAACCACATCACCAAGGGGTTCGGAATGAGGCTGGCAGGACTGGCCTCACAACACAGGGTCCATAGAATATAAAAGTTGAGGAATCCAGCAGTTGGAACCTCCCAGCAAGTGGCCCAGAGCACCGAGGCTATGGGATCCAGGCCGCAGTGAACTCACAGCAGAGGGCCCACATCATGAACCTGTGAGCAGCCCAGCTGTTGGGACCTCAGAACAGAAGGCCCACATCCCCATTGGGATGGGAACCTGGCAGGAGTGGCTTTGCACCACTTAGCACATATCAGAAAATGTTAGGAGCCCAGCAGTTAGGGCCTGATGCCAGGGGGCCCTCATAACTGAGGGGAGGAGACTCCCAGCAGGTTCCAACTGCCAACAGAGGGCCCACGTCTACAAGGTGGCATGCGCCAGCCAGGCAGTAGTGACCTCACAGCAGAGGGCCTATCTCACAGAAGGGTGAGGAACCGAGGCAGGATGAGACTCTCACCAGAGGGCCCACAACACCAAGGGGATGGGAACCAGTCAGGACTGTCCTCCCACCAGTGGGGCCACATCATCGAAAGGTGAGGAACCCAGCACATGTGGCCTCATATCAGAGGACATACATCACAAAGGGGATGGGAGTGAGGCAGGTAGGAGTAGCCTAAAAACAGAGGGCCCAAAGAATAAAAAAAGTGAGGAATCCAGCATTTGGAACCTCCCAGCAGGCGGCCGAGAGCACAGAAGCTATGGGATGCAGGCAGGAGTGAACTAACAGCAGAGAGCCCACATCATGAAACTGTGAGCAACCCAGGCATTGGGACCTCAGAGCAGAAAGCCCACATCCCCATGGGGATGGGAACCTGACAGGAGTGTCCTGGCATCACTGGGCTCACATCAGAAAACGTGGGGAGCCCAGCAGTTAGAGCCTGATGCTAGAGGGCCGTCATCACCGAGGGCAGGAGGCTCCCAGCAGGTTCCATGTGCCAACAGAGGGCCCACGTCGCCAAGGTGATGTGTGCAAGTCAGGCAGGATTGACCTCACAGCAGAGGGCCTACCTCACAGAAGAGTGAGGAACCCAGCCAGGATAAGACTGTCACCAGAAGGCCCACATCACCAAGGGGATGGGAACCAGGCAGGAGTGTCCTCACACCAGTGGGGCCACATCATTGAAAGTTGCCTAACCCAGCACATGTGGCCTCAAACCAGAAGACCCACATCACGAAGGGGTTGCGAGTGAGGCAGGCAGGAGGAGCATCACAACACAGGACCCATAGAATACAAAAGTTGAGGAATCGAGCAGTTGGAACCTCCCAGCAGGCAGCCAAGACCACAGAGGCTATGGGATCCAGGCCACAGTGAACTAACACCAGAGAGCCCACATCATGAAATTGTGATCAACCCAGCCGTTGGAACCTCAGAGCAGAAGGCCCACATCCCCATGGGGATGGGAACCTAAGAGGAGTGCTTGAGCAACACTGGGCTCACTAAGAAAAGTTGGGGAGCCCAGCAGTTAGGGCCTGACGTCAGAGGGCCCTCATCACAGAGCTGAGGAGGCTCCCAGCAGGGTCCAATTGCCACCAGAGGGCTCATGTCAACAAGGCGAGGTGAGCAACCCAGGCAAGAGTTACCTGATAGTAGAGGGCCCACCTCACAGATGGGTGAGGAACCCAGCCAGGATCAGACTCTCACCAGAGGGCCCACATCACAAAGGGGATGGGACCCAGTCAGGATTATCCTCACACCAGTGGGGCCTTATCATCTTAAGGTGAGGAACCCAGCACATGTGTCCTCAAACCAGAGGACCCACATCACCAAGGGCCTTGGAGTGAGGCAGGCAGGAGTAGCCTCACAACACAGGGCACATAATATAAAAAACGTGAGGATTCCAGCATTTAGACCTTCCAGCAGGCGGCCCAGAACACCGAGGCTATGGGATCCAGGCCACAGTGAACTCACAGCAGAGGGCCCACATCACAAAACTGTGAGCAACCCAGGAGTTGAGACTTCAGCGCAGAAGGACCACATCCCCATGGGAATGGGAACCTGGCTGGAGTGTCCTCGCACCACTGGGCGCACATCAGAAAATGTGGGGAGCCCACCATTTAGGGCCTGACGCCAGAGGGCCGTCATCACCGAGAGGAGGAGGCGCCCTGCACGCTCCAACTGCCACCAGAGGGCTCACGTCTCCAAGGTGACGTGTGCCAGCCAGGCAGGAGTGACCTCACAGCAGAGGGCCTACCTCACAGAACGTTGAGGAACCCAGCCAGGATTAGACTCTCGCCAGAGGGCCCACCTCACCAAGGGGATGGGAACCAGGCAGGAGTGTCCTCACACGAGTGGGGTCACATCATCGAAAGGTGAGGAACGCAGCACATGTGGCCTCAAGCCATAGGACAGTCATCACCAAGGGGCTGGCAGTGAGGCAGGCAGGAGGAGCCTCACAACAGAGGGCACATAGAATAAAAAAGTTGAGGAATCCAGCAGTTGGAACCTCCCAGCAGGCGGCTCAGAGCACCGATGATAAGGGATCCTTGCCGGAGTGAACTCACAGCAGAGGGCCCACATCATGGTACTGTGAGCAAGCCAGCCGTTTTGACCTCAGAGCAGAAGGCCCATATCGCCATGGGGATGGGAACCTGGCAAGAGTCTCCTCACTCACTTGGCGCACATCAGAAAATGTGGGGAGCCCAGCAGTTATGGCCTAAGGCAAGAGGGCCCTCATCACCGAGGGGAGGAGGATCCCAGCACACTCCAACTGCCACCAGAGGGCCCACGTCACCAAGGTGACGTGTGCCAGACAGGCATGATTGACCTCACAGCAGAGGGCCCACCTCACAGAAGGGTGAGGAACCCAGCCAGGATCAGACTCTCACCTGAGGGCCCACATCAGCAAGGGGATGGGAACCAGTCAGGACTGTCTTCCCTCCAGTGGGGTCACATCATCGAAAGGTGCGGAACCCAGCACATGTGGCCTCAAATCAGAGGACACATATCACAAAGGGAATGGGAGTGAGGCAGGCAGGAGTAGCCTAAAAACAGAGGGCCCAAAGAATAAGAAAGGTGAGGAATCCAGCAGTTGGAACCTCCCAGCAGGCGGTCCAGAGCACAGAAGCTATGGGATGCAGGCAGGAGTGAACTAACAGCAGAGAGCCCACATCATGAAACTGTGAGCAACCCAGGCTTTGGGACCTCAGAGCAGAAGGCCCACACCCCAATGGGGATGTGAACCTGGCTGGAGTGTCCTCGCACCACTGGGCACACATCACAAAATGTGGGGAGCCCAGCAGTTAGGGCCTGATGCCAGAGGGCCCTCATCACCGAGGAGAGGAGGCTCCCAGCAGGCTCCAAATGCCACCAGAGGGCTCATGTCCACAAGGCGAGGTGAGCAAGCCAGGCAAGAGTGACCTCACATCAGACGGCCCACCTCACAGATGGGTGAGGAACCCAGCCAGGATCAGACTCTCAACAGAGGGCCCACATCACCAAGGGGATGTGAACCAGGCAGGAGTCTCCTAAGACCATTGGTCCCACATCATCGAAAGGTGAGGAACCCAGCACATGTGGCCTCAAACCAGACGACACACATCACGAAGGGGCTGGGAGTGAGGCAGGCAGGAGGATCCTCACAACAGAGGGCCCAAAAATTTAAAAAAGTGAGGAATCCAGCAGTTGGAACCTCCCAGCAGGCGGCCAAGAGCACAGAGGCTATGGGATCCAGGCTTCTGTGAACTAACACCAGAGAGCCCACATCATGAAAATGTGAACAACCCAGCCGTTGGGACCTCAGAGCAGAAGGCCCACATCCCCATGGAGATGGGATCCTAAGAGGAGTGCCAAAGCATCACTGGGCTCACTAAGAAAAGTTGGTGAGCCCAGCAGTCAGGGCCTGATGCAAGAGGGCCCTCATCACCGGGGGGAAGAGATTCCCAGCACGCTCCAACTGCCACCACACGGCTGACTTCACCAAGGCAATGTGTGCCAGCCATGCAGGAGTGACCTATCAGCAGAGGGTCTCCCTCACAGGTGGGTGAGGAACAAAGCCAGGAACAGACTCTCACCAGGGGGTCCACATAACCACGTGGATGAGAACCAAGCAGGAGTGTCCTCACACTAGTGGGGCCACATCATCGAAAGGTGAGGAACCCAGCAAAAGTGGCCACAAACCAGAGGACCCACATCACCAAGGGGTTGAGAGTGAGGTAGGTGTCTGGACGGGCAAATTTAACTCTCATTTCCCACCAGAAAGAGGAATTAACCAAAGGCTCAGCATGCCGTGCCGGAACCACACTAGGGCCTGAGGAGATCCTGCGGTGTTGCGGCCAGCTCACAAGAAAGCGAGTTGAAGAAAGGAGCTCAGGGGCCCTGTAATTCACAAACCTGCAGAGTTATAAATGACAGATAACGTCCAAAAATATATTGAAGTAAGGCTGCGAAGAGGACTTGAAAGCGGGGCAGAATTGCAGGAAACCGATTTCAGGAGGTAGACTGGATTTGCATTTAAAGCATAGGAAAAGAGGCAGAACATCGACAATGATGCACTTGGCAACAAAGGGCGTATGAGTTTGTTCCTGAATATATTCAGGAAAAAACACATACGCCCTTTTTGGCAAACCAAGCAAGCTTGCAATGGAAATCCGAACTACTATGAAGTGTCACTTCCCCCCGGTCTAAAGGGCCATCTGAGAAAAGTGTAAAATCCAGAAAGGCAAGACAGGCCATGGGGAAAAAGGAGCCTTGTTATGCTGATGGGCGGGATGTACATTGCCAACAGCCACTCTGGAGAAGTGTATGGTGTTTCCTGATACATCTGAAAAACAAAGCAACAGAGTCTAGGGCATTTCCACTTATGGTCCTATAGCTTAGGGAAATTAAAATCAAAAAGACACAGCCACCCCAAAATTTACAATGGCTCTGTTTACAGGAGCCTCTTCTACAGTACAAGTTAAATATCCCAGAGAACAAATAATTGATAAAGAAGTTGCGGTACTTATGTACAACAGAATACCACTCAGCAATGAAATCTGTGTCACCAAGCCTGTACCAGCATAATGAGTGGATTGAGGCACGATGATTCTAAGTGAAATAAGTCACACAGAAAAAGAAACATCATAAGGTATCACTAATGCACGGAATGTAAACTTGGCTACACATGAACTGAATTACAAAACAGAACAGGGTCTCAAGTTTAGAAAACCAACTTATGCTTGCTTAAGGGGAAAGGTGAGTTGGGGTGCTGCATAAAACCAGAGTTTGAAATTAGCACAGATACCGTTCCATAAGCCAAATATGTAATAGACAAGACCTACCCCTTGCTCAACGAAATGGACTCAACAATGAGGTATCACCTCACACCTGTTAGAATGGGCATCATCTGAAAATCTACAAACAACAAATGCTGGAAAGGGTGTGGAGAAAAGGAAGCCTCTTCCACTATTGTTGGGAATATAAATTGATACAGTCACTATGGAGAACAATATGGAGTTTCTTAAGAAACTAATAATAGAATTACCATATGATACAGCGATCCCAGGACTGGACATATACCCAGACAAAACCATAAATCAAAAAGAGACATTCACCGCAATGTTCATTGCATCACTATTTACAATATCGAGGTAATGGAAGCAACCTAAATGCCCACAGACAGACGAATGCATAAAGATGTGGTACATATATAAAATGGAATATTACTAAGCCATGAAAGGAATGAAATTGGGTCATTTGTAGAGACGTCGATGGATCTAGAGACTGTCATACAGAGTGAAGTAAGTCAGAAAGAGAAAAACAAATCTTGTATATTCATGCATATATGTGGAACCTAGAAAAACTGTACAGATTAACCGTTTTGCAAGGCATAAATAGAGCAACAGATGTAGACAACAATCGTATGGACAACAAGGGGGGAAAGCTCTTGGAGGGGTGGTGGTGGGAGGAGTTGAGAGATTGGGATTGGCATGTAAACATTTATATGTATAAAATAGATAACCAATGAGAACCTGCTGTATAAAAATATAAAATAAAATTCAAAATTAAAAAGAAATAAAATTTAAAAAATAAAACAGAAAAAACAATTATTCCCTTCACATACATGTATTTATATGAATAAATTATTTCCATGCTTATATCTGTAAATACAAAAAAGAGGAATAAAATCTACCTTGAACCAAAAACGAAAAAGAGAAAAAAAAAACAGAACCCACCAGTTACTCAGAGGAAAACCGTATCAGGGCACTTGCTCCAGTTGTAAACAATTCTGAAGTTGGTCAGTGGTGGGGAATCGTCTCCCATTCAGCCAGCAGCCCCCACACAACAAGCGTCCTCATTGCAAAGCTGGGGCACCGTGCCGAGGCATCTGTGAGTAAACGTGAGCTGAACCCCAGGCCAGTTGCTGCTGAACTGTTCCCGCCCTTCCCAGGTAAAACACCTGAATATATACAAGGACTTGAAAGCCTAGAGGAAGGGCCATGGAGCCACACGAGTGACAGCATGCCAGCTGACTTGGTGCCTGCAGGCCAGCCAGGATGGTCCTGGCCCTGGGTGCTCTTCTGGAAGATTTCCATTTCCCTGCCTGAGATACCCGTCCTGTCCCTGCCCCCACTGCTTTTTTCCTTCCTCACCTCTGCCCAGGGAGAAATTCCAGCAGCAGGTATGGGTGACACATCCTCTTCTTTAGCAGGTGGCAGCCTGGCAACTGCTGCAGAAAGTCCAGCAGAGCCCCACTCACACTGGGCCACCCACAAAGCCGTGGCCTCTCACTCCCTCCCACCAGCCCAGCCCCGAGACTGCTGACAGGGCAGAGAAAATGGCGTCAGGCACAGCTGCAGGGGCTTTTGCTGCCTGGAGTGGTATTTATATTGATCTCAACCCAGGCACACCTGGGGAGGGCTGGCCGGCATGGTAAGGCTGCCCAGGTCAGCCAATCATCACCCCTCAGGGGCTCACAGTTGCAGAAAATGGAACTTGCTGAACCGGCCAGGTCCAAGGAACAGGTGTGGGCTCCTGAGAGTCAGGATAGACAAGGGGCTGCAGCTTTGGCTTGTTTTCTAATCATTTTATCTGGCCCATGAGTGGGAGACAACTTCAAGAAAACCCTCTCCTAATGAGAGGAACCCAGGAGTCAGGGAGAGGAGGGGTGGGTGGTGGTTGGAGACAGAGGCCTGGTGCCCTGGGTGCAGTGGAAGTCTCTGGAAGACCAGGTGGAGGGAGGCCACACAGAGTGATGCCCAGGGTCACAGACCTGTCGGAGCTGCTGTTTGTTAGTTCAAGTCCTGCTCTGAGGTGCTCTGTGTCAGCTCTGAGCGACAGGTGAGCTGGGGGTGCTCTTCAATGAGGGCTATGTGCACGGTTCCTGTGTGCCCAGCCCTGCCACGGTACCTGCAAGGGTAGCTCTGTATCCTGGGAGGGGCCTGACCATGAGAGCCCCGTGGGCTGGGTTGGGGGTGGGGTACCTGCCCAGGAGAGCTCCATATCCTGGGATTGGCCTGACCACGAGAGCCCCATGGGCTGCTGGGGACCTGGTAAAGGATGTCAGGACAGTCAGTGAAGCCACTGAGGATATACCTCCAGTTGCTCCTGATCCCTACACCCTGCTGGTCATTCTACCAACCACCAGGACATGGTATTCTGTATTAGTCTTCAATGATGCCTTCTTTTGTATTCCATTAGTCCCAGAGTCACAAGAAATTTTGGCTTGTGAGTGGCAGGACTCAACATACAACTAAAACAATACTTCCGGGCCGTCTTGCCCCAAGGGTTCAAAAATTCCCACACCATCTTTGGGGAAAGCTTAGCTAACGACCGAAAAGTTCTACCTCTGGAAAAGGAAACCCTCCTTCAATATGCAGACGACATTCTGATCGCCAGCCCTACTAAGGAGGCCTCTGAACTACCAAGCCAATAAAGGATAGAAGTTGTCCAAGAAAAAGCTCAAATATCACAGACTGCAGTGACCTGCCTGGGCTTCATTCTCACACAAGGTCAGAGAAGCCCATCCCAGGAAAGGGAAGAAACCATTTGCAGCCTTACCCCTTTCTAAAACTAGAAGACAGCTTAGGGGTTCCTGGGGAGGCCAGGGTTTGCTGCTTCTGGATCCCTAACTACAGTCTACTAGCTGGGCCTCTATATGAAACACTGAAAGGAAAAGATGATGATCCTTTTGAACAGAATCCAGAAGTGGCCTTTCAAGAATGGAAAGAGCAGTCAATTCAGACCCTTGCCCTGGAACTCCCTAATTGAGCTAAACCCTTTGACCTTTCCATTCCCGGTGAAAGGTGAATCGCCATTGGAGAATTAGTGCAAAAACTGGGACCACTTGAAATGGAACAACGCAAGAATGCCATCCAGGTAGGATAAACTACAGTCACCAAGGGGCTTGGCCCACTGCCACATCTGGCCAAGATACTGGCGGTATCTAAAAACCTGGAAATCAGCAGCCCAAAAGGCCACCTCCCTCCTAAGGGAAAAGGACCCCACGTGGTGATCCTAATCACCAACCATGCCCTGAAGTTGCAGGGTTCGCTCCGTGGGCACACCGACCTCGAGTGAGGAGGCCCTCCAACTCCAACATCCAGAGAGATAACCGGGGGCAACAGGGCACCATGACGACTCGTGTGAACATCACTTGACCTGGAGTTTCTCTCATAAAACAACAATAGTGTGTCCCGAAGGAGTAGACTACTGCTTGCAGGACTTCCTGCACCCGGAGGGGAGCTAATAATCTTGGCGGGGGAACCGTATATCACACCGTCACCATAGAAAAGCCTACAGACACCGTGATGATGGTGGCCAATAAGACCGGCTGGACTCCTGTTTACTTCAAAAGGCTGTTGACTCAGTGGCCATCATGGTCCTTGATCACCACTGACCCTGGACTGTCTGGGAGTTGAGCGGGCAGGGCTCTGACACCTGGTGCTGTTTTTACGTTAATTCAGGGGCCTAATTGAAGAAAGAGCAGACTACTGGTCAGAACATCTAGGCTGGCAGAAACGGTCAGCCTAAGGTGGCCGAACAAATGTGGGGCGGGGTGAAACCGGCCCCCACAGCGTCTCTGCACATCTCTTTCCTGGACCCTTAAAGGTCATTAGAATCTATAACACTTCCAATGCTGGTGCTCAGGCGGACGAGCAGGGAGGCAGGGGTCCTGGGGCCAATCAACGTCACCTGGAGGCTGCTGGGGAGAAGTTCTGACCCTCGTCCCCTGGTATGAGGGCTCCCAACTCAGCACTCAGCAGTTACAGAAGAAGGGTCTGCACCCTCAGCACTCCAAGAATGAGGAACGGGACAAAAGGCAGAGGAGGGGTTTGTCCCCAGCAAAGCCCATTAAAAATCCCTGGGAGATAAAAATAGAATGTGGGCAATAAAGTCGTCTGACCTTTTTTATCCTTTGTGCTTTGTCTAATTTCACGTGCTCCTAGGGTCCCGCATGCAGAGGTTCCACACCCGGCACTTCAGACCAGATTTCCTGGTGCAGAATGGCTGGGTCGACACCTCAGCTCCTGGGGCCCAGTGCAGACTCCGAGATATAGAGCCTGAGCTGCAGCCAACCCGGCCCTTGAGAGCTCCACCCCCTCCCTCTCACTGACTCTGACAGGATCTCTACACAGCAGCCCAGCCCACAGCCCACGGGGTAGTGCATGCTCTCACCTCTCCATTCTCTGATGAAAATATAAAGTTTCCTTTGCTTGGGAACCAAACTCAGTCTCGATCTGTTGGCCCCAATGACACTGGGCAGGGGGACCCTTGTTGGGGTCCACTCTGGAGGATCAGTAACAGAAATTGAGACTATTGTAACTTCAATGAACAGATGTGTGAGCCAAACTGTAGTTAACATAGAACAGTTTATAAGGCTCGGGTAAAATAAGATGTTTCTAACACTTCCATTTGATATTTCCATCACTTTATTATAAGCAAGTTCAGTGAAAAGGTTTGTCTTATTTGTCAGGTCAATATTAGAGAAATGAAGTGATTTCTTTCCAAGGATGTACATCTAATAATCTTGGTTAAAGCTTCAATCTTGTTTTAAATGCTTTTCCATTGAAAATGATACCTCTCTTTCAGCTCCCCCATTTCTGAGAAGTATAAAATCTTATAATTTATTATTACCAAAGGGGAAAGGTGGGAGGAGGGATAAATTAACAGTTTGGAATTAACACATACACACTGCTATGTATAAAATAGATCATCAACAAGGAACTACTGTATAGCACAGGGAACTACACTCAATATTGTGCAATAACCTATAAGGGGAAATAATCGGAAAAAGAATAGATATTTTTATTGACATCATCTATCAATGACAGTTAAAGTGTAACCTAAGGGAAGCCGGTGGTGAGTGCTTCTGACCCTGAAGACTTCAGTCATCTAAAGTTTGGACTCTGCCTACTTCCCAAGGCCCTTAATGAACATATGTGTAGCCGTAGCTTAAAAAACTCCCCAGTTTGGGTTTCGGGGAGACACTGATTTTGAAAAAGCCCTGGTGTTCTCCTTACATGAATGGGACTCTTCCTACTGCTAAAACATGTCTGTCACACCCAGAGGATGGTATACCGTCTGATCGGGAAGAGTTTGGAAAAGGCATCTCATCTCCTCATCTCCTGGTGCTCGGGTTCACCCCTCCAGCGTCTTTACTAACAGTCTCCCCACTTGGAGATGTCAACACTGTCAACATCCTGTTGCGTACAGTTTGGAATTTGTCCAGAGGATGAAGCGGAAGGATGAGGAACAATGAGAGACAAGTCCTAGGTGTTCAGACAGGCACATGTCACTCTAATTTCCAATCAGGAAGATGAATTGACCAAAGGCTAGGGTTGCCCATGGAAACAGTATAGGGCTTGAGGAAATCCCACTGCTTTGTGGCCAGTTCCCATAAACACAAGTTGAACAATGGAACTCAGGGGCAGTAAAATTCACGAAACTGCAGAGTTGAAAATATCTATCACTGAAAAATGTCTTGAGGAAAGTCAGAGAAAAGGATTGGCAAGCAAGGGAGAATGGCAGGAAAGGGATTTGAGGAGGTAGAAAGGATTCGCCATTAAGCACAAGAAAAGGGGCTGAACATTGCCGACATTGCAGTTGGCCAAAAAGGCTGTATGCGTTTTTTTCTGTATATATTCAAGAAAAGGGCATACACTTTTTTAGCCAACCAAACAGGTGGGCACTGGAAATCAATACTACAAAAGATATCACTTCGCATCAGTCAGAAGAGCCATCCTCATAAAGTGTAAACGCCAGAAATGCAGGACAGGGCAAGGAGAAGAGGGAGCCCTGTGAGGCTTATAGTGGAAATGTATATTGCCAACGGCCATTCTGGAGAAGTGTATTGTGTTTACTAAAGCATCTAAAAAATGAGCTACAGAGCATAGGGCACTTGCACTCATGGGCGTATATCTTGGGAAAAACAAAAATCGAGAGGACACAGGCACCCCAATGTTTACTGCCTCTCTGTTTAAAAGATCCTCGACTAGGATATAACTTAAATGTCTCTGGAGGGAAAAAATGGATAGAGATGTGGTACTTATGTAGAGTGGAATATTACTCAGCCTGGAAATCAATGAAATATGGCCAGTTGTAACAACTCCGGAGGAGTTACGTATGATCATTCTAAGTGACATAATTCAAAAAGAAAAAGACACATATCATAAGATATCACTTAAAGGTGGAATCCAAAATGGCTACACATGAAATAAATTACAAAACAAAAACATAGTCAAATATGTAGAAAACACGCGTAAGGCTGCTAAACGGGAAAGGTGGGGAGGGGTGAGGCATCATCCAGGAGGTTGAAATTAGCAAAGATACCATTCCAAATACCAAACTGATAATCAACAAGGCCTACACGGTAGCTAAAAGAACTGCACTCAGCACACTCAAGTCACCGGAAAAGAATATCTATGACTGGTAAGAATCTGAAAAAGAATTTATTGATGTCTCTCTGTACGTGAATCAAGTGGATGTACAGCAGCAAGAAACAGAGCTTTGAAAATCAGCTGTAACCAATATAGTAATAAATTGAAAAAAATAAACGACAGAGAGACAGAGAAAACCTCTTACAACTTTTCCTCAGGGACGGTGATGCAACATGGATTGAACACATCTAGACCCACAGCAGGATGAGACATAAGGCTGGAAACTGTTCGCGCTAAGAGAAATGTGAGGTTGGGTGAGGAAATGCACACCCTTTAAAGTAATACTACCTGGTACCCATTCAATGGGTCCCAAATCTGCAGGTTCAAGGAATCTTCCTACAGCTAAAACATGCATGGAAAACCCAGAGGACTGTACACCATGTGATCGGGAGATGTGTCTAAAATGCACCTCATTTATCCTCTCCTGGTGCTCCTGTTCATCATTCCAGCCACGTTACTTAGAATCTCCCCACTTAGAGAATCAGCACATTTAAACTTCTGTTTCACACATTTTGCAAATTGTGAGGAGGATGAACGGGAAGAGGGGGAAACAATGAGAGAATAGTTGTAGGGGTTTGGACGGGCACATGTCACTCTAATTTCCCATTAAGAATAAGAATTAAAAAAAGGCTCAGCCCGCCTCGCCGGAGCCAAAATAGGGCCTGAAGCAATCCTGCGGTTTTGAGGCCAGCTCACAAAAGAGCAACTTAAAAAATGGAGCTCAGGGTCACTGCAATTCACAAACCTGCAGAGTTATAAATGAAAACTAACGTCCAAAAATATGTTGAGGTAAGGCAAAGAAGAGGATCTGAATGCAAGACAGAATTGCAAGAAACAGATTTCAAGAGATAGATTGGACTCGCCTTTAAAGCACATGAAAAGCGGCAGAATTTCGACAATGATGCAGTTGGCCCAAAAGGGAGTATGCGTTATTTCCTGAATATATCCAGGAAAAAACGCATACGCACTTTATGGGCAACCAAGCAAGCAAGCAATGCAAATGTGCACAACAAAGAAGTCTCATTTCCCACCGGTCAAAAGGGCCATCCGAAAAAATTGTAAACACCAGAAATGCAGGACAGGCCATGGAGAACAGGGAGCCTTTATACGCTGATGGACAGTGTGTGAACTGCCGAGAGCCACTCTGGAGAAGTGTATGGTGGTTCCTAAATCATCTAAAAAACAGAGCGACAGAGCATAGGGCACTTCCAATCACGGGAGTATATCTAGGGAAGTCTAAAAATCAACAAGACACAAGCACACCACAGTTTAGGGCTACTCTGTTTACAAGAACCTCAACTTCAGTACACCTTAAATATCCCAGGAAAGAGAACAATAGATAAAGAAAATGTGGTACTTATGTACAATGGAATATCTCTTCACCATGAAATCAATGTAATAAGGCTAGTAGAAGGATAAAGAGTGGATTGAGGTCCGATAATACTACTTGAAATAAGTCAAACAGAAAAAGAAACATATCATAAGATATCACTTATAGAGGGAGGATAAATATGGCTGCACAAAAAATGAATTACAAAACAGAACAGTGTCTCACATTTAGAAAACACACTTATGTCAGCTTAAGGGGAAAGGAGAGGTGGGGTGATGCATAAAACCAGAGTTTGAAATTAGCACAGATACCGTTCAATAAACCAAATAGGTATCAGACAAGATCTACACCTCGCTCAATGAACTGGCCTCAACACACCCTATACACCGCAGAGAAATATATCTGAGTAATAAGAATCTTAAAACCCATGTATTGATATATCTCCATAAGGGAATCAAGTGTGCGCAGAGCGGCACAAACACAGCAGTGAAAATGAGCTAAACCCCATTATAGAAATAAATTTTAAAACCAAAACGCAGAAACAATGAAAGAGAGAAAAATTCTTACAAAATTCGCTCAGGGGCTGTGATGCAACCTGGAATGACCACATATAAACCCACAGCTGGATAAGACATAAGGCTGGACACTTGGGGCTGAAAGGATTGGAGAGCTTTGGTGAGCAACTGCCGAAAGTTTAATGCAATACTTCATGCTACTTATTCCAAGGGTCCCAACACTCCAAGTTGAAGGGAATCTTCCTACAGCTAAACCATGCATGGGAAATCCAGCGGATGGTATACCATATGATCGGGAAAGGTTTCTAAAATGCACCTCATTTTCCTCTCCTGGGGCTCCGGATCAACATTCCAGCCACTTTACTAACAACATCTCCACATGGAGAGTCAATGCCTTTAAGTTCCAGTATCGCACAGTCTGCAGTTAGTGCGGAGGATGAATGGGAATAGGGGGAACCAGTGAGAAAATAGCTGTAGCGGTTTCAATGGGCACATGTCACTCTAATTTCACATCAGGAAGAAGAATTAACCAAAGGCAGAGCAAGGCGCCCCAGAAGAAGAATAGGGCCTGAAGAAATCCTGTGGATATGAGGCAAGATCACAAAAATAAGAGCTGAAAAATGAAGCTAAGGGCCACTACAATTCAAAAACCTGCAGAGTTATAAAGTCCAACTATTCTCCAAAAGTATATTGAGGTAAGGCTATGAAGAGGCACTGAGAGCAAGGCAGAACTGCAGGAAACCGATTTCAGGAGGTAGACAGGAATTGTACTGAAAACATATGAAAACACTCAGAACGTCGACAATGATGCACTTGGCCAAAAAGGGCGTATGCGTTTTTTCCTGAATATATTCAGGAAGAAACGCATACGCCCTTTCTGGCCAACCAAGCAAGCTCTCAAAGGAAATCTGCACTACAATGAAGTCTCACTTCACCCCGGTCAAAGGGCCATCTGAAAAAAGAGTAAAATCCAGAAAGGCAGGACAGGCCATGGAGAACTGGGAGCCTTGTTATGCTGATGGGCGGGATGTAAATTGCCAGCAGCCACTCTGGAGAAGTGTATGGTGTTTCCTGAAACATCTAAAAAACAAAGCAACAGAGCCTAGGGCACTTCCACTTATGGTCCTATAGCTTATGGAAATTAAAATCAAAAAGACACAGCCACCCCAAAGTTTGGGACGGCTCTGTTTACAAGAACCTCGTTTACGGTACAAGTTCAATATCAGAGAAAGCGAAAAATGGATAAAGAAGTTGTGGTACTTACGTACAATGCAATATCACTCAGCAATGAGATCTATGTCATCAGGCCCGTAGCAGCATAATGAGTGGATTCAGGTACGATGATTCTAAGTGAACTAAGTCACACAGAAAAAGAAACACCATAAGATATCACTACTACACGGAAGGTAAACTTGGCTACACAAGAACTGAATTACAAAACAGAACAGGGTCTCAAATGTAGAAAACCAACTTATGCTTGCTTAAGAGGAAAGGTGAGTTGGGGTGCTGCATGAAACCAGAGATTGAAATTAGCACAGATACCGTTCCATAAGCCAAATATGTAATAGACAAGAGCTACTCCTTGCTCAACGAAGTGGACTCAACACCCCATATTAAACGCCTAAGAATATAACTGACTAGTAAGAATCTTAAAACCTATGGATTTATATGTCTCCGAAAGAGAATCAAGCGTGTGTACAGCGGCATAAACGCAGCAGTGATAGGATTGGTGAGGTTCGGTGAGCAAATGCAGACCCTTTGAAATCATACTGCATGGTACCCATTCCATGGGTCTCAACTCTCCATGTTTAAGGGATTCTTCCTTCAGCTAAAACATGCATGTGGAACACAGATTATGATCCACCGTGTGATTGGGAAACGTGTTCAAATGTGTCTCAGTTTTCGTCCCCTGGTACTCGGGTGCAACACTCCAGACGCTTTACTAACACTCTCCCCACTTGGAGAGTCAGTGCCTTTAAACTCCTGTATGGCCCAGTTTGCAATTTCTGGGGAAAATGTACAGGAATAGGGAGAACCAATGATAAACTAGCTGGAGGTGTCTGGACGGGCAAATTTAACTCTCATTTCCCACCAGAAAGAGGAATTAACCAAAGGCTCAGCATGCCGTGCCGGATCCACACTAGGGCCTGAAGCAATCCTGCGGTGTTGCGGCCAGCTCACAAGAAAGCGAGTTGAAGAAAGGAGCTCAGGGGCACTGTAATTCACAAACCTGCAGAGTTATAAATGACAGCTATCGTCCAAAAATATATTGAAGTAAGGCTGCCAAGAGGACTTGAAAGTGGGGCAGAATTGCAGGAAACCGATTTCAGGAGGTAGACGGGAATTGCATGTAAAGCATAGGAAAAGAGGCAGAACGTCCACAATGATGCACTTGGCCAAAAAGGGCGTATGCGTTTTTTCCTGAATATATTCAGGAAAAAACGCATACGCCCATTTTGGCCAACCAAGCAAGCTTGCAAAGGAAATCTGCACTACAATGAAGTCTCGCTGCCCCCCGGTCAAAAGGGCCATATGAAAAAAGTGTAAAATCCAGAAAGGCAGGACAGGCCATGAAGAACTGGGAGCCTTCTTATGCTGATGGGCGGGATGTAAATTGCCAACAGCCACTCTGGAGAAGTGTATGGTGTTTCCTGTAACATCTAAAAAACTAAGCAACAGAGCCTAGGGCACTTCCACTTATGGTCCTATAGCTTAGGGCAATTAAAATCAAAGAGACACAGCCACCCCAAAGTTTGGGACGGCTCTGTTTACAAGAATCTTGTTTACGGTACAAGTTCAATATCACAAAAGCGAAAAATGGATAAAGAAGTTGTGGTACTTACGTACAATGCAATATCACTCAGCAATGAAATCTATGTCATCAGGCCCGTAGCAGCATAATGAGTGGATTCAGGTACGATGATTCTAAGTGAAATAAGTCACACAGAAAAAGAAACATCATAAGATATCACTACTACACGGAATGTAAACTTGGCTACACAGGATCTGAATTACAAAACAGAACAGGGTCTCAAATGTAGAAAACCAACTTATGCTTGCTTAAGGGGAAAGGTGAGTTGGGGTGCTGCATGAAACCAGAGATTGAAATTAGCACAGATACCGTTCCATAAGCCAAATATGTAATAGACAAGAGCTACTCCTTGCTCAACGCAGTGTACTCAACACCCCATATTAAACGCCTAACAATATACCTGACTAGAAATAATCTAAAAACCTACCGATTTATATGTCTCCGAAAGAGAATCAAGCGTGTGTACAGCGACATAAACGCAGCAGTGATAGGATTGGTGAGGTTCGGTGAGCAAATGCAGACCCTATGAAGTCATATTGCATGGTACCCATTCCATGGGTCTCAACTCTCCAGGTTTAAGGGATTCTTCCTTCAGCTAAAACATGCATGTGGAACCCAGAGTATGATCCACCGTGTGATCGCGAAACATGTTCAAATGTGTCTCGTTTTCGTCCCCTGGTACTCGAGTGCAACATTCCAGATGCTTTACTAACACTCTCCCCACTTGGAGAGTCAGTGCCTTTAACCTCCTGTTTGGCCCAGTTTGCAGTTTCTGTGGAAAATGAACAGGAATAGGGAGAACGAAAGAGAGACTAGCTGGAGGTGTCTGGACGGGCAAATTTAACTCTCATTTCCCACCAGGAAGAGGAATTAACCAAAGGCTCAGCGTGCCGTGCCGGAACCACACTAGGGCCTGAAGCAATCCTGCGGTGTTGCGGCCAGCTCACAAGAAAGCGAGTTGAAGAAAGGAGCTCAGGGGCACTGTAATTCACAAACCTGCAGAGTTATAAATGACAGCTATCGTCCAAAAATATATTGAAGTAAGGCTGCCAAGAGGACTTGAAAGCGGGGCAGAATTGCAGGAAACCGATTTCAGGAGGTAGACGGGAATTGCATGTAAAGCATAGGAAAAGAGGCAGAACGTCCACAATGATGCACTTGGCCAAAAAGGGCGTATGCGTTTTTTCCTGAATATATTCAGGAAAAAACGCATACGCCCTTTTTGGCCAACCAAGCAAGCTTGCAAAGGATATCTGCACTACAATGAAGTCTCACTGCCCCCCGGTCAAAAGGGCCATCTGAAAAAAGTGTAAAATCCAGAAAGGCAGGACAGGCCATGGAGAACTGGGAGCCTTGTTATGCTGGTAGGCGGGATGTAAATTGCCAACAGCCACTCTGGAGAAGTGTATGGTGTTTCCTGAAACATCTAAAAAACAAAGCAACAGAGCCTAGGGCACTTCCACTTATGGTCCTATAGCTTAGGGAAATTAAAATCAAAAAGACACGGTCACCCCAAAGTTTGGGACGGCTCTGTTTACAGGACCTCGTTTACAGTACAAGTTCAATATCACAGAAAGCAAAAAATGGATAAAGAAGTTGTGGTACTTACGTACAATGCAATATCACTCAGCAATGAAATCTATGTCATCAGGCCCGTAGCAGCATAATGAGTGGATGCAGGTATGATGAGTCTAAGTGAAATAAGTCACATAGAAAAAGAAACATCATAAGATATCACTACTACACGGAATGTAAACTTGGCTACACAGGAACTGAATTACAAAACAGAACAGGGTCTCAAATGTAGAAAACCAACTTATGCTTGCTTAAGGGGAAAGGTGAGTTGGGGTGCTGCATGAAACCACAGATTGAAATTAGCACAGATACCGTTCCATAAGCCAAATATGTAATAGACAAGAGCTACTCCTTGCTCAACGAAGTGGACTCAACACCCCATATTAAACGCCTAACAATACACCTGACTAGAAATAATCTAAAAACCTACCGATTTATATGTCTCCGAAAGAGAATCAAGCGTGTGTACAGCGACATAAACGCAGCGGTGATAGGATTGGTGAGGTTCGGTGAGCAAATGCAGACCCTATGAAGTCATATTGCATGGTACCCATTCCATGGGTCTCAACTCTCCAGGTTTAAGGGATTCTTCCTTCAGCTTAAACATGCATGTGGAACCCAGAGTATGATCCAGCGTGTGATCGGGAAACGTGTTCAAATGTGTCTCGTTTTCGTCCCCTGGTACTCGAGTGCAACATTCCAGATGCTTTACTAACACTCTCCCCACTTGGAGAGTCAGTGCCTTTAATCTCCTGTTTGGCCCAGTTTGCAGTTTCTGTGGAAAATGAACAGGAATAGGGAGAACGAAAGAGAGACTAGCTGGAGGTGTCTGGACGGGCAAATTTAACTCTCATTTCCCACCAGGAAGAGGAATTAACCAAAGGCTCAGCGTGCCGTGCCGGAACCACACTAGGGCCTGAAGCAATCCTGCGGTGTTGCGGCCAGCTCACAAGAAAGCGAGTTGAAGAAAGGAGCTCAGGGGCACTGTAATTCACAAACCTGCAGAGTTATAAATGACAGCTATCGTCCAAAAATATATTGAAGTAAGGCTGCCAAGAGGACTTGAAAGCGGGGCAGAATTGCAGGAAACCGATTTCAGGAGGTAGACGGGAATTGCATGTAAAGCATAGGAAAAGAGGCAGAACGTCCACAATGATGCACTTGGCCAAAAAGGGCGTATGCGTTTTTTCCTGAATATATTCAGGAAAAAACGCATACTCCCTTTTTGGCCAACCAAGCAAGCTTGCAAAGGATATCTGCACTACAATGAAGTCTCACTGCCCCCCGGTCAAAAGGGCCATCTGAAAAAAGTGTAAAATCCAGAAAGGCAGGACAGGCCATGGAGAACTGGGAGCCTTGTTATGCTGGTAGGCGGGATGTAAATTGCCAACAGCCACTCTGGAGAAGTGTATGGTGTTTCCTGAAACATCTAAAAAACAAAGCAACAGAGCCTAGGGCACTTCCACTTATGGTCCTATAGCTTAGGGAAATTAAAATCAAAAAGACACGGTCACCCCAAAGTTTGGGACGGCTCTGTTTACAGAACCTCGTTTACAGTACAAGTTCAATATCACAGAAAGCAAAAAATGGATAAAGAAGTTGTGGTACTTACGTACAATGCAATATCACTCAGCAATGAAATCTATGTCATCAGGCCCGTAGCAGCATAATGAGTGGATGCAGGTATGATGAGTCTAAGTGAAATAAGTCACACAGAAAAAGAAACATCATAAGATATCACTACTACACGGAATGTAAACTTGGCTACACAGGAACTGAATTACAAAACAGAACAGGGTCTCAAATGTAGAAAACCAACTTATGCTTGCTTAAGGGGAAAGGTGAGTTGGGGTGCTGCATAAAACCAGAGATTGAAATTAGCACAGATACCGTTCCATAAGCCAAATATGTAATAGACAAGAGCTACTCCTTGCTCAACGAAGTGGACTCAACACCCCATATTAAACGCTTAAAAATACCCCGGACTAGAAATAATCTTATAAACTACGGATTTATATGTCTCCGAAAGAGAATCAAGCGTGTGTACAGCGGCATAAACGCAGCAGTGATAGGATTGGTGAGGTTCGGTGAGCAAATGCAGACCCTATGAAGTCATATTGCATGGTACCCATTCCATGGGTCTCAACTCTCCAGGTTTAAGGGATTCTTCCTTCAGCTAAAACATGCATGTGGAACCCAGAGTATGATACACCGTGTGATCGGGAAACGTGTTCAAATGTGTCTCGTTACGTCCCCTGGTACTCGAGTGCAACATTCCAGATGCTTTACTAACACTCTCCCCACTTGGAGAGTCAGTGCCTTTAACCTCCTGTTTGGCCCAGTTTGCAATTTCTGTGGAAAATGAACAGGAATAGGGAGAACGAAAGAGAGACTAGCTGGAGGTGTCTGGACGGGCAAATTTAACTCTCATTTCCCACCAGGAAGAGGAATTAACCAAAGGCTCAGCATGCCGTGCCGGAACTACACTAGGGCCTGAAGCAATCCTGCGGTGTTGCGGACAGCTCACAAGAAAGCGAGTTGAAGAAAGGAGCTCAGGGGCACTGTAATTCACAAACCTGCAGAGTTATAAATGACAGCTATCGTCCAAAAATATATTGAAGTAAGGCTGCCAAGAGGAGTTGAAAGCGGGGCAGAATTGCAGGAAACCGATTTCAGGAGGTAAACTGGAATTGCATGTAAAGCATAGGAAAAGAGGCAGAACGTCCACAATGATGCACTTGGCCAAAAAGGGCGTATGCGTTTTTTCCTGAATATATTCAGGAAAAAACGCATACGCCCTTTTTGGCCAACCAAGCAAGCTTGCAAAGGAAATCTGCACTACATTGAAGTCTCACTGCCCCCCCGGGTCAAAAGGGCCATCTGAAAAAAGTGTAAAATCCAGAAATGCAGGACAGGCCATGGAGAACTGGGAGCCTTGTTATGCTGATGGTTGGGATGAAAATTACCAGCAGCCACTCTGGAGAAGTGTATGGTGTTTCCTGAAACATCCAAAAAACAAAGCAACAGAGCCTAGGGCATTTCCACTTATGGTCCTATAGCTTAGGGAAATTAAAATCAAAAAGACACAGCCACCCCAACGTTTGGGACGGCTCTGTTTACAAGAACCTCGTTTACGGTACAAGTTCAATATCACAGAAAGCAAAAAATGGATAAAGAAGTTGTGGTACTTATGTACAATGCAATATCACTCAGCAATGAAATCTATGTCATCAAGCCCGTAGAAGAATAATGAGTGGATTCAGGTACGATGATTCTAAGTGAAATAAGTCACACAGAAAAAGAAACATCATAAGATATCACTACTACATGGAATGTAAACTTGGCTACACAGGAACAGAATTACTAAACAGGACAGGGTGTCAAATGTAGAAAACCAACTTATGCTTGCTTAAGGGGAAAGGTGAGTTGGGGTGTTGCATACAACAAGAGATTGAAATTAGCACAGATACCATTCCATGAGCCAAGTATGTAATAGACAAGAGCTACTCCTTGCTCAACGAAGTGGACTCAACACCCCATAATAAACGCCTAAGAATATACCTGACTATTAAGAATCTTACAACCTTTGGATTTATATGTCTCTAAAAGAGAATCAAGCGTGTGTACAGCGGCATAAACGCAGCAGTGATAGGACTGGTTAGGTTCGGTGAGCAAATGCAGACCCTTTGAAGTCATATTGCATGGTACCCATTCCATGGGTCTCAAGTCTCCAGGTTTAAGGGATTCTTCCTTCAGCTAAAACATGCATGTGGAACCCAGAGTATGATCCACCATGTGATCGGGAAACGTGTTCAAATGTGTCTCAGTTTTCGTCCCCTGGTACTCGGATGCAACATTCCAGACGCTTTACTAACACTCTCCCCACTTGGAGAGTCAGTGCCTTTAATCTTCTGTTTGGCCCAGTTTGCAATTTCTTTGGAAAATGAACAGGAATAGGGAGAACCAATGAGAGACTAGGTGGAGGTGTCTGGACGGGCAAATTTAACTCTCAGTTCCCACCAGGAAGAGGAATTAACCAAAGGCTCGGCATGCCGTGACGTAACCATACTAGGGCCTGAAGCAATCCTGCGGTGTTGCGGCCAGCTCACAAGAAAGCGAGTTGATGAAAGGAGCTCAGGGGCACTGTAATTCACAAACCTGCAGAGTTATAAATGACAGCTATCCTCCAAAAATATATTGAAGTAAGGCTGCCAAGAGGAGTTGAAAGCGGAGCAGAATTGCAGGAAACCGATTTCAGGAGGTAGACTGGAATTGCATGTAAAGCATAGGAAAAGAGGCAGAACGTCCACAATGATGCACTTGGCCAAAAAGGGCGTATGCGTTTTTTCCTGAATATATTCAGGAAAAAACGCATACGCCCTTTTTGGCCAACCAAGCAAGCTTGCAAAGGAAATCTGCACTACAATGAAGTCTCACTGCCCCCCGGTCAAAAGGGCCATCTGAAAAAAGTGTAAAATCCAGAAAGGCAGGACAGGCCAAGGAGAACTAGGAGCCTTGTTATGATGATCGGCGGGATGTAAATTACCAGCAGCCACTCTGGAGAAGTGTATGGTGTTTCCTGAAACATTCAAAAAACAAAGCAACAGAGCCTAGGGCACTTCCACTTATGGTCCTATAGCTTAGGGAAATTAAAATCAAAAAGACACAGCCACCCCAAAGTTTGGGACGGCTCTGTTTACAAGAACCTCGTTTACGGTGCAAGTTCAATATCACAGAAAGCAAAAAATGGATAAAGAAGTTGTGGTACTTACGTACAATGCAATATCACTCAGCAATGAAATCTATGTCATCAAGCCCGTAGCAGCATAATGAGTGGATTCAGGTACGATGATTCTAAGTGAAATAAGTCACACAGAAAAAGAAACATCATAAGATATCACTACTACACGGAATGTAAACTTGGCTACACAGGAACAGAATTACTAAACAGAACAGGGTGTCAAATGTAGAAAACCAACTTATGCTTGCTTAAGGGGAAAGGTGAGTTGGGGTGTTGCATACAACAAGAGATTGAAATTAGCACAGATACCATTCCATGAGCCAAATATGTAATAGACAAGAGCTACTCCTTGCTCAACGAAGTGGACTCAACACCCCATATTAAACGCCTAACAATATACCTGACTAGTAAGAATCTTAAAACCTATGGATTAATATGTGTCCGAAAGAGAATCAAGCGTGTGTACAGCGGCATAAACGCAGCAGTGATAGGATTGGTGAGGTTCGGTGAGCAAATGCAGACCCTTTGAAGTCATATTGCATGGTACCCATTCCATAGGACTCAACTCTCCAGGTTTAAGGGATTCTTCCTTCAGCTAAAACATGCATGTGGAACCCAGAGTATGACCCACCGTGTGATCGGGAAACGTGTTCAAATGTGTCTCAGTTTTTGTCCCCTGGTACTCGGGTGCAACATTCCAGATGCTTTACTAACACTCTCCCCACTTGGAGAGTGAGTGCCTTTAACCTCCTGTTTGGCCCACTTTGCAATTTCTGTGGAAAATGAACAGGAATAGGGAGAACCAATGAGAGACTACGTGGAGGTGTCTGGACGGGCAAATTTAACTCTCATTTCCCACCAGGAAGAGGAATTAACCAAAGGCTCAGCATGCCGTGCCGCAACCAAACTAGGGCCTGAAGCAATCCTGCGGTGTTGCGGCCAGCTCACAAGAAAGCGAGTTGAAGAAAGGAGCTCAGGGGCACTGTAATTCACAAACCTGCAGAGTTATAAATGACAGCTATCCTCCAAAAATATATTGAAGTAAGGCTGCCAAGAGGAGTTGAAAGCGGGGCAGAATTGCAGGAAACCGATTTCAGGAGGTAGACTGGAATTGCATGTAAAGCACAGGAAAAGAGGCAGAACGTCCACAATGATGCACTTGGCCAAAAAGGGCGTATGCGTTTTTTCCTGAATATATTCAGGAAAAAACGCATACGCCCTTTTTGGCCAACCAAGCAAGCTTGCAAAGGAAATCTGCACTACAATGAAGTCTCACTGCCTCCCGGTCAAAAGGGCCATCTGAAAAAAGTGTAAAATCCAGAAAGGCAGGACAGGCCAAGGAGAACTGGGAGCCTTGTTATGCTGACGGGCGGGATGTAAATTGCCAGCAGCCACTCTGGAGAAGTGTATGGTGTTTCCTGAAACATTCAAAAAACAAAGCAACAGAGCCTAGGGCACTTCCACTTATGGTCCTATAGCTTAGGGAAATTAAAATCAAAAAGACACAGCCACCCCAAAGTTTGGGACGGCTCTGTTTACAAGAACCTCGTTTACGGTACAAGTTCAATATAACAGAAAGCAAAAAATGGATAAAGAAGTTGTGGTACTTATGTACAATGCAATATCACTCAGCAATGAAATCTATGTCATCAAGCCCGTAGCAGAATAATGAGTGGATTCAGGTACGATGATTCTAAGTGAAATAAGTCACACAGAAAAAGAAACATCATAAGATATCACTACTACACGGAATGTAAACTTGGCTACACAGGAACTGAATTACAAAACAGAACAGGGTGTCAAATGTAGAAAACCAACTTATGCTTGCTTAAGGGGAAAGGTGAGTTGGGGTGCTGCATAAAACCAGAGATTGAAATTAGCACAGATACCGTTCCATAAGCCAAATATGTAATAGACAAGAGCTACTCCTTGCTCAACGAAGTGGACTCAACACCCCATATTAAACGCCTAACAATATACCTGACTAGTAAGAATCTTAAAACCTATGGATTTATAAGTCTCCGAAAGAGAATGAAGCGTGTGTACAGCGGCATAAACGCAGCAGTGATAGGATTGGTGAGGTTCGGTGAGCAAATGCAGACCCTTTGAAGTCATATTGCATGGTACCCATTCCATGGGTCTCAACTCTCCAGGTTTAAGGGATTCTTCCTTCAGCTAAAACATGCATGTGGAACCCAGAGTATGATCCACCGTGTGATGGGGAAACGTGATCAAACGTGTCTCAGTTTTCGTCCCCTGGTACTCGGATGCAACATTCCAGACGCTTTACTAACACTCTCCCCACTTGGAGAGTCAGTGCCTTTAACCTCCTGTTTGGCCCAGTTTGCAATTTCTGTGGAAAATGAACAGGAATAGGGAGAACCAATGAGAGACTAGGTGGAGGTGTCTGGACGGGCAAATTTAACTCTCATTTCCCACCAAGAAGAAGAATTAACCAAAGGTTCAGCATGCCATGCCGGAAGCACACTAGGGCCTGAAGCAATCCTGCGGTGTTGCGGCCAGCTCAAAAGAAAGCGAGTTGAAGAAAGGAGCTCAGGGGCACTGTAATTCACAAACCTGCAGAGATAAATGACAGCTATCTTCCAAAAATATATTGAAGTAAGGCTGCCAAGAGGAGTTGAAAGCGGGGCAGAATTGCAGGAAACCGATTTCAGGAGGTAGACTGGAATTGCATGTAAAGCATAGGAAAAGAGGCAGAACGTCCACAATGATGCACTTGGCCAAAAAGGGCGTATGCGTTTTTTCCTGAATATATTCAGGAAAAAACGCATACGCCCTTTTTGGCCAACCAAGCAAGCTTGCAAAGGAAATCTGCACTACAATGAAGTCTCACTGCCCCCAGGTCAAAAGGGCCATCTGAAAAAAGTGAAAATCCAGAAAGGCAGGACAGGCCAAGGAGAACTAGGAGCCTTGTTATGATGATGGGCGGGATGTAAATTACCAGCAGCCACTCTGGAGAAGTGTATGGTGTTTCCTGAAACATTCAAAAAACAAAGCAACAGAGCCTAGGGCACTTCCACTTATGGTCCTATAGCTTAGGGAAATTAAAATCAAAAAGACACAGCCACCCCAAAGTTTGGGACGGCTCTGTTTACAAGAACCTCGTTTACGGTGCAAGTTCAATATCACAGAAAGCAAAAAATGGATAAAGAAGTTGTGGTACTTACGTACAATGCAATATCACTCAGCAATGAAATCTATGTCATCAAGCCCGTAGCAGAATATTGAGTGGATTCAGGTACGATGATTCTAAGTGAAATAAGTCACACAGAAAAAGAAACATCATAAGATATCACTACTACACGGAATGTAAACTTGGCTACACAGGAACAGAATTACTAAACAGAACAGGGTGTCAAATGTAGAAAACCAACTTATGCTTGCTTAAGGGGAAAGGTGAGTTGGGGTGTTGCATACAACAAGAGATTGAAATTAGCACAGATACCATTCCATGAGCCAAATATGTAATACACAAGAGCTACTCCTTGCTCAACGAAGTGGACTCAACACCCCATATTAAACGCCTAACAATATACCTGACTAGTAAGAATCTTAAAACCTATGGATTTATATGTGTCCGAAAGAGAATCAAGCGTGTGTACAGCGGCATAAACGCAGCAGTGATAGGATTGGTGAGGTTCGGTGAGCAAATGCAGACCCTTTGAAGTCATATTGCATGGTACCCATTCCATAGGACTCAACTCTCCAGGTTTAAGGGATTCTTCCTTCAGCTAAAACATGCATGTGGAACCCAGAGTATGACCCACCGTGTGATCGGGAAACGTGTTCAAATGTGTCTCAGTTTTTGTCCCCTGGTACTCGGGTGCAACATTCCAGATGCTTTACTAACACTCTCCCCACTTGGAGAGTGAGTGCCTTTAACCTCCTGTTTGGCCCACTTTGCAATTTCTGTGGAAAATGAACAGGAATAGGGAGAACCAATGAGAGACTACGTGGAGGTGTCTGGACGGGCAAATTTAACTCTCATTTCCCACCAGGAAGAGGAATTAACCAAAGGCTCAGCATGCCGTGCCGCAACCAAACTAGGGCCTGAAGCAATCCTGCGGTGTTGCGGCCAGCTCACAAGAAAGCGAGTTGAAGAAAGGAGCTCAGGGGCACTGTAATTCACAAACCTGCAGAGTTATAAATGACAGCTATCCTCCAAAAATATATTGAAGTAAGGCTGCCAAGAGGAGTTGAAAGCGGGGCAGAATTGCAGGAAACCGATTTCAGGAGGTAGACTGGAATTGCATGTAAAGCACAGGAAAAGAGGCAGAACGTCCACAATGATGCACTTGGCCAAAAAGGGCGTATGCGTTTTTTCCTGAATATATTCAGGAAAAAACGCATACGCCCTTTTTGGCCAACCAAGCAAGCTTGCAAAGGAAATCTGCACTACAATGAAGTCTCACTGCCTCCCGGTCAAAAGGGCCATCTGAAAAAAGTGTAAAATCCAGAAAGGCAGGACAGGCCAAGGAGAACTGGGAGCCTTGTTATGCTGGTGGGCGGGATGTAAATTGCCAGCAGCCACTCTGGAGAAGTGTATGGTGTTTCCTGAAACATTCAAAAAACAAAGCAACAGAGCCTAGGGCACTTCCACTTATGGTCCTATAGCTTAGGGAAATTAAAATCAAAAAGACACAGCCACCCCAAAGTTTGGGACGGCTCTGTTTACAAGAACCTCGTTTACGGTACAAGTTCAATATCACAGAAAGCAAAAAATGGATAAAGAAGTTGTGGTACTTATGTACAATGCAATATCACTCAGCAATGAAATCTATGTCATCAAGCCCGTAGCAGAATAATGAGTGGATTCAGGTACGATGATTCTAAGTGAAATAAGTCACACAGAAAAAGAAACATCATAAGATATCACTACTACACGGAATGTAAACTTGGCTACACAGGAACTGAATTACAAAACAGAACAGGGTGTCAAATGTAGAAAACCAACTTATGCTTGCTTAAGGGGAAAGGTGAGTTGGGGTGCTGCATAAAACCAGAGATTGAAATTAGCACAGATACCGTTCCATAAGCCAAATATGTAATAGACAAGAGCTACTCCTTGCTCAACGAAGTGGACTCAACACCCCATATTAAACGCCTAACAATATACCTGACTAGTAAGAATCTTAAAACCTATGGATTTATAAGTCTCCGAAAGAGAATGAAGCGTGTGTACAGCGGCATAAACGCAGCAGTGATAGGATTGGTGAGGTTCGGTGAGCAAATGCAGACCCTTTGAAGTCATATTGCATGGTACCCATTCCATGGGTCTCAACTCTCCAGGTTTAAGGGATTCTTCCTTCAGCTAAAACATGCATGTGGAACCCAGAGTATGATCCACCGTGTGATGGGGAAACGTGATCAAACGTGTCTCAGTTTTCGTCCCCTGGTACTCGGATGCAACATTCCAGACGCTTTACTAACACTCTCCCCACTTGGAGAGTCAGTGCCTTTAACCTCCTGTTTGGCCCAGTTTGCAATTTCTGTGGAAAATGCACAGGAATAGGGAGAACCAATGAGAGACTAGGTGGAGGTGTCTGGACGGGCAAATTTAACTCTCATTTCCCACCAAGAAGAAGAATTAACCAAAGGTTCAGCATGCCATGCCGGAAGCACACTAGGGCCTGAAGCAATCCTGCGGTGTTGCGGCCAGCTCAAAAGAAAGCGAGTTGAAGAAAGGAGCTCAGGGGCACTGTAATTCACAAACCTGCAGAGATAAATGACAGCTATCTTCCAAAAATATATTGAAGTAAGGCTGCCAAGAGGAGTTGAAAGCGGGGCAGAATTGCAGGAAACCGATTTCAGGAGGTAGACTGGAATTGCATGTAAAGCATAGGAAAAGAGGCAGAACGTCCACAATGATGCACTTGGCCAAAAAGGGCGTATGCGTTTTTTCCTGAATATATTCAGGAAAAAACGCATACGCCCTTTTTGGCCAACCAAGCAAGCTTGCAAAGGAAATCTGCACTACAATGAAGTCTCACTGCTCCCCGGTGAAAAGGCTATCTGAAAAAAGTGTAAAATCCAGAAAGGCAGTACAGGCCATGGAGAACTGGGAGCCTTGTTATGCTGATGGGCGGGATGTAAATTGCCAGCAGCCACTCTGGAGAAGTGTATGGTGTTTCCTGAAACATTCAAAAAACAAAGCAACAGAGCCTAGGGCACTTCCACTTATGGTCCTATAGCTTAGGGAAATTAAAATCAAAAAGACACAGCCACCCCAAAGTTTGGGACGGCTCTGTTTACAAGAACCTCGTTTACGGTGCAAGTTCAATATCACAGAAAGCAAAAAATGGATAAAGAAGTTGTGGTACTTACGTACAATGCAATATCACTCAGCAATGAAATCTATGTCATCAAGCCCGTAGCAGAATATTGAGTGGATTCAGGTACGATGATTCTAAGTGAAATAAGTCACACAGAAAAAGAAACATCATAAGATATCACTACTACACGGAATGTAAACTTGGCTACACAGGAACAGAATTACTAAACAGAACAGGGTGTCAAATGTAGAAAACCAACTTATGCTTGCTTAAGGGGAAAGGTGAGTTGGGGTGTTGCATACAACAAGAGATTGAAATTAGCACAGATACCATTCCATGAGCCAAATATGTAATACACAAGAGCTACTCCTTGCTCAACGAAGTGGACTCAACACCCCATATTAAACGCCTAACAATATACCTGACTAGTAAGAATCTTAAAACCTATGGATTTATATGTGTCCGAAAGAGAATCAAGCGTGTGTACAGCGGCATAAACGCAGCAGTGATAGGATTGGTGAGGTTCGGTGAGCAAATGCAGACCCTTTGAAGTCATATTGCATGGTACCCATTCCATAGGACTCAACTCTCCAGGTTTAAGGGATTCTTCCTTCAGCTAAAACATGCATGTGGAACCCAGAGTATGACCCACCGTGTGATCGGGAAACGTGTTCAAATGTGTCTCAGTTTTTGTCCCCTGGTACTCGGGTGCAACATTCCAGATGCTTTACTAACACTCTCCCCACTTGGAGAGTGAGTGCCTTTAACCTCCTGTTTGGCCCACTTTGCAATTTCTGTGGAAAATGAACAGGAATAGGGAGAACCAATGAGAGACTACGTGGAGGTGTCTGGACGGGCAAATTTAACTCTCATTTCCCACCAGGAAGAGGAATTAACCAAAGGCTCAGCATGCCGTGCCGCAACCAAACTAGGGCCTGAAGCAATCCTGCGGTGTTGCGGCCAGCTCACAAGAAAGCGAGTTGAAGAAAGGAGCTCAGGGGCACTGTAATTCACAAACCTGCAGAGTTATAAATGACAGCTATCCTCCAAAAATATATTGAAGTAAGGCTGCCAAGAGGAGTTGAAAGCGGGGCAGAATTGCAGGAAACCGATTTCAGGAGGTAGACTGGAATTGCATGTAAAGCACAGGAAAAGAGGCAGAACGTCCACAATGATGCACTTGGCCAAAAAGGGCGTATGCGTTTTTTCCTGAATATATTCAGGAAAAAACGCATACGCCCTTTTTGGCCAACCAAGCAAGCTTGCAAAGGAAATCTGCACTACAATGAAGTCTCACTGCCTCCCGGTCAAAAGGGCCATCTGAAAAAAGTGTAAAATCCAGAAAGGCAGGACAGGCCAAGGAGAACTGGGAGCCTTGTTATGCTGGTGGGCGGGATGTAAATTGCCAGCAGCCACTCTGGAGAAGTGTATGGTGTTTCCTGAAACATTCAAAAAACAAAGCAACAGAGCCTAGGGCACTTCCACTTATGGTCCTATAGCTTAGGGAAATTAAAATCAAAAAGACACAGCCACCCCAAAGTTTGGGACGGCTCTGTTTACAAGAACCTCGTTTACGGTACAAGTTCAATATCACAGAAAGCAAAAAATGGATAAAGAAGTTGTGGTACTTATGTACAATGCAATATCACTCAGCAATGAAATCTATGTCATCAAGCCCGTAGCAGAATAATGAGTGGATTCAGGTACGATGATTCTAAGTGAAATAAGTCACACAGAAAAAGAAACATCATAAGATATCACTACTACACGGAATGTAAACTTGGCTACACAGGAACTGAATTACAAAACAGAACAGGGTGTCAAATGTAGAAAACCAACTTATGCTTGCTTAAGGGGAAAGGTGAGTTGGGGTGCTGCATAAAACCAGAGATTGAAATTAGCACAGATACCGTTCCATAAGCCAAATATGTAATAGACAAGAGCTACTCCTTGCTCAACGAAGTGGACTCAACACCCCATATTAAACGCCTAACAATATACCTGACTAGTAAGAATCTTAAAACCTATGGATTTATAAGTCTCCGAAAGAGAATGAAGCGTGTGTACAGCGGCATAAACGCAGCAGTGATAGGATTGGTGAGGTTCGGTGAGCAAATGCAGACCCTTTGAAGTCATATTGCATGGTACCCATTCCATGGGTCTCAACTCTCCAGGTTTAAGGGATTCTTCCTTCAGCTAAAACATGCATGTGGAACCCAGAGTATGATCCACCGTGTGATGGGGAAACGTGATCAAACGTGTCTCAGTTTTCGTCCCCTGGTACTCGGATGCAACATTCCAGACGCTTTACTAACACTCTCCCCACTTGGAGAGTCAGTGCCTTTAACCTCCTGTTTGGCCCAGTTTGCAATTTCTGTGGAAAATGCACAGGAATAGGGAGAACCAATGAGAGACTAGGTGGAGGTGTCTGGACGGGCAAATTTAACTCTCATTTCCCACCAAGAAGAAGAATTAACCAAAGGTTCAGCATGCCATGCCGGAAGCACACTAGGGCCTGAAGCAATCCTGCGGTGTTGCGGCCAGCTCAAAAGAAAGCGAGTTGAAGAAAGGAGCTCAGGGGCACTGTAATTCACAAACCTGCAGAGATAAATGACAGCTATCTTCCAAAAATATATTGAAGTAAGGCTGCCAAGAGGAGTTGAAAGCGGGGCAGAATTGCAGGAAACCGATTTCAGGAGGTAGACTGGAATTGCATGTAAAGCATAGGAAAAGAGGCAGAACGTCCACAATGATGCACTTGGCCAAAAAGGGCGTATGCGTTTTTTCCTGAATATATTCAGGAAAAAACGCATACGCCCTTTTTGGCCAACCAAGCAAGCTTGCAAAGGAAATCTGCACTACAATGAAGTCTCACTGCTCCCCGGTGAAAAGGCTATCTGAAAAAAGTGTAAAATCCAGAAAGGCAGTACAGGCCATGGAGAACTGGGAGCCTTGTTATGCTGATGGGCGGGATGTAAATTGCCAGCAGCCACTCTGGAGAAGTGTATGGTGTTTCCTGAAACATCTAAAAAACAAAGCAACAGAGCCTAAGGCAATTCCACTTATAGTCCTATAGCTTAGGGAAATTAAAATCAAAAAGACACAGCCACCCCAAAGTTTGGGACAGCTGTTTACAAGAACCTCGTTTACGGTACAAGTTCAATATCACAGAAAGCGAAAAATGGATAAAGAAGTTGTGGTACTTACGTACAATGCAATATCACTCAGCAATGAAATCTATGTCATCAGGCCCATAGCAGCATAATGAGTGGATTCAGGTACGATGATTCTAAGTGAAATAAGTCACACAGAAAAAGAAACATCATAAGGTATCACTAATACACGGAATGTAAACTTGGCTACACAGGAACTGAATTACAAAACAGAACAGGGTCTCAAAGTAGAAAACCAACTTATGCTTGCTTAAGTGGAAAGGTTAGTTGGGGTGCTGCATAAAACCAGAGATTGAAATTAGCACAGATACCGTTCCATAAGCCAAATATGTAATAGACAAGAGCTACTCCTTGCTCAACGAAGTGGACTCAACACCCCATATTAAACGCCTAACAATATACCTGACTAGTAAGAATCTTAAAACCTATGGATTTATATGTCTCCGAAAGAGAATCAAGCGTGTGTACAGCGGCATAAACGCAGCAGTGATAGGAGTGGTGAGGTTCGGTGAGCAAATGCAGACCCTTTGAAGTCATATTGCATGGTACCCATTCCATGGGTCTCAACTCTCCAGGTTTAAGGGATTCTTCCTTCAGCTAAAACATGCATGTGGAACCCAGAGTATGATCCACCGTGTGATCGGGAAACGTGTTCAAATGTGTCTCAGTTTTCGTCCCCTGGTACTCGGGTGCAACATTCCAGACGCTTTACTAACACTCTCCCCACTTGGAGAGTGAGTGCCTTTAAACTCCTGTTTGGCCCAGTTTGCAATTTCTGCGTAAGATGAACAGGAATAGGGAGAACCAAAGAGAGACTAGCTGGAGGTGTCTGGACGTGCAAATTTAACTCTCATTTCCCACCAGGAAGAGGAATTAACCAAAGGCTCAGCGTGCCGTGCCGGAACCACACTAGGGCCTGAAGCAATCCTGCGGTGTTGTGGCCAGCTCACAAGAAAGCGAGTTGAAGAAAGTAGCTCAGGGGCACTGTAATTCACAATCCTGCAGAGTTATAAATGACAGCTATCTTCCAAAAATATATTGAAGGAAGGCTGCCAAGAGGACTTGAAAGCGGGGCAGAATTGCAGGAAACCGATTTCAGGAGGTAGACGGGAATTGCATGTACAGCATAGGAAAAGAGGCAGAACGTCCACAATGATGCACTTGGCCAAAAAGGGCGTATGCGTTTTTTCCTGAATATATTCAGGAAAAAACGCATACGCCCTTTTTGGCCAACCAAGCAAGCTTGCAAAGGAAATCTGCACTACAATGAAGTCTCACTGCCCCACGGTCAAAAGGGCCATCTGAAAAAAGTGTAAAATCCAGAAAGGCAGGACAGGCCATGGAGAACTGGGAGCCTTGTTATGCTGGTGGGCGGGATGAAAATTGCCAACAGCCACTCTGGAGAAGTGTACGGTGTTTCCTGAAACATCTAAAAAACAAAGCAACAGAGCCTAGGGCACTTCCACTTATGGTCCTATAGCTTAGGGAAATTAAAATCAGAAAGACACAGCCACCCCAAAGTTTGGGCCGGCTCTGTTGACAAGAACCTCGTTTACGGTACAAGTTCAATATCACAGAAAGCGAAAAATGGATAAAGAAGTTGTGGTACTTACGTACAATGCAATATCACTCAGCAATGAAATCTATGTCATCAGGCCCGTAGCAGCATAATGAGTGGATGCAGGTACGATGATTCTAAGTGAAATAAGTCACACAGAAAAAGAAACATCATAAGGTATCACTACTACATGGAATGTAAACTTGGCTACACAGGAACTGAATTACAAAACAGAACAGGGTCTCAAATGTAGAAAACCAACTTATGCTTGCTTAAGGGGAAAGGTGAGTTGGGGTGCTGCATGAAACCAGAGATTGAAATTAGCACAGATACCGTTCCATAAGCCAAATATGTAATAGACAAGAGCTACTCCTTGCTCAACGCAGTGGACTCAACACCCCATATTAAACGCCTAAGAATATACCTGACTAGAAATAATATTAAAACCTACGGATTTATATGTCTCCGAAAGAGAATCAAGCGTGTGTACGGCGGCATAAACGCAGCAGTGATAGGATTGGTGAGGTTCGGTGAGCAAATGTAGACCCTTTGAAGTCATACTGCATGGTACCCATTCCATGGGTCTCAACTCTCCAGGTTTAAGGGATTCTTCCTTCATCTGAAACATGCATGTGGAACACAGAGTATGATCCACCGTGTGATCACGAAACGTGTTCAAATGTGTCTCAGTTTTCGTCCCCTGGTACTCGGGTGCAACATTCCAGATGCTTTACTAACACTCTCCCCACTTGGAGAGTCAGTTTCTTTAAACTCCTGTTTGGCCCAGTTTGCAATTTCTGTGGAAAATGTACAGGAATAGGGAGAACCAAAGAGAGACTAGCTGGAGGTGTCTGGACGTGCAAATTTAACTCTCATTTCCCACCAGGAAGAGGAATTAACCAAAGGCTCAGCGTGCCGTGCCGGAACCACACTAGGGCCTGAAGCAATCCTGCGGTGTTGTGGCCAGCTCACAAGAAAGCGAGTTGAAGAAAGTAGCTCAGGGGCACTGTAGTTCACAATCCTGCAGAGTTATAAATGACAGCTATCTTCCAAAAATATATTGAAGGAAGGCTGCCAAGAGGACTTGAAAGCGGGGCAGAATTGCAGGAAACCGATTTCAGGAGGTAGACGGGAATTGCATGTACAGCATAGGAAAAGAGGCAGAACGTCCACAATGATGCACTTGGCCAAAAAGGGCGTATGCGTTTTTTCCTGAATATATTCAGGAAAAAACGCATACGCCCTTTTTGGCCAACCAAGCAAGCTTGCAAAGGAAATCTGCACTACAATGAAGTCTCACTGCCCCACGGTCAAAAGGGCCATCTGAAAAAAGTGTAAAATCCAGAAAGGCAGGACAGGCCATGGAGAACTGGGAGCCTTGTTATGCTGGTGGGCGGGATGTAAATTGCCAACAGCCACTCTGGAGAAGTGTACGGTGTTTCCTGAAACATCTAAAAAACAAAGCAACAGAGCCTAGGGCACTTCCACTTATGGTCCTATAGCTTAGGGAAATTAAAATCAGAAAGACACAGCCACCCCAAAGTTTGGGCCGGCTCTGTTGACAAAAACCTCGTTTACGGTACAAGTTCAATATCACAGAAAGCGAAAAATGGATAAAGAAGTTGTGGTACTTACGTACAATGCAATATCACTCAGCAATGAAATCTATGTCATCAGGCCCGTAGCAGCATAATGAGTGGATTCAGGTACGATGATTCTAAGTGAAATAAGTCACACAGAAAAAGAAACATCATAAGATATCACTACTACACGGAATGTAAACTTGGCTACACAAGAACTGAATTACAAAACAGAACAGGGTGTCAAATGTAGGAAACCAACTTATGCTTGCTTAAGTGGAAAGGTTAGTTGGGGTGCTGCATAAAACCAGAGATTGAAATTAGCACAGATACCGTTCCATAAGCCAAATATGTAATAGACAAGAGCTACTCCTTGCTCAACGAAGTGGACTCAACACCCCACATTAAACGCCTAAGAATATACCTGACTAGTAATAATCTTAATACCTAAGGATTTATATGTCTCCGAAAGAGAATCAAGCGTGTGTACAGCGGCATAAACGCAGCAGTGATAGGATTGGTGAAGTTTGGTGAGCAAATGCAGACCCTTTGAAGTCATATTGCATGGTACCCATTCCATGGGTCTCAACTCTCCAGGTTTAAGGGATTCTTCCTTCAGCTAAAACATGCATGTGGAACCAAGAGTATGATCCACCGTGTGATCGGGAAACGTGTTCAAATGTGTCTCAGTTTTCGTCCCCTGGTACTCGGGTGCAACATTCCAGACGCTTTACTAACACTCTCCCCACTTGGAGAGTCAGTGCCTTTAACCTCCTGTTTGGCCCAGTTTGCAATTTCTTCGGAAGATGAACAGGAATAGGGAGAACCAATGAGAGACTAGCTGGAGGTGTCTGGACGGGCAAATTTAACTCTCATTTCCCACCAGGAAGAGGAATTAACCAAAGGCTCAGCATGCCGTGCCGGAAACAAACTAGGGCCTGAAGCAATCCTGCGGTGTTGCGGCCAGCTCACAAGAAAGCGAGTTGAAGAAAGGAGCTCAGGGGCACTGTAATTCACAAACCTGCAGAGTTATAAATGACAGCTATCTTCCAAAAATATATTGAAGTAAGGCTGCCAAGAGGAGTTGAAAGCGGGGCAGAATTGCAGGAAACCGATTTCAGGAGGTAGACTGGAATTGCATTTAAAGCATAGGAAAGGAGGCAGAAGGTCCACAATGATGCACTTGGCCAAAAAGGGCGTATGCGTTTTTTCCTGAATATATTCAGGAAAAAACGCATACGCCCTTTTTGGCCAACCAAGCAAGCTTGCAAAGGAAATCTGCACTACAATGAAGTCTCACTGCCCCCCGGTCAAAAGGGCCATCTGAGAAAAGTGTAAAATCCAGAAAGGCAGGACAGGCCATGGAGAACTGGGAGCCTTGTTATGCTGATGGGCGGGATGTAAATTGCCAGCAGCCACTCTGGAGAAGTGTATGGTGTTTCCTGAAACATCCAAAAAACAAAGCTACAGAGCCTAGGGCACTTCCACTTATGGTCCTATAGCTTAGGGAAATTAAAATCAAAAAGACACAGCCACCCCAAGTTTGGGACGGCTCTGTTTACAAGAACCTTGTTCACCATACAAGTTCAATATCACAGAAAGCGAAAAATGGATAAAGAAGTTTTGGTACATACGTACAATGCAATATCACTCAGCAATGAAATCTATTTAATCAGGCCCATAGCAGCATAATGAGTGGATTCAGGTACGATGATTCTAAGTGAAATAAGTCACACAGGGCTTACCTGGTGGCGCAGTGGTTGAGAGTCCGCCTGCCGATGCAGAGGACATGGGTTCGTGCCCCGCTCCGTGAAGATCCCACATGCCGCGGAGCGGCTGGGCCTGTGAGCCATGGCCGCTGAGCCTGCGCGTCCGCAGCCTGTGCTCCGCAATGGGAAAGACCACAACAGTGAGAGGCCCACGTACCGCAAAAAAAAAAATAAAAAAATAAAAAAATTAAGTCACACAGAAAAAGAAACATCATAAGATATCACCAATACACGGAATGTAAACTTGGCTACACAGGAACTGAATTACAAAACAGAACAGGGTGTCAAATGTAGAAAACCAACTTATGCTTGCTTCAGTGGAAAGGTGAGTTGGGGTGCTGCATGAAACCAGAGATTGAAATTAGCACAGATACCGTTCCATAAGCCAAATATGTAATAGACAAGAGCTACTCCTTGCTCAACGAAGTGGACTCAACAACCCATATTAAACGCCTAAGAATATACCTGAGTAGTAAGAATCTTAAAACCTATGGATTTATATGTCTCCGAAAGAGAATCAAGCGTGTGTATAGCGGCATAAACGCAGCAGTGATAGGATTGGTGAGGTTTGGTGAGCAAATGCAGACCCTTTGAAGTCATATTGCATGGTACCAATTCCATGGGTCTCAACTCTCCATGTTTAAGGGATTCTTCCTTCAGCTAAAACATGCATGTGGACCCCAGAGTATGATCAACCGTGTGATCGGGAAACGTGTTCAAATGTGTCTCAGTTTTCGTCCCCTGGTACTCGGGTGCAACATTCCAGACGCTTTACTAACACTCTCCCCACTTGGAGAGTCAGTGCCTTTAACCTCCTGTTTGGCCCAGTTTGCAATTTCTGTGGAAAATGAACAGGAATAGGGAGAACCAATGAGAGACTAGGTGGAGGTGTCCGGACGCGCAAATTAACTCTCATTTCCCACCAGGAAGAGGAATTAACCAAAGGCTCAGCGTGCCATGCCGGAACCAAACTAGGGCCCGAAGCAATCCTGCGGTGTTGCGGCCAGCTCACAAGAAAGCGAGTTGAAGAAAGGAGCTCAGGGGCACTGTAATTCACAAACCTGCAGAGTTATAAATGACAGCTATCTTCCAAAAATATATTGAAGTAAGGCAGCCAAGAGGAGTTGAAAGCGGGGCAGAATTGCAGGAAACCGATTTCAGGAGGTAGACTGGAATTACATGTAAAGCATAGGAAAAGAGGCAGAACGTCCACAATGATGCACTTGGCCAAAAAGTGCGTATGCGTTTTTTCCTGAATATATTCAGGAAAAAACGCATACGCACTTTTTGGCCTACCAAGCAAGCTTGCAAAGGAAATCTGCACTACAATGAAGTCTCACTGCCCCCTGGTCAAAAGGGCTATCTGAAAAAAGTGTAAAATCCAGAAAGGCAGGACAGGCCAAGGAGAACTATGAGCCTTGTTATGCTGATGGGTGGGATGTAAATTGCCAGCAGCCACTCTGGAGAAGTGTATGGTGTTTCCTGAAACATCCAAAAAACAAAGCAACAGAGCCTAGGGCACTTCCACTTATGGTCCTATAGCTTAGGGAAATTAAAATCAAAAAGACACAGCCACCCCAAAGTTTTGGACGGCTATGTTTACAAGAAACTCGTTTACGGTACAAGTTCAATATCACAGAAAGCGAAAAATGGATAAAGAAGTTTTGGTACTTACGTACAATGCAATATCACTCAGCAATGAAATCTATGTCATCAGGCCCGTAGCAGCATAATGAGTGGATTCAGGTACGATGATTCTAAGTGAAATAAGTCACACAGAAAAAGAAACATCATAAGATATCACTACTACACGTAATGTAAACTTGGCTACACAGGAACTGAATTACTAAACAGAACAGGGTGTCAAATGTAGAAAACCAACTTATGCTTGCTTAAGGGGAAAGGTGAGTTGGGGTGCTGCATACAACAAGAGATTGAAATTAGCACAGATACCGTTCCATAAGCCAAATATGTAATAGACAAGAGCTACTCCTTGCTCAACGAAGTGGACTCAACACCCCATATTAAACGCCTAACAATATACCTGACTAGTAAGAATCTTAAAACCTATGGATTTATATGTCTCCGAAAGAGAATCAAGCGTGTGTACAGCGGCATAAACGCAGCAGTGATAGGATTGGTGAGGTTCGGTGAGCAAATGCAGACCCTTTGAAGTCATATTGCATGGTACCCATTCCATGGGTCTCAACTCTCCATGTTTAAGGGATTCTTCCTTCAGCTAAAACATGCATGTGGAACACAGAGTATGATCCACCGTGTGATCGGAAAACGTGTTCAAATGTGTCTCAGTTTACGTCCCCTGGTACTCGGGTGCAACATTCCAGACGCTTTACTAACACTCTCCCCACTTGGAGAGTCAGTGCCTTTAACCTCCTGTTTGGCCCAGTTTGCAATTTCTGTGGAAAATGAACAGGAATAGGGAGAACCAATGAGAGACTAGGTGGAGGTGTCTGGACGGGCAAATTTAACTCTCATTTCCCACCAGGAAGAGGAATTAACCAAAGGCTCAGCGTGCCGTGCCGGTACCAAACTAGGGCCTGAAGCAATCCTGCGGTGTTGCGGCCAGCTCACAAGAAAGCGAGTTGAAGAAAGGAGCTCAGGGGCACTGTAATTCACAAACCTGCAGAGTTATAAATGACAGCTATCTTCCAAAAATATATTGAAGTAAGGCTGCCAAGAGGACTTGAAAGCGGGGCAGAATTGCAGGAAACCGATTTCAGGAGGTAGACAGGAATTGCATGTAACGCATAGGAAAAGAGGCAGAAAGTCCACAATGATGCTCTTGGCCAAAAAGGGCGTATGCGTTTTTTCCTGAATATATTAAGGAAAAAACGCATACGCCCTTTTTGACCAAACAAGCAAGCTTGCAAAGGAAATCTGCACTACAATGAAGTCTCACTGCCCCCTGGTCAAAAGGGCCATCTGAAAAAAATGTAAAATCCAGAAAGGCAGGACAGGCCATGGAGAACTGGGAGCCTTGTTATGCTGATGATCGGGATGTGAATTGCCAGCAGCCACTCTGGAGAAGTGTATGGTGTTTCCTGAAACATCCAAAAAACAAAGCAACAGAGCCTAGGGCACTTCCACTTATGGTCCTATAGCTTAGGGAAATTAAAATCAAAAGACACAGCCACCCCAAAGTTTGGGACGGCTCTGTTTACAAGAACCTCGTTTACGGTACAAGTTCAATATCACAGAAAGCGAAAAATGGATAAAGAAGTTGTGGTACTTACGTACAATGCAATATCACTCAGCAATGAAATCTATGTCATCAGGCCCGTAGCAGCATAATGAGTGGATTCAGGTACGATGATTCTAAGTGAAATAAGTCACACAGAAAAAGAAACATCATAAGATATCCCTAATACACGGAATGTAAACTTGGCTACACAGGAACTGAATTACAAAACAGAACAGGGTGTCAAATGTAGAAAACCAACGTATGCTTGCTTAAGGGGAAAGGTGAGTTGGGGTGCTGCATGAAACCAGAGATTGAAATTAGCACAGATACCGTTCCATAAGCCAAATATGTAATAGACAAGAGCTACTCCTTGCTCAACGAAGTGGACTCAACACCCCATATTAAACGCCTAAGAATATACCTGACTAGTAAGAATCTTAAAACCTATGGATTTATATGTCTCCGAAAGAGAATCAAGCGTCTGTACAGCAGCATAAACGCAGCAGTGATAGGATTGGTGAGGTTTGGTGAGCAAATGCAGACCCTTTGAAGTCATATTGCATGGTACCCATTCCATGGGTCTCAACTCTCCAGGTTTAAGGGATTCTTCCTTCAGCTAAAACATGCATGTGGAACCAAGAGTATGATCCACCGTGTGATCGGGAAACGTGTTCAAATGTGTCTCAGTTTTCGTCCCCTGGTACTCGGGTGCAACATTCCAGACGCTTTACTAACACTCTCCCCACTTGGAGAGTCAGTGCCTTTAACCTCCTGTTTGGCCCAGTTTGCAATTTCTTCGGAAGATGAACAGCAATAAGGAGAAGCAATGGGAGACTATCTGTAGGTGTCTGGACGGGCAAATTTAACTCTCATTTCCCACCAGGAAGATAAATGAACCAAAGGCTCCGCGTGCCATGCTGGAACTAGATTAGGGCCTGAGGAGATCCTGCGGTGTTGCGGCCAGCTCACAAGAAAGCGAGTTGAAGAAAGGAGCTCAGGGGCACTGTAATTCAGAAACCTGCGGAGTTATAAATGACAGCTATCATCCAAAATTATACTGAAGTAAGGCTGCGAAGAGGACTTGAATGCGGGGCAGAATTGCTGGAAACTGATTTCAGAACGTACACGGGAGTAGCTCTTAAAGCATAGGAAAAGAGACAGAACTTGGAAAATAATGCACTTGGCAAAAAAGGGCATATGTGTTTTATACAGAGCTCTCATACCTGAGGGGAGGAGATTCCCAGCAGGCTCCAACTGCCACCTGAGGGCTCACATTGCCAAGGCAACGTGAGCATGCCAGGCAGGAGTTACCTCACAGCAGAGGTCCCACCTCACAGAAGGGTGAGAAACCCAGCCAACATCAGACTCTCACCAGAGGGCCCACATCACCAAGGGGATGGGAACCAGGCAGGAGTGTCTTCACATCAGTGGGGTCACATCATCAAAAGCTGAGGTACTCAGCACATGTGTCCTCAAACCAGAGGACCCACATCACCAAGGACCTCGGAGTGAGGCAGGCAGGAGTAGCCTCACAACACTGGGCACATAGAATAAAAAAGTGAGGAATCCAGCAGTTGGAACCTCCCAGCAGGCGGCCCAGAGCACCGAGGCCATGAGATCCAGGCCACAGTGAACTCACAGAAGAGGGCCCATGTCATGAAACTGAGCAACCCAGCCATTGGAACCTCAGAGCAGGAGGCCCACATCCCCATGGGGATGGAATTCTGGTAGGAGTGTCCTCGCACCACTGAGAACGTATCAGAAAATTTGGGGCGACCAGCAGTTAGGGCCTGACGCCAGAGGACCCTCATCACCAAGGGAAGGAGGCTCCCAGCAGGCTCCAACTGCCACCAGAGGGCTGACGTCGCCAAGGCGATGTGTGCCAACCAGGCACGAATGACCTCACAGCAGAGGGCCCACCTCAGAGAAGTGTGACGAACCCAGTCAGGATCAGACTCGCACCAGAGGGCCCACATCACCAAATGGATTGGAACCAGGCAGGAGTGTCCTCACATGAGTAGGGCCACATCATCTAAAGGTGAGGAACCCAGAACATGTGGCTTCAAACCATAGGACACCCATCACCAAGGGGCTGGGAGTGAGGCAGGCAGGAGGAGCCTCATAACAGAGGGCCCAAAAATAAGAAAGGTGAGGAATCCAGCAGTTGGAACCTCCCAGCAGGCGGCCCAGAGCACAGAGGCTAGAGGATCCAGGCCAGAGTGAACTAACACCAGACAGCCCACATCATGAAACTGTGAGCAACCCAGACATTGGGACCTCAGAGCAGAAGGCCCACATCCCCATGGTGATGGGAACATGACAGGAGTGTCCTGGCATCACTGGGCTCACATCAGAAAACGTGGGGTGCTCAGAAGTTAGGGCCTGACGCTAGAGGGCACTCATCACCGAGAGGAGGAGGCTCCCAGCAGGCTCCAGCTGCCACCAGAGGGCCAACGTCGCCAAGGTGATGTGTGCCAGCCTGGCAGGAGTGACCTCACAGCAGAGGGCCCACCTCACAGAAGGGTGAGGAACACAGCCAGGATCAGACTCTCACCAGAGGGCCCACATCACCAAGGGGATGGGAACCAGGCAGGAGTGTCCCCACACCAGTGGGACAACATCATCGAAAGGTGAGGATCCCAGCACATGTGTCCTCAAACCAGAGGAACCACATCACCAAGGGGTTCGGAATGAGGCTGGCAGGACTGGCCTCACAACACAGGGTCCATAGAATATAAAAGTTGAGGAATCCAGCAGTTGGAACCTCCCAGCAAGTGGCCCAGAGCACCGAGGCTATGGGATCCAGGCCGCAGTGAACTCACAGCAGAGGGCCCACATCATGAACCTGTGAGCAGCCCAGCTGTTGGGACCTCAGAACAGAAGGCCCACATCCCCATTGGGATGGGAACCTGGCAGGAGTGGCTTTGCACCACTTAGCACATATCAGAAAATGTTAGGAGCCCAGCAGTTAGGGCCTGATGCCAGGGGGCCCTCATAACTGAGGGGAGGAGACTCCCAGCAGGTTCCAACTGCCAACAGAGGGCCCACGTCTACAAGGTGGCATGCACCAGCCAGGCAGTAGTGACCTCACAGCAGAGGGCCTATCTCACAGAAGGGTGAGGAACCGAGGCAGGATGAGACTCTCACCAGAGGGCCCACAACACCAAGGGGATGGGAACCAGTCAGGACTGTCCTCCCACCAGTGGGGCCACATCATCGAAAGGTGAGGAACCCAGCACATGTGGCCTCATATCAGAGGACATACATCACAAAGGGGATGGGAGTGAGGCAGGTAGGAGTAGCCTAAAAACAGAGGGCCCAAAGAATAAAAAAAGTGAGGAATCCAGCATTTGGAACCTCCCAGCAGGCGGCCGAGAGCACAGAAGCTATGGGATGCAGGCAGGAGTGAACTAACAGCAGAGAGCCCACATCATGAAACTGTGAGCAACCCAGGCATTGGGACCTCAGAGCAGAAAGCCCACATCCCCATGGGGATGGGAACCTGACAGGAGTGTCCTGGCATCACTGGGCTCACATCAGAAAACGTGGGGAGCCCAGCAGTTAGAGCCTGATGCTAGAGGGCCGTCATCACCGAGGGCAGGAGGCTCCCAGCAGGTTCCATGTGCCAACAGAGGGCCCACGTCGCCAAGGTGATGTGTGCAAGTCAGGCAGGATTGACCTCACAGCAGAGGGCCTACCTCACAGAAGAGTGAGGAACCCAGCCAGGATAAGACTGTCACCAGAAGGCCCACATCACCAAGGGGATGGGAACCAGGCAGGAGTGTCCTCACACCAGTGGGGCCACATCATTGAAAGTTGCCTAACCCAGCACATGTGGCCTCAAACCAGAAGACCCACATCACGAAGGGGTTGCGAGTGAGGCAGGCAAGAGGAGCATCACAACACAGGACCCATAGAATACAAAAGTTGAGGAATCGAGCAGTTGGAACCTCCCAGCAGGCAGCCAAGACCACAGAGGCTATGGGATCCAGGCCACAGTGAACTAACACCAGAGAGCCCACATCATGAAATTGTGATCAACCCAGCCGTTGGAACCTCAGAGCAGAAGGCCCACATCCCCATGGGGATGGGAACCTAAGAGGAGTGCTTGAGCAACACTGGGCTCACTAAGAAAAGTTGGGGAGCCCAGCAGTTAGGGCCTGACGTCAGAGGGCCCTCATCACAGAGCTGAGGAGGCTCCCAGCAGGGTCCAATTGCCACCAGAGGGCTCATGTCAACAAGGCGAGGTGAGCAACCCAGGCAAGAGTTACCTGATAGTAGAGGGCCCACCTCACAGATGGGTGAGGAACCCAGCCAGGATCAGACTCTCACCAGAGGGCCCACATCACAAAGGGGATGGGACCCAGTCAGGATTATCCTCACACCAGTGGGGCCTTATCATCTTAAGGTGAGGAACCCAGCACATGTGTCCTCAAACCAGAGGACCCACATCACCAAGGGCCTTGGAGTGAGGCAGGCAGGAGTAGCCTCACAACACAGGGCACATAATATAAAAAACGTGAGGATTCCAGCATTTAGACCTTCCAGCAGGCAGCCCAGAACACCGAGGATATGGGATCCAGGCCACAGTGAACTCACAGCAGAGGGCCCACATCACAAAACTGTGAGCAACCCAGGAGTTGAGACCTCAGCGCAGAAGGACCACATCCCCATGGGAATGGGAACCTGGCTGGAGTGTCCTCGCACCACTGGGCGCACATCAGAAAATGTGGGGAGCCCACCATTTAGGGCCTGACGCCAGAGGGCCGTCATCACCGAGAGGAGGAGGCGCCCTGCACGCTCCAACTGCCACCAGAGAGCTCACGTCTCCAAGGTGACGTGTGCCAGCCAGGCAGGAGTGACCTCACAGCAGAGGGCCTACCTCACAGAACGTTGAGGAACCCAGCCAGGATTAGACTCTCGCCAGAGGGCCCACCTCACCAAGGGGATGGGAACCAGGCAGGAGTGTCCTCACACGAGTGGGGTCACATCATCGAAAGGTGAGGAACGCAGCACATGTGGCCTCAAGCCATAGGACAGTCATCACCAAGGGGCTGGCAGTGAGGCAGGCAGGAGGAGCCTCACAACAGAGGGCACATAGAATAAAAAAGTTGAGGAATCCAGCAGTTGGAACCTCCCAGCAGGCGGCTCAGAGCACCGATGATAAGGGATCCTTGCCGGAGTGAACTCACAGCAGAGGGCCCACATCATGGTACTGTGAGCAAGCCAGCCGTTTTGACCTCAGAGCAGAAGGCCCATATCGCCATGGGGATGGGAACCTGGCAAGAGTCTCCTCACTCACTTGGCGCACATCAGAAAATGTGGGGAGCCCAGCAGTTATGGCCTAAGGCAAGAGGGCCCTCATCACCGAGGGGAGGAGGATCCCAGCACACTCCAACTGCCACCAGAGGGCCCACGTCACCAAGGTGACGTGTGCCAGACAGGCATGATTGACCTCACAGCAGAGGGCCCACCTCACAGAAGGGTGAGGAACCCAGCCAGGATCAGACTCTCACCTGAGGGCCCACATCAGCAAGGGGATGGGAACCAGTCAGGACTGTCTTCCCTCCAGTGGGGTCACATCATCGAAAGGTGCGGAACCCAGCACATGTGGCCTCAAATCAGAGGACACATATCACAAAGGGAATGGGAGTGAGGCAGGCAGGAGTAGCCTAAAAACAGAGGGCCCAAAGAATAAGAAAGGTGAGGAATCCAGCAGTTGGAACTTCCCAGCAGGCGGTCCAGAGCACAGAAGCTATGGGATGCAGGCAGGAGTGAACTAACAGCAGAGAGCCCACATCATGAAACTGTGAGCAACCCAGGCTTTGGGACCTCAGAGCAGAAGGCCCACACCCCAATGGGGATGTGAACCTGGCTGGAGTGTCCTCGCACCACTGGGCACACATCACAAAATGTGGGGAGCCCAGCAGTTAGGGCCTGATGCCAGAGGGCCCTCATCACCGAGGAGAGGAGGCTCCCAGCAGGCTCCAAGTGCCACCAGAGGGCTCATGTCCACAAGGCGAGGTGAGCAAGCCAGGCAAGAGTGACCTCACATCAGACGGCCTACCTCACAGATGGGTGAGGAACCCAGCCAGGATCAGACTCTCAACAGAGGGCCCACATCACCAAGGGGATGTGAACCAGGCAGGAGTCTCCTAAGACCATTGGTCCCACATCATCGAAAGGTGAGGAACCCAGCACATGTGGCCTCAAACCAGACGACACACATCACGAAGGGGCTGGGAGTGAGGCAGGCAGGAGGATCCTCACAACAGAGGGCCCAAAAATTTAAAAAAGTGAGGAATCCAGCAGTTGGAACCTCCCAGCAGGCGGCCAAGAGCACAGAGGCTATGGGATCCAGGCTTCTGTGAACTAACACCAGAGAGCCCACATCATGAAAATGTGAACAACCCAGCCGTTGGGACCTCAGAGCAGAAGGCCCACATCCCCATGGAGATGGGATCCTAAGAGGAGTGCCAAAGCATCACTGGGCTCACTAAGAAAAGTTGGTGAGCCCAGCAGTCAGGGCCTGATGCAAGAGGGCCCTCATCACCGGGGGGAAGAGATTCCCAGCACGCTCCAACTGCCACCACACGGCTGACTTCACCAAGGCAATGTGTGCCAGCCATGCAGGAGTGACCTATCAGCAGAGGGTCTCCCTCACAGGTGGGTGAGGAACAAAGCCAGGAACAGACTCTCACCAGGGGGTCCACATAACCACGTGGATGAGAACCAAGCAGGAGTGTCCTCACACTAGTGGGGCCACATCATCGAAAGGTGAGGAACCCAGCAAAAGTGGTCACAAACCAGAGGACCCACATCACCAAGGGGTTGAGAGTGAGGTAGGTGTCTGGACGGGCATATTTAACACTCATTTCCCACCAGGAAGAGGAATTAACCAAAGGCTCAACGTGCCCTGCCAGAAGCAGATTAGGGCCTGAAGCAGTCTTGCGGGTTTGCGGCCAGCTCACAAGAAAGCGAGTTGAAGAAAGGAGCTCAGGGGCCCTGTAATTCACAAACCTGCAGAGTTATAAATGACAGATAACGTCCAAAAATATATTGAAGTAAGGCTGCGAAGAGGACTTGAAAGCGGGGCAGAATTGCAGGAAACCGATTTCAGGAGGTAGACTGGATTTGCATTTAAAGCATAGGAAAAGAGGCAGAACATCGACAATGATGCACTTGGCAACAAAGGGCGTATGAGTTTGTTCCTGAATATATTCAGGAACAAACACATACGCCCTTTTTGGCAAACCAAGCAAGCTTGCAATGGAAATCCGAACTACTATGAAGTGTCACTTCCCCCCGGTCTAAAGGGCCATCTGAGAAAAGTGTAAAATCCAGAAAGGCAAGACAGGCCATGGGGAAAAAGGAGCCTTGTTATGCTGATGGGCGGGATGTACATTGCCAACAGCCACTCTGGAGAAGTGTATGGTGTTTCCTGATACATCTGAAAAACAAAGCAACAGAGTCTAGGGCATTTCCACTTATGGTCCTATAGCTTAGGGAAATTAAAATCAAAAAGACACAGCCACCCCAAAATTTACAACGGCTCTGTTTACAGGAGCCTCTTCTACAGTACAAGTTAAATATCCCAGAGAACAAATAATTGATAAAGAAGTTGCGGTACTTATGTACAACAGAATACCACTCAGCAATGAAATCTGTGTCACCAGGCCTGTACCAGCATAATGAGTGGATTGAGGCACGATGATTCTAAGTGAAATAAGTCACACAGAAAAAGAAACATCATAAGGTATCACTAATGCACGGAATGTAAACTTGGCTACACATGAACTGAATTACAAAACAGAACAGGGTCTCAAGTTTAGAAAACCAACTTATGCTTGCTTAAGGGGAAAGGTGAGTTGGGGTGCTGCATAAAACCAGAGTTTGAAATTAGCACAGATACCGTTCCATAAGCCAAATATGTAATAGACAAGACCTACCCCTTGCTCAACGAAATGGACTCAACAATGAGGTATCACCTCACACCTGTTAGAATGGGCATCATCTGAAAATCTACAAACAACAAATGCTGGAAAGGGTGTGGAGAAAAGGAAGCCTCTTCCACTATTGTTGGGAATATAAATTGATACAGTCACTATGGAGAACAATATGGAGTTTCTTAAGAAACTAATAATAGAATTACCATATGATACAGCGATCCCAGGACTGGACATATACCCAGACAAAACCATAAATCAAAAAGAGACATTCACCGCAATGTTCATTGCATCACTATTTACAATATCGAGGTAATGGAAGCAACCTAAATGCCCACAGACAGACGAATGCATAAAGATGTGGTACATATATAAAATGGAATATTACTAAGCCATGAAAGGAATGAAATTGGGTCATTTGTAGAGACGTCGATGGATCTAGAGACTGTCATACAGAGTGAAGTAAGTCAGAAAGAGAAAAACAAATCTTGTATATTCATGCATATATGTGGAACCTAGAAAAACTGTACAGATTAACCGTTTTGCAAGGCATAAATAGAGCAACAGATGTAGACAACAATCGTATGGACAACAAGGGGGGAAAGCTCTTGGAGGGGTGGTGGTGGGAGGAGTTGAGAGATTGGGATTGGCATGTAAACATTTATATGTATAAAATAGATAACCAATGAGAAGCTGCTGTATAAAAATATAAAATAAAATTCAAAATTAAAAAGAAATAAAATTTAAAAAATAAAACAGAAAAAACAATTATTCCCTTCACATACATGTATTTATATGAATAAATTATTTCCATGCTTATATCTGTAAATACAAAAAAGAGGAATAAAATCTACCTTGAACCAAAAACGAAAAAGAGAAAAAAAAAACAGAACCCACCAGTTACTCAGAGGAAAACCGTATCAGGGCACTTGCTCCAGTTGTAAACAATTCTGAAGTTGGTCAGTGGTGGGGAATCGTCTCCCATTCAGCCAGCAGCCCCCACACAACAAGCGTCCTCATTGCAAAGCTGGGGCACCGTGCCGAGGCATCTGTGAGTAAACGTGAGCTGAACCCCAGGCCAGTTGCTGCTGAACTGTTCCCGCCCTTCCCAGGTAAAACACCTGAATATATACAAGGACTTGAAAGCCTAGAGGAAGGGCCATGGAGCCACACGAGTGACAGCATGCCAGCTGACTTGGTGCCTGCAGGCCAGCCAGGATGGTCCTGGCCCTGGGTGCTCTTCTGGAAGATTTCCATTTCCCTGCCTGAGATACCCGTCCTGTCCCTGCCCCCACTGCTTTTTTCCTTCCTCACCTCTGCCCAGGGAGAAATTCCAGCAGCAGGTATGGGTGACACATCCTCTTCTTTAGCAGGTGGCAGCCTGGCAACTGCTGCAGAAAGTCCAGCAGAGCCCCACTCACACTGGGCCACCCACAAAGCCGTGGCCTCTCACTCCCTCCCACCAGCCCAGCCCCGAGACTGCTGACAGGGCAGAGAAAATGGCGTCAGGCACAGCTGCAGGGGCTTTTGCTGCCTGGAGTGGTATTTATATTGATCTCAACCCAGGCACACCTGGGGAGGGCTGGCCGGCATGGTAAGGCTGCCCAGGTCAGCCAATCGTCACCCCTCAGGGGCTCACAGTTGCAGACAATGGAACTTGCTGAACCGGCCAGGTCCAAGGAACAGGTGTGGGCTCCTGAGAGTCAGGATAGACAAGGGGCTGCAGCTTTGGCTTGTTTTCTAATCATTTTATCTGGCCCATGAGTGGGAGACAACTTCAAGAAAACCCTCTCCTAATGAGAGGAACCCAGGAGTCAGGGAGAGGAGGGGTGGGTGGTGGTTGGAGACAGAGGCCTGGTGCCCTGGGTGCAGTGGAAGTCTCTGGAAGACCAGGTGGAGGGAGGCCACACAGAGTGATGCCCAGGGTCACAGACCTGTCGGAGCTGCTGTTTGTTAGTTCAAGTCCTGCTCTGAGGTGCTCTGTGTCAGCTCTGAGCGACAGGTGAGCTGGGGGTGCTCTTCAATGAGGGCTATGTGCACGGTTCCTGTGTGCCCAGCCCTGCCACGGTACCTGCAAGGGTAGCTCTGTATCCTGGGAGGGGCCTGACCATGAGAGCCCCGTGGGCTGGGTTGGGGGTGGGGTACCTGCCCAGGAGAGCTCCATATCCTGGGATTGGCCTGACCACGAGAGCCCCATGGGCTGCTGGGGACCTGGTAAAGGATGTCAGGACAGTCAGTGAAGCCACCGAGGATATACCTCCAGTTGCTCCTGATCCCTACACCCTGCTGGTCATTCTACCAACCACCAGGACATGGTATTCTGTATTAGTCTTCAATGATGCCTTCTTTTGTATTCCATTAGTCCCAGAGTCACAAGAAATTTTGGCTTGTGAGTGGCAGGACTCAACATACAACTAAAACAATACTTCCGGGCCGTCTTGCCCCAAGGGTTCAAAAATTCCCACACCATCTTTGGGGAAAGCTTAGCTAACGACCGAAAAGTTCTACCTCTGGAAAAGGAAACCCTCCTTCAATATGCAGACGACATTCTGATCGCCAGCCCTACTAAGGAGGCCTCTGAACTACCAAGCCAATAAAGGATAGAAGTTGTCCAAGAAAAAGCTCAAATATCACAGACTGCAGTGACCTGCCTGGGCTTCATTCTCACACAAGGTCAGAGAAGCCCATCCCAGGAAAGGGAAGAAACCATTTGCAGCCTTACCCCTTTCTAAAACTAGAAGACAGCTTAGGGGTTCCTGGGGAGGCCAGGGTTTGCTGCTTCTGGATCCCTAACTACAGTCTACTAGCTGGGCCTCTATATGAAACACTGAAAGGAAAAGATGATGATCCTTTTGAACAGAATCCAGAAGTGGCCTTTCAAGAATGGAAAGAGCAGTCAATTCAGACCCTTGCCCTGGAACTCCCTAATTGAGCTAAACCCTTTGACCTTTCCATTCCCGGTGAAAGGTGAATCGCCATTGGAGAATTAGTGCAAAAACTGGGACCACTTGAAATGGAACAACGCAAGAATGCCATCCAGGTAGGATAAACTACAGTCACCAAGGGGCTTGGCCCACTGCCACATCTGGCCAAGATACTGGCGGTATCTAAAAACCTGGAAATCAGCAGCCCAAAAGGCCACCTCCCTCCTAAGGGAAAAGGACCCCACGTGGTGATCCTAATCACCAACCATGCCCTGAAGTTGCAGGGTTCGCTCCGTGGGCACACCGACCTCGAGTGAGGAGGCCCTCCAACTCCAACATCCAGAGAGATAACCGGGGGCAACAGGGCACCATGACGACTCGTGTGAACATCACTTGACCTGGAGTTTCTCTCATAAAACAACAATAGTGTGTCCCGAAGGAGTAGACTACTGCTTGCAGGACTTCCTGCACCCGGAGGGGAGCTAATAATCTTGGCGGGGGAACCGTATATCACACCGTCACCATAGAAAAGCCTACAGACACCGTGATGATGGTGGCCAATAAGACCGGCTGGACTCCTGTTTACTTCAAAAGGCTGTTGACTCAGTGGCCATCATGGTCCTTGATCACCACTGACCCTGGACTGTCTGGGAGTTGAGCGGGCAGGGCTCTGACACCTGGTGCTGTTTTTACGTTAATTCAGGGGCCTAATTGAAGAAAGAGCAGACTACTGGTCAGAACATCTAGGCTGGCAGAAACGGTCAGCCTAAGGTGGCCGAACAAATGTGGGGCGGGGTGAAACCGGCCCCCACAGCGTCTCTGCACATCTCTTTCCTGGACCCTTAAAGGTCATTAGAATCTATAACACTTCCAATGCTGGTGCTCAGGCGGACGAGCAGGGAGGCAGGGGTCCTGGGGCCAATCAACGTCACCTGGAGGCTGCTGGGGAGAAGTTCTGACCCTCGTCCCCTGGTATGAGGGCTCCCAACTCAGCACTCAGCAGTTACAGAAGAAGGGTCTGCACCCTCAGCACTCCAAGAATGAGGAACGGGACAAAAGGCAGAGGAGGGGTTTGTCCCCAGCAAAGCCCATTAAAAATCCCTGGGAGATAAAAATAGAATGTGGGCAATAAAGTCAAGTCTGACCTTTTTTATCCTTTGTGCTTTGTCTAATTTCACGTGCTCCTAGGGTCCCGCATGCAGAGGTTCCACACCCGGCACTTCAGACCAGATTTCCTGGTGCAGAATGGCTGGGTCGACACCTCAGCTCCTGGGGCCCAGTGCAGACTCCGAGATATAGAGCCTGAGCTGCAGCCAACCCGGCCCTTGAGAGCTCCGCCCCCTCCCTCTCACTGACTCTGACAGGATCTCTACACAGCAGCCCAGCCCACAGCCCACGGGGTAGTGCATGCTCTCACCTCTCCATTCTCTGATGAAAATATAAAGTTTCCTTTGCTTGGGAACCAAACTCAGTCTCGATCTGTTGGCCCCAATGACACTGGGCAGGGGGACCCTTGTTGGGGTCCACTCTGGAGGATCAGTAACAGAAATTGAGACTATTGTAACTTCAATGAACAGATGTGTGAGCCAAACTGTAGTTAACATAGAACAGTTTATAAGGCTCGGGTAAAATAAGATGTTTCTAACACTTCCATTTGATATTTCCATCACTTTATTATAAGCAAGTTCAGTGAAAAGGTTTGTCTTATTTGTCAGGTCAATATTAGAGAAATGAAGTGATTTCTTTCCAAGGATGTACATCTAATAATCTTGGTTAAAGCTTCAATCTTGTTTTAAATGCTTTTCCATTGAAAATGATACCTCTCTTTCAGCTCCCCCATTTCTGAGAAGTATAAAATCTTATAATTTATTATTACCAAAGGGGAAAGGTGGGAGGAGGGATAAATTAACAGTTTGGAATTAACACATACACACTGCTATGTATAAAATAGATCATCAACAAGGAACTACTGTATAGCACAGGGAACTACACTCAATATTGTGCAATAACCTATAAGGGGAAATAATCGGAAAAAGAATAGATATTTTTATTGACATCATCTATCAATGACAGTTAAAGTGTAACCTAAGGGAAGCCGGTGGTGAGTGCTTCTGACCCTGAAGACTTCAGTCATCTAAAGTTTGGACTCTGCCTACTTCCCAAGGCCCTTAATGAACATATGTGTAGCCGTAGCTTAAAAAACTCCCCAGTTTGGGTTTCGGGGAGACACTGATTTTGAAAAAGCCCTGGTGTTCTCCTTACATGAATGGGACTCTTCCTACTGCTAAAACATGTCTGTCACACCCAGAGGATGGTATACCGTCTGATCGGGAAGAGTTTGGAAAAGGCATCTCATCTCCTCATCTCCTGGTGCTCGGGTTCACCCCTCCAGCGTCTTTACTAACAGTCTCCCCACTTGGAGATGTCAACACTGTCAACATCCTGTTGCGTACAGTTTGGAATTTGTCCAGAGGATGAAGCGGAAGGATGAGGAACAATGAGAGACAAGTCCTAGGTGTTCAGACAGGCACATGTCACTCTAATTTCCAATCAGGAAGATGAATTGACCAAAGGCTAGGGTTGCCCATGGAAACAGTATAGGGCTTGAGGAAATCCCACTGCTTTGTGGCCAGTTCCCATAAACACAAGTTGAACAATGGAACTCAGGGGCAGTAAAATTCACGAAACTGCAGAGTTGAAAATATCTATCACTGAAAAATGTCTTGAGGAAAGTCAGAGAAAAGGATTGGCAAGCAAGGGAGAATGGCAGGAAAGGGATTTGAGGAGGTAGAAAGGATTCGCCATTAAGCACAAGAAAAGGGGCTGAACATTTCCGACATTGCAGTTGGCCAAAAAGGCTGTATGCGTTTTTTTCTGTATATATTCAAGAAAAGGGCATACACTTTTTTAGCCAACCAAACAGGTGGGCACTGGAAATCAATACTACAAAAGATATCACTTCGCATCAGTCAGAAGAGCCATCCTCATAAAGTGTAAACGCCAGAAATGCAGGACAGGGCAAGGAGAAGAGGGAGCCCTGTGAGGCTTATAGTGGAAATGTATATTGCCAACGGCCATTCTGGAGAAGTGTATTGTGTTTACTAAAGCATCTAAAAAATGAGCTACAGAGCATAGGGCACTTGCACTCATGGGCGTATATCTTGGGAAAAACAAAAATCGAGAGGACACAGGCACCCCAATGTTTACTGCCTCTCTGTTTAAAAGATCCTCGACTAGGATATAACTTAAATGTCTCTGGAGGGAGAAAATGGATAGAGATGTGGTACTTATGTAGAGTGGAATATTACTCAGCCTGGAAATCAATGAAATATGGCCAGTTGTAACAACTCCGGAGGAGTTACGTATGATCATTCTAAGTGACATAATTCAAAAAGAAAAAGACACATATCATAAGATATCACTTAAAGGTGGAATCCAAAATGGCTACACATGAAATAAATTACAAAACAAAAACATAGTCAAATATGTAGAAAACACGCGTAAGGCTGCTAAACGGGAAAGGTGGGGAGGGGTGAGGCATCATCCAGGAGGTTGAAATTAGCAAAGATACCATTCCAAATACCAAACTGATAATCAACAAGGCCTACACGGTAGCTAAAAGAACTGCACTCAGCACACTCAAGTCACCGGAAAAGAATATCTATGACTGGTAAGAATCTGAAAAAGAATTTATTGATGTCTCTCTGTACGTGAATCAAGTGGATGTACAGCAGCAAGAAACAGAGCTTTGAAAATCAGCTGTAACCAATATAGTAATAAATTGAAAAAAATAAACGACAGAGAGACAGAGAAAACCTCTTACAACTTTTCCTCAGGGACGGTGATGCAACATGGATTGAACACATCTAGACCCACAGCAGGATGAGACATAAGGCTGGAAACTGTTCACGCTAAGAGAAATGTGAGGTTGGGTGAGGAAATGCACACCCTTTAAAGTAATACTACCTGGTACCCATTCAATGGGTCCCAAATCTGCAGGTTCAAGGAATCTTCCTACAGCTAAAACATGCATGGAAAACCCAGAGGACTGTACACCATGTGATCGGGAGATGTGTCTAAAATGCACCTCATTTATCCTCTCCTGGTGCTCCTGTTCATCATTCCAGCCACGTTACTTAGAATCTCCCCACTTAGAGAATCAGCACATTTAAACTTCTGTTTCACACATTTTGCAAATTGTGAGGAGGATGAACGGGAACAGGGGGAACCAATGAGAGAATAGTTGTAGGGGTTTGGACGGGCACATGTCACTCTAATTTCCCATTAAGAATAAGAATTAAAAAAAGGTTCAGCCCGCCTCGCCGGAGCCAAAATAGGGCCTGAAGCAATCCTGCGGTTTTGAGGCCAGCTCACAAAAGAGCAACTTAAAAAATGGAGCTCAGGGTCACTGCAATTCACAAACCTGCAGAGTTATAAATGAAAACTAACGTCCAAAAATATGTTGAGGTAAGGCAAAGAAGAGGATCTGAATGCAAGACAGAATTGCAAGAAACAGATTTCAAGAGATAGATTGGACTCGCCTTTAAAGCACATGAAAAGCGGCAGAATTTCGACAATGATGCAGTTGGCCCAAAAGGGAGTATGCGTTATTTCCTGAATATATCCAGGAAAAAACGCATACGCACTTTATGGGCAACCAAGCAAGCAAGCAATGCAAATGTGCACAACAAAGAAGTCTCATTTCCCACCGGTCAAAAGGGCCATCCGAAAAAATTGTAAACACCAGAAATGCAGGACAGGCCATGGAGAACAGGGAGCCTTTATACGCTGATGGACAGTGTGTGAACTGCCGAGAGCCACTCTGGAGAAGTGTATGGTGGTTCCTAAATCATCTAAAAAAGAGAGCTACAATTTCTATGGAAGATGAAAAGGAATAGGGAGAACCAATGAGAGACTAGCTGGAGGTGTCTGGACGGGCAAATTTAACTCTCACTTCCCACGAGGAAGAGGAATTAACCAAAGGCTCAGCGTGCCATGCCGTAACCAGAAGAGGTCCTGAAGCAATCATGCAGTGTTGCGGCCAGCTCACAAGAAAGCGAGTTGAAGAAAGGAGCTCAGGGGCACTGTAATTCACAAACCTGCAGAGTTATAAATGACAGCTATCGTCCAAAAATATATTGAAGTGAGGCTGCCAAGAGGACTTGAAAGTGGGGCAGAATTGCAAAAATCGGATTTCAGGAGGTAGACTGGAATTGCATTTAAAGCATAAGAAAAGAGGCAGAACATCCACAATGATGCACTTGGCCAAAAAGGCCCTATACCTTTTTTCCTGAATATATTCAGGAAAAAACGCATATGCCCGTTTTGGCCAACAAAGCAAGCTTGCAAAGGAAATCTGCACTAAAATGAAGTCTCACTGCCCCCCGGTCAAAAGGGCCATCTAAAAAAAAGTGTAAAATCCAGAAAGGCATGACAGGCCATGGAGAACTGGGAGACTTGTTATTCTGATGGGCGGAATGTAAATTGCCAACAGCCACTCTGGAGAAGTATATAGTATTTCCTGAAACATCTAAAAAACAAAGCAACAGAGCCTAGGGCACTTCCACTTATGGTCCTATAGCTTAGGGAAATTATAATCAAAAAGACACAGCCACCCCAAACTTTGGGACGGCTCTTTTTACAAGAACCTCGTTTACGGTACAAGTTCAATATCACAGAAAGCGAAAAATGGATAAAGAAGTTGTGGTACTTACGTACAATGCAATATCACTCAGCAATGAAATCTATGTCATCAGGCCCGTAGCAGCATAATGAGTGGAGGCACGTACGATGATTCTAAGTGAAATAAGTCACACAGAAAAAGAAACATCATAAGATATCACTACTACACGGAATGTAAACTTGGCTACACAGGAACTGAATTACAAAACAGAACAGGGTCTCAAATGTAGAAAACCAACTTATGCTTCCTTAAGGGGAAAGGTGAGTTGGGGTGCTGCATGAAACCAGAGATTGAAATTAGCACAGATACCGTTCCATAAGCCAAATATGTGATAGACAAGAGCTACTCCTTGCTCAACGAAGTGGACTCAACACCCCATATTAAACGCCTAAGAATATACCTGACTAGAAATAATCTAAAAACCTACCGATTTATATGTCTCCGAAAGAGAATCAAGCGTGTGTACAGTGACATAAACGCAGCAGTGATAGGATTGGTGAGGTTCGGTGAGCAAATGCAGACCCTATGAAGTCATATTGCATGGTACCCATTCCATGGGTCTCAACTCTCCAGGTTTAAGGGATTCTTCCTTCAGCTAAAACATGCATGTGGAACCCAGAGTATGATCCACCGTGTGATCGGGAAACGTGTTCAAATGTGTCTAGTTTTCGTCCCCTGGTACTCGGGTGCAACATTCCAGATGCTTTACTAACACTCTCCCCACTTGGAGAGTCAGTGCCTTTAACGTCCTGTTTGGCCCAGTTTGCAATTTCTGTGGAAAATGAACAGGAATAGGGAGAACGAAAGAGAGACTAGCTGGAGGTGTCTGGACGGGCAAATTTAACTCTCATTTCCCACCAGGAAGAGGAATTAACCAAAGGCTCAGCGTGCCGTGCCGGAACCACACTAGGGCCTGAAGCAATCCTGCGGTGTTGCGGCCAGCTCACAAAAAAGTGAGTTGAAGAAAGGAGCTCAGGGGCACTGTAATTCACAAACCTGCAGAGTTATAAATGACAGCTATCGTCCAAAAATATATTGAAGTAAGGCTGCCAAGAGGACTTGAAAGTGGGGCAGAATTGCAGGAAACCGATTTCAGGAGGTAGACGGGAATTGCATGTAAAGCATAGGAAAAGAGGCAGAACGTCCACAATGATGCACTTGGCCAAAAAGGGCATATGCGTTTTTTCCTGAATATATTCAGGAAAAAACGCATACGCCCTTTTTGGCCAACCAAGCAAGCTTGCAAAGGAAATCTTCACTACAATGAAGTCTCACTGCCCCCCGGTCAAAAGGGACATATGAAAAAAGTGTAAAATCCAGAAATGCAGGACAGGCCATGGAGAACTGTGAGCCTTGTTATGCTGGTGGGCGGGATGTAAATTGCCAACAGCCACTCTGGAGAAGTGTATGGTGTTTCGTGAAACATCTAAAAAACAAAGCAACAGAGCCTAGGGCACTTCCACTTATGGTCCTATAGCTTAGGGAAATTAAAATCAAAAAGACACAGCCACCGCAAAATTTGGGCCGGCTCTGTTTACAAGAACCTCGTTTACGGTACAAGTTCAATATCACAGAAAGCGAAAAATGGATAAAGAAGTTGTGGTACTTACGTACAATGCAATATCATTCAGCAATGAAATCTATGTCATCAGGCCCGTAGCAGCATAATGAGTGGATGCAGGTATGATGAGTCTAAGTGAAATAACTCACACAGAAAAAGAAACATCATAAAATATCACTACTACACGGAATGTAAACTTGGCTACACAGGAACTGAATTACAAAACAGAACAGGGTCTCAAATGTAGAAAACCAACTTATGCTTGCTTAAGGGGAAAGGTGAGTTGGGGTGCTGCATAAAACCAGAGATTGAAATTAGCACAGATACCGTTCCATAAGCCAAATATGTAATAGACAAGAGCTACTCCTTGCTCAACGAAGTGGACTCAACACCCCATATTAAACGCTTAAGAATACACCTGACTAGAAATAATCTTAAAAAGTACGAATTTATATGTCTCCAAAAGAGAATCAAGCGTGTGTACAACGGCATAAACTCAGCAGTGATAGGATTGGTGAAGTTCGGTGAGCAAATGCAGACCTTTTGAAGTCATATTGCATGGTACCCATTCCATGGGTCTCAACTCTCCAGGTTTAAGGGATTCTTCCTTCAGCTAAAACATGCATGTGGAACCCAGAGTAGGATCCACCGTGTAATCGGGAAACGTGTTCAAATGTGTCTCAGTTTTCCTCCCCTGGTACTCGGGTGCAACACTCCAGACGCTTTACTAACACCCTCCCCACTTGGAGAGTCAGTGCCTTTAACCTCCTGTATGGCCCAGTTTGCAATTTCTGCGGAGAATGTACAGGAATAGGGAGAACCAATGATAAACTAGCTGGAGGTGTCTGGACGGGCAAATTTAACTCTCAATTCCCACCAGGAAGAGGAATTAACCAAAGGCTCAGCGTGCCGTGCCGGAACCACACTAGGGCCTGAAGCAATCCTGCAGTGTTGCGGCCAGCTCACAAAAAAGTGAGTTGAAGAAAGGAGCTCAGGGGCACTGTAATTCACAAACCTGCAGAGTTATAAATGACAGCTATCGTCCAAAAATATATTGAAGTAAGCCTGCCAAGAGGACTTGAATGTGGGGCAGAATTGCAGGAAACCGATTTCAGGAGGTAGACGGGAATTGCATGTAAAGCATAGGAAAAGAGGCAGAACGTCCACAATGATGCACTTGGCCAAAAAGGGCGTATGCGTTTTTTCCTGAATATATTCAGGAAAAAACGCATACGCCCTTTTTGGCCAACCAAGCAAGCTTGCAAACGAAATCTGCACTACAATGAAGTCTCACTGCCCCCGGTCAAAAGGGCCATCTGAAAAAAGTGTAAAATCCAGAAAGGCAGGACAGGCCATGGAGAACTGGGAGCCTTGTTATGCTGATGGGCGGGATGTAAATTGCCAACAGCCACTCTGGAGAAGTGTATGGTGTTTCCTGAAACATCTAAAAAACTAAGCAACAGAGCCTAGGGCACTTCCACTTATGGTCCTATAGCTTAGGGAAATTAAAATCAAAAAGACACAGCCACCCCAAAGTTTGGGACGGCTCTGTTTACAAGAACCTCGTTTATGGTACAAGTTCAATATCACAGAAAGCGAAAAATGGATAAAGAAGTTGTGGTACTTACGTACAATGCAATATCACTCAGCAATGAAATCTATGTCATCAGGCCCGTAGCAGCATAATGAGTGGATTCAGGTACGATGATTCTAAGTGAAATAAGTCACACAGAAAAAGAAACATCATAAGATATCACCAATACACGGAATGTAAACTTGGCTACAAAGGAACTGAATTACAAAACAGAACAGGGTCTCAAATGTAGAAAACCAACTTATGCTTGCTTAAGGGGAAAGGTGAGTTGGGGTGCTGCATGAAACCAGAGATTGAAATTAGCACAGATACCGTTCCATAAGCCAAATATGTAATAGACAAGAGCTACTCCTTGCTCAACGAAGTGGACTCAACACCCCATATTAAACGCCTAAGAATATACCTGACTAGAAATAATCTAAAAACCTACCGATTTATATATCTCCGAAAGAGAATCAAGCGTGTGTACAGCGACATAAACGCAGCAGTGATAGGATTGGTGAGGTTCGGTGAGCAAATGCAGACCCTATGAAGTCATATTGCATGGTACCCATTCCATGGGTCTCAACTCTCCAGGTTTAAGGGATTCTTCCTTCAGCTAAAACATGCATGTGGAACACAGAGTATGATCCACCGTGTGATCGGGAAACGTGTTCAAATGTGTCTCGTTTTCGTCCCCTGGTACTCGAGTGCAACATTCCAGATGCTTTACTAACACTCTCCCCACTTGGAGAGTCAGTGCCTTTAACCTCCTGTTTGGCCCAGGTTGCAATTTCTGTGGAAAATGAACAGGAATAGGGAGAACGAAAGAGAGACTAGCTGGAGGTGTCTGGACGGGCAAATTTAACTCTCATTTCCCACCAGGAAGAGGAATTAACCAAAGGCTCAGCGTGCCGTGCCGGAGCCACATTAGGGCCTGAAGCAATCCTGCGGTGTTGCGGCCAGCTCACAAGAAAGCGAGTTGAAGAAAGGAGCTCAGGGGCACTGTAATTCACAAACCTGCAGAGTTATAAATGACAGCTATCGTCCAAAAATATATTGAAGTAAGGCTGCCAAGAGGACTTGAGAGCGGGGCAGAATTGCAGGAAACCGATTTCAGGAGGTAGACGGGAATTGCATGTAAAGCATAGGAAAAGAGGCAGAACGTCCACAATGATGCACTTGGCCAAAAAGGGCGTATGTGTTCTTTCCTGAATATATTCAGGAAAAAACGCATACGCCCTTTTTGGCCAACCAAACAGGCTTGCAAAGGAAATCTACACTACAATGAAGTCTCACTGCCCCCCGGTCAAAAGGGCCATCTGAAAAAAGTGTAAAATCCAGAAAGGCAGGACAGGCCATGGAGAACTGGGAGCCTTGTTATGCTGATGGGCGGGATGTAAATTGCCAACAGCCACTCTGGAGAAGTGTATGGTGTTTCCTGAAACATCTAAAAAACAAAGCAACAGAGCCTAGGGCACTTCCACTTATGGTCCTATAGCTTAGGGAAATTAAAATCAAAAAGACACAGCCTCCCCAAACTTTGGGACGGCTCTGTTTACAAGAACCTCGTTTACGGTACAAGTTCAATATCACAGAAAGCGAAAAATGGATACAGAAGTTGTGGTACTTACGTACAATGCAATATCACTCAGCAATGAAATCTATGTCATCAGGCCCGTAGCAGCATAATGAGTGGATTCAGGTATGATGATTCTAAGTGAAATAAGTCACACAGAAAAAGAAACATCATAAGATATCACTACTACACGGAATGTAAACTTGGCTACACAGGAACTGAATTACAAAACAGAACAGGGTCTCAAATGTAGAAAACCAACTTATGCTTGCTTGAGGGGAAAGGTGAGTTGGGATGCTGCATGAAACCAGAGATTGAAATTAGCACAGATACCGTTCCATAAGCCAAATATGTAATAGACAAGAGCTACTCCTTGCTCAACGAAGTGGACTCAACACCCCATATTAAACGGCTAAGAATATACCTGACTAGTAAGAATATTAAAACCTACGGATTTATATGTCTCCGAAAGAGAATCAAGCGTGTGTACAGCGGCATAAACGCAGCAGTGATAGGATTGGTGAGGTTCGGTGAGCAAATGCAGACCCTTTGAAGTCATATTGCATGGTACCCATTCCATGGGTCTCAACTCTCCAAGGTTAAGGGATTCTTCCTTCAGCTAAAACATGCATGTGGAACACAGAGTATGATCCACCGTGTGATCAGGTAACGTGTTCAAATGTGTCTCAGTTTCCGTCCCCTGGTACTCGGGTGCAACACTCCAGACACTTTACTAACACTCTCTCCACTTGGAGAGTCAGTGCCTTTAACCTCCTGTATGGCCCAGTTTGCAATTTCTGCGGAAAATGTACAGGAATAGGGAGAACCAATGATAAAGTAGCTGGAGGTGTCTGGACGGGCAAATTTAACTCCATTTCCCACCAGGAAGAGGAATTAACCAAAGGCTCAGCGTGCTGTTCCGGATCCACACTAGGGCCTGAAGCAATCCTGCGGTGTTGCGGCCAGCTCACAAGAAAGCGAGTTGAAGAAAGGAGCTCAGGGGCACTGTAATTCACAAACCTGCAGAGTTATAAATGACAGCTATCGTCCAAAAATATATTGAAGTAAGGCTGCCAAGAGGACTTGAAAGTGGTGCAGAATTGCACGAAACCGATTTCAGGAGGTAGACTGGAATTGCATGTAAAGCATAGGAAAAGAGGCAGAACGTCCACAACGATGCACTTGGCCAAAAAGGGCGTATGCGTTTTTTCCTGAATATATTCAGGAAAAAACGCATACGCCCTTTTTGGCCAACCAAGCAAGCTTGCAAAGGAAATCTGCACTACAATGAAGTCTCACTGCCCCCCGGTCAAAAGGGACATATGAAAAAAGTGTAAAATCCAGAAAGGCAGGACAGGCCATGAAGAACTGGGAGCCTTGTTATGCTGATGGGCGGGATGTAAATTGCCAACAGCCACTCTGGAGAAGTGTATGGTGTTTCCTGAAACATCTAAAAAACTAAGCAACAGAGCCTAGGGCACTTCCACTTATGGTCCTATAGCTTAGGGCAATTAAAATCAAAGAGACACAGCCACCCCAAAGTTTGGGACGGCTCTGTTTACAAGAATCTTGTTTACGGTACAAGTTCAATATCACAAAAGCGAAAAATGGATAAAGAAGTTGTGGTACTTACGTACAATGCAATATCACTCAGCAATGAAATCTATGTCATCAGGCCCGTAGCAGCATAATGAGTGGATTCAGGTACGATGATTCTAAGTGAAATAAGTCACACAGAAAGAGAAACATCATAAGATATCACTACTACACGGAATGTAAACTTGGCTACACAGGATCTGAATTACAAAACAGAACAGGGTCTCAAATGTAGAAAACCAACTTATGCTTGCTTAAGGGGAAAGGTGAGTTGGGGTGCTGCATGAAACCAGAGATTGAAATTAGCACAGATACCGTTCCATAAGCCAAATATGCAATAGACAAGAGCTACTCCTTGCTGAACGAAGTGGACTCAACACCCCATATTAAACGCCTAAGAATATACCTGACTAGTAAGAATATTAAAACCTACGGATTTATATGTCTCCGAAAGAGAATCAAGCGTGTGTACAGCGGCATAAACGCAGCAGTGATAGGATTGGTGAGGTTCGGTGAGCAAATGCAGACCCTTTGAAGTCATATTGCATGGTACCCATTCCATGGGTCTCAACTCTCCAAGGTTAAGGGATTCTTCCTTCAGCTAAAACATGCATGTGGAACACAGAGTATGATCCACCGTGTGATCAGGAAACGTGTTCAAATGTGTCTCAGTTTCCGTCCCCTGGTACTCGGGTGCAACACTCCAGACACTTTACTAACACTCTCTCCACTTGGAGAGTCAGTGCCTTTAACCTCCTGTATGGCCCAGTTTGCAATTTCTGCGGAAAATGTACAGGAATAGGGAGAACCAATGATAAACTAGCTGGAGGTGTCTGGACGGGCAAATTTAACTCTCATTTCCCACCAGGAAGAGGAATTAACCAAAGGCTCAGCGTGCCGTTCCGGATCCACACTAGGGCCTGAAGCAATCCTGCGGTGTTGCGGCCAGCTCACAAGAAAGCGAGTTGAAGAAAGGAGCTCAGGGGCACTGTAATTCACAAACCTGCAGAGTTATAAATGACAGCTATCGTCCAAAAATATATTGAAGTAAGGCTGCCAAGAGGACTTGAAAGTGGTGCAGAATTGCACGAAACCGATTTCAGGAGGTAGACTGGAATTGCATGTAAAGCATAGGAAAAGAGGCAGAACGTCCACAACGATGCACTTGGCCAAAAAGGGCGTATGCGTTTTTTCCTGAATATATTCAGGAAAAAACGCATACGCCCTTTTTGGCCAACCAAGCAAGCTTGCAAAGGAAATCTGCACTACAATGAAGTCTCACTGCCCCCCGGTCAAAAGGGACATATGAAAAAAGTGTAAAATCCAGAAAGGCAGGACAGGCCATGAAGAACTGGGAGCCTTGTTATGCTGATGGGCGGGATGTAAATTGCCAACAGCCACTCTGGAGAAGTGTATGGTGTTTCCTGAAACATCTAAAAAACTAAGCAACAGAGCCTAGGGCACTTCCACTTATGGTCCTATAGCTTAGGGCAATTAAAATCAAAGAGACACAGCCACCCCAAAGTTTGGGACGGCTCTGTTTACAAGAATCTTGTTTACGGTACAAGTTCAATATCACAAAAGCGAAAAATGGATAAAGAAGTTGTGGTACTTACGTACAATGCAATATCACTCAGCAATGAAATCTATGTCATCAGGCCCGTAGCAGCATAATGAGTGGATTCAGGTACGATGATTCTAAGTGAAATAAGTCACACAGAAAGAGAAACATCATAAGATATCACTACTACACGGAATGTAAACTTGGCTACACAGGATCTGAATTACAAAACAGAACAGGGTCTCAAATGTAGAAAACCAACTTATGCTTGCTTAAGGGGAAAGGTGAGTTGGGGTGCTGCATGAAACCAGAGATTGAAATTAGCACAGATACCGTTCCATAAGCCAAATATGCAATAGACAAGAGCTACTCCTTGCTGAACGAAGTGGACTCAACACCCCATATTAAACGCCTAAGAATATACCTGACTAGTAAGAATATTAAAACCTACGGATTTATATGTCTCCGAAAGAGAATCAAGCGTGTGTACAGCGGCATAAACGCAGCAGTGATAGGATTGGTGAGGTTCGGTGAGCAAATGCAGACCCTTTGAAGTCATATTGCATGGTACCCATTCCATGGGTCTCAACTCTCCAAGGTTAAGGGATTCTTCCTTCAGCTAAAACATGCATGTGGAACACAGAGTATGATCCACCGTGTGATCAGGAAACGTGTTCAAATGTGTCTCAGTTTCCGTCCCCTGGTACTCGGGTGCAACACTCCAGACACTTTACTAACACTCTCTCCACTTGGAGAGTCAGTGCCTTTAACCTCCTGTATGGCCCAGTTTGCAATTTCTGCGGAAAATGTACAGGAATAGGGAGAACCAATGATAAACTAGCTGGAGGTGTCTGGACGGGCAAATTTAACTCTCATTTCCCACCAGGAAGAGGAATTAACCAAAGGCTCAGCGTGCCGTTCCGGATCCACACTAGGGCCTGAAGCAATCCTGCGGTGTTGCGGCCAGCTCACAAGAAAGCGAGTTGAAGAAAGGAGCTCAGGGGCACTGTAATTCACAAACCTGCAGAGTTATAAATGACAGCTATCGTCTAAAAATATATTGAAGTAAGGCTGCCAAGAGGACTTGAAAGTGGTGCAGAATTGCACGAAACCGATTTCAGGAGGTAGACTGGAATTGCATGTAAAGCATAGGAAAAGAGGCAGAACGTCCACAACGATGCACTTGGCCAAAAAGGGCGTATGCGTTTTTTCCTGAATATATTCAGGAAAAAACGCATACGCCCTTTTTGGCCAACCAAGCAAGCTTGCAAAGGAAATCTGCACTACAATGAAGTCTCACTGCCCCCCGGTCAAAAGGGACATATGAAAAAAGTGTAAAATCCAGAAAGGCAGGACAGGCCATGAAGAACTGGGAGCCTTGTTATGCTGATGGGCGGGATGTAAATTGCCAACAGCCACTCTGGAGAAGTGTATGGTGTTTCCTGAAACATCTAAAAAACTAAGCAACAGAGCCTAGGGCACTTCCACTTATGGTCCTATAGCTTAGGGCAATTAAAATCAAAGAGACACAGCCACCCCAAAGTTTGGGACGGCTCTGTTTACAAGAATCTTGTTTACGGTACAAGTTCAATATCACAAAAGCGAAAAATGGATAAAGAAGTTGTGGTACTTACGTACAATGCAATATCACTCAGCAATGAAATCTATGTCATCAGGCCCGTAGCAGCATAATGAGTGGATTCAGGTACGATGATTCTAAGTGAAATAAGTCACACAGAAAGAGAAACATCATAAGATATCACTACTACACGGAATGTAAACTTGGCTACACAGGATCTGAATTACAAAACAGAACAGGGTCTCAAATGTAGAAAACCAACTTATGCTTGCTTAAGGGGAAAGGTGAGTTGGGGTGCTGCATGAAACCAGAGATTGAAATTAGCACAGATACCGTTCCATAAGCCAAATATGCAATAGACAAGAGCTACTCCTTGCTGAACGAAGTGGACTCAACACCCCATATTAAACGCCTAAGAATATACCTGACTAGTAAGAATATTAAAACCTACGGATTTATATGTCTCCGAAAGAGAATCAAGCGTGTGTACAGCGGCATAAACGCAGCAGTGATAGGATTGGTGAGGTTCGGTGAGCAAATGCAGACCCTTTGAAGTCATATTGCATGGTACCCATTCCATGGGTCTCAACTCTCCAAGGTTAAGGGATTCTTCCTTCAGCTAAAACATGCATGTGGAACACAGAGTATGATCCACCGTGTGATCAGGAAACGTGTTCAAATGTGTCTCAGTTTCCGTCCCCTGGTACTCGGGTGCAACACTCCAGACACTTTACTAACACTCTCTCCACTTGGAGAGTCAGTGCCTTTAACCTCCTGTATGGCCCAGTTTGCAATTTCTGCGGAAAATGTACAGGAATAGGGAGAACCAATGATAAACTAGCTGGAGGTGTCTGGACGGGCAAATTTAACTCTCATTTCCCACCAGGAAGAGGAATTAACCAAAGGCTCAGCGTGCCGTTCCGGATCCACACTAGGGCCTGAAGCAATCCTGCGGTGTTGCGGCCAGCTCACAAGAAAGCGAGTTGAAGAAAGGAGCTCAGGGGCACTGTAATTCACAAACCTGCAGAGTTATAAATGACAGCTATCGTCCAAAAATATATTGAAGTAAGGCTGCCAAGAGGACTTGAAAGTGGTGCAGAGTTGCACGAAACCGATTTCAGGAGGTAGACTGGAATTGCATGTAAAGCATAGGAAAAGATGCAGAACGTCCACAACAATGCACTTGGCCAAAAAGGGCGTATGCGTTTTTTCCTGAATATATTCAGGAAAAAACGCATACGCCCTTTTTGGCCAACCAAGCAAGCTTGCAAAGGAAATCTGCACTACAATGAAGTCTCACTGCCCCCCGGTCAAAAGGGACATATGAAAAAAGTGTAAAATCCAGAAAGGCAGGACAGGCCATGAAGAACTGGGAGCCTTCTTATGCTGATGGGCGGGATGTAAATTGCCAACAGCCACTCTGGAGAAGTGTATGGTGTTTCCTGAAACATCTAAAAAACTAAGCAACAGAGCCTAGGGCACTTCCACTTATGGTCCTATAGCTTAGGGCAATTAAAATCAAAGAGACACAGCCACCCCAAAGTTTGGGACGGCTCTGTTTACAAGAATCTTGTTTACGGTACAAGTTCAATATCACAAAAGCGAAAAATGGATAAAGAAGTTGTGGTACTTACGTACAATGCAATATCACTCAGCAATGAAATCTATGTCATCAGGCCCGTAGCAGCATAATGAGTGGATTCAGGTACGATGATTCTAAGTGAAATAAGTCACACAGAAAGAGAAACATCATAAGATATCACTACTACACGGAATGTAAACTTGGCTACACAGGATCTGAATTACAAAACAGAACAGGGTCTCAAATGTAGAAAACCAACTTATGCTTGCTTAAGGGGAAAGGTGAGTTGGGGTGCTGCATGAAACCAGAGATTGAAATTAGCACAGATACCGTTCCATAAGCCAAATATGCAATAGACAAGAGCTACTCCTTGCTGAACGAAGTGGACTCAACACCCCATATTAAACGCCTAAGAATATACCTGACTAATAATAATCTTAAAACCTTTGGATTTATATGTCTCCGAAAGAGAATCAAGCGTGTGTACAGCGGCATAAACGCAGCAGTGATAGGATTGGTGAGGTTCGGTGAGCAAATGCAGACCCTATGAAATCATATTGCATGGTACCCATTCCATGGGTCTCAACTCTCCAGGTTTAAGGGATTCTTCCTTCAGCTAAAACATGCATGTGGAACACAGAGTATGATCCACCGTGTGATCAGGAAACGTGTTCAAATGTGTCTCAGTTTTCGTCCCCTGGTACTCGGGTGCAACACTCCAGACGCTTTACTAACACTCTCCCCACTTGGAGAGTCAGTGCCTTTAATCTCCTGTTTGGCCCAGTTTGCAATTTCTGCGGAAAATGTACAGGAATAGGGAGAACCAATGAGAAACTAGCTGGAGGTGTCTGGACGGGCAAATTTAATTCTCATTTCACACCAGAAAGAGGAATTAACCAAAGGCTCAGCATGCCGTGCCAGAACCACACTAGGGCCTGAAGCAATCCTGCGGTGTTGCGGCCAGCTCACAAGAAAGCGAGTTGAAGAAAGGAGCTCAGGGGCACTGTAATTCACAAACCTGCAGAGTTATTAATGACAGCTATCGTCCAAAAATATATTGAAGTAAGGCTGCCAAGAGGACTTGAAAGCGGGGCAGAATTGCAGGAAACCGATTTCAGGAGGTAGACGGGAATTGCATGTAAAGCATAGGAAAAGAGGCAGAACGTCCACAATGATGCACTTGGCCAAAAAGGGCGTATGTGTTCTTTCCTGAATATATTCAGGAAAAAACGCATACGCCCTTTTTGGCCAACCAAGCAGGCTTGCAAAGGAAATCTACACTACAATGAAGTCTCACTGCCCCCCGGTCAAAAGGGCCATCTGAAAAAAGTGTAATATCCAGAAAGGCAGGACAGGCCATGGAGAACTGGGAGCCTTGTTATGCTGATGGGCGGGATGTAAATTGCCAACAGCCACTCTGGAGAAGTGTATGGTGTTTCCTGAAACATCTAAAAAACAAAGCAACAGAGCCTAGGGCACTTCCACTTATGGTCCTATAGCTTAGGGAAATTAAAATCAAAAAGACACAGCCTCCCCAAACTTTGGGAAGGCTCTGTTTACAAGAACCTCGTTTACGGTACAAGTTCAATATCACAGAAAGCGAAAAATGGATACAGAAGTTGTGGTACTTACGTACAATGCAATATCACTCAGCAATGAAATCTATGTCATCAGGCCCGTAGCAGCATAATGAGTGGATTCAGGTATGATGATTCTAAGTGAAATAAGTCACACAGAAAAAGAAACATCATAAGATATCACTACTACACGGAATGTAAACTTGGCTACACAGGAACTGAATTACAAAACAGAACAGGGTCTCAAATGTAGAAAACCAACTTATGCTTGCTTGAGGGGAAAGGTGAGTTGGGGTGCTGCATGAAACCAGAGATTGAAATTAGCACAGATACCGTTCCATAAGCCAAATATGTAATAGACAAGAGCTACTCCTTGCTCAATGAAGTGGACTCAACACCCCATATTAAACGCCTAAGAATATACCTGACTAGTAAGAATATTAAAACCTACGGATTTATATGTCTCCGAAAGAGAATCAAGCGTGTGTACAGCGGCATAAACGCAGCAGTGATAGGATTGGTGAGGTTCGGTGAGCAAATGCAGACCCTTTGTAGTCATATTGCATGGTACCCATTCCATGGGTCTCAACTCTCCAAGGTTAAGGGATTCTTCCTTCAGCTAAAACATGCATGTGGAACACAGAGTATGATCCACCGTGTGATCAGGAAACGTGTTCAAATGTGTCTCAGTTTTCGTCCCCTGGTACTCGGGTGCAACACTCCAGACACTTTACTAACACTCTCTCCACTTGGAGAGTCAGTGCCTTTAACCTCCTGTATGGCCCAGTTTGCAATTTCTGCGGAAAATGTACAGCAATAGGGAGAACCAATGATAAACTAGCTGGAGGTGTCTGGACGGGCAAATTTAACTCTCATTTCCCACCAGGAAGAGGAATTAACCAAAGGCTCAGCGTGCTGTGCCGGATCCACACTAGGGCCTGAAGCAATCCTGCGGTGTTGCGGCCAGCTCACAAGAAAGCGAGTTGAAGAAAGGAGCTCAGGGGCACTGTAATTCACAAACTTGCAGAGTTATAAATGACAGCTATCGACCAAAAATATATTGAAATAAGGCTGCCAAGAGGACTTGAAAGTGGTGCAGAATTGCACGAAACCGATTTCAGGAGGTAGACTGGAATTGCATGTAAAGCATAGGAAAAGAGGCAGAACGTCCACAACGATGCACTTGGCCAAAAAGGGCGTATGCGTTTTTTCCTGAATATATTCAGGAAAAAACGCATACGCACTTTTTGGTCAACCAAGAAAGCTTGCAAAGGAAATCTGCACTACAATGAAGTCTCACTGCCGCCCAGTCAAAAGGGCCATCTGAAAAATGTGTAAAATCCAGAAAGGCAGGACAGGCCATGGAGAACTGGGAGCCTTGTTATGCTGATGGGCGGGATGTAAATTGCCAACAGCCACTCTGGAGAAGTGTATGGTGTTTCCTGAAACATCTAAAAAACAAAGCAACAGACCCTAGGGCACTTCCACTTATGGTCCTATAGCTTAGGGAAATTAAAATCAAAAAGACACAGCCACCCCAAAGTTTGGGACGGCTCTGTTTACAAGAACCTCGTTTATGGTACAAGTTCAATATCACAGAAAGCGAAAAATGGATAAAGAAGTTGTGGTACTTACGTACAATGCAATATCACTCAGCAATGAAATCTATGTCATCAGGCCCGTAGCAGCATAATGAGTGGATTCAGGTACGATGATTCTAAGTGAAATAAGTCACACAGAAAAAGAAACATCATAAGATATCACCAATACATGGAATGTAAACTTGGCTATAAAGGAACTGAATTACAAAACAGAACAGGGTCTCAAATGTAGAAAACCAACTTATGCTTGCTTAAGGGGAAAGGTGAGTTGGGGTGCTGCATGAAACAAGAGATTGAAATTAGCACAGATACCGTTCCATAAGCCAAATATGCAATAGACAAGAGCTACTCCTTGCTGAACGAAGTGGACTCAACACCCCATATTAAACGCCTAAGAATATACCTGACTAGAAATAATCTTAAAACCTACGGATTTATATGTCTCCGAAAGAGAATCAAGCGTGTGTACAGCGGCATAAACGCAGCAGTGATAGGATTGGTGAGGTTCGGTGAGCAAATGCAGACCCTTTGAAGTCATATTGCATGGTACCCATTCCATGGGTCTCAACTCTCCAGGTTTAAGGGATTCTTCCTTCAGCTGAAACATGCATGTGGAACACAGAGTATGATCCACCGTGTGATCAGGAAACGTGTTCAAAAGTGTCTCAGTTTTCGTCCCCTCGTACTCGGGTGCAACATTCAAGACGCTTTACTAACACTCTCCCCACTTGGAGAGTCAGTGTCTTTAAACTACTGTTTGGCCCAGTTTGCAATTTCTGCGGAAAATGTACAGGAATAGGGAGAACCAATGAGAAACTAGCTGGAGGTGTCTGGATGGGCAAATTTAACTCTCATTTCCCACCAGAAAGAGGAATTAACCAAAGGCTCAGCATGCCGTGCCGGAACCACACTAGGGCCTGAAGCAATCCTGCGGTGTTGCGGCCAGCTCACAAGAAAGCGAGTTGAAGAAAGGAACTCAGGGGCACTGTAATTCACAAACCTGCAGAGTTATAAATGACAGCTATCTTCCAAAAATATATTGAAGTAAGGCTGCCAAGAGGACTTGAAAGCGGGGCAGAATTGCAGGAAACCGATTTCAGGAGGTAGACTGGAATTGCATGTAAAGCATAGGAAAAGAGGCAGAACGTCCACAATGATGCACTTGGCCAAAAAGGGCGTATGCGTTTTTTCCTGAATATATTCAGGAAAAAACGCATACGCCCTTTTTGGCCAACCAAGCAAGCTTGCAAAGGAAATCTGCACTACAATGAAGTCTCACTGCCCCCCGGTCAAAAGGGCCATCTGAAAAAAGTGTAAAATCCAGAAAGGCAGGACAGGCCATGGAGAACTGGGAGCCTTGTTATGCTGGTGGGCGGGATGTAAATTGCCAACAGCCACTCTGGAGAAGTGTATGGTGTTTCCTGAAACATCTAAAAAACAAAGCAACAGAGCCTAGGGCACTTCCACTTATGGTCCTATAGCTTAGGGAAATTAAAATCAAAAAGACACAGCCACCCCAAAGTTTGGGACGGCTCTGTTTACAAGAACCTCGTTTACTGTACAAGTTCAATATCACAGAAAGCGAAAAATGGATACAGAAGTTGTGGTACTTACGTACAATGCAATATCACTCAGCAATGAAATCTATGTCATCAGGCCCGTAGCAGCATAATGAGTGGATTCAGGTACGATGATTCTAAGTGAAATAAGTCACACAGAAAAAGAAACATCATAAGATATCACCAATACACGGAATGTAAACTTGGCTACACAGGAACTGAATTACAAAACAGAACAGGGTCTCAAATGTAGAAAACCAACTTATGCTTGCTTAAGGGGAAAGGTGAGTTGGGGTGCTGCATGAAACCAGAGATTGAAATTAGCACAGATACCGTTCCATAAGCCAAATATGCAATAGACAAGAGCTACTCCTTGCTCAACGAAGTGGACTCAACACCCCATATTAAACGCCTAAGAATATACCTGACTAGAAATAATCTTAAAACCTACGGATTTATATGTCTCCGAAAGAGAATCAAGCGTGTGTACAGCGGCATAAACGCAGCAGTGATAGGATTGGTGAGGTTCGGTGAGCAAATGTAGACCCTTTGAAGTCATATTGCATGGTACCCATTCCATGGGTCTCAACTCTCCAAGTTTAAGGGATTCTTCCTTCAGCTAAAACATGCATGTGGAACACAGAGTATGATCCACCGTGTGATCAGGAAACGTGTTCAAATGTGTCTCACTTTTCGTCCCCTGGTACTCGGGTGCAACACTCCAGACGCTTTACTAACACTCTCTCCACTTGGAGAGTCAGTGCCTTTAACCTCCTGTATGGCCCAGTTTGCAATTTCTGCGGAAAATGTACAGCAATAGGGAGAACCAATGATAAACTAGCTGGAGGTGTCTGGACGGGCAAATTTAACTCTCATTTCCCACCAGGAAGAGGAATTAACCAAAGGCTCAGCGTGCCGTGCCGGATCCACACTAGGGCCTGAAGCAATCCTGCGGTGTTGCGGCCAGCTCACAAAAAAGCGAGTTGAAGAAAGGAGCTCAGGGGCACTGTAATTCACAAACCTGCAGAGTTATAAATGACAGCTATCGTCCAAAAATATATTGAAGTAAGGCTGCCAAGAGGACTTGAAAGTGGTGCAGAATTGCACGAAACCGATTTCAGGAGGTAGACTGGAATTGCATGTAAAGCATAGGAAAAGAGGCAGAACGTCCACAACGATGCACTTGGCCAAAAAGGGCGTATGCGTTTTTTCCATTCTGGAAAAAACGCATACGCCCTTTTTGGCCAACCAAGAAAGCTTGCAAAGGAAATCTGCACTACAATGAAGTCTCACTGCCGCCCAGTCAAAAGGGCCATCTGAAAAATGTGTAAAATCCAGAAAGGCAGGACAGGCCATGGAGAACTGGGAGCCTTGTTATGCTGATGGGCGGGATGTCAATTGCCAACAGCCACTCTGGAGAAGTGTATGGTGTTTCCTGAAACATCTAAAAAACAAAGCAACAGAGCCTAGGGCACTTCCACTTATGGTCCTATAGCTTAGGGAAATTAAAATCAAAAAGACACAGCCACCCAAAAGTTTGGGACGGCTCTGTTTACAAGAACCTCGTTTATGGTACAAGTTCAATATCACAGAAAGCGAAAAATGGATACAGAAGTTGTGGTACTTACGTACAATGCAATATCACTCAGCAATGAAATCTATGTCATCAGGCCCGTAGCAGCATAATGAGTGGATTCAGGTACGATGATTCTAAGTGAAATAAGTCACACAGAAAAAGAAACATCATAAGATATCACCAATACACGGAATGTAAACTTGGCTACACAGGAACTGAATTACAAAACAGAACAGGGTCTCAAATGTAGAAAACCAACTTATGCTTGCTTAAGGGGAAAGGTGAGTTGGGGTGCTGCATGAAACCAGAGATTGAAATTAGCACAGATACCGTTCCATAAGCCAAATATGCAATAGACAAGAGCTACTCCTTGCTCAACGAAGTGGACTCAACACCCCATATTAAACGCCTAAGAATATACCTGACTAGAAATAATCTTAAAACCTACGGATTTATATGTCTCCAAAAGAGAATCAAGCGTGTGTACAGCGGCATAAACGCAGCAGTGATAGGATTGGTGAGGTTCGGTGAGCAAATGTAGACCCTTTGAAGTCATATTGCATGGTACCCATTCCATGGGTCTCAACTCTCCAAGTTTAAGGGATTCTTCCTTCAGCTAAAACATGCATGTGGAACACAGAGTATGATCCACCGTGTGATCAGGAAACGTGTTCAAATGTGTCTCACTTTTCGTCCCCTGGTACTCGGGTGCAACACTCCAGACGCTTTACTAACACTCTCTCCACTTGGAGAGTCAGTGCCTTTAACCTCCTGTATGGCCCAGTTTGCAATTTCTGCGGAAAATGTACAGCAATAGGGAGAACCAATGATAAACTAGCTGGAGGTGTCTGGACGGGCAAATTTAACTCTCATTTCCCACCAGGAAGAGGAATTAACCAAAGGCTCAGCGTGCCGTGCCGGATCCACACTAGGGCCTGAAGCAATCCTGCGGTGTTGCGGCCAGCTCACAAAAAAGCGAGTTGAAGAAAGGAGCTCAGGGGCACTGTAATTCACAAACCTGCAGAGTTATAAATGACAGCTATCGTCCAAAAATATATTGAAGTAAGGCTGCCAAGAGGACTTGAAAGTGGTGCAGAATTGCACGAAACCGATTTCAGGAGGTAGACTGGAATTGCATGTAAAGCATAGGAAAAGAGGCAGAACGTCCACAACGATGCACTTGGCCAAAAAGGGCGTATGCGTTTTTTCCATTCTGGAAAAAACGCATACGCCCTTTTTGGCCAACCAAGAAAGCTTGCAAAGGAAATCTGCACTACAATGAAGTCTCACTGCCGCCCAGTCAAAAGGGCCATCTGAAAAATGTGTAAAATCCAGAAAGGCAGGACAGGCCATGGAGAACTGGGAGCCTTGTTATGCTGATGGGCGGGATGTCAATTGCCAACAGCCACTCTGGAGAAGTGTATGGTGTTTCCTGAAACATCTAAAAAACAAAGCAACAGAGCCTAGGGCACTTCCACTTATGGTCCTATAGCTTAGGGAAATTAAAATCAAAAAGACACAGCCACCCAAAAGTTTGGGACGGCTCTGTTTACAAGAACCTCGTTTATGGTACAAGTTCAATATCACAGAAAGCGAAAAATGGATACAGAAGTTGTGGTACTTACGTACAATGCAATATCACTCAGCAATGAAATCTATGTCATCAGGCCCGTAGCAGCATAATGAGTGGATTCAGGTACGATGATTCTAAGTGAAATAAGTCACACAGAAAAAGAAACATCATAAGATATCACCAATACACGGAATGTAAACTTGGCTACACAGGAACTGAATTACAAAACAGAACAGGGTCTCAAATGTAGAAAACCAACTTATGCTTGCTTAAGGGGAAAGGTGAGTTGGGGTGCTGCATGAAACCAGAGATTGAAATTAGCACAGATACCGTTCCATAAGCCAAATATGCAATAGACAAGAGCTACTCCTTGCTCAACGAAGTGGACTCAACACCCCATATTAAACGCCTAAGAATATACCTGACTAGAAATAATCTTAAAACCTACGGATTTATATGTCTCCGAAAGAGAATCAAGCGTGTGTACAGCGGCATAAACGCAGCAGTGATAGGATTGGTGAGGTTCGGTGAGCAAATGTAGACCCTTTGAAGTCATATTGCATGGTACCCATTCCATGGGTCTCAACTCTCCAAGTTTAAGGGATTCTTCCTTCAGCTAAAACATGCATGTGGAACACAGAGTATGATCCACCGTGTGATCAGGAAACGTGTTCAAATGTGTCTCACTTTTCGTCCCCTGGTACTCAGGTGCAACACTCCAGACGCTTTACTAACACTCTCTCCACTTGGAGAGTCAGTGCCTTTAACCTCCTGTATGGCCCAGTTTGCAATTTCTGCGGAAAATGTACAGCAATAGGGAGAACCAATGATAAACTAGCTGGAGGTGTCTGGACGGGCAAATTTAACTCTCATTTCCCACCAGGAAGAGGAATTAACCAAAGGCTCAGCATGCCGTGCCGGATCCACACTAGGGCCTGAAGCAATCCTGCGGTGTTGCGGCCAGCTCACAAAAAAGCGAGTTGAAGAAAGGAGCTCAGGGGCACTGTAATTCACAAACCTGCAGAGTTATAAATGACAGCTATCGTCCAAAAATATATTGAAGTAAGGCTGCCAAGAGGACTTGAAAGTGGTGCAGAATTGCACGAAACCGATTTCAGGAGGTAGACTGGAATTGCATGTAAAGCATAGGAAAAGAGGCAGAACGTCCACAACGATGCACTTGGCCAAAAAGGGCGTATGCGTTTTTTCCATTCTGGAAAAAACGCATACGCCCTTTTTGGCCAACCAAGAAAGCTTGCAAAGGAAATCTGCACTACAATGAAGTCTCACTGCCGCCCAGTCAAAAGGGCCATCTGAAAAATGTGTAAAATCCAGAAAGGCAGGACAGGCCATGGAGAACTGGGAGCCTTGTTATGCTGATGGGCGGGATGTCAATTGCCAACAGCCACTCTGGAGAAGTGTATGGTGTTTCCTGAAACATCTAAAAAACAAAGCAACAGAGCCTAGGGCACTTCCACTTATGGTCCTATAGCTTAGGGAAATTAAAATCAAAAAGACACAGCCACCCAAAAGTTTGGGACGGCTCTGTTTACAAGAACCTCGTTTATGGTACAAATTCAATATCACAGAAAGCGAAAAATGGATACAGAAGTTGTGGTACTTACGTACAATGCAATATCACTCAGCAATGAAATCTATGTCATCAGGCCCGTAGCAGCATAATGAGTGGATTCAGGTACGATGATTCTAAGTGAAATAAGTCACACAGAAAAAGAAACATCATAAGATATCACCAATACACGGAATGTAAACTTGGCTACACAGGAACTGAATTACAAAACAGAACAGGGTCTCAAATGTAGAAAACCAACTTATGCTTGCTTAAGGGGAAAGGTGAGTTGGGGTGCTGCATGAAACCAGAGATTGAAATTAGCACAGATACCGTTCCATAAGCCAAATATGCAATAGACAAGAGCTACTCCTTGCTCAACGAAGTGGACTCAACACCCCATATTAAACGCCTAAGAATATACCTGACTAGAAATAATCTTAAAACCTACGGATTTATATGTCTCCGAAAGAGAATCAAGCGTGTGTACAGCGGCATAAACGCAGCAGTGATAGGATTGGTGAGGTTCGGTGAGCAAATGTAGACCCTTTGAAGTCATATTGCATGGTACCCATTCCATGGGTCTCAACTCTCCAAGTTTAAGGGATTCTTCCTTCAGCTAAAACATGCATGTGGAACACAGAGTATGATCCACCGTGTGATCAGGAAACGTGTTCAAATGTGTCTCACTTTTCGTCCCCTGGTACTCGGGTGCAACACTCCAGACGCTTTACTAACACTCTCTCCACTTGGAGAGTCAGTGCCTTTAACCTCCTGTATGGCCCAGTTTGCAATTTCTGCGGAAAATGTACAGCAATAGGGAGAACCAATGATAAACTAGCTGGAGGTGTCTGGACGGGCAAATTTAACTCTCATTTCCCACCAGGAAGAGGAATTAACCAAAGGCTCAGCGTGCCGTGCCGGATCCACACTAGGGCCTGAAGCAATCCTGCGGTGTTGCGGCCAGCTCACAAAAAAGCGAGTTGAAGAAAGGAGCTCAGGGGCACTGTAATTCACAAACCTGCAGAGTTATAAATGACAGCTATCGTCCAAAAATATATTGAAGTAAGGCTGCCAAGAGGACTTGAAAGTGGTGCAGAATTGCACGAAACCGATTTCAGGAGGTAGACTGGAATTGCATGTAAAGCATAGGAAAAGAGGCAGAACGTCCACAACGATGCACTTGGCCAAAAAGGGCGTATGCGTTTTTTCCATTCTGGAAAAAACGCATACGCCCTTTTTGGCCAACCAAGAAAGCTTGCAAAGGAAATCTGCACTACAATGAAGTCTCACTGCCGCCCAGTCAAAAGGGCCATCTGAAAAATGTGTAAAATCCAGAAAGGCAGGACAGGCCATGGAGAACTGGGAGCCTTGTTATGCTGATGGGCGGGATGTCAATTGCCAACAGCCACTCTGGAGAAGTGTATGGTGTTTCCTGAAACATCTAAAAAACAAAGCAACAGAGCCTAGGGCACTTCCACTTATGGTCCTATAGCTTAGGGAAATTAAAATCAAAAAGACACAGCCACCCAAAAGTTTGGGACGGCTCTGTTTACAAGAACCTCGTTTATGGTACAAGTTCAATATCACAGAAAGCGAAAAATGGATACAGAAGTTGTGGTACTTACGTACAATGCAATATCACTCAGCAATGAAATCTATGTCATCAGGCCCGTAGCAGCATAATGAGTGGATTCAGGTACGATGATTCTAAGTGAAATAAGTCACACAGAAAAAGAAACATCATAAGATATCACCAATACACGGAATGTAAACTTGGCTACACAGGAACTGAATTACAAAACAGAACAGGGTCTCAAATGTAGAAAACCAACTTATGCTTGCTTAAGGGGAAAGGTGAGTTGGGGTGCTGCATGAAACCAGAGATTGAAATTAGCACAGATACCGTTCCATAAGCCAAATATGCAATAGACAAGAGCTACTCCTTGCTGAACGAAGTGGACTCAACACCCCATATTAAACGCCTAAGAATATACCTGACTAGAAATAATCTTAAAACCTACGGATTTATATGTCTCCGAAAGAGAATCAAGCGTGTGTACAGCGGCATAAACGCAGCAGTGATAGGATTGGTGAGGTTCGGTGAGCAAATGTAGACCCTTTGAAGTCATATTGCATGGTACCCATTCCATGGGTCTCAACTCTCCAAGTTTAAGGGATTCTTCCTTCAGCTAAAACATGCATGTGGAACACAGAGTATGATCCACCGTGTGATCAGGAAACGTGTTCAAATGTGTCTCACTTTTCGTCCCCTGGTACTCAGGTGCAACACTCCAGACGCTTTACTAACACTCTCTCCACTTGGAGAGTCAGTGCCTTTAACCTCCTGTATGGCCCAGTTTGCAATTTCTGCGGAAAATGTACAGCAATAGGGAGAACCAATGATAAACTAGCTGGAGGTGTCTGGACGGGCAAATTTAACTCTCATTTCCCACCAGGAAGAGGAATTAACCAAAGGCTCAGCATGCCGTGCCGGATCCACACTAGGGCCTGAAGCAATCCTGCGGTGTTGCGGCCAGCTCACAAAAAAGCGAGTTGAAGAAAGGAGCTCAGGGGCACTGTAATTCACAAACCTGCAGAGTTATAAATGACAGCTATCGTCCAAAAATATATTGAAGTAAGGCTGCCAAGAGGACTTGAAAGTGGTGCAGAATTGCACGAAACCGATTTCAGGAGGTAGACTGGAATTGCATGTAAAGCATAGGAAAAGAGGCAGAACGTCCACAACGATGCACTTGGCCAAAAAGGGCGTATGCGTTTTTTCCATTCTGGAAAAAACACATACACCCTTTTTGGCCAACCAAGAAAGCTTGCAAAGGAAATCTGCACTACAATGAAGTCTCACTGCCGCCCAGTCAAAAGGGCCATCTGAAAAATGTGTAAAATCCAGAAAGGCAGGACAGGCCATGGAGAACTGGGAGCCTTGTTATGCTGATGGGCGGGATGTCAATTGCCAACAGCCACTCTGGAGAAGTGTATGGTGTTTCCTGAAACATCTAAAAAACAAAGCAACAGAGCCTAGGGCACTTCCACTTATGGTCCTATAGCTTAGGGAAATTAAAATCAAAAAGACACAGCCACCCAAAAGTTTGGGACGGCTCTGTTTACAAGAACCTCGTTTATGGTACAAGTTCAATATCACAGAAAGTGAAAAATGGATAAAGAAGTTGTGGTACTTACGTACAATGCAATATCACTCAGCAATGAAATCTATGTCATCAGGCCCGTAGCAGCATAATGAGTGGATTCAGGTACGATGATTCTAAGTGAAATAAGTCACACAGAAAAAGAAACATCATAAGATATCACCAATACACGGAATGTAAACTTGGCTACACAGGAACTGAATTACAAAACAGAACAGGGTCTCAAATGTAGAAAACCAACTTATGCTTGCTTAAGGGGAAAGGTGAGTTGGGGTGCTGCATGAAACCAGAGATTGAAATTAGCACAGATACCGTTCCATAAGCCAAATATGCAATAGACAAGAGCTACTCCTTGCTCAACGAAGTGGACTCAACACCCCATATTAAACGCCTAAGAATATACCTGACTAGAAATAATCTTAAAACCTACGGATTTATATGTCTCCGAAAGAGAATCAAGCGTGTGTACAGCGGCATAAACGCAGCAGTGATAGGATTGGTGAGGTTCGGTGAGCAAATGTAGACCCTTTGAAGTCATATTGCATGGTACCCATTCCATGGGTCTCAACTCTCCAAGTTTAAGGGATTCTTCCTTCAGCTAAAACATGCATGTGGAACACAGAGTATGATCCACCGTGTGATCAGGAAACGTGTTCAAATGTGTCTCACTTTTCGTCCCCTGGTACTCGGGTGCAACACTCCAGACGCTTTACTAACACTCTCTCCACTTGGAGAGTCAGTGCCTTTAACCTCCTGTATGGCCCAGTTTGCAATTTCTGCGGAAAATGTACAGCAATAGGGAGAACCAATGATAAACTAGCTGGAGGTGTCTGGACGGGCAAATTTAACTCTCATTTCCCACCAGGAAGAGGAATTAACCAAAGGCTCAGCGTGCCGTGCCGGATCCACACTAGGGCCTGAAGCAATCCTGCGGTGTTGCGGCCAGCTCACAAAAAAGCGAGTTGAAGAAAGGAGCTCAGGGGCACTGTAATTCACAAACCTGCAGAGTTATAAATGACAGCTATCGTCCAAAAATATATTGAAGTAAGGCTGCCAAGAGGACTTGAAAGTGGTGCAGAATTGCACGAAACCGATTTCAGGAGGTAGACTGGAATTGCATGTAAAGCATAGGAAAAGAGGCAGAACGTCCACAACGATGCACTTGGCCAAAAAGGGCGTATGCGTTTTTTCCATTCTGGAAAAAACGCATACGCCCTTTTTGGCCAACCAAGAAAGCTTGCAAAGGAAATCTGCACTACAATGAAGTCTCACTGCCGCCCAGTCAAAAGGGCCATCTGAAAAATGTGTAAAATCCAGAAAGGCAGGACAGGCCATGGAGAACTGGGAGCCTTGTTATGCTGATGGGCGGGATGTCAATTGCCAACAGCCACTCTGGAGAAGTGTATGGTGTTTCCTGAAACATCTAAAAAACAAAGCAACAGAGCCTAGGGCACTTCCACTTATGGTCCTATAGCTTAGGGAAATTAAAATCAAAAAGACACAGCCACCCAAAAGTTTGGGACGGCTCTGTTTACAAGAACCTCGTTTATGGTACAAGTTCAATATCACAGAAAGCGAAAAATGGATACAGAAGTTGTGGTACTTACGTACAATGCAATATCACTCAGCAATGAAATCTATGTCATCAGGCCCGTAGCAGCATAATGAGTGGATTCAGGTACGATGATTCTAAGTGAAATAAGTCACACAGAAAAAGAAACATCATAAGATATCACCAATACACGGAATGTAAACTTGGCTACACAGGAACTGAATTACAAAACAGAACAGGGTCTCAAATGTAGAAAACCAACTTATGCTTGCTTAAGGGGAAAGGTGAGTTGGGGTGCTGCATGAAACCAGAGATTGAAATTAGCACAGATACCGTTCCATAAGCCAAATATGCAATAGACAAGAGCTACTCCTTGCTCAACGAAGTGGACTCAACACCCCATATTAAACGCCTAAGAATATACCTGACTAGAAATAATCTTAAAACCTACGGATTTATATGTCTCCGAAAGAGAATCAAGCGTGTGTACAGCGGCATAAACGCAGCAGTGATAGGATTGGTGAGGTTCGGTGAGCAAATGTAGACCCTTTGAAGTCATATTGCATGGTACCCATTCCATGGGTCTCAACTCTCCAAGTTTAAGGGATTCTTCCTTCAGCTAAAACATGCATGTGGAACACAGAGTATGATCCACCGTGTGATCAGGAAACGTGTTCAAATGTGTCTCACTTTTCGTCCCCTGGTACTCGGGTGCAACACTCCAGACGCTTTACTAACACTCTCTCCACTTGGAGAGTCAGTGCCTTTAACCTCCTGTATGGCCCAGTTTGCAATTTCTGCGGAAAATGTACAGCAATAGGGAGAACCAATGATAAACTAGCTGGAGGTGTCTGGACGGGCAAATTTAACTCTCATTTCCCACCAGGAAGAGGAATTAACCAAAGGCTCAGCGTGCCGTGCCGGATCCACACTAGGGCCTGAAGCAATCCTGCGGTGTTGCGGCCAGCTCACAAAAAAGCGAGTTGAAGAAAGGAGCTCAGGGGCACTGTAATTCACAAACCTGCAGAGTTATAAATGACAGCTATCGTCCAAAAATATATTGAAGTAAGGCTGCCAAGAGGACTTGAAAGTGGTGCAGAATTGCACGAAACCGATTTCAGGAGGTAGACTGGAATTGCATGTAAAGCATAGGAAAAGAGGCAGAACGTCCACAACGATGCACTTGGCCAAAAAGGGCGTATGCGTTTTTTCCATTCTGGAAAAAACGCATACGCCCTTTTTGGCCAACCAAGAAAGCTTGCAAAGGAAATCTGCACTACAATGAAGTCTCACTGCCGCCCAGTCAAAAGGGCCATCTGAAAAATGTGTAAAATCCAGAAAGGCAGGACAGGCCATGGAGAACTGGGAGCCTTGTTATGCTGATGGGCGGGATGTCAATTGCCAACAGCCACTCTGGAGAAGTGTATGGTGTTTCCTGAAACATCTAAAAAACAAAGCAACAGAGCCTAGGGCACTTCCACTTATGGTCCTATAGCTTAGGGAAATTAAAATCAAAAAGACACAGCCACCCAAAAGTTTGGGACGGCTCTGTTTACAAGAACCTCGTTTATGGTACAAGTTCAATATCACAGAAAGCGAAAAATGGATAAAGAAGTTGTGGTACTTACGTACAATGCAATATCACTCAGCAATGAAATCTATGTCATCAGGCCCGTAGCAGCATAATGAGTGGATTCAGGTACGATGATTCTAAGTGAAATAAGTCACACAGAAAAAGAAACATCATAAGATATCACCAATACACGGAATGTAAACTTGGCTACACAGGAACTGAATTACAAAACAGAACAGGGTCTCAAATGTAGAAAACCAACTTATGCTTGCTTAAGGGGAAAGGTGAGTTGGGGTGCTGCATGAAACCAGAGATTGAAATTAGCACAGATACCGTTCCATAAGCCAAATATGCAATAGACAAGAGCTACTCCTTGCTCAACGAAGTGGACTCAACACCCCATATTAAACGCCTAAGAATATACCTGACTAGTAAGAATCTTAAAACCTATGGATTTATATGTCTCCGAAAGAGAATCAAGCGTGTGTACAGCGGCATAAACGCAGCAGTGATAGGATTGGTGAGGTTCGGTGAGCAAATGCAGACCCTTTGAAGTCATATTGCATGGTACCCATTCCATGGGTCTCAACTCTCCAGGTTTAAGGGATTCTTCCTTCAGCTGAAACATGCATGTGGAACACAGAATATGATCCACCGTGTGATCAGGTAACGTGTTCAAATGTGTCTCAGTTTTTGTCCCCTCGTACTCGGGTGCAACATTCAAGACGCTTTACTAACACTCTCCCCACTTGGAGAGTCAGTGTCTTTAAACTACTGTTTGGCCCAGTTTGCAATTTCTGCGGAAAATGTACAGGAATAGGGAGAACCAATGAGAAACTAGCTGGAGGTGTCTGGACGGGCAAATTTAACTCTCATTTCCGACCAGAAAGAGGAATTAACCAAAGGCTCAGCATGCCGTGCCAGAACCACACTAGGGCCTGAAGCAATCCTGCGGTGTTGCGGCCAGCTCACAAGAAAGCGAGTTGAAGAAAGGAGCTCAGGGGCACTGTAATTCACAAACCTGCAGAGTTATAAATGACAGCTATCGTCCAAAAATATATTGAAGTAAGGCTGCCAAGAGGACTTGAAAGCGGGGCAGAATTGCAGGAAACCAATTTCAGGAGGTAGACGGGAATTGCATGTAAAGCATAGGAAAAGAGGCAGAACGTCCACAATGATGCACTTGGCCAAAAAGGGCGTATGTGTTCTTTCCTGAATATATTCAGGAAAAAACGCATATGCCCTTTTTCGCCAACCAAGCAGGCTTGCAAAGGAAATCTACACTACAATGAAGTCTCACTGCCCCCCGGTCAAAAGGGCCATCTGAAGAAAGTGTAATATCCAGAAAGGCAGGACTTGGCATGGAGAACTGGGAGCCTTGTTATGCTGATGGGCGGGATGTAAATTGCCAACAGCCACTCTGGAGAAGTGTATGGTGTTTCCTGAAACATCTAAAAAACAAAGCAACAGAGCCTAGGGCACTTCCACTTATGGTCCTATAGCTTAGGGAAATTAAACTCAAAAAGACACAGCCTCCCCAAACTTTGGGACGGCTCTGTTTACAAGAACCTCGTTTACTGTACAAGTTCAATATCACAGAAAGCGAAAAATGGATATAGAAGTTGTGGTACTTACGTACAATGCAATATCACTCAGCAATGAAATCTATGTCATCAGGCCCGTAGCAGCATAATGAGTGGATTCAGGTATGATGATTCTAAGTGAAATAAGTCACACAGAAAAAGAAACATCATAAGATATCAGTACTACACGGAATGTAAACTTGGCTACACAGGAACTGAATTACAAAACAGAACAGGGTGTCAAATGTAGAAAACCAACTTATGCTTGCTTAAGGGGAAAGGTGAGTTGGGGTGCTGCATGAAACCAGAGATTGAAATTAGCACAGATACCGTTCCATAAGCCAAATATGTAATAGACAAGAGCTACTCCTTGCTCAACGAAGTGGACTCAACACCCCATATTAAACGCTTAAGAATACACCTGACTAGAAATAATCTTAAAAACTACGGATTTATATGTCTCCGAAAGAGAATCAAGCGTGTGTACAGCGGCATAAACGCAGCAGTGATAGGATTGGTGAGGTTCGGTGAGCAAATGCAGACCCTTTGAAGTCATATTGCAAGGATACCCATTCCATGGGTCTCAACTCTCCAGGTTTAAGGGATTCTTCCTTCAGCTAAAACATGCATGTGGAACCCAGAGTATGATCCACCGTGTGATCGGGAAACGTGTTCAAATGTGTCTCGTTTTCGTCCCCTGGTACTCGGGTGCAACATTCCAGATGCTTTACTGACACTCTCCCCACTTGGAGAGTCAGTGCCTTTAACCTCCTGTTTGGCCCAGTTTGTAATTTCTGTGGAAAATGAACAGGAAGAGGGAGAACGAAAGAGAGACTAGCTGGAGGTGTCTGGACGGGCAAATTTTACTCTCATTTCCCACGAGGAAGAGGAATTAACCAAAGGCTCAACGTGCCGTGCCGGAACTACACTAGGGCCTGAAGCAATCCTGTGGTGTTGCGGCCAGCTCACAAGAAAGCGAGTTGAAGAAACAAGCTCAGGGGCAGTGTAATTCACAAACCGGCAGAGTTATAAATGACAGCTATCGTCCAAAAATATATTGAAGTAAGGCTGCCAAGAGGACTTGAAAGCGGGGCAGAATTGCAGGAAATCGATTTCAGGAGGTAGATTGGAATTGCATGTAAAGCATTGGAAAAGAGGCAGAACGTCCACAATGATGCACTTGGCCAAAAAGGGCGTATGCGTTTTTTCCAGAATATATTCAGGAAAAAACGCATACGCCCTTTTTGGCCAACCTAGCAAGCTTGCAAAGGATATCTGCACTACAATGAAGTCTCACTGCCGCCCGGTCAAAAGGGCCATCTGAAAAAAGTGTAAAATCCAGAAAGGCAGGACAGGCCATAGAGAACTGGGAGCCTTGTTATGCTGATGGGCGGGATGTAAATTGCCAACAGCCACTCTGGAGAAGTGTATGGTGTTTCCTGAAACATCTAAAAAACAAAGCAACAGAGCCTAGGGCACTTCCACTTATGGTCCTATAGCTTAGGGAAATTAAAATCAAAAAGACACAGTCACCCCAAAGTTTGGGACGGCTCTGTTTACAAGAACCTCGTTTACGGTACAAGTTCAATATCACAAAAAGCGAGAAATGGATAAAGAAGTTGTGGTACTTACGTACAATGCAATATCACTCAGCAATGAAATCTATGTCATCAGGCCCGTAGCAGAATAATGAGTGGATTCAGGTATGATGATTCTAAGTGAAATAAGTCACACAGAAAAAGAAACATCATAAGATATCAGTACTACACGGAATGTAAACTTGGCTACACAGGAACTGAATTACAAAACAGAACAGGGTCTCAAATGTAGAAAACCAACTTATGCTTGCTTGAGGGGAAAGGTGAGTTGGGGTGCTGCATGAAACCAGAGATTGAAATTAGCACAGATACTGTTCCATAAGCCAAATATGTAATAGACAAGAGCTACTCCTTGCTCAACGAAGTGGACTCAACACCCCATATTAAACGCCTAAGAATATACCTGACTAGTAAGAATCTTAAAACCTATGGATTTATATGTCTCTGAAAGAGAATCAAGCGTGTGTACAGCGGCATAAACGCAGCAGTGATAGGATTGGTGAGGTTCGGTGAGCAAATGCAGACCCTTTGAAGTCATATTGCATGGTACCCATTCCATGGGTCTCAACTCTCCAGGTTTAAGGGATTCTTCCTTCAGCTGAAACATGCATGTGGAACACAGAATATGATCCACCGTGTGATCAGGAAACGTGTTCAAATGTGTCTCAGTTTTTGTCCCCTCGTACTCGGGTGCAACATTCAAGACGCTTTACTAACACTCTCCCCACTTGGAGAGTCAGTGTCTTTAAACTACTGTTTGGCCCAGTTTGCAATTTCTGCGGAAAATGTACAGGAATAGGGAGAACCAATGAGAAACTAGCTGGAGGTGTCTGGACGGGCAAATTTAACTCTCATTTCCGACCAGAAAGAGGAATTAACCAAAGGCTCAGCATGCCATGCCAGAACCACACTAGGGCCTGAAGCAATCCTGCGGTGTTGCGGCCAGCTCACAAGAAAGCGAGTTGAAGAAAGGAGCTCAGGGGCACTGTAATTCACAAACCTGCAGAGTTATAAATGACAGCTATCGTCCAAAAATATATTGAAGTAAGGCTGCCAAGAGGACTTGAAAGCGGGGCAGAATTACAGGAAACTGATTTCAGGAGGTAGACGGGAATTGCATGTAAAGCATAGGAAAAGAGGCAGAACGTCCACAATGATGCACTTGGCCAAAAAGGGCGTATGTGTTCTTTCCTGAATATATTCAGGAAAAAACGCATACGCCCTTTTTCGCCAACCAAGCAGGCTTGCAAAGGAAATCTACACTACAATGAAGTCTTACTGCCCCCCGGTCAAAAGGGCCATCTGAAGAAAGTGTAATATCCAGAAAGGCAGGACTTGGCATGGAGAACTGGGAGCCTTGTTATGCTGATGGGCGGGATGTAAATTGCCAACAGCCACTCTGGAGAAGTGTATGGTGTTTCCTGAAACATCTAAAAAACAAAGCAACAGAGCCTAGGGCACTTCCACTTATGGTCCTATAGCTTAGGGAAATTAAAATCAAAAAGACACAGCCTCCCCAAACTTTGGGACGGCTCTGTTTACAAGAACCTCGTTTACTGTACAACTTCAATATCACAGAAAGCGAAAAATGGATATAGAAGTTGTGGTACTTACGTACAATGCAATATCACTCAGCAATGAAATCTATGTCATCAGGCCCGTAGCAGCATAAAGAGTGGATTCAGGTATGATGATTCTAAGTGAAATAAGTCACACAGAAAAAGAAACATCATAAGATATCAGTACTACACGGAATGTAAACTTGGCTACACAGGAACTGAATTACAAAACAGAACAGGGTGTCAAATGTAGAAAACCAACTTATGCTTGCTTAAGGGGAAAGGTGAGTTGGGGTGCTGCATGAAACCAGAGATTGAAATTAGCACAGATACCGTTCCATAAGCCAAATATGTAATAGACAAGAGCTACTCCTTGCTCAACGAAGTGGACTCAACATCCCATATTAAACGCTTAAGAATACACCTGACTAGAAATAATCTTAAAAACTACGGATTTATATGTCTCCGAAAGAGAATCAAGCGTGTGTACAGCGGCATAAACGCAGCAGTGATAGGATTTGTGAGGTTCAGTGAGCAAATGCAGACCCTTTGAAGTCATATTGCATGGTACCCATTCCATGGGTCTCAACTCTCCAAGTTTAAGGGATTCTTCCTTCAGCTAAAACATGCATGTGGAACACAGAGTATGATCCACCGTGTGATCCGGAAACGTGTTCAAATGTGTCTCAGTTTTCGTCCCCTGGTACTCGGGTGCAACACTCCAGACGCTTTACTAACACTCTCCCCACTTGGAGAGTCAGTGCCTTTAACCTCCTGTATGGCCCAGTTTGCAATTTCTGCGGAAAATGTACAGGAATAGGGAGAACCAATGAGAAACTAGCTGGAGGTGTCTGGACGGGCAAATTTAACTCTCATTTCCGACCAGAAAGAGGAATTAACCAAAGGCTCAGCATGCCGTGCCGGAACCACACTAGGGCCTGAAGCAATCCTGCGGTGTTGCGGCCAGCTCACAAGAAAGCGAGTTGAAGAAAGGAGCTCAGGGGCACTGTAATTCACAAACCTGCAGAGTTATAAATGACAGCTATCGTCCAAAAATATATTGAAGTAAGGCTGCCAAGAGGACTTGAAAGCGGGGCAGAATTGCAGGAAACCGATTTCAGGAGGTAGACGGGAATTGCATGTAAAGCATAGGAAAAGAGGCAGAACGTCCACAACGATGCACTTGGCCAAAAAGGGCGTATGTGTTCTTTCCTGAATATATTCAGGAAAAAACGCATACGCCCTTTTTCGCCAACCAAGCAGGCTTGCAAAGGAAATCTGCACTACAATGAAGTCTCACTGCCGCCCAGTCAAAAGGGCCATCTGAAAAATGTGTAAAATCCAGAAAGGCAGGACAGGCCATGGAGAACTGGGAGCCTTGTTATGCTGATGGGCGGGATGTCAATTGCCAACAGCCACTCTGGAGAAGTGTATGGTGTTTCCTGAAACATCTAAAAAACAAAGCAACACAGCCTAGGGCACTTCCACTTATGGTCCTATAGCTTAGGGAAATTAAAATCAAAAAGACACAGCCACCCAAAAGTTTGGGACGGCTCTGTTTACAAGAACCTCGTTTATGGTACAAGTTCAATATCACAGAAAGCGAAAAATGGATACAGAAGTTGTGGTACTTACGTACAATGCAATATCACTCAGCAATGAAATCTATGTCATCAGGCCCGTAGCAGCATAATGAGTGGATTCAGGTACGATGATTCTAAGTGAAATAAGTCACACAGAAAAAGAAACATCATAAGATATCACCAATACACGGAATGTAAACTTGGCTACACAGGAACTGAATTACAAAACAGAACAGGGTCTCAAATGTAGAAAACCAACTTATGCTTGCTTAAGGGGAAAGGTGAGTTGGGGTGCTGCATGAAACCAGAGATTGAAATTAGCACAGATACCGTTCCATAAGCCAAATATGCAATAGACAAGAGCTACTCCTTGCTCAACGAAGTGGACTCAACACCCCATATTAAACGCCTAAGAATATACCTGACTAGAAATAATCTTAAAACCTACGGATTTATATGTCTCCGAAAGAGAATCAAGCGTGTGTACAGCGGCATAAACGCAGCAGTGATAGGATTGGTGAGGTTCGGTGAGCAAATGTAGACCCTTTGAAGTCATATTGCATGGTACCCATTCCATGGGTCTCAACTCTCCAAGTTTAAGGGATTCTTCCTTCAGCTAAAACATGCATGTGGAACACAGAGTATGATCCACCGTGTGATCAGGAAACGTGTTCAAATGTGTCTCACTTTTCGTCCCCTGGTACTCGGGTGCAACACTCCAGACGCTTTACTAACACTCTCTCCACTTGGAGAGTCAGTGCCTTTAACCTCCTGTATGGCCCAGTTTGCAATTTCTGCGGAAAATGTACAGCAATAGGGAGAACCAATGATAAACTAGCTGGAGGTGTCTGGACGGGCAAATTTAACTCTCATTTCCCACCAGGAAGAGGAATTAACCAAAGGCTCAGCGTGCCGTGCCGGATCCACACTAGGGCCTGAAGCAATCCTGCGGTGTTGCGGCCAGCTCACAAAAAAGCGAGTTGAAGAAAGGAGCTCAGGGGCACTGTAATTCACAAACCTGCAGAGTTATAAATGACAGCTATCGTCCAAAAATATATTGAAGTAAGGCTGCCAAGAGGACTTGAAAGTGGTGCAGAATTGCACGAAACCGATTTCAGGAGGTAGACTGGAATTGCATGTAAAGCATAGGAAAAGAGGCAGAACGTCCACAACGATGCACTTGGCCAAAAAGGGCGTATGCGTTTTTTCCATTCTGGAAAAAACGCATACGCCCTTTTTGGCCAACCAAGAAAGCTTGCAAAGGAAATCTGCACTACAATGAAGTCTCACTGCCGCCCAGTCAAAAGGGCCATCTGAAAAATGTGTAAAATCCAGAAAGGCAGGACAGGCCATGGAGAACTGGGAGCCTTGTTATGCTGATGGGCGGGATGTCAATTGCCAACAGCCACTCTGGAGAAGTGTATGGTGTTTCCTGAAACATCTAAAAAACAAAGCAACAGAGCCTAGGGCACTTCCACTTATGGTCCTATAGCTTAGGGAAATTAAAATCAAAAAGACACAGCCACCCAAAAGTTTGGGACGGCTCTGTTTACAAGAACCTCGTTTATGGTACAAGTTCAATATCACAGAAAGCGAAAAATGGATAAAGAAGTTGTGGTACTTACGTACAATGCAATATCACTCAGCAATGAAATCTATGTCATCAGGCCCGTAGCAGCATAATGAGTGGATTCAGGTACGATGATTCTAAGTGAAATAAGTCACACAGAAAAAGAAACATCATAAGATATCACCAATACACGGAATGTAAACTTGGCTACACAGGAACTGAATTACAAAACAGAACAGGGTCTCAAATGTAGAAAACCAACTTATGCTTGCTTAAGGGGAAAGGTGAGTTGGGGTGCTGCATGAAACCAGAGATTGAAATTAGCACAGATACCGTTCCATAAGCCAAATATGCAATAGACAAGAGCTACTGCTTGCTCAACGAAGTGGACTCAACACCCCATATTAAACGCCTAAGAATATACCTGACTAGTAAGAATCTTAAAACCTATGGATTTATATGTCTCCGAAAGAGAATCAAGCGTGTGTACAGCGGCATAAACGCAGCAGTGATAGGATTGGTGAGGTTCGGTGAGCAAATGCAGACCCTTTGAAGTCATATTGCATGGTACCCATTCCATGGGTCTCAACTCTCCAGGTTTAAGGGATTCTTCCTTCAGCTGAAACATGCATGTGGAACACAGAATATGATCCACCGTGTGATCAGGTAACGTGTTCAAATGTGTCTCAGTTTTTGTCCCCTCGTACTCGGGTGCAACATTCAAGACGCTTTACTAACACTCTCCCCACTTGGAGAGTCAGTGTCTTTAAACTCCTGTTTGGCCCAGTTTGCAATTTCTGCGGAAAATGTACAGGAATAGGGAGAACCAATGAGAAACTAGCTGGAGGTGTCTGGACGGGCAAATTTAACTCTCATTTCCGACCAGAAAGAGGAATTAACCAAAGGCTCAGCATGCCGTGCCAGAACCACACTAGGGCCTGAAGCAATCCTGCGGTGTTGCGGCCAGCTCACAAGAAAGCGAGTTGAAGAAAGGAGCTCAGGGGCACTGTAATTCACAAACCTGCAGAGTTATAAATGACAGCTATCGTCCAAAAATATATTGAAGTAAGGCTGCCAAGAGGACTTGAAAGCGGGGCAGAATTGCAGGAAACCAATTTCAGGAGGTAGACGGGAATTGCATGTAAAGCATAGGAAAAGAGGCAGAACGTCCACAATGATGCACTTGGCCAAAAAGGGCGTATGTGTTCTTTCCTGAATATATTCAGGAAAAAACGCATATGCCCTTTTTCGCCAACCAAGCAGGCTTGCAAAGGAAATCTACACTACAATGAAGTCTCACTGCCCCCCGGTCAAAAGGGCCATCTGAAGAAAGTGTAATATCCAGAAAGGCAGGACTTGGCATGGAGAACTGGGAGCCTTGTTATGCTGATGGGCGGGATGTAAATTGCCAACAGCCACTCTGGAGAAGTGTATGGTGTTTCCTGAAACATCTAAAAAACAAAGCAACAGAGCCTAGGGCACTTCCACTTATGGTCCTATAGCTTAGGGAAATTAAACTCAAAAAGACACAGCCTCCCCAAACTTTGGGACGGCTCTGTTTACAAGAACCTCGTTTACTGTACAAGTTCAATATCACAGAAAGCGAAAAATGGATATAGAAGTTGTGGTACTTACGTACAATGCAATATCACTCAGCAATGAAATCTATGTCATCAGGCCCGTAGCAGCATAATGAGTGGATTCAGGTATGATGATTCTAAGTGAAATAAGTCACACAGAAAAAGAAACATCATAAGATATCAGTACTACACGGAATGTAAACTTGGCTACACAGGAACTGAATTACAAAACAGAACAGGGTGTCAAATGTAGAAAACCAACTTATGCTTGCTTAAGGGGAAAGGTGAGTTGGGGTGCTGCATGAAACCAGAGATTGAAATTAGCACAGATACCGTTCCATAAGCCAAATATGTAATAGACAAGAGCTACTCCTTGCTCAACGAAGTGGACTCAACACCCCATATTAAACGCTTAAGAATACACCTGACTAGAAATAATCTTAAAAACTACGGATTTATATGTCTCCGAAAGAGAATCAAGCGTGTGTACAGCGGCATAAACGCAGCAGTGATAGGATTGGTGAGGTTCGGTGAGCAAATGCAGACCCTTTGAAGTCATATTGCAAGGATACCCATTCCATGGGTCTCAACTCTCCAGGTTTAAGGGATTCTTCCTTCAGCTAAAACATGCATGTGGAACCCAGAGTATGATCCACCGTGTGATCGGGAAACGTGTTCAAATGTGTCTCGTTTTCGTCCCCTGGTACTCGGGTGCAACATTCCAGATGCTTTACTGACACTCTCCCCACTTGGAGAGTCAGTGCCTTTAACCTCCTGTTTGGCCCAGTTTGTAATTTCTGTGGAAAATGAACAGGAAGAGGGAGAACGAAAGAGAGACTAGCTGGAGGTGTCTGGACGGGCAAATTTTACTCTCATTTCCCACGAGGAAGAGGAATTAACCAAAGGCTCAACGTGCCGTGCCGGAACTACACTAGGGCCTGAAGCAATCCTGTGGTGTTGCGGCCAGCTCACAAGAAAGCGAGTTGAAGAAACAAGCTCAGGGGCAGTGTAATTCACAAACCGGCAGAGTTATAAATGACAGCTATCGTCCAAAAATATATTGAAGTAAGGCTGCCAAGAGGACTTGAAAGCGGGGCAGAATTGCAGGAAATCGATTTCAGGAGGTAGATTGGAATTGCATGTAAAGCATTGGAAAAGAGGCAGAACGTCCACAATGATGCACTTGGCCAAAAAGGGCGTATGCGTTTTTTCCAGAATATATTCAGGAAAAAACGCATACGCCCTTTTTGGCCAACCTAGCAAGCTTGCAAAGGATATCTGCACTACAATGAAGTCTCACTGCCGCCCGGTCAAAAGGGCCATCTGAAAAAAGTGTAAAATCCAGAAAGGCAGGACAGGCCATAGAGAACTGGGAGCCTTGTTATGCTGATGGGCGGGATGTAAATTGCCAACAGCCACTCTGGAGAAGTGTATGGTGTTTCCTGAAACATCTAAAAAACAAAGCAACAGAGCCTAGGGCACTTCCACTTATGGTCCTATAGCTTAGGGAAATTAAAATCAAAAAGACACAGTCACCCCAAAGTTTGGGACGGCTCTGTTTACAAGAACCTCGTTTACGGTACAAGTTCAATATCACAAAAAGCGAGAAATGGATAAAGAAGTTGTGGTACTTACGTACAATGCAATATCACTCAGCAATGAAATCTATGTCATCAGGCCCGTAGCAGAATAATGAGTGGATTCAGGTATGATGATTCTAAGTGAAATAAGTCACACAGAAAAAGAAACATCATAAGATATCAGTACTACACGGAATGTAAACTTGGCTACACAGGAACTGAATTACAAAACAGAACAGGGTCTCAAATGTAGAAAACCAACTTATGCTTGCTTGAGGGGAAAGGTGAGTTGGGGTGCTGCATGAAACCAGAGATTGAAATTAGCACAGATACTGTTCCATAAGCCAAATATGTAATAGACAAGAGCTACTCCTTGCTCAACGAAGTGGACTCAACACCCCATATTAAACGCCTAAGAATATACCTGACTAGTAAGAATCTTAAAACCTATGGATTTATATGTCTCTGAAAGAGAATCAAGCGTGTGTACAGCGGCATAAACGCAGCAGTGATAGGATTGGTGAGGTTCGGTGAGCAAATGCAGACCCTTTGAAGTCATATTGCATGGTACCCATTCCATGGGTCTCAACTCTCCAGGTTTAAGGGATTCTTCCTTCAGCTGAAACATGCATGTGGAACACAGAATATGATCCACCGTGTGATCAGGAAACGTGTTCAAATGTGTCTCAGTTTTTGTCCCCTCGTACTCGGGTGCAACATTCAAGACGCTTTACTAACACTCTCCCCACTTGGAGAGTCAGTGTCTTTAAACTACTGTTTGGCCCAGTTTGCAATTTCTGCGGAAAATGTACAGGAATAGGGAGAACCAATGAGAAACTAGCTGGAGGTGTCTGGACGGGCAAATTTAACTCTCATTTCCGACCAGAAAGAGGAATTAACCAAAGGCTCAGCATGCCGTGCCGGAACCACACTAGGGCCTGAAGCAATCCTGCGGTGTTGCGGCCAGCTCACAAGAAAGCGAGTTGAAGAAAGGAGCTCAGGGGCACTGTAATTCACAAACCTGCAGAGTTATAAATGACAGCTATCGTCCAAAAATATATTGAAGTAAGGCTGCCAAGAGGACTTGAAAGCGGGGCAGAATTGCAGGAAACCGATTTCAGGAGGTAGACGGGAATTGCATGTAAAGCATAGGAAAAGAGGCAGAACGTCCACAACGATGCACTTGGCCAAAAAGGGCGTATGTGTTCTTTCCTGAATATATTCAGGAAAAAACGCATACGCCCTTTTTCGCCAACCAAGCAGGCTTGCAAAGGAAATCTACACTACAATGAAGTCTCACTGCCCCCCGGTCAAAAGGGCCATCTGAAGAAAGTGTAATATCCAGAAAGGCAGGACTTGGCATGGAGAACTGGGAGCCTTGTTATGCTGATGGGCGGGATGTAAATTGCCAACAGCCACTCTGGAGAAGTGTATGGTGTTTCCTGAAACATCTAAAAAACAAAGCAACAGAGCCTAGGGCACTTCCACTTATGGTCCTATAGCTTAGGGAAATTAAAATAAAAAAGACACAGCCTCCCCAAACTTTGGGACGGCTCTGTTTACAAGAACCTCGTTTACTGTACAAGTTCAATATCACAGAAAGCGAAAAATGGATACAGAAGTTGTGGTACTTACGTACAATGCAATATCACTCAGCAATGAAATCTATGTCATCAGGCCCGTAGCAGCATAATGAGTGGATGCAGGTATGATGAGTCTAAGTGAAATAAGTCACACAGAAAAAGAAACATCATAAGATATCACTACTACACGGAATGTAAACTTGGCTACACAGGAACTGAATTACAAAACAGAACAGGGTGTCAAATGTAGAAAACCAACTTATGCTTGCTTAAGGGGAAAGGTGAGTTGGGGTGCTGCATGAAACCAGAGATTGAAATTAGCACAGATACCGCTCCATAAGCCAAATATGTAATAGACAACAGCTACACCTTGCTCAACGAAGTGGACTCAACACCCCATATTAAACGCCTAAGAATATACCTGACTAGAAATAATCTTAAAACCTACGGATTTATATGTCTCCGAAAGAGAATCAAGCGTGTGTACAGCGGCATAAACGCAGCAGTGATAGGATTGGTGAGGTTCGGTGAGCAAATGCAGACCCTTTGAAGTCATATTGCATGGTACCCATTCCATGGGTCTCAACTCTCCAAGTTTAAGGGATTCTTCCTTCAGCTAAAACATGCATGTGGAACACAGAGTATGATCCACCGTGTGATCAGGAAACGTGTTCAAATGTGTCTCAGTTTTCGTCCCCTGGTACTCGGGTGCAACACTCCAGACGCTTTACTAACACTCTCTCCACTTGGAGAGTCAGTGCCTTTAACCTCCTGTATGGCCCAGTTTGCAATTTCTGCGGAAAATGTACAGGAATAGGGAGAAACAATGATAAACTAGCTGGAGGTGTCTGGATGGGCAAATTTAACTCTCATTTCCCACCAGAAAGAGGAATTAACCAAAGGCTCAGCATGCCGTGCCGGAACCACACTAGGGCCTGAAGCAATCCTGCGGTGTTGCGGCCAGCTCACAAGAAAGCGAGTTGAACAAAGGAACTCAGGGGCACTGTAATTCACAAACCTGCAGAGTTATAAATGACAGCTATCTTCCAAAAATATATTGAAGTAAGGCTGCCAAGAGGACTTGAAAGCGGGGCAGAATTGCAGGAAACCGATTTCAGGAGGTAGACTGGAATTGCATGTAAAGCATAGGAAAAGAGGCAGAACGTCCACAATGATGCACTTGGCCAAAAAGGGCGTATGCGTTTTTTCCTGAATATATTCAGGAAAAAACGCATACGCCCTTTTTGGCCAACCAAGCAAGCTTGCAAAGGAAATCTACACTACAATGAAGTCTCACTGCCCCCCGGTCAAAAGGGCCATCTGAAAAAAGTGTAAAATCCAGAAAGGCAGGACAGACCATGGAGAACTGGGAGCCTTGTTATGCTGGTGGGCGGGATGTAAATTGCCAACAGCCACTCTGGAGAAGTGTATGGTGTTTCCTGAAACATCTAAAAAACAAAGCAACAGAGCCTAGGGCACTTCCACTTATGGTCCTATAGCTTAGGGAAATTAAAATCAAAAAGACACAGCCACCCCAAAGTTTGGGACGGCTCTGTTTACAAGAACATCGTTTACAGTACAAGTTCAATATCACAGAAAGCAAAAAATGGATACAGAAGTTGTGGTACTTACGTACAATGCAATATCACTCAGCAATGAAATCTATGTCATCAGGCCCGTAGCAGCATAATGAGTGGATGCAGGTATGATGAGTCTAAGTGAAATAAGTCACACAGAAAAAGAAACATCATAAGATATCACTACTACACGGAATGTAAACTTGGCTACACAGGAACTGAATTACAAAACAGAACAGGGTCTCAAATGTAGAAAACCATCTTATGCTTGCTTAAGGGGAAAGGTGAGTTGGGGTGCTGCATGAAACCAGAGATTGAAATTAGCACAGATACCGTTCCATAAGCCAAATATGCAATAGACAAGAGCTACTCCTTGCTCAACGAAGTGGACTCAACACCCCATATTAAACGCTTAAGAATACACCTGACTAGAAATAATCTTAAAAACTACGGATTTATATGTCTCCGAAAGAGAATCAAGCGTGTGTACAGCGGCATAAACGCAGCAGTGATAGGATTGGTGAGGTTCAGTGAGCAAATGCAGACCCTTTGAAGTCATATTGCATGGTACCCATTCCATGGGTCTCAACTCTCCAAGTTTAAGGGATTCTTCCTTCAGCTAAAACATGCATGTGGAACACAGAGTATGATCCACCGTGTGATCAGGAAACGTGTTCAAATGTGTCTCAGTTTTCGTCCCCTGGTACTCGGGTGCAACACTCCAGACGCTTTACTAACACTCTCCCCACTTGGAGAGTCAGTGCCTTTAACCTCCTGTATGGCCCAGTTTGCAATTTCTGCGGAAAATGTACAGGAATAGGGAGAACCAATGAGAAACTAGCTGGAGGTGTCTGGACGGGCAAATTTAACTCTCATTTCCGACCAGAAAGATGAATTAACCAAAGGCTGAGCATGCCGTGCCGGAACCACACTAGGGCCTGAAGCAATCCTGCGGTGTGGCGGCCAGCTCACAAAAAAGCGAGTTGAAGAAAGGAGCTCAGGGGCACTGTAATTCACAAACCTGCAGAGTTATAAATGACAGCTATCGTCCAAAAATATATTGAAGTAAGGCTGCCAAGAGGACTTGAAAGTGGTGCAGAATTGCACGAAACCGATTTCAGGAGGTAGACTGGAATTGCATGTAAAGCATAGGAAAAGAGGCAGAACGTCCACAACGATGCACTTGGCCAAAAAGGGCGTATGCGTTTTTTCCATTCAGGAAAAAACGCATACGCCCTTTTTGGCCAACCAAGAAAGCTTGCAAAGTAAATCTGCACTACAATGAAGTCTCACTGCCGCCCAGTCAAAAGGGCCATCTGAAAAATGTGTAAAATCCAGAAAGGCAGGACAGGCCATGGAGAACTGGGAGCCTTGTTATGCTGATGGGCGGGATGTCAATTGCCAACAGCCACTCTGGAGAAGTGTATGGTGTTTCCTGAAACATCTAAAAAACAAAGCAACAGAGCCTAGGGCACTTCCACTTATGGTCCTATAGCTTAGGGAAATTAAAATCAAAAAGACACAGCCACCCAAAAGTTTGGGACGACTCTGTTTACAAGAACCTCGTTTATGGTACAAGTTCAATATCACAGAAAGCGAAAAATGGATAAAGAAGTTGTGGTACTTACGTACAATGCAATATCACTCAGCAATGAAATCTATGTCATCAGGCCCGTAGCAGCATAATGAGTGGATTCAGGTACGATGATTCTAAGTGAAATAAGTCACACAGAAAAAGAAACATCATAAGATATCACCAATACACGGAATGTAAACTTGGCTACACAGGAACTGAATTACAAAACAGAACAGGGTCTCAAATGTAGAAAACCAACTTATGCTTGCTTAAGGGGAAAGGTGAGTTGGGGTGCTGCATGAAACCAGAGATTGAAATTAGCACAGATACCGTTCCATAAGCCAAATATGCAATAGACAAGAGCTACTCCTTGCTCAACGAAGTGGACTCAACACCCCATATTAAACGCCTAAGAATATACCTGACTAGAAATAATCTTAAAACCTACGGATTTATATGTCTCCGAAAGAGAATCAAGCGTGTGTACAGCGGCATAAACGCAGCAGTGATAGGATTGGTGAGGTTCGGTGAGCAAATGCAGACCCTTTGAAGTCATATTGCATGGTACCCATTCCATGGGTCTCAACTCTCCAGGTTTAAGGGATTCTTCCTTCAGCTAAAACATGCATGTGGAACCCAGAGTATGATCCACCGTGTGATCGGGAAACGTGTTCAAATGTGTCTCGTTTTCGTCCCCTGGTACTCGGGTGCAACATTCCAGATGCTTTACTGACACTCTCCCCACTTGGAGAGTCAGTGCCTTTAACCTCCTGTTTGGCCCAGTTTGTAATTTCTGTGGAAAATGAACAGGAAGAGGGAGAACGAAAGAGAGACTAGCTGGAGGTGTGTGGACGGGCAAATTTAACTCTCATTTCCCACGAGGAAGAGGAATTAACCAAAGGCTCAGCGTGCCGTGCCGGAACTACACTAGGGCCTGAAGCAATCCTGCGGTGTTGCGGCCAGCTCACAAGAAAGCGAGTTGAAGAAACGAGCTCAGGGGCAGTGTAATTCACAAACCTGCAGAGTTATAAAAGACAGCTATCGTCCAAAAATATATTGAAGTAAGGCTGCCAAGAGGACTTGAAAGCGGGGCAGAATTGCAGGAAACCGATTTCAGGAGGTAGACGGGAATTGCATGTAAAGCATAGGAAAAGAGGCAGAACGTCCACAATGATGCACTTGGCCAAAAAGGGTGTATGTGTTCTTTCTTGAATATATTCAGGAAAAAACGCATACGCCCTTTTTGGCCAACCAAGCAGGCTTGCAAAGGAAATCTACACTACAATGAAGTCTCACTGCCCCCCGGTCAAAAGGGCCATCTGAAAAATGTGTAATATCCAGAAAGGCAGGACAGGGCATGGAGAACTGGGAGCCTTTTTATGCTGATGGGCGGGATGTAAATTGCCAACAGCCACTCTGGAGAAGTGTATGGTGTTTCCTGAAACATCTAAAAAACAAAGCAACACAGCCTAGGGCACTTCCACTTATGGTCCTATAGCTTATGGAAATTAAAATCAAAAAGACACAGCCTCCCCAAACTTTGGGACGGCTCTGTTTACAAGAACCTCGTTTACGGTACAAGTTCAATATCACAGAAAGCGAAAAATGGATACAGAAGTTGTGGTACTTACGTACAATGCAATATCACTCAGCAATGAAATCTATGTCATCAGGCCCGTAGCAGCATAATGAGTGGATTCAGGTATGATGATTCTAAGTGAAATAAGTCACACAGAAAAAGAAACATCATAAGATATCACTACTACACGGAATGTAAACTTGGCTATACAGGAACTGAATTACAAAACAGAACAGGGTGTCAAATGTAGAAAACCAACTTATGCTTGCTTAAGGGGAAAGGTGAGTTGGGGTGCTGCATGAAACCAGAGATTGAAATTAGCACAGATACCGCTCCATAAGCCAAATATGTAATAGACAACAGCTACACCTTGCTCAACGAAGTGGACTCAACACCCCATATTAAACGCCTAAGAATATACCTGACTAGAAATAATCTTAAAACCTACGGATTTATATGTCTCCGAAAGAGAATCAAGCGTGTGTACAGCGGCATAAACGCAGCAGTGATAGGATTGGTGAGGTTCGGTGAGCAAATGCAGACCCTTTGAAGTCATATTGCATGGTACCCATTCCATGGGTCTCAACTCTCCAAGTTTAAGGGATTCTTCCTTCAGCTAAAACATGCATGTGGAACACAGAGTATGATCCACCGTGTGATCAGGAAACGTGTTCAAATGTGTCTCAGTTTTCGTCCCCTGGTACTCGGGTGCAACACTCCAGACGCTTTACTAACACTCTCTCCACTTGGAGAGTCAGTGCCTTTAACCTCCTGTATGGCCCAGTTTGCAATTTCTGCGGAAAATGTACAGGAATAGGGAGAACCAATGATAAACTAGCTGGAGGTGTCTGGACGGGCAAATTTAACTCTCATTTCCCACCAGGAAGAGGAATTAACCAAAGGCTCAGCGTGCCGTGCCGGATCCACACTAGGGCCTGAAGCAATCCTGCGGTGTTGCGGCCAGCTCACAAAAAAGCGAGTTGAAGAAAGGAGCTCAGGGGCACTGTAATTCACAAACCTGCAGAGTTATAAATGACAGCTATCGTCCAAAAATATATTGAAGTAAGGCTGCCAAGAGGAGTTGAAAGCGGGGCAGAATTGCAGGAAACCGATTTCAGGAGGTAGACTGGAATTGCATGTAAAGCACAGGAAAAGAGGCAGAACGTCCACAATGATGCACTTGGCCAAAAAGGGCGTATGCGTTTTTTCCTGAATATATTCAGGAAAAAACGCATACGCACTTTTTGGCCAACCAAGCAAGCTTGCAAAGGAAATCTGCACTACAATGAAGTCTCACTGCCTCCCGGTCAAAAGGGCCATCTGAAAAAAGTGTAAAATCCAGAAAGGCAGGACAGGCCAAGGAGAACTGGGAGCCTTGTTATGCTGACGGGCGGGATGTAAATTGCCAGCAGCCACTCTGGAGAAGTGTATGGTGTTTCCTGAAACATTCAAAAAACAAAGCAACAGAGCCTAGGGCACTTCCACTTATGGTCCTATAGCTTAGGGAAATTAAAATCAAAAAGACACAGCCACCCCAAAGTTTGGGACGGCTCTGTTTACAAGAACCTCGTTTACGGTACAAGTTCAATATCACAGAAAGCAAAAAATGGATAAAGAAGTTGTGGTACTTATGTACAATGCAATATCACTCAGCAATGAAATCTATGTCATCAAGCCCGTAGCAGAATAATGAGTGGATTCAGGTACGATGATTCTAAGTGAAATAAGTCACACAGAAAAAGAAACATCATAAGATATCACTACTACACGGAATGTAAACTTGGCTACACAGGAACTGAATTACAAAACAGAACAGGGTGTCAAATGTAGAAAACCAACTTATGCTTGCTTAAGGGGAAAGGTGAGTTGGGGTGCTGCATAAAACCAGAGATTGAAATTAGCACAGATACCGTTCCATAAGCCAAATATGTAATAGACAAGAGCTACTCCTTGCTCAACGAAGTGGACTCAACACCCCATATTAAACGCCTAACAATATACCTGACTAGTAAGAATCTTAAAACCTATGGATTTATAAGTCTCCGAAAGAGAATGAAGCGTGTGTACAGCGGCATAAACGCAGCAGTGATAGGATTGGTGAGGTTCGGTGAGCAAATGCAGACCCTTTGAAGTCATATTGCATGGTACCCATTCCATGGGTCTCAACTCTCCAGGTTTAAGGGATTCTTCCTTCAGCTAAAACATGCATGTGGAACCCAGAGTATGATCCACCGTGTGATGGGGAAACGTGATCAAACGTGTCTCAGTTTTCGTCCCCTGGTACTCGGATGCAACTTTCCAGACGCTTTACTAACACTCTCCCCACTTGGAGAGTCAGTGCCTTTAACCTCCTGTTTGGCCCAGTTTGCAATTTCTGTGGAAAATGAACAGGAATAGGGAGAACCAATGAGAGACTAGGTGGAGGTGTCTGGACGGGCAAATTTAACTCTCATTTCCCACCAAGAAGAAGAATTAACCAAAGGTTCAGCATGCCATGCCGGAAGCACACTAGGGCCTGAAGCAATCCTGCGGTGTTGCGGCCAGCTCAAAAGAAAGCGAGTTGAAGAAAGGAGCTCAGGGGCACTGTAATTCACAAACCTGCAGAGATAAATGACAGCTATCTTCCAAAAATATATTGAAGTAAGGCTGCCAAGAGGAGTTGAAAGCGGGGCAGAATTGCAGGAAACCGATTTCAGGAGGTAGACTGGAATTGCATGTAAAGCATAGGAAAAGAGGCAGAACGTCCACAATGATGCACTTGGCCAAAAAGGGCGTATGCGTTTTTTCCTGAATATATTCAGGAAAAAACGCATACACCCTTTTTGGCCAACCAAGCAAGCTTGCAAAGGAAATCTGCACTACAATGAAGTCTCACTGCTCCCCGGTGAAAAGGCTATCTGAAAAAAGTGTAAAATCCAGAAAGGCAGTACAGGCCATGGAGAACTGGGAGCCTTGTTATGCTGATGGGCGGGATGTAAATTGCCAGCAGCCACTCTGGAGAAGTGTATGGTGTTTCCTGAAACATCTAAAAAACAAAGCAACAGAGCCTAGGGCAATTCCACTTATAGTCCTATAGCTTAGGGAAATTAAAATCAAAAAGACACAGCCACCCCAAAGTTTGGGACAGCTGTTTACAAGAACCTCGTTTACGGTACAAGTTCAATATCACAGAAAGCGAAAAATGGATAAAGAAGTTGTGGTACTTACGTACAATGCAATATCACTCAGCAATGAAATCTATGTCATCAGGCCCATAGCAGCATAATGAGTGGATTCAGGTACGATGATTCTAAGTGAAATAAGTCACACAGAAAAAGAAACATCATAAGGTATCACTAATACACGGAATGTAAACTTGGCTACACAGGAACTGAATTACAAAACAGAACAGGGTCTCAAAGTAGAAAACCAACTTATGCTTGCTTAAGTGGAAAGGTTAGTTGGGGTGCTGCATAAAACCAGAGATTGAAATTAGCACAGATACCGTTCCATAAGCCAAATATGTAATAGACAAGAGCTACTCCTTGCTCAACGAAGTGGACTCAACACCCCATATTAAACGCCTAACAATATACCTGACTAGTAAGAATCTTAAAACCTATGGATTTATATGTCTCCGAAAGAGAATCAAGCGTGTGTACAGCGGCATAAACGCAGCAGTGATAGGAGTGGTGAGGTTCGGTGAGCAAATGCAGACCCTTTGAAGTCATATTGCATGGTACCCATTCCATGGGTCTCAACTCTCCAGGTTTAAGGGATTCTTCCTTCAGCTAAAACATGCATGTGGAACCCAGAGTATGATCCACCGTGTGATCGGGAAACGTGTTCAAATGTGTCTCAGTTTTCGTCCCCTGGTACTCGGGTGCAACATTCCAGACGCTTTACTAACACTCTCCCCACTTGGAGAGTGAGTGCCTTTAAACTCCTGTTTGGCCCAGTTTGCAATTTCTGCGTAAGATGAACAGGAATAGGGAGAACCAAAGAGAGACTAGCTGGAGGTGTCTGGACGTGCAAATTTAACTCTCATTTCCCACCAGGAAGAGGAATTAACCAAAGGCTCAGCGTGCCGTGCCGGAACCACACTAGGGCCTGAAGCAATCCTGCGGTGTTGTGGCCAGCTCACAAGAAAGCGAGTTGAAGAAAGTAGCTCAGGGGCACTGTAATTCACAATCCTGCAGAGTTATAAATGACAGCTATCTTCCAAAAATATATTGAAGGAAGGCTGCCAAGAGGACTTGAAAGCGGGGCAGAATTGCAGGAAACCGATTTCAGGAGGTAGACGGGAATTGCATGTACAGCATAGGAAAAGAGGCAGAACGTCCACAATGATGCACTTGGCCAAAAAGGGCGTATGCGTTTTTTCCTGAATATATTCAGGAAAAAACGCATACGCCCTTTTTGGCCAACCAAGCAAGCTTGCAAAGGAAATCTGCACTACAATGAAGTCTCACTGCCCCACGGTCAAAAGGGCCATCTGAAAAAAGTGTAAAATCCAGAAAGGCAGGACAGGCCATGGAGAACTGGGAGCCTTGTTATGCTGGTGGGCGGGATGAAAATTGCCAACAGCCACTCTGGAGAAGTGTACGGTGTTTCCTGAAACATCTAAAAAACAAAGCAAAAGAGCCTAGGGCACTTCCACTTATGGTCCTATAGCTTAGGGAAATTAAAATCAGAAAGACACAGCCACCCCAAAGTTTGGGCCGGCTCTGTTGACAAGAACCTCGTTTACGGTACAAGTTCAATATCACAGAAAGCGAAAAATGGATAAAGAAGTTGTGGTACTTACGTACAATGCAATATCACTCAGCAATGAAATCTATGTCATCAGGCCCGTAGCAGCATAATGAGTGGATGCAGGTACGATGATTCTAAGTGAAATAAGTCACACAGAAAAAGAAACATCATAAGGTATCACTACTACATGGAATGTAAACTTGGCTACACAGGAACTGAATTACAAAACAGAACAGGGTCTCAAATGTAGAAAACCAACTTATGCTTGCTTAAGGGGAAAGGTGAGTTGGGGTGCTGCATGAAACCAGAGATTGAAATTAGCACAGATACCGTTCCATAAGCCAAATATGTAATAGACAAGAGCTACTCCTTGCTCAACGCAGTGGACTCAACACCCCATATTAAACGCCTAAGAATATACCTGACTAGAAATAATATTAAAACCTACGGATTTATATGTCTCCGAAAGAGAATCAAGCGTGTGTACGGCGGCATAAACGCAGCAGTGATAGGATTGGTGAGGTTCGGTGAGCAAATGTAGACCCTTTGAAGTCATACTGCATGGTACCAATTCCATGGGTCTCAACTCTCCATGTTTAAGGGATTCTTCCTTCAGCTAAAACATGCATGTGGACCCCAGAGTATGATCAACCGTGTGATCGGGAAACGTGTTCAAATGTGTCTCAGTTTTCGTCCCCTGGTACTCGGGTGCAACATTCCAGACGCTTTACTAACACTCTCCCCACTTGGAGAGTCAGTGCCTTTAACCTCCTGTTTGGCCCAGTTTGCAATTTCTGTGGAAAATGAACAGGAATAGGGAGAACCAATGAGAGACTAGGTGGAGGTGTCCGGACACGCAAATTTAACTCTCATTTCCCACCAGGAAGAGGAATTAACCAAAGGCTCAGCGTGCCATGCCGGAACCAAACTAGGGCCCGAAGCAATCCTGCGGTGTTGCGGCCAGCTCACAAGAAAGCGAGTTGAAGAAAGGAGCTCAGGGGCACTGTAATTCACAAACCTGCAGAGTTATAAATGACAGCTATCTTCCAAAAATATATTGAAGTAAGGCAGCCAAGAGGAGTTGAAAGCGGGGCAGAATTGCAGGAAACCGATTTCAGGAGGTAGACTGGAATTACATGTAAAGCATAGGAAAAGAGGCAGAACGTCCACAATGATGCACTTGGCCAAAAAGTGCGTATGCGTTTTTTCCTGAATATATTCAGGAAAAAACGCATACGCACTTTTTGGCCTACCAAGCAAGCTTGCAAAGGAAATCTGCACTACAATGAAGTCTCACTGCCCCCTGGTCAAAAGGGCTATCTGAAAAAAGTGTAAAATCCAGAAAGGCAGGACAGGCCAAGGAGAACTAGGAGCCTTGTTATGCTGATGGGTGGGATGTAAATTGCCAGCAGCCACTCTGGAGAAGTGTATGGTGTTTCCTGAAACATCCAAAAAACAAAGCAACAGAGCCTAGGGCACTTCCACTTATGGTCCTATAGCTTAGGGAAATTAAAATCAAAAAGACACAGCCACCCCAAAGTTTTGGACGGCTATGTTTACAAGAAACTCGTTTACGGTACAAGTTCAATATCACAGAAAGCGAAAAATGGATAAAGAAGTTTTGGTACTTACGTACAATGCAATATCACTCAGCAATGAAATCTATGTCATCAGGCCCGTAGCAGCATAATGAGTGGATTCAGGTACGATGATTCTAAGTGAAATAAGTCACACAGAAAAAGAAACATCATAAGATATCACTACTACACGTAATGTAAACTTGGCTACACAGGAACTGAATTACTAAACAGAACAGGGTGTCAAATGTAGAAAACCAACTTATGCTTGCTTAAGGGGAAAGGTGAGTTGGGGTGCTGCATACAACAAGAGATTGAAATTAGCACAGATACCGTTCCATAAGCCAAATATGTAATAGACAAGAGCTACTCCTTGCTCAACGAAGTGGACTCAACACCCCATATTAAACGCCTAACAATATACCTGACTAGTAAGAATCTTAAAACCTATGGATTTATATGTCTCCGAAAGAGAATCAAGCGTGTGTACAGCGGCATAAACGCAGCAGTGATAGGATTGGTGAGGTTCGGTGAGCAAATGCAGACCCTTTGAAGTCATATTGCATGGTACCCATTCCATGGGTCTCAACTCTCCATGTTTAAGGGATTCTTCCTTCAGCTAAAACATGCATGTGGAACACAGAGTATGATCCACCGTGTGATCGGAAAACGTGTTCAAATGTGTCTCAGTTTACGTCCCCTGGTACTCGGGTGCAACATTCCAGACGCTTTACTAACACTCTCCCCACTTGGAGAGTCAGTGCCTTTAACCTCCTGTTTGGCCCAGTTTGCAATTTCTGTGGAAAATGAACAGGAATAGGGAGAACCAATGAGAGACTAGGTGGAGGTGTCTGGACGGGCAAATTTAACTCTCATTTCCCACCAGGAAGAGGAATTAACCAAAGGCTCAGCGTGCCGTGCCGGTACCAAACTAGGGCCTGAAGCAATCCTGCGGTGTTGCGGCCAGCTCACAAGAAAGCGAGTTGAAGAAAGGAGCTCAGGGGCACTGTAATTCACAAACCTGCAGAGTTATAAATGACAGCTATCTTCCAAAAATATATTGAAGTAAGGCTGCCAAGAGGACTTGAAAGCGGGGCAGAATTGCAGGAAACCGATTTCAGGAGGTAGACAGGAATTGCATGTAACGCATAGGAAAAGAGGCAGAAAGTCCACAATGATGCTCTTGGCCAAAAAGGGCGTATGCGTTTTTTCCTGAATATATTAAGGAAAAAACGCATACGCCCTTTTTGACCAAACAAGCAAGCTTGCAAAGGAAATCTGCACTACAATGAAGTCTCACTGCCCCCTGGTCAAAAGGGCCATCTGAAAAAAATGTAAAATCCAGAAAGGCAGGACAGGCCATGGAGAACTGGGAGCCTTGTTATGCTGATGATCGGGATGTGAATTGCCAGCAGCCACTCTGGAGAAGTGTATGGTGTTTCCTGAAACATCCAAAAAACAAAGCAACAGAGCCTAGGGCACTTCCACTTATGGTCCTATAGCTTAGGGAAATTAAAATCAAAAGACACAGCCACCCCAAAGTTTGGGACGGCTCTGTTTACAAGAACCTCGTTTACGGTACAAGTTCAATATCACAGAAAGCGAAAAATGGATAAAGAAGTTGTGGTACTTACGTACAATGCAATATCACTCAGCAATGAAATCTATGTCATCAGGCCCGTAGCAGCATAATGAGTGGATTCAGGTACGATGATTCTAAGTGAAATAAGTCACACAGAAAAAGAAACATCATAAGATATCCCTAATACACGGAATGTAAACTTGGCTACACAGGAACTGAATTACAAAACAGAACAGGGTGTCAAATGTAGAAAACCAACGTATGCTTGCTTAAGGGGAAAGGTGAGTTGGGGTGCTGCATGAAACCAGAGATTGAAATTAGCACAGATACCGTTCCATAAGCCAAATATGTAATAGACAAGAGCTACTCCTTGCTCAACGAAGTGGACTCAACACCCCATATTAAACGCCTAAGAATATACCTGACTAGTAAGAATCTTAAAACCTATGGATTTATATGTCTCCGAAAGAGAATCAAGCGTCTGTACAGCAGCATAAACGCAGCAGTGATAGGATTGGTGAGGTTTGGTGAGCAAATGCAGACCCTTTGAAGTGATATTGCATGGTACCCATTCCATGGGTCTCAACTCTCCAGGTTTAAGGGATTCTTCCTTCAGCTAAAACATGCATGTGGAACCAAGAGTATGATCCACCGTGTGATCGGGAAACGTGTTCAAATGTGTCTCAGTTTTCGTCCCCTGGTACTCGGGTGCAACATTCCAGACGCTTTACTAACACTCTCCCCAGTTGGAGAGTCAGTGCCTTTAACCTCCTGTTTGGCCCAGTTTGCAATTTCTTCGGAAGATGAACAGCAATAAGGAGAAGCAATGGGAGACTATCTGTAGGTGTCTGGACGGGCAAATTTAACTCTCATTTCCCACCAGGAAGATAAATGAACCAAAGGCTCCGCGTGCCATGCTGGAACTAGATTAGGGCCTGAGGAGATCCTGCGGTGTTGCGGCCAGCTCACAAGAAAGCGAGTTGAAGAAAGGAGCTCAGGGGCACTGTAATTCAGAAACCTGCGGAGTTATAAATGACAGCTATCATCCAAAATTATACTGAAGTAAGGCTGCGAAGAGGACTTGAATGCGGGGCAGAATTGCTGGAAACTGATTTCAGAACGTACACGGGAGTAGCTCTTAAAGCATAGGAAAAGAGACAGAACTTGGAAAATAATGCACTTGGCAAAAAAGGGCATATGTGTTTTATACAGAGCTCTCATACCTGAGGGGAGGAGATTCCCAGCAGGCTCCAACTGCCACCTGAGGGCTCACATTGCCAAGGCAACGTGAGCATGCCAGGCAGGAGTTACCTCACAGCAGAGGTCCCACCTCACAGAAGGGTGAGAAACCCAGCCAACATCAGACTCTCACCAGAGGGCCCACATCACCAAGGGGATGGGAACCAGGCAGGAGTGTCTTCACATCAGTGGGGTCACATCATCAAAAGCTGAGGTACTCAGCACATGTGTCCTCAAACCAGAGGACCCACATCACCAAGGACCTCGGAGTGAGGCAGGCAGGAGTAGCCTCACAACACTGGGCACATAGAATAAAAAAGTGAGGAATCCAGCAGTTGGAACCTCCCAGCAGGCGGCCCAGAGCACCGAGGCCATGAGATCCAGGCCACAGTGAACTCACAGAAGAGGGCCCATGTCATGAAACTGAGCAACCCAGCCATTGGAACCTCAGAGCAGGAGGCCCACATCCCCATGGGGATGGAATTCTGGTAGGAGTGTCCTCGCACCACTGAGAACGTATCAGAAAATTTGGGGCGACCAGCAGTTAGGGCCTGACGCCAGAGGACCCTCATCACCAAGGGAAGGAGGCTCCCAGCAGGCTCCAACTGCCACCAGAGGGCTGACGTCGCCAAGGCGATGTGTGCCAACCAGGCACGAATGACCTCACAGCAGAGGGCCCACCTCAGAGAAGTGTGACGAACCCAGTCAGGATCAGACTCGCACCAGAGGGCCCACATCACCAAATGGATTGGAACCAGGCAGGAGTGTCCTCACATGAGTAGGGCCACATCATCTAAAGGTGAGGAACCCAGAACATGTGGCTTCAAACCATAGGACACCCATCACCAAGGGGCTGGGAGTGAGGCAGGCAGGAGGAGCCTCATAACAGAGGGCCCAAAAATAAGAAAGGTGAGGAATCCAGCAGTTGGAACCTCCCAGCAGGCGGCCCAGAGCACAGAGGCTAGAGGATCCAGGCCAGAGTGAACTAACACCAGACAGCCCACATCATGAAACTGTGAGCAACCCAGACATTGGGACCTCAGAGCAGAAGGCCCACATCCCCATGGTGATGGGAACATGACAGGAGTGTCCTGGCATCACTGGGCTCACATCAGAAAACGTGGGGTGCTCAGAAGTTAGGGCCTGACGCTAGAGGGCACTCATCACCGAGAGGAGGAGGCTCCCAGCAGGCTCCAGCTGCCACCAGAGGGCCAACGTCGCCAAGGTGATGTGTGCCAGCCTGGCAGGAGTGACCTCACAGCAGAGGGCCCACCTCACAGAAGGGTGAGGAACACAGCCAGGATCAGACTCTCACCAGAGGGCCCACATCACCAAGGGGATGGGAACCAGGCAGGAGTGTCCCCACACCAGTGGGACAACATCATCGAAAGGTGAGGATCCCAGCACATGTGTCCTCAAACCAGAGGAACCACATCACCAAGGGGTTCGGAATGAGGCTGGCAGGACTGGCCTCACAACACAGGGTCCATAGAATATAAAAGTTGAGGAATCCAGCAGTTGGAACCTCCCAGCAAGTGGCCCAGAGCACCGAGGCTATGGGATCCAGGCCGCAGTGAACTCACAGCAGAGGGCCCACATCATGAACCTGTGAGCAGCCCAGCTGTTGGGACCTCAGAACAGAAGGCCCACATCCCCATTGGGATGGGAACCTGGCAGGAGTGGCTTTGCACCACTTAGCACATATCAGAAAATGTTAGGAGCCCAGCAGTTAGGGCCTGATGCCAGGGGGCCCTCATAACTGAGGGGAGGAGACTCCCAGCAGGTTCCAACTGCCAACAGAGGGCCCACGTCTACAAGGTGGCATGCACCAGCCAGGCAGTAGTGACCTCACAGCAGAGGGCCTATCTCACAGAAGGGTGAGGAACCGAGGCAGGATGAGACTCTCACCAGAGGGCCCACAACACCAAGGGGATGGGAACCAGTCAGGACTGTCCTCCCACCAGTGGGGCCACATCATCGAAAGGTGAGGAACCCAGCACATGTGGCCTCATATCAGAGGACATACATCACAAAGGGGATGGGAGCGAGGCAGGTAGGAGTAGCCTAAAAACAGAGGGCCCAAAGAATAAAAAAAGTGAGGAATCCAGCATTTGGAACCTCCCAGCAGGCGGCCGAGAGCACAGAAGCTATGGGATGCAGGCAGGAGTGAACTAACAGCAGAGAGCCCACATCATGAAACTGTGAGCAACCCAGGCATTGGGACCTCAGAGCAGAAAGCCCACATCCCCATGGGGATGGGAACCTGACAGGAGTGTCCTGGCATCACTGGGCTCACATCAGAAAACGTGGGGAGCCCAGCAGTTAGAGCCTGATGCTAGAGGGCCGTCATCACCGAGGGCAGGAGGCTCCCAGCAGGTTCCATGTGCCAACAGAGGGCCCACGTCGCCAAGGTGATGTGTGCAAGTCAGGCAGGATTGACCTCACAGCAGAGGGCCTACCTCACAGAAGAGTGAGGAACCCAGCCAGGATAAGACTGTCACCAGAAGGCCCACATCACCAAGGGGATGGGAACCAGGCAGGAGTGTCCTCACACCAGTGGGGCCACATCATTGAAAGTTGCCTAACCCAGCACATGTGGCCTCAAACCAGAAGACCCACATCACGAAGGGGTTGCGAGTGAGGCAGGCAAGAGGAGCATCACAACACAGGACCCATAGAATACAAAAGTTGAGGAATCGAGCAGTTGGAACCTCCCAGCAGGCAGCCAAGACCACAGAGGCTATGGGATCCAGGCCACAGTGAACTAACACCAGAGAGCCCACATCATGAAATTGTGATCAACCCAGCCGTTGGAACCTCAGAGCAGAAGGCCCACATCCCCATGGGGATGGGAACCTAAGAGGAGTGCTTGAGCAACACTGGGCTCACTAAGAAAAGTTGGGGAGCCCAGCAGTTAGGGCCTGACGTCAGAGGGCCCTCATCACAGAGCTGAGGAGGCTCCCAGCAGGGTCCAATTGCCACCAGAGGGCTCATGTCAACAAGGCGAGGTGAGCAACCCAGGCAAGAGTTACCTGATAGTAGAGGGCCCACCTCACAGATGGGTGAGGAACCCAGCCAGGATCAGACTCTCACCAGAGGGCCCACATCACAAAGGGGATGGGACCCAGTCAGGATTATCCTCACACCAGTGGGGCCTTATCATCTTAAGGTGAGGAACCCAGCACATGTGTCCTCAAACCAGAGGACCCACATCACCAAGGGCCTTGGAGTGAGGCAGGCAGGAGTAGCCTCACAACACAGGGCACATAATATAAAAAACGTGAGGATTCCAGCATTTAGACCTTCCAGCAGGCAGCCCAGAACACCGAGGATATGGGATCCAGGCCACAGTGAACTCACAGCAGAGGGCCCACATCACAAAACTGTGAGCAACCCAGGAGTTGAGACCTCAGCGCAGAAGGACCACATCCCCATGGGAATGGGAACCTGGCTGGAGTGTCCTCGCACCACTGGGCGCACATCAGAAAATGTGGGGAGCCCACCATTTAGGGCCTGACGCCAGAGGGCCGTCATCACCGAGAGGAGGAGGCGCCCTGCACGCTCCAACTGCCACCAGAGAGCTCACGTCTCCAAGGTGACGTGTGCCAGCCAGGCAGGAGTGACCTCACAGCAGAGGGCCTACCTCACAGAACGTTGAGGAACCCAGCCAGGATTAGACTCTCGCCAGAGGGCCCACCTCACCAAGGGGATGGGAACCAGGCAGGAGTGTCCTCACACGAGTGGGGTCACATCATCGAAAGGTGAGGAACGCAGCACATGTGGCCTCAAGCCATAGGACAGTCATCACCAAGGGGCTGGCAGTGAGGCAGGCAGGAGGAGCCTCACAACAGAGGGCACATAGAATAAAAATGTTGAGGAATCCAGCAGTTGGAACCTCCCAGCAGGCGGCTCAGAGCACCGATGATAAGGGATCCTTGCCGGAGTGAACTCACAGCAGAGGGCCCACATCATGGTACTGTGAGCAAGCCAGCCGTTTTGACCTCAGAGCAGAAGGCCCATATCGCCATGGGGATGGGAACCTGGCAAGAGTCTCCTCACTCACTTGGCGCACATCAGAAAATGTGGGGAGCCCAGCAGTTATGGCCTAAGGCAAGAGGGCCCTCATCACCGAGGGGAGGAGGATCCCAGCACACTCCAACTGCCACCAGAGGGCCCACGTCACCAAGGTGACGTGTGCCAGACAGGCATGATTGACCTCACAGCAGAGGGCCCACCTCACAGAAGGGTGAGGAACCCAGCCAGGATCAGACTCTCACCTGAGGGCCCACATCAGCAAGGGGATGGGAACCAGTCAGGACTGTCTTCCCTCCAGTGGGGTCACATCATCGAAAGGTGCGGAACCCAGCACATGTGGCCTCAAATCAGAGGACACATATCACAAAGGGAATGGGAGTGAGGCAGGCAGGAGTAGCCTAAAAACAGAGGGCCCAAAGAATAAGAAAGGTGAGGAATCCAGCAGTTGGAACTTCCCAGCAGGCGGTCCAGAGCACAGAAGCTATGGGATGCAGGCAGGAGTGAACTAACAGCAGAGAGCCCACATCATGAAACTGTGAGCAACCCAGGCTTTGGGACCTCAGAGCAGAAGGCCCACACCCCAATGGGGATGTGAACCTGGCTGGAGTGTCCTCGCACCACTGGGCACACATCACAAAATGTGGGGAGCCCAGCAGTTAGGGCCTGATGCCAGAGGGCCCTCATCACCGAGGAGAGGAGGCTCCCAGCAGGCTCCAAGTGCCACCAGAGGGCTCATGTCCACAAGGCGAGGTGAGCAAGCCAGGCAAGAGTGACCTCACATCAGACGGCCTACCTCACAGATGGGTGAGGAACCCAGCCAGGATCAGACTCTCAACAGAGGGCCCACATCACCAAGGGGATGTGAACCAGGCAGGAGTCTCCTAAGACCATTGGTCCCACATCATCGAAAGGTGAGGAACCCAGCACATGTGGCCTCAAACCAGACGACACACATCACGAAGGGGCTGGGAGTGAGGCAGGCAGGAGGATCCTCACAACAGAGGGCCCAAAAATTTAAAAAAGTGAGGAATCCAGCAGTTGGAACCTCCCAGCAGGCGGCCAAGAGCACAGAGGCTATGGGATCCAGGCTTCTGTGAACTAACACCAGAGAGCCCACATCATGAAAATGTGAACAACCCAGCCGTTGGGACCTCAGAGCAGAAGGCCCACATCCCCATGGAGATGGGATCCTAAGAGGAGTGCCAAAGCATCACTGGGCTCACTAAGAAAAGTTGGTGAGCCCAGCAGTCAGGGCCTGATGCAAGAGGGCCCTCATCACCGGGGGGAAGAGATTCCCAGCACGCTCCAACTGCCACCACACGGCTGACTTCACCAAGGCAATGTGTGCCAGCCATGCAGGAGTGACCTATCAGCAGAGGGTCTCCCTCACAGGTGGGTGAGGAACAAAGCCAGGAACAGACTCTCACCAGGGGGTCCACATAACCACGTGGATGAGAACCAAGCAGGAGTGTCCTCACACTAGTGGGGCCACATCATCGAAAGGTGAGGAACCCAGCAAAAGTGGCCACAAACCAGAGGACCCACATCACCAAGGGGTTGAGAGTGAGGTAGGTGTCTGGACGGGCATATTTAACACTCATTTCCCACCAGGAAGAGGAATTAACCAAAGGCTCAACGTGCCCTGCCAGAAGCAGATTAGGGCCTGAAGCAGTCTTGCGGGTTTGCGGCCAGCTCACAAGAAAGCGAGTTGAAGAAAGGAGCTCAGGGGCCCTGTAATTCACAAACCTGCAGAGTTATAAATGACAGATAACGTCCAAAAATATATTGAAGTAAGGCTGCGAAGAGGACTTGAAAGCGGGGCAGAATTGCAGGAAACCGATTTCAGGAGGTAGACTGGATTTGCATTTAAAGCATAGGAAAAGAGGCAGAACATCGACAATGATGCACTTGGCAACAAAGGGCGTATGAGTTTGTTCCTGAATATATTCAGGAACAAACACATACGCCCTTTTTGGCAAACCAAGCAAGCTTGCAATGGAAATCCGAACTACTATGAAGTGTCACTTCCCCCCGGTCTAAAGGGCCATCTGAGAAAAGTGTAAAATCCAGAAAGGCAAGACAGGCCATGGGGAAAAAGGAGCCTTGTTATGCTGATGGGCGGGATGTACATTGCCAACAGCCACTCTGGAGAAGTGTATGGTGTTTCCTGATACATCTGAAAAACAAAGCAACAGAGTCTAGGGCATTTCCACTTATGGTCCTATAGCTTAGGGAAATTAAAATCAAAAAGACACAGCCACCCCAAAATTTACAACGGCTCTGTTTACAGGAGCCTCTTCTACAGTACAAGTTAAATATCCCAGAGAACAAATAATTGATAAAGAAGTTGCGGTACTTATGTACAACAGAATACCACTCAGCAATGAAATCTGTGTCACCAGGCCTGTACCAGCATAATGAGTGGATTGAGGCACGATGATTCTAAGTGAAATAAGTCACACAGAAAAAGAAACATCATAAGGTATCACTAATGCACGGAATGTAAACTTGGCTACACATGAACTGAATTACAAAACAGAACAGGGTCTCAAGTTTAGAAAACCAACTTATGCTTGCTTAAGGGGAAAGGTGAGTTGGGGTGCTGCATAAAACCAGAGTTTGAAATTAGCACAGATACCGTTCCATAAGCCAAATATGTAATAGACAAGACCTACCCCTTGCTCAACGAAATGGACTCAACAATGAGGTATCACCTCACACCTGTTAGAATGGGCATCATCTGAAAATCTACAAACAACAAATGCTGGAAAGGGTGTGGAGAAAAGGAACCCTCTTCCACTATTGTTGGGAATATAAATTGATACAGTCACTATGGAGAACAATATGGAGTTTCTTAAGAAACTAATAATAGAATTACCATATGATACAGCGATCCCAGGACTGGACATATACCCAGACAAAACCATAAATCAAAAAGAGACATTCACCGCAATGTTCATTGCATCACTATTTACAATATCGAGGTAATGGAAGCAACCTAAATGCCCACAGACAGACGAATGCATAAAGATGTGGTACATATATAAAATGGAATATTACTAAGCCATGAAAGGAATGAAATTGGGTCATTTGTAGAGACGTCGATGGATCTAGAGACTGTCATACAGAGTGAAGTAAGTCAGAAAGAGAAAAACAAATCTTGTATATTCATGCATATATGTGGAACCTAGAAAAACTGTACAGATTAACCGTTTTGCAAGGCATAAATAGAGCAACAGATGTAGACAACAATCGTATGGACAACAAGGGGGGAAAGCTCTTGGAGGGGTGGTGGTGGGAGGAGTTGAGAGATTGGGATTGGCATGTAAACATTTATATGTATAAAATAGATAACCAATGAGAACCTGCTGTATAAAAATATAAAATAAAATTCAAAATTAAAAAGAAATAAAATTTAAAAAATAAAACAGAAAAAACAATTATTCCCTTCACATACATGTATTTATATGAATAAATTATTTCCATGCTTATATCTGTAAATACAAAAAAGAGGAATAAAATCTACCTTGAACCAAAAACGAAAAAGAGAAAAAAAAAACAGAACCCACCAGTTACTCAGAGGAAAACCGTATCAGGGCACTTGCTCCAGTTGTAAACAATTCTGAAGTTGGTCAGTGGTGGGGAATCGTCTCCCATTCAGCCAGCAGCCCCCACACAACAAGCGTCCTCATTGCAAAGCTGGGGCACCGTGCCGAGGCATCTGTGAGTAAACGTGAGCTGAACCCCAGGCCAGTTGCTGCTGAACTGTTCCCGCCCTTCCCAGGTAAAACACCTGAATATATACAAGGACTTGAAAGCCTAGAGGAAGGGCCATGGAGCCACACGAGTGACAGCATGCCAGCTGACTTGGTGCCTGCAGGCCAGCCAGGATGGTCCTGGCCCTGGGTGCTCTTCTGGAAGATTTCCATTTCCCTGCCTGAGATACCCGTCCTGTCCCTGCCCCCACTGCTTTTTTCCTTCCTCACCTCTGCCCAGGGAGAAATTCCAGCAGCAGGTATGGGTGACACATCCTCTTCTTTAGCAGGTGGCAGCCTGGCAACTGCTGCAGAAAGTCCAGCAGAGCCCCACTCACACTGGGCCACCCACAAAGCCGTGGCCTCTCACTCCCTCCCACCAGCCCAGCCCCGAGACTGCTGACAGGGCAGAGAAAATGGCGTCAGGCACAGCTGCAGGGGCTTTTGCTGCCTGGAGTGGTATTTATATTGATCTCAACCCAGGCACACCTGGGGAGGGCTGGCCGGCATGGTAAGGCTGCCCAGGTCAGCCAATCATCACCCCTCAGGGGCTCACAGTTGCAGACAATGGAACTTGCTGAACCGGCCAGGTCCAAGGAACAGGTGTGGGCTCCTGAGAGTCAGGATAGACAAGGGGCTGCAGCTTTGGCTTGTTTTCTAATCATTTTATCTGGCCCATGAGTGGGAGACAACTTCAAGAAAACCCTCTCCTAATGAGAGGAACCCAGGAGTCAGGGAGAGGAGGGGTGGGTGGTGGTTGGAGACAGAGGCCTGGTGCCCTGGGTGCAGTGGAAGTCTCTGGAAGACCAGGTGGAGGGAGGCCACACAGAGTGATGCCCAGGGTCACAGACCTGTCGGAGCTGCTGTTTGTTAGTTCAAGTCCTGCTCTGAGGTGCTCTGTGTCAGCTCTGAGCGACAGGTGAGCTGGGGGTGCTCTTCAATGAGGGCTATGTGCACGGTTCCTGTGTGCCCAGCCCTGCCACAGTACCTGCAAGGGTAGCTCTGTATCCTGGGAGGGGCCTGACCATGAGAGCCCCGTGGGCTGGGTTGGGGGTGGGGTACCTGCCCAGGAGAGCTCCATATCCTGGGATTGGCCTGACCACGATAGCCCCATGGGCTGCTGGGGACCTGGTAAAGGATGTCAGGACAGTCAGTGAAGCCACCGAGGATATACCTCCAGTTGCTCCTGATCCCTACACCCTGCTGGTCATTCTACCAACCACCAGGACATGGTATTCTGTATTAGTCTTCAATGATGCCTTCTTTTGTATTCCATTAGTCCCAGAGTCACAAGAAATTTTGGCTTGTGAGTGGCAGGACTCAACATACAACTAAAACAATACTTCCGGGCCGTCTTGCCCCAAGGGTTCAAAAATTCCCACACCATCTTTGGGGAAAGCTTAGCTAACGACCGAAAAGTTCTACCTCTGGAAAAGGAAACCCTCCTTCAATATGCAGACGACATTCTGATCGCCAGCCCTACTAAGGAGGCCTCTGAACTACCAAGCCAATAAAGGATAGAAGTTGTCCAAGAAAAAGCTCAAATATCACAGACTGCAGTGACCTGCCTGGGCTTCATTCTCACACAAGGTCAGAGAAGCCCATCCCAGGAAAGGGAAGAAACCATTTGCAGCCTTACCCCTTTCTAAAACTAGAAGACAGCTTAGGGGTTCCTGGGGAGGCCAGGGTTTGCTGCTTCTGGATCCCTAACTACAGTCTACTAGCTGGGCCTCTATATGAAACACTGAAAGGAAAAGATGATGATCCTTTTGAACAGAATCCAGAAGTGGCCTTTCAAGAATGGAAAGAGCAGTCAATTCAGACCCTTGCCCTGGAACTCCCTAATTGAGCTAAACCCTTTGACCTTTCCATTCCCGGTGAAAGGTGAATCGCCATTGGAGAATTAGTGCAAAAACTGGGACCACTTGAAATGGAACAACGCAAGAATGCCATCCAGGTAGGATAAACTACAGTCACCAAGGGGCTTGGCCCACTGCCACATCTGGCCAAGATACTGGCGGTATCTAAAAACCTGGAAATCAGCAGCCCAAAAGGCCACCTCCCTCCTAAGGGAAAAGGACCCCACGTGGTGATCCTAATCACCAACCATGCCCTGAAGTTGCAGGGTTCGCTCCGTGGGCACACCGACCTCGAGTGAGGAGGCCCTCCAACTCCAACATCCAGAGAGATAACCGGGGGCAACAGGGCACCATGACGACTCGTGTGAACATCACTTGACCTGGAGTTTCTCTCATAAAACAACAATAGTGTGTCCCGAAGGAGTAGACTACTGCTTGCAGGACTTCCTGCACCCGGAGGGGAGCTAATAATCTTGGCGGGGGAACCGTATATCACACCGTCACCATAGAAAAGCCTACAGACACCGTGATGATGGTGGCCAATAAGACCGGCTGGACTCCTGTTTACTTCAAAAGGCTGTTGACTCAGTGGCCATCATGGTCCTTGATCACCACTGACCCTGGACTGTCTGGGAGTTGAGCGGGCAGGGCTCTGACACCTGGTGCTGTTTTTACGTTAATTCAGGGGCCTAATTGAAGAAAGAGCAGACTACTGGTCAGAACATCTAGGCTGGCAGAAACGGTCAGCCTAAGGTGGCCGAACAAATGTGGGGCGGGGTGAAACCGGCCCCCACAGCGTCTCTGCACATCTCTTTCCTGGACCCTTAAAGGTCATTAGAATCTATAACACTTCCAATGCTGGTGCTCAGGCGGACGAGCAGGGAGGCAGGGGTCCTGGGGCCAATCAACGTCACCTGGAGGCTGCTGGGGAGAAGTTCTGACCCTCGTCCCCTGGTATGAGGGCTCCCAACTCAGCACTCAGCAGTTACAGAAGAAGGGTCTGCACCCTCAGCACTCCAAGAATGAGGAACGGGACAAAAGGCAGAGGAGGGGTTTGTCCCCAGCAAAGCCCATTAAAAATCCCTGGGAGATAAAAATAGAATGTGGGCAATAAAGTCAAGTCTGACCTTTTTTATCCTTTGTGCTTTGTCTAATTTCACGTGCTCCTAGGGTCCCGCATGCAGAGGTTCCACACCCGGCACTTCAGACCAGATTTCCTGGTGCAGAATGGCTGGGTCGACACCTCAGCTCCTGGGGCCCAGTGCAGACTCCGAGATATAGAGCCTGAGCTGCAGCCAACCCGGCCCTTGAGAGCTCCGCCCCCTCCCTCTCACTGACTCTGACAGGATCTCTACACAGCAGCCCAGCCCACAGCCCACGGGGTAGTGCATGCTCTCACCTCTCCATTCTCTGATGAAAATATAAAGTTTCCTTTGCTTGGGAACCAAACTCAGTCTCGATCTGTTGGCCCCAATGACACTGGGCAGGGGGACCCTTGTTGGGGTCCACTCTGGAGGATCAGTAACAGAAATTGAGACTATTGTAACTTCAATGAACAGATGTGTGAGCCAAACTGTAGTTAACATAGAACAGTTTATAAGGCTCGGGTAAAATAAGATGTTTCTAACACTTCCATTTGATATTTCCATCACTTTATTATAAGCAAGTTCAGTGAAAAGGTTTGTCTTATTTGTCAGGTCAATATTAGAGAAATGAAGTGATTTCTTTCCAAGGATGTACATCTAATAATCTTGGTTAAAGCTTCAATCTTGTTTTAAATGCTTTTCCATTGAAAATGATACCTCTCTTTCAGCTCCCCCATTTCTGAGAAGTATAAAATCTTATAATTTATTATTACCAAAGGGGAAAGGTGGGAGGAGGGATAAATTAACAGTTTGGAATTAACACATACACACTGCTATGTATAAAATAGATCATCAACAAGGAACTACTGTATAGCACAGGGAACTACACTCAATATTGTGCAATAACCTATAAGGGGAAATAATCGGAAAAAGAATAGATATTTTTATTGACATCATCTATCAATGACAGTTAAAGTGTAACCTAAGGGAAGCCGGTGGTGAGTGCTTCTGACCCTGAAGACTTCAGTCATCTAAAGTTTGGACTCTGCCTACTTCCCAAGGCCCTTAATGAACATATGTGTAGCCGTAGCTTAAAAAACTCCCCAGTTTGGGTTTCGGGGAGACACTGATTTTGAAAAAGCCCTGGTGTTCTCCTTACATGAATGGGACTCTTCCTACTGCTAAAACATGTCTGTCACATCCAGAGGATGGTATACCGTCTGATCGGGAAGAGTTTGGAAAAGGCATCTCATCTCCTCATCTCCTGGTGCTCGGGTTCACCCCTCCAGCGTCTTTACTAACAGTCTCCCCACTTGGAGATATCAACACTGTCAACATCCTGTTGCGTACAGTTTGGAATTTGTCCAGAGGATGAAGCGGAAGGATGAGGAACAATGAGAGACAAGTCCTAGGTGTTCAGACAGGCACATGTCACTCTAATTTCCAATCAGGAAGATGAATTGACCAAAGGCTAGGGTTGCCCATGGAAACAGTATAGGGCTTGAGGAAATCCCACTGCTTTGTGGCCAGTTCCCATAAACACAAGTTGAACAATGGAACTCAGGGGCAGTAAAATTCACGAAACTGCAGAGTTGAAAATATCTATCACTGAAAAATGTCTTGAGGAAAGTCAGAGAAAAGGATTGGCAAGCAAGGGAGAATGGCAGGAAAGGGATTTGAGGAGGTAGAAAGGATTCGCCATTAAGCACAAGAAAAGGGGCTGAACATTTCCGACATTGCAGTTGGCCAAAAAGGCTGTATGCGTTTTTTTCTGTATATATTCAAGAAAAGGGCATACACTTTTTTAGCCAACCAAACAGGTGGGCACTGGAAATCAATACTACAAAAGATATCACTTCGCATCAGTCAGAAGAGCCATCCTCATAAAGTGTAAACGCCAGAAATGCAGGACAGGGCAAGGAGAAGAGGGAGCCCTGTGAGGCTTATAGTGGAAATGTATATTGCCAACGGCCATTCTGGAGAAGTGTATTGTGTTTACTAAAGCATCTAAAAAATGAGCTACAGAGCATAGGGCACTTGCACTCATGGGCGTATATCTTGGGAAAAACAAAAATCGAGAGGACACAGGCACCCCAATGTTTACTGCCTCTCTGTTTAAAAGATCCTCGACTAGGATATAACTTAAATGTCTCTGGAGGGAGAAAATGGATAGAGATGTGGTACTTATGTAGAGTGGAATATTACTCAGCCTGGAAATCAATGAAATATGGCCAGTTGTAACAACTCCGGAGGAGTTACGTATGATCATTCTAAGTGACATAATTCAAAAAGAAAAAGACACATATCATAAGATATCACTTAAAGGTGGAATCCAAAATGGCTACACATGAAATAAATTACAAAACAAAAACATAGTCAAATATGTAGAAAACACGCGTAAGGCTGCTAAACGGGAAAGGTGGGGAGGGGTGAGGCATCATCCAGGAGGTTGAAATTAGCAAAGATACCATTCCAAATACCAAACTGATAATCAACAAGGCCTACACGGTAGCTAAAAGAACTGCACTCAGCACACTCAAGTCACCGGAAAAGAATATCTATGACTGGTAAGAATCTGAAAAAGAATTTATTGATGTCTCTCTGTACGTGAATCAAGTGGATGTACAGCAGCAAGAAACAGAGCTTTGAAAATCAGCTGTAACCAATATAGTAATAAATTGAAAAAAATAAACGACAGAGAGACAGAGAAAACCTCTTACAACTTTTCCTCAGGGACGGTGATGCAACATGGATTGAACACATCTAGACCCACAGCAGGATGAGACATAAGGCTGGAAACTGTTCACGCTAAGAGAAATGTGAGGTTGGGTGAGGAAATGCACACCCTTTAAAGTAATACTACCTGGTACCCATTCAATGGGTCCCAAATCTGCAGGTTCAAGGAATCTTCCTACAGCTAAAACATGCATGGAAAACCCAGAGGACTGTACACCATGTGATCGGGAGATGTGTCTAAAATGCACCTCATTTATCCTCTCCTGGTGCTCCTGTTCATCATTCCAGCCACGTTACTTAGAATCTCCCCACTTAGAGAATCAGCACATTTAAACTTCTGTTTCACACATTTTGCAAATTGTGAGGAGGATGAACGGGAAGAGGGGGAAACAATGAGAGAATAGTTGTAGGGGTTTGGACGGGCACATGTCACTCTAATTTCCCATTAAGAATAAGAATTAAAAAAAGGCTCAGCCCGCCTCGCCGGAGCCAAAATAGGGCCTGAAGCAATCCTGCGGTTTTGAGGCCAGCTCACAAAAGAGCAACTTAAAAAATGGAGCTCAGGGTCACTGCAATTCACAAACCTGCAGAGTTATAAATGAAAACTAACGTCCAAAAATATGTTGAGGTAAGGCAAAGAAGAGGATCTGAATGCAAGACAGAATTGCAAGAAACAGATTTCAAGAGATAGATTGGACTCGCCTTTAAAGCACATGAAAAGCGGCAGAATTTCGACAATGATGCAGTTGGCCCAAAAGGGAGTATGCGTTATTTCCTGAATATATCCAGGAAAAAACGCATACGCACTTTATGGGCAACCAAGCAAGCAAGCAATGCAAATGTGCACAACAAAGAAGTCTCATTTCCCACCGGTCAAAAGGGCCATCCGAAAAAATTGTAAACACCAGAAATGCAGGACAGGCCATGGAGAACAGGGAGCCTTTATACGCTGATGGACAGTGTGTGAACTGCCGAGAGCCACTCTGGAGAAGTGTATGGTGGTTCCTAAATCATCTAAAAAAGAGAGCTACAATTTCTATGGAAGATGAAAAGGAATAGGGAGAACCAATGAGAGACTAGCTGGAGGTGTCTGGACGGGCAAATTTAACTCTCACTTCCCACGAGGAAGAGGAATTAACCAAAGGCTCAGCGTGCCATGCCGTAACCAGAAGAGGTCCTGAAGCAATCATGCAGTGTTGCGGCCAGCTCACAAGAAAGCGAGTTGAAGAAAGGAGCTCAGGGGCACTGTAATTCACAAACCTGCAGAGTTATAAATGACAGCTATCGTCCAAAAATATATTGAAGTGAGGCTGCCAAGAGGACTTGAAAGTGGGGCAGAATTGCAAAAATCGGATTTCAGGAGGTAGACTGGAATTGCATTTAAAGCATAAGAAAAGAGGCAGAACATCCACAATGATGCACTTGGCCAAAAAGGCCCTATACCTTTTTTCCTGAATATATTCAGGAAAAAACGCATATGCCCGTTTTGGCCAACAAAGCAAGCTTGCAAAGGAAATCTGCACTAAAATGAAGTCTCACTGCCCCCCGGTCAAAAGGGCCATCTAAAAAAAAGTGTAAAATCCAGAAAGGCATGACAGGCCATGGAGAACTGGGAGACTTGTTATTCTGATGGGCGGAATGTAAATTGCCAACAGCCACTCTGGAGAAGTATATAGTATTTCCTGAAACATCTAAAAAACAAAGCAACAGAGCCTAGGGCACTTCCACTTATGGTCCTATAGCTTAGGGAAATTATAATCAAAAAGACACAGCCACCCCAAACTTTGGGACGGCTCTTTTTACAAGAACCTCGTTTACGGTACAAGTTCAATATCACAGAAAGCGAAAAATGGATAAAGAAGTTGTGGTACTTACGTACAATGCAATATCACTCAGCAATGAAATCTATGTCATCAGGCCCGTAGCAGCATAATGAGTGGAGGCACGTACGATGATTCTAAGTGAAATAAGTCACACAGAAAAAGAAACATCATAAGATATCACTACTACACGGAATGTAAACTTGGCTACACAGGAACTGAATTACAAAACAGAACAGGGTCTCAAATGTAGAAAACCAACTTATGCTTCCTTAAGGGGAAAGGTGAGTTGGGGTGCTGCATGAAACCAGAGATTGAAATTAGCACAGATACCGTTCCATAAGCCAAATATGTGATAGACAAGAGCTACTCCTTGCTCAACGAAGTGGACTCAACACCCCATATTAAACGCCTAAGAATATACCTGACTAGAAATAATCTAAAAACCTACCGATTTATATGTCTCCGAAAGAGAATCAAGCGTGTGTACAGTGACATAAACGCAGCAGTGATAGGATTGGTGAGGTTCGGTGAGCAAATGCAGACCCTATGAAGTCATATTGCATGGTACCCATTCCATGGGTCTCAACTCTCCAGGTTTAAGGGATTCTTCCTTCAGCTAAAACATGCATGTGGAACCCAGAGTATGATCCACCGTGTGATCGGGAAACGTGTTCAAATGTGTCTAGTTTTCGTCCCCTGGTACTCGGGTGCAACATTCCAGATGCTTTACTAACACTCTCCCCACTTGGAGAGTCAGTGCCTTTAACGTCCTGTTTGGCCCAGTTTGCAATTTCTGTGGAAAATGAACAGGAATAGGGAGAACGAAAGAGAGACTAGCTGGAGGTGTCTGGACGGGCAAATTTAACTCTCATTTCCCACCAGGAAGAGGAATTAACCAAAGGCTCAGCGTGCCGTGCCGGAACCACACTAGGGCCTGAAGCAATCCTGCGGTGTTGCGGCCAGCTCACAAAAAAGTGAGTTGAAGAAAGGAGCTCAGGGGCACTGTAATTCACAAACCTGCAGAGTTATAAATGACAGCTATCGTCCAAAAATATATTGAAGTAAGGCTGCCAAGAGGACTTGAAAGTGGGGCAGAATTGCAGGAAACCGATTTCAGGAGGTAGACGGGAATTGCATGTAAAGCATAAGAAAAGAGGCAGAACGTCCACAATGATGCACTTGGCCAAAAAGGGCGTATGCGTATTTTCCTGAATATATTCAGGAAAAAACGCATACGCCCTTTTTGGCCAACCAAGCAAGCTTGCAAACGAAATCTGCACTACAATGAAGTCTCACTGCCCCCCGGTCAAAAGGGCATCTTAAAAAAGTGTAAAATCCAGAAAGGCAGGACAGGCCATGGAGAACTGGGAGCCTTGTTATGCTGATGGGCGGGATGTAAATTGCCAACAGCCACTCTGGAGAAGTGTATGGTGTTTCCTGAAACATCTAAAAAACAAAGCAACAGAGCCTAGGGCACTTCCACTTATGGTCCTATAGCTTAGGGAAATTAAAATCAAAAAGACACAGCCACCGCAAAATTTGGGCCGGCTCTGTTTACAAGAACCTCGTTTACGGTACAAGTTCAATATCACAGAAAGCGAAAAATGGATAAAGAAGTTGTGGTACTTACGTACAATGCAATATCATTCAGCAATGAAATCTATGTCATCAGGCCCGTAGCAGCATAATGAGTGGATGCAGATATGATGAGTCTAAGTGAAATAACTCACACAGAAAAAGAAACATCATAAAATATCACTACTACACGGAATGTAAACTTGGCTACACAGGAACTGAATTACAAAACAGAACAGGGTCTCAAATGTAGAAAACCAACTTATGCTTGCTTAAGGGGAAAGGTGAGTTGGGGTGCTGCATAAAACCAGAGATTGAAATTAGCACAGATACCGTTCCATAAGCCAAATATGTAATAGACAAGAGCTACTCCTTGCTCAACGAAGTGGACTCAACACCCCATATTAAACGCTTAAGAATACACCTGACTAGAAATAATCTTAAAAAGTACGAATTTATATGTCTCCAAAAGAGAATCAAGCGTGTGTACAACGGCATAAACTCAGCAGTGATAGGATTGGTGAGGTTCGGTGAGCAAATGCAGACCTTTTGAAGTCATATTGCATGGTACCCATTCCATGGGTCTCAACTCTCCAGGTTTAAGGGATTCTTCCTTCAGCTAAAACATGCATGTGGAACCCAGAGTAGGATACACCGTGTAATCGGGAAACGTGTTCAAATGTGTCTCAGTTTTCCTCCCCTGGTACTCGGGTGCAACACTCCAGACGCTTTACTAACACCCTCCCCACTTGGAGAGTCAGTGCCTTTAACCTCCTGTATGGCCCAGTTTGCAATTTCTGCGGAGAATGTACAGGAATAGGGAGAACCAATGATAAACTAGCTGGAGGTGTCTGGACGGGCAAATTTAACTCTCATTTCCCACCAGGAAGAGGAATTAACCAAAGGCTCAGCGTGCCGTGCCGGAACCACACTAGGGCCTGAAGCAATCCTGCAGTGTTGCGGCCAGCTCACAAAAAAGTGAGTTGAAGAAAGGAGCTGAGGGGCACTGTAATTCACAAACCTGCAGAGTTATAAATGACAGCTATCGTCCAAAAATATATTGAAGTAAGCCTGCCAAGAGGACTTGAATGTGGGGCAGAATTGCAGGAAACCGATTTCAGGAGGTAGACGGGAATTGCATGTAAAGCATAGGAAAAGAGGCAGAACGTCCACAATGATGCACTTGGCCAAAAAGGGCGTATGCGTTTTTTCCTGAATATATTCAGGAAAAAACGCATACGCCCTTTTTGGCCAACCAAGCAAGCTTGCAAACGAAATCTGCACTACAATGAAGTCTCACTGCCCCCGGTCAAAAGGGCCATCTGAAAAAAGTGTAAAATCCAGAAAGGCAGGACAGGCCATGGAGAACTGGGAGCCTTGTTATGCTGATGGGCGGGATGTAAATTGCCAACAGCCACTCTGGAGAAGTGTATGGTGTTTCCTGAAACATCTAAAAAACTAAGCAACAGAGCCTAGGGCACTTCCACTTATGGTCCTATAGCTTAGGGAAATTAAAATCAAAAAGACACAGCCACCCCAAAGTTTGGGACGGCTCTGTTTACAAGAACCTCGTTTATGGTACAAGTTCAATATCACAGAAAGCGAAAAATGGATAAAGAAGTTGTGGTACTTACGTACAATGCAATATCACTCAGCAATGAAATCTATGTCATCAGGCCCGTAGCAGCATAATGAGTGGATTCAGGTACGATGATTCTAAGTGAAATAAGTCACACAGAAAAAGAAACATCATAAGATATCACCAATACACGGAATGTAAACTTGGCTACAAAGGAACTGAATTACAAAACAGAACAGGGTCTCAAATGTAGAAAACCAACTTATGCTTGCTTAAGGGGAAAGGTGAGTTGGGGTGCTGCATGAAACCAGAGATTGAAATTAGCACAGATACCGTTCCATAAGCCAAATATGTAATAGACAAGAGCTACTCCTTGCTCAACGAAGTGGACTCAACACCCCATATTAAACGCCTAAGAATATACCTGACTAGAAATAATCTAAAAACCTACCGATTTATATACCTCCGAAAGAGAATCAAGCGTGTGTACAGCGACATAAACGCAGCAGTGATAGGATTGGTGAGGTTCGGTGAGCAAATGCAGACCCTATGAAGTCATATTGCATGGTACCCATTCCATGGGTCTCAACTCTCCAGGTTTAAGGGATTCTTCCTTCAGCTAAAACATGCATGTGGAACACAGAGTATGATCCACCGTGTGATCGGGAAACGTGTTCAAATGTGTCTCGTTTTCGTCCCCTGGTACTCGAGTGCAACATTCCAGATGCTTTACTAACACTCTCCCCACTTGGAGAGTCAGTGCCTTTAACCTCCTGTTTGGCCCAGGTTGCAATTTCTGTGGAAAATGAACAGGAATAGGGAGAACGAAAGAGAGACTAGCTGGAGGTGTCTGGACGGGCAAATTTAACTCTCATTTCCCACCAGGAAGAGGAATTAACCAAAGGCTCAGCGTGCCGTGCCGGAGCCACATTAGGGCCTGAAGCAATCCTGCGGTGTTGCGGCCAGCTCACAAGAAAGCGAGTTGAAGAAAGGAGCTCAGGGGCACTGTAATTCACAAACCTGCAGAGTTATAAATGACAGCTATCGTCCAAAAATATATTGAAGTAAGGCTGCCAAGAGGACTTGAGAGCGGGGCAGAATTGCAGGAAACCGATTTCAGGAGGTAGACGGGAATTGCATGTAAAGCATAGGAAAAGAGGCAGAACGTCCACAATGATGCACTTGGCCAAAAAGGGCGTATGTGTTTTTTCCTGAATATATTCAGGAAAAAACGCATACGCCCTTTTTGGCCAACCAAACAGGCTTGCAAAGGAAATCTACACTACAATGAAGTCTCACTGCCCCCCGGTCAAAAGGGCCATCTGAAAAAAGTGTAAAATCCAGAAAGGCAGGACAGGCCATGGAGAACTGGGAGCCTTGTTATGCTGATGGGCGGGATGTAAATTGCCAACAGCCACTCTGGAGAAGTGTATGGTGTTTCCTGAAACATCTAAAAAACAAAGCAACAGAGCCTAGGGCACTTCCACTTATGGTCCTATAGCTTAGGGAAATTAAAATCAAAAAGACACAGCCTCCCCAAACTATGGGACGGCTCTGTTTACAAGAACCTCGTTTACGGTACAAGTTCAATATCACAGAAAGCGAAAAATGGATACAGAAGTTGTGGTACTTACGTACAATGCAATATCACTCAGCAATGAAATCTATGTCATCAGGCCCGTAGCAGCATAATGAGTGGATTCAGGTATGATGATTCTAAGTGAAATAAGTCACACAGAAAAAGAAACATCATAAGATATCACTACTACACGGAATGTAAACTTGGCTACACAGGAACTGAATTACAAAACAGAACAGGGTCTCAAATGTAGAAAACCAACTTATGCTTGCTTGAGGGGAAAGGTGAGTTGGGATGCTGCATGAAACCAGAGATTGAAATTAGCACAGATACCGTTCCATAAGCCAAATATGTAATAGACAAGAGCTACTCCTTGCTCAACGAAGTGGACTCAACACCCCATATTAAACGCCTAAGAATATACCTGACTAGTAAGAATATTAAAACCTACGGATTTATATGTCTCCGAAAGAGAATCAAGCGTGTGTACAGCGGCATAAACGCAGCAGTGATAGGATTGGTGAGGTTCGGTGAGCAAATGCAGACCCTTTGAAGTCATATTGCATGGTACCCATTCCATGGGTCTCAACTCTCCAAGGTTAAGGGATTCTTCCTTCAGCTAAAACATGCATGTGGAACAAAGAGTATGATCCACCGTGTGATCAGGTAACGTGTTCAAATGTGTCTCAGTTTCCGTCCCCTGGTACTCGGGTGCAACACTCCAGACACTTTACTAACACTCTCTCCACTTGGAGAGTCAGTGCCTTTAACCTCCTGTATGGCCCAGTTTGCAATTTCTGCGGAAAATGTACAGGAATAGGGAGAACCAATGATAAACTAGCTGGAGGTGTCTGGACGGGCAAATTTAACTCCATTTCCCACCAGGAAGAGGAATTAACCAAAGGCTCAGCGTGCTGTTCCGGATCCACACTAGGGCCTGAAGCAATCCTGCGGTGTTGCGGCCAGCTCACAAGAAAGCGAGTTGAAGAAAGGAGCTCAGGGGCACTGTAATTCACAAACCTGCAGAGTTATAAATGACAGCTATCGTCCAAAAATATATTGAAGTAAGGCTGCCAAGAGGACTTGAAAGTGGTGCAGAATTGCACGAAACCGATTTCAGGAGGTAGACTGGAATTGCATGTAAAGCATAGGAAAAGAGGCAGAACGTCCACAACGATGCACTTGGCCAAAAAGGGCGTATGCGTTTTTTCCTGAATATATTCAGGAAAAAACGCATACGCCCTTTTTGGCCAACCAAGCAAGCTTGCAAAGGAAATCTGCACTACAATGAAGTCTCACTGCCCCCCGGTCAAAAGGGACATATGAAAAAAGTGTAAAATCCAGAAAGGCAGGACAGGCCATGAAGAACTGGGAGCCTTGTTATGCTGATGGGCGGGATGTAAATTGCCAACAGCCACTCTGGAGAAGTGTATGGTGTTTCCTGAAACATCTAAAAAACTAAGCAACAGAGCCTAGGGCACTTCCACTTATGGTCCTATAGCTTAGGGCAATTAAAATCAAAGAGACACAGCCACCCCAAAGTTTGGGACGGCTCTGTTTACAAGAATCTTGTTTACGGTACAAGTTCAATATCACAAAAGCGAAAAATGGATAAAGAAGTTGTGGTACTTACGTACAATGCAATATCACTCAGCAATGAAATCTATGTCATCAGGCCCGTAGCAGCATAATGAGTGGATTCAGGTACGATGATTCTAAGTGAAATAAGTCACACAGAAAGAGAAACATCATAAGATATCACTACTACACGGAATGTAAACTTGGCTACACAGGATCTGAATTACAAAACAGAACAGGGTCTCAAATGTAGAAAACCAACTTATGCTTGCTTAAGGGGAAAGGTGAGTTGGGGTGCTGCATGAAACCAGAGATTGAAATTAGCACAGATACCGTTCCATAAGCCAAATATGCAATAGACAAGAGCTACTCCTTGCTGAACGAAGTGGACTCAACACCCCATATTAAACGCCTAAGAATATACCTGACTAGTAAGAATATTAAAACCTACGGATTTATATGTCTCCGAAAGAGAATCAAGCGTGTGTACAGTGGCATAAACGCAGCAGTGATAGGATTGGTGAGGTTCGGTGAGCAAATGCAGACCCTTTGAAGTCATATTGCATGGTACCCATTCCATGGGTCTCAACTCTCCAAGGTTAAGGGATTCTTCCTTCAGCTAAAACATGCATGTGGAACACAGAGTATGATCCACCGTGTGATCAGGAAACGTGTTCAAATGTGTCTCAGTTTCCGTCCCCTGGTACTCGGGTGCAACACTCCAGACACTTTACTAACACTCTCTCCACTTGGAGAGTCAGTGCCTTTAACCTCCTGTATGGCCCAGTTTGCAATTTCTGCGGAAAATGTACAGGAATAGGGAGAACCAATGATAAACTAGCTGGAGGTGTCTGGACGGGCAAATTTAACTCTCATTTCCCACCAGGAAGAGGAATTAACCAAAGGCTCAGCGTGCCGTTCCGGATCCACACTAGGGCCTGAAGCAATCCTGCGGTGTTGCGGCCAGCTCACAAGAAAGCGAGTTGAAGAAAGGAGCTCAGGGGCACTGTAATTCACAAACCTGCAGAGTTATAAATGACAGCTATCGTCCAAAAATATATTGAAGTAAGGCTGCCAAGAGGACTTGAAAGTGGTGCAGAATTGCACGAAACCGATTTCAGGAGGTAGACTGGAATTGCATGTAAAGCATAGGAAAAGAGGCAGAACGTCCACAACGATGCACTTGGCCAAAAAGGGCGTATGCGTTTTTTCCTGAATATATTCAGGAAAAAACGCATACGCCCTTTTTGGCCAACCAAGCAAGCTTGCAAAGGAAATCTGCACTACAATGAAGTCTCACTGCCCCCCGGTCAAAAGGGACATATGAAAAAAGTGTAAAATCCAGAAAGGCAGGACAGGCCATGAAGAACTGGGAGCCTTGTTATGCTGATGGGCGGGATGTAAATTGCCAACAGCCACTCTGGAGAAGTGTATGGTGTTTCCTGAAACATCTAAAAAACTAAGCAACAGAGCCTAGGGCACTTCCACTTATGGTCCTATAGCTTAGGGCAATTAAAATCAAAGAGACACAGCCACCCCAAAGTTTGGGACGGCTCTGTTTACAAGAATCTTGTTTACGGTACAAGTTCAATATCACAAAAGCGAAAAATGGATAAAGAAGTTGTGGTACTTACGTACAATGCAATATCACTCAGCAATGAAATCTATGTCATCAGGCCCGTAGCAGCATAATGAGTGGATTCAGGTACGATGATTCTAAGTGAAATAAGTCACACAGAAAGAGAAACATCATAAGATATCACTACTACACGGAATGTAAACTTGGCTACACAGGATCTGAATTACAAAACAGAACAGGGTCTCAAATGTAGAAAACCAACTTATGCTTGCTTAAGGGGAAAGGTGAGTTGGGGTGCTGCATGAAACCAGAGATTGAAATTAGCACAGATACCGTTCCATAAGCCAAATATGCAATAGACAAGAGCTACTCCTTGCTGAACGAAGTGGACTCAACACCCCATATTAAACGCCTAAGAATATACCTGACTAGTAAGAATATTAAAACCTACGGATTTATATGTCTCCGAAAGAGAATCAAGCGTGTGTACAGCGGCATAAACGCAGCAGTGATAGGATTGGTGAGGTTCGGTGAGCAAATGCAGACCCTTTGAAGTCATATTGCATGGTACCCATTCCATGGGTCTCAACTCTCCAAGGTTAAGGGATTCTTCCTTCAGCTAAAACATGCATGTGGAACACAGAGTATGATCCACCGTGTGATCAGGAAACGTGTTCAAATGTGTCTCAGTTTCCGTCCCCTGGTACTCGGGTGCAACACTCCAGACACTTTACTAACACTCTCTCCACTTGGAGAGTCAGTGCCTTTAACCTCCTGTATGGCCCAGTTTGCAATTTCTGCGGAAAATGTACAGGAATAGGGAGAACCAATGATAAACTAGCTGGAGGTGTCTGGACGGGCAAATTTAACTCTCATTTCCCACCAGGAAGAGGAATTAACCAAAGGCTCAGCGTGCCGTTCCGGATCCACACTAGGGCCTGAAGCAATCCTGCGGTGTTGCGGCCAGCTCACAAGAAAGCGAGTTGAAGAAAGGAGCTCAGGGGCACTGTAATTCACAAACCTGCAGAGTTATAAATGACAGCTATCGTCCAAAAATATATTGAAGTAAGGCTGCCAAGAGGACTTGAAAGTGGTGCAGAATTGCACGAAACCGATTTCAGGAGGTAGACTGGAATTGCATGTAAAGCATAGGAAAAGAGGCAGAACGTCCACAACGATGCACTTGGCCAAAAAGGGCATATGCGTTTTTTCCTGAATATATTCAGGAAAAAACGCATACGCCCTTTTTGGCCAACCAAGCAAGCTTGCAAAGGAAATCTGCACTACAATGAAGTCTCACTGCCCCCCGGTCAAAAGGGACATATGGAAAAAGTGTAAAATCCAGAAAGGCAGGACAGGCCATGAAGAACTGGGAGCCTTGTTATGCTGATGGGCGGGATGTAAATTGCCAACAGCCACTCTGGAGAAGTGTATGGTGTTTCCTGAAACATCTAAAAAACTAAGCAACAGAGCCTAGGGCACTTCCACTTATGGTCCTATAGCTTAGGGCAATTAAAATCAAAGAGACACAGCCACCCCAAAGTTTGGGACGGCTCTGTTTACAAGAATCTTGTTTACGGTACAAGTTCAATATCACAAAAGCGAAAAATGGATAAAGAAGTTGTGGTACTTACGTACAATGCAATATCACTCAGCAATGAAATCTATGTCATCAGGCCCGTAGCAGCATAATGAGTGGATTCAGGTACGATGATTCTAAGTGAAATAAGTCACACAGAAAGAGAAACATCATAAGATATCACTACTACACGGAATGTAAACTTGGCTACACAGGATCTGAATTACAAAACAGAACAGGGTCTCAAATGTAGAAAACCAACTTATGCTTGCTTAAGGGGAAAGGTGAGTTGGGGTGCTGCATGAAACCAGAGATTGAAATTAGCACAGATACCGTTCCATAAGCCAAATATGCAATAGACAAGAGCTACTCCTTGCTGAACGAAGTGGACTCAACACCCCATATTAAACGCCTAAGAATATACCTGACTAGTAAGAATATTAAAACCTACGGATTTATATGTCTCCGAAAGAGAATCAAGCGTGTGTACAGCGGCATAAACGCAGCAGTGATAGGATTGGTGAGGTTCGGTGAGCAAATGCAGACCCTTTGAAGTCATATTGCATGGTACCCATTCCATGGGTCTCAACTCTCCAAGGTTAAGGGATTCTTCCTTCAGCTAAAACATGCATGTGGAACACAGAGTATGATCCACCGTGTGATCAGGAAACGTGTTCAAATGTGTCTCAGTTTCCGTCCCCTGGTACTCGGGTGCAACACTCCAGACACTTTACTAACACTCTCTCCACTTGGAGAGTCAGTGCCTTTAACCTCCTGTATGGCCCAGTTTGCAATTTCTGCGGAAAATGTACAGGAATAGGGAGAACCAATGATAAACTAGCTGGAGGTGTCTGGACGGGCAAATTTAACTCTCATTTCCCACCAGGAAGAGGAATTAACCAAAGGCTCAGCGTGCCGTTCCGGATCCACACTAGGGCCTGAAGCAATCCTGCGGTGTTGCGGCCAGCTCACAAGAAAGCGAGTTGAAGAAAGGAGCTCAGGGGCACTGTAATTCACAAACCTGCAGAGTTATAAATGACAGCTATCGTCCAAAAATATATTGAAGTAAGGCTGCCAAGAGGACTTGAAAGTGGTGCAGAATTGCACGAAACCGATTTCAGGAGGTAGACTGGAATTGCATGTAAAGCATAGGAAAAGAGGCAGAACGTCCACAACGATGCACTTGGCCAAAAAGGGCGTATGCGTTTTTTCCTGAATATATTCAGGAAAAAACGCATACGCCCTTTTTGGCCAACCAAGCAAGCTTGCAAAGGAAATCTGCACTACAATGAAGTCTCACTGCCCCCCGGTCAAAAGGGACATATGAAAAAAGTGTAAAATCCAGAAAGGCAGGACAGGCCATGAAGAACTGGGAGCCTTGTTATGCTGATGGGCGGGATGTAAATTGCCAACAGCCACTCTGGAGAAGTGTATGGTGTTTCCTGAAACATCTAAAAAACTAAGCAACAGAGCCTAGGGCACTTCCACTTATGGTCCTATAGCTTAGGGCAATTAAAATCAAAGAGACACAGCCACCCCAAAGTTTGGGACGGCTCTGTTTACAAGAATCTTGTTTACGGTACAAGTTCAATATCACAAAAGCGAAAAATGGATAAAGAAGTTGTGGTACTTACGTACAATGCAATATCACTCAGCAATGAAATCTATGTCATCAGGCCCGTAGCAGCATAATGAGTGGATTCAGGTACGATGATTCTAAGTGAAATAAGTCACACAGAAAGAGAAACATCATAAGATATCACTACTACACGGAATGTAAACTTGGCTACACAGGATCTGAATTACAAAACAGAACAGGGTCTCAAATGTAGAAAACCAACTTATGCTTGCTTAAGGGGAAAGGTGAGTTGGGGTGCTGCATGAAACCAGAGATTGAAATTAGCACAGATACCGTTCCATAAGCCAAATATGCAATAGACAAGAGCTACTCCTTGCTGAACGAAGTGGACTCAACACCCCATATTAAACGCCTAAGAATATACCTGACTAGTAAGAATATTAAAACCTACGGATTTATATGTCTCCGAAAGAGAATCAAGCGTGTGTACAGTGGCATAAACGCAGCAGTGATAGGATTGGTGAGGTTCGGTGAGCAAATGCAGACCCTTTGAAGTCATATTGCATGGTACCCATTCCATGGGTCTCAACTCTCCAAGGTTAAGGGATTCTTCCTTCAGCTAAAACATGCATGTGGAACACAGAGTATGATCCACCGTGTGATCAGGAAACGTGTTCAAATGTGTCTCAGTTTCCGTCCCCTGGTACTCGGGTGCAACACTCCAGACACTTTACTAACACTCTCTCCACTTGGAGAGTCAGTGCCTTTAACCTCCTGTATGGCCCAGTTTGCAATTTCTGCGGAAAATGTACAGGAATAAGGAGAACCAATGATAAACTAGCTGGAGGTGTCTGGACGGGCAAATTTAACTCTCATTTCCCACCAGGAAGAGGAATTAACCAAAGGCTCAGCGTGCCGTTCCGGATCCACACTAGGGCCTGAAGCAATCCTGCGGTGTTGCGGCCAGCTCACAAGAAAGCGAGTTGAAGAAAGGAGCTCAGGGGCACTGTAATTCACAAACCTGCAGAGTTATAAATGACAGCTATCGTCCAAAAATATATTGAAGTAAGGCTGCCAAGAGGACTTGAAAGTGGTGCAGAATTGCACGAAACCGATTTCAGGAGGTAGACTGGAATTGCATGTAAAGCATAGGAAAAGAGGCAGAACGTCCACAACGATGCACTTGGCCAAAAAGGGCGTATGCGTTTTTTCCTGAATATATTCAGGAAAAAACGCATACGCCCTTTTTGGCCAACCAAGCAAGCTTGCAAAGGAAATCTGCACTACAATGAAGTCTCACTGCCCCCCGGTCAAAAGGGACATATGAAAAAAGTGTAAAATCCAGAAAGGCAGGACAGGCCATGAAGAACTGGGAGCCTTGTTATGCTGATGGGCGGGATGTAAATTGCCAACAGCCACTCTGGAGAAGTGTATGGTGTTTCCTGAAACATCTAAAAAACTAAGCAACAGAGCCTAGGGCACTTCCACTTATGGTCCTATAGCTTAGGGCAATTAAAATCAAAGAGACACAGCCACCCCAAAGTTTGGGACGGCTCTGTTTACAAGAATCTTGTTTACGGTACAAGTTCAATATCACAAAAGCGAAAAATGGATAAAGAAGTTGTGGTACTTACGTACAATGCAATATCACTCAGCAATGAAATCTATGTCATCAGGCCCGTAGCAGCATAATGAGTGGATTCAGGTACGATGATTCTAAGTGAAATAAGTCACACAGAAAGAGAAACATCATAAGATATCACTACTACACGGAATGTAAACTTGGCTACACAGGATCTGAATTACAAAACAGAACAGGGTCTCAAATGTAGAAAACCAACTTATGCTTGCTTAAGGGGAAAGGTGAGTTGGGGTGCTGCATGAAACCAGAGATTGAAATTAGCACAGATACCGTTCCATAAGCCAAATATGCAATAGACAAGAGCTACTCCTTGCTGAACGAAGTGGACTCAACACCCCATATTAAACGCCTAAGAATATACCTGACTAGTAAGAATATTAAAACCTACGGATTTATATGTCTCCGAAAGAGAATCAAGCGTGTGTACAGCGGCATAAACGCAGCAGTGATAGGATTGGTGAGGTTCGGTGAGCAAATGCAGACCCTTTGAAGTCATATTGCATGGTACCCATTCCATGGGTCTCAACTCTCCAAGGTTAAGGGATTCTTCCTTCAGCTAAAACATGCATGTGGAACACAGAGTATGATCCACCGTGTGATCAGGAAACGTGTTCAAATGTGTCTCAGTTTCCGTCCCCTGGTACTCGGGTGCAACACTCCAGACACTTTACTAACACTCTCTCCACTTGGAGAGTCAGTGCCTTTAACCTCCTGTATGGCCCAGTTTGCAATTTCTGCGGAAAATGTACAGGAATAGGGAGAACCAATGATAAACTAGCTGGAGGTGTCTGGACGGGCAAATTTAACTCTCATTTCCCACCAGGAAGAGGAATTAACCAAAGGCTCAGCGTGCCGTTCCGGATCCACACTAGGGCCTGAAGCAATCCTGCGGTGTTGCGGCCAGCTCACAAGAAAGCGAGTTGAAGAAAGGAGCTCAGGGGCACTGTAATTCACAAACCTGCAGAGTTATAAATGACAGCTATCGTCCAAAAATATATTGAAGTAAGGCTGCCAAGAGGACTTGAAAGTGGTGCAGAATTGCACGAAACCGATTTCAGGAGGTAGACTGGAATTGCATGTAAAGCATAGGAAAAGAGGCAGAACGTCCACAACGATGCACTTGGCCAAAAAGGGCATATGCGTTTTTTCCTGAATATATTCAGGAAAAAACGCATACGCCCTTTTTGGCCAACCAAGCAAGCTTGCAAAGGAAATCTGCACTACAATGAAGTCTCACTGCCCCCCGGTCAAAAGGGACATATGGAAAAAGTGTAAAATCCAGAAAGGCAGGACAGGCCATGAAGAACTGGGAGCCTTGTTATGCTGATGGGCGGGATGTAAATTGCCAACAGCCACTCTGGAGAAGTGTATGGTGTTTCCTGAAACATCTAAAAAACTAAGCAACAGAGCCTAGGGCACTTCCACTTATGGTCCTATAGCTTAGGGCAATTAAAATCAAAGAGACACAGCCACCCCAAAGTTTGGGACGGCTCTGTTTACAAGAATCTTGTTTACGGTACAAGTTCAATATCACAAAAGCGAAAAATGGATAAAGAAGTTGTGGTACTTACGTACAATGCAATATCACTCAGCAATGAAATCTATGTCATCAGGCCCGTAGCAGCATAATGAGTGGATTCAGGTACGATGATTCTAAGTGAAATAAGTCACACAGAAAGAGAAACATCATAAGATATCACTACTACACGGAATGTAAACTTGGCTACACAGGATCTGAATTACAAAACAGAACAGGGTCTCAAATGTAGAAAACCAACTTATGCTTGCTTAAGGGGAAAGGTGAGTTGGGGTGCTGCATGAAACCAGAGATTGAAATTAGCACAGATACCGTTCCATAAGCCAAATATGCAATAGACAAGAGCTACTCCTTGCTGAACGAAGTGGACTCAACACCCCATATTAAACGCCTAAGAATATACCTGACTAGTAAGAATATTAAAACCTACGGATTTATATGTCTCCGAAAGAGAATCAAGCGTGTGTACAGCGGCATAAACGCAGCAGTGATAGGATTGGTGAGGTTCGGTGAGCAAATGCAGACCCTTTGAAGTCATATTGCATGGTACCCATTCCATGGGTCTCAACTCTCCAAGGTTAAGGGATTCTTCCTTCAGCTAAAACATGCATGTGGAACACAGAGTATGATCCACCGTGTGATCAGGAAACGTGTTCAAATGTGTCTCAGTTTCCGTCCCCTGGTACTCGGGTGCAACACTCCAGACACTTTACTAACACTCTCTCCACTTGGAGAGTCAGTGCCTTTAACCTCCTGTATGGCCCAGTTTGCAATTTCTGCGGAAAATGTACAGGAATAGGGAGAACCAATGATAAACTAGCTGGAGGTGTCTGGACGGGCAAATTTAACTCTCATTTCCCACCAGGAAGAGGAATTAACCAAAGGCTCAGCGTGCCGTTCCGGATCCACACTAGGGCCTGAAGCAATCCTGCGGTGTTGCGGCCAGCTCACAAGAAAGCGAGTTGAAGAAAGGAGCTCAGGGGCACTGTAATTCACAAACCTGCAGAGTTATAAATGACAGCTATCGTCCAAAAATATATTGAAGTAAGGCTGCCAAGAGGACTTGAAAGTGGTGCAGAATTGCACGAAACCGATTTCAGGAGGTAGACTGGAATTGCATGTAAAGCATAGGAAAAGAGGCAGAACGTCCACAACGATGCACTTGGCCAAAAAGGGCATATGCGTTTTTTCCTGAATATATTCAGGAAAAAACGCATACGCCCTTTTTGGCCAACCAAGCAAGCTTGCAAAGGAAATCTGCACTACAATGAAGTCTCACTGCCCCCCGGTCAAAAGGGACATATGGAAAAAGTGTAAAATCCAGAAAGGCAGGACAGGCCATGAAGAACTGGGAGCCTTGTTATGCTGATGGGCGGGATGTAAATTGCCAACAGCCACTCTGGAGAAGTGTATGGTGTTTCCTGAAACATCTAAAAAACTAAGCAACAGAGCCTAGGGCACTTCCACTTATGGTCCTATAGCTTAGGGCAATTAAAATCAAAGAGACACAGCCACCCCAAAGTTTGGGACGGCTCTGTTTACAAGAATCTTGTTTACGGTACAAGTTCAATATCACAAAAGCGAAAAATGGATAAAGAAGTTGTGGTACTTACGTACAATGCAATATCACTCAGCAATGAAATCTATGTCATCAGGCCCGTAGCAGCATAATGAGTGGATTCAGGTACGATGATTCTAAGTGAAATAAGTCACACAGAAAGAGAAACATCATAAGATATCACTACTACACGGAATGTAAACTTGGCTACACAGGATCTGAATTACAAAACAGAACAGGGTCTCAAATGTAGAAAACCAACTTATGCTTGCTTAAGGGGAAAGGTGAGTTGGGGTGCTGCATGAAACCAGAGATTGAAATTAGCACAGATACCGTTCCATAAGCCAAATATGCAATAGACAAGAGCTACTCCTTGCTGAACGAAGTGGACTCAACACCCCATATTAAACGCCTAAGAATATACCTGACTAGTAAGAATATTAAAACCTACGGATTTATATGTCTCCGAAAGAGAATCAAGCGTGTGTACAGCGGCATAAACGCAGCAGTGATAGGATTGGTGAGGTTCGGTGAGCAAATGCAGACCCTTTGAAGTCATATTGCATGGTACCCATTCCATGGGTCTCAACTCTCCAAGGTTAAGGGATTCTTCCTTCAGCTAAAACATGCATGTGGAACACAGAGTATGATCCACCGTGTGATCAGGAAACGTGTTCAAATGTGTCTCAGTTTCCGTCCCCTGGTACTCGGGTGCAACACTCCAGACACTTTACTAACACTCTCTCCACTTGGAGAGTCAGTGCCTTTAACCTCCTGTATGGCCCAGTTTGCAATTTCTGCGGAAAATGTACAGGAATAGGGAGAACCAATGATAAACTAGCTGGAGGTGTCTGGACGGGCAAATTTAACTCTCATTTCCCACCAGGAAGAGGAATTAACCAAAGGCTCAGCGTGCCGTTCCGGATCCACACTAGGGCCTGAAGCAATCCTGCGGTGTTGCGGCCAGCTCACAAGAAAGCGAGTTGAAGAAAGGAGCTCAGGGGCACTGTAATTCACAAACCTGCAGAGTTATAAATGACAGCTATCGTCCAAAAATATATTGAAGTAAGGCTGCCAAGAGGACTTGAAAGTGGTGCAGAGTTGCACGAAACCGATTTCAGGAGGTAGACTGGAATTGCATGTAAAGCATAGGAAAAGAGGCAGAACGTCCACAACAATGCACTTGGCCAAAAAGGGCGTATGCGTTTTTTCCTGAATATATTCAGGAAAAAACGCATACGCCCTTTTTGGCCAACCAAGCAAGCTTGCAAAGGAAATCTGCACTACAATGAAGTCTCACTGCCCCCCGGTCAAAAGGGACATATGAAAAAAGTGTAAAATCCAGAAAGGCAGGACAGGCCATGAAGAACTGGGAGCCTTCTTATGCTGATGGGCGGGATGTAAATTGCCAACAGCCACTCTGGAGAAGTGTATGGTGTTTCCTGAAACATCTAAAAAACTAAGCAACAGAGCCTAGGGCACTTCCACTTATGGTCCTATAGCTTAGGGCAATTAAAATCAAAGAGACACAGCCACCCCAAAGTTTGGGACGGCTCTGTTTACAAGAATCTTGTTTACGGTACAAGTTCAATATCACAAAAGCGAAAAATGGATAAAGAAGTTGTGGTACTTACGTACAATGCAATATCACTCAGCAATGAAATCTATGTCATCAGGCCCGTAGCAGCATAATGAGTGGATTCAGGTACGATGATTCTAAGTGAAATAAGTCACACAGAAAGAGAAACATCATAAGATATCACTACTACACGGAATGTAAACTTGGCTACACAGGATCTGAATTACAAAACAGAACAGGGTCTCAAATGTAGAAAACCAACTTATGCTTGCTTAAGGGGAAAGGTGAGTTGGGGTGCTGCATGAAACCAGAGATTGAAATTAGCACAGATACCGTTCCATAAGCCAAATATGCAATAGACAAGAGCTACTCCTTGCTGAACGAAGTGGACTCAACACCCCATATTAAACGCCTAAGAATATACCTGACTAGAAATAATCTTAAAACCTTTGGATTTATATGTCTCCGAAAGAGAATCAAGCGTGTGTACAGCGGCATAAACGCAGCAGTGATAGGATTGGTGAGGTTCGGTGAGCAAATGCAGACCCTATGAAATCATATTGCATGGTACCCATTCCATGGGTCTCAACTCTCCAGGTTTAAGGGATTCTTCCTTCAGCTAAAACATGCATGTGGAACACAGAGTATGATCCACCGTGTGATCAGGAAACGTGTTCAAATGTGTCTCAGTTTTCGTCCCCTGGTACTCGGGTGCAACACTCCAGACGCTTTACTAACACTCTCCCCACTTGGAGAGTCAGTGCCTTTAACCTCCTGTATGGCCCAGTTTGCAATTTCTGCGGAAAATGTACAGGAATAGGGAGAACCAATGAGAAACTAGCTGGAGGTGTCTGGACGGGCAAATTTAATTCTCATTTCACACCAGAAAGAGGAATTAACCAAAGGCTCAGCATGCCGTGCCAGAACCACACTAGGGCCTGAAGCAATCCTGCGGTGTTGCGGCCAGCTCACAAGAAAGCGAGTTGAAGAAAGGAGCTCAGGGGCACTGTAATTCACAAACCTGCAGAGTTATTAATGACAGCTATCGTCCAAAAATATATTGAAGTAAGGCTGCCAAGAGGACTTGAAAGCGGGGCAGAATTGCAGGAAACCGATTTCAGGAGGTAGACGGGAATTGCATGTAAAGCATAGGAAAAGAGGCAGAACGTCCACAATGATGCACTTGGCCAAAAAGGGCGTATGTGTTCTTTCCTGAATATATTCAGGAAAAAACGCATACGCCCTTTTTGGCCAACCAAGCAGGCTTGCAAAGGAAATCTACACTACAATGAAGTCTCACTGCCCCCCGGTCAAAAGGGCCATCTGAAAAAAGTGTAATATCCAGAAAGGCAGGACAGGCCATGGAGAACTGGGAGCCTTGTTATGCTGATGGGCGGGATGTAAATTGCCAACAGCCACTCTGGAGAAGTGTATGGTGTTTCCTGAAACATCTAAAAAACAAAGCAACAGAGCCTAGGGCACTTCCACTTATGGTCCTATAGCTTAGGGAAATTAAAATCAAAAAGACACAGCCTCCCCAAACTTTGGGAAGGCTCTGTTTACAAGAACCTCGTTTACGGTACAAGTTCAATATCACAGAAAGCGAAAAATGGATACAGAAGTTGTGGTACTTACGTACAATGCAATATCACTCAGCAATGAAATCTATGTCATCAGGCCCGTAGCAGCATAATGAGTGGATTCAGGTATGATGAGTCTAAGTGAAATAAGTCACACAGAAAAAGAAACATCATAAGATATCACTACTACACGGAATGTAAACTTGGCTACACAGGAACTGAATTACAAAACAGAACAGGGTCTCAAATGTAGAAAACCATCTTATGCTTGCTTAAGGGGAAAGGTGAGTTGGGGTCCTGCATGAAACCAGAGATTGAAATTAGCACAGATACCGTTCCATAAGCCAAATATGTAATAGACAAGAGCTACTCCTTGCTCAACGAAGTGGATTCAACACCCCATATTAAACGCTTAAGAATACACCTGACTAGAAATAATCTTAAAAACTACGGATTTATATGTCTCCGAAAGAGAATCAAGCGTGTGTACAGCGGCATAAACGCAGCAGTGATAGGATTGGTGAGGTTCAGTGAGCAAATGCAGACCCTTTGAAGTCATATTGCATGGTACCCATTCCATGGTTCTCAACTCTCCAAGTTTAAGGGATTCTTCCTTCAGCTAAAACATGCATGTGGAACACAGAGTATGATCCACCGTGTGATCAGGAAACGTGTTCAAATGTGTCTCAGTTTTCGTCCCCTGGTACTCGGGTGCAACACTCCAGACGCTTTACTAACACTCTCCCCACTTGGAGAGTCAGTGCCTTTAACCTCCTGTATGGCCCAGTTTGCAATTTCTGCGGAAAATGTACAGGAATAGGGAGAACCAATGAGAAACTAGCTGGAGGTGTCTGGACGGGCAAATTTAACTCTCATTTCCGACCAGAAAGAGGAATTAACCAAAGGCTCAGCATGCCGTGCCGGAACCACACTAGGGCCTGAAGCAATCCTGCGGTGTTGCGGCCAGCTCACAAGAAAGCGAGTTGAAGAAAGGAGCTCAGGGGCACTGTAATTCACAAACCTGCAGAGTTATAAATGACAGCTATCGTCCAAAAATATATTGAAGTAAGGCTGCCAAGAGGACTTGAAAGCGGGGCAGAATTGCAGGAAACCGATTTCAGGAGGTAGACGGGAATTGCATGTAAAGCATAGGAAAAGAGGCAGAACGTCCACAATGATGCACTTGGCCAAAAAGGGCGTATGTGTTCTTTCCTGAATATATTCAGGAAAAAACGCATACGCCCTTTTTGGCCAACCAAGCAGGCTTGCAAAGGAAATCTACACTACAATGAAGTCTCACTGCCCCCCAGTCAAAAGGGCCATCTGAAGAAAGTGTAATATCCAGAAAGGCAGGACAGGCCATGGAGAACTGGGAGCCTTGTTATGCTGATGGGCGGGATGTAAATTGCCAACAGCCACTCTGGAGAAGTGTATGGTGTTTCCTGAAACATCTAAAAAACAAAGCAACAGAGCCTAGGGCACTTCCACTTATGGTCCTATAGCTTAGGGAAATTAAAATCAAAAAGACACAGCCTCCCCAAACTTTGGGACGGCTCTGTTTACAAGAACCTCGTTTACTGTACAAGTTCAATATCACAGAAAGCGAAAAATGGATACAGAAGTTGTGGTACTTACGTACAATGCAATATCACTCAGCAATGAAATCTATGTCATCAGGCCCGTAGCAGCATAATGAGTGGATTCAGGTACGATGATTCTAAGTGAAATAAGTCACACAGAAAAAGAAACATCATAAGATATCACCAATACACGGAATGTAAACTTGTCTACACAGGAACTGAATTACAAAACAGAACAGGGTCTCAAATGTAGAAAACCAACTTATGCTTGCTTAAGGGGAAAGCTGAGTTGGGGTGCTGCATGAAACCAGAGATTGAAATTAGCACAGATACCGTTCCATAAGCCAAATATGCAATAGACAAGAGCTACTCCTTGCTCAACGAAGTGGACTCAACACCCCATATTAAACGCCTAAGAATATACCTGACTAGAAATAATCTTAAAACCTACGGATTTATATGTCTCCGAAAGAGAATCAAGCGTGTGTACAGCGGCATAAACGCAGCAGTGATAGGATTGGTGAGGTTCGGTGAGCAAATGTAGACCCTTTGAAGTCATATTGCATGGTACCCATTCCATGGGTCTCAACTCTCCAAGTTTAAGGGATTCTTCCTTCAGCTAAAACATGCATGTGGAACACAGAGTATGATCCACCGTGTGATCAGGAAACGTGTTCAAATGTGTCTCACTTTTCGTCCCCTGGTACTCGGGTGCAACACTCCAGACGCTTTACTAACACTCTCTCCACTTGGAGAGTCAGTGCCTTTAACCTCCTGTATGGCCCAGTTTGCAATTTCTGCGGAAAATGTACAGCAATAGGGAGAACCAATGATAAACTAGCTGGAGGTGTCTGGACGGGCAAATTTAACTCTCATTTCCCACCAGGAAGAGGAATTAACCAAAGGCTCAGCGTGCCGTGCCGGATCCACACTAGGGCCTGAAGCAATCCTGCGGTGTTGCGGCCAGCTCACAAAAAAGCGAGTTGAAGAAAGGAGCTCAGGGGCACTGTAATTCACAAACCTGCAGAGTTATAAATGACAGCTATCGTCCAAAAATATATTGAAGTAAGGCTGCCAAGAGGACTTGAAAGTGGTGCAGAATTGCACGAAACCGATTTCAGGAGGTAGACTGGAATTGCATATAAAGCATAGGAAAAGAGGCAGAACGTCCACAACGATGCACTTGGCCAAAAAGGGCGTATGCGTTTTTTCCATTCTGGAAAAAACGCATACGCCCTTTTTGGCCAACCAAGAAAGCTTGCAAAGGAAATCTGCACTACAATGAAGTCTCACTGCCGCCCAGTCAAAAGGGCCATCTGAAAAATGTGTAAAATCCAGAAAGGCAGGACAGGCCATGGAGAACTGGGAGCCTTGTTATGCTGATGGGCGGGATGTCAATTGCCAACAGCCACTCTGGAGAAGTGTATGGTGTTTCCTGAAACATCTAAAAAACAAAGCAACAGAGCCTAGGGCACTTCCACTTATGGTCCTATAGCTTAGGGAAATTAAAATCAAAAAGACACAGCCACCCAAAAGTTTGGGACGGCTCTGTTTACAAGAACCTCGTTTATGGTACAAGTTCAATATCACAGAAAGCGAAAAATGGATAAAGAAGTTGTGGTACTTACGTACAATGCAATATCACTCAGCAATGAAATCTATGTCATCAGGCCCGTAGCAGCATAATGAGTGGATTCAGGTACGATGATTCTAAGTGAAATAAGTCACACAGAAAAAGAAACATCATAAGATATCACCAATACACGGAATGTAAACTTGGCTACACAGGAACTGAATTACAAAACAGAACAGGGTCTCAAATGTAGAAAACCAACTTATGCTTGCTTAAGGGGAAAGGTGAGTTGGGGTGCTGCATGAAACCAGAGATTGAAATTAGCACAGATACCGTTCCATAAGCCAAATATGCAATAGACAAGAGCTACTCCTTGCTGAACGAAGTGGACTCAACACCCCATATTAAACGCCTAAGAATATACCTGACTAGAAATAATCTTAAAACCTACGGATTTATATGTCTCCGAAAGAGAATCAAGCGTGTGTACAGCGGCATAAACGCAGCAGTGATAGGATTGGTGAGGTTCGGTGAGCAAATGTAGACCCTTTGAAGTCATATTGCATGGTACCCATTCCATGGGTCTCAACTCTCCAAGCTTAAGGGATTCTTCCTTCAGCTAAAACATGCATGTGGAACACAGAGTATGATCCACCGTGTGATCAGGAAACGTGTTCAAATGTGTCTCACTTTTCGTCCCCTGGTACTCGGGTGCAACACTCCAGACGCTTTACTAACACTCTCCCCACTTGGAGAGTCAGTGCCTTTAACCTCCTGTATGGCCCAGTTTGCAATTTCTGCGGAAAATGTACAGGAATAGGGAGAACCAATGAGAAACTAGCTGGAGGTGTCTGGACGGGCAAATTTAATTCTCATTTCACACCAGAAAGAGGAATTAACCAAAGGCTCAGCATGCCGTGCCAGAACCACACTAGGGCCTGAAGCAATCCTGCGGTGTTGCGGCCAGCTCACAAGAAAGCGAGTTGAAGAAAGGAGCTCAGGGGCACTGTAATTCACAAACCTGCAGAGTTATTAATGACAGCTATCGTCCAAAAATATATTGAAGTAAGGCTGCCAAGAGGACTTGAAAGCGGGGCAGAATTGCAGGAAACCGATTTCAGGAGGTAGACGGGAATTGCATGTAAAGCATAGGAAAAGAGGCAGAACGTCCACAATGATGCACTTGGCCAAAAAGGGCGTATGTGTTCTTTCCTGAATATATTCAGGAAAAAACGCATACGCCCTTTTTGGCCAACCAAGCAGGCTTGCAAAGGAAATCTACACTACAATGAAGTCTCACTGCCCCCCGGTCAAAAGGGCCATCTGAAAAAAGTGTAATATCCAGAAAGGCAGGACAGGCCATGGAGAACTGGGAGCCTTGTTATGCTGATGGGCGGGATGTAAATTGCCAACAGCCACTCTGGAGAAGTGTATGGTGTTTCCTGAAACATCTAAAAAACAAAGCAACAGAGCCTAGGGCACTTCCACTTATGGTCCTATAGCTTAGGGAAATTAAAATCAAAAAGACACAGCCTCCCCAAACTTTGGGAAGGCTCTGTTTACAAGAACCTCGTTTACGGTACAAGTTCAATATCACAGAAAGCGAAAAATGGATACAGAAGTTGTGGTACTTACGTACAATGCAATATCACTCAGCAATGAAATCTATGTCATCAGGCCCGTAGCAGCATAATGAGTGGATTCAGGTATGATGAGTCTAAGTGAAATAAGTCACACAGAAAAAGAAACATCATAAGATATCACTACTACACGGAATGTAAACTTGGCTACACAGGAACTGAATTACAAAACAGAACAGGGTCTCAAATGTAGAAAACCATCTTATGCTTGCTTAAGGGGAAAGGTGAGTTGGGGTCCTGCATGAAACCAGAGATTGAAATTAGCACAGATACCGTTCCATAAGCCAAATATGTAATAGACAAGAGCTACTCCTTGCTCAACGAAGTGGATTCAACACCCCATATTAAACGCTTAAGAATACACCTGACTAGAAATAATCTTAAAAACTACGGATTTATATGTCTCCGAAAGAGAATCAAGCGTGTGTACAGCGGCATAAACGCAGCAGTGATAGGATTGGTGAGGTTCAGTGAGCAAATGCAGACCCTTTGAAGTCATATTGCATGGTACCCATTCCATGGTTCTCAACTCTCCAAGTTTAAGGGATTCTTCCTTCAGCTAAAACATGCATGTGGAACACAGAGTATGATCCACCGTGTGATCAGGAAACGTGTTCAAATGTGTCTCAGTTTTCGTCCCCTGGTACTCGGGTGCAACACTCCAGACGCTTTACTAACACTCTCCCCACTTGGAGAGTCAGTGCCTTTAACCTCCTGTATGGCCCAGTTTGCAATTTCTGCGGAAAATGTACAGGAATAGGGAGAACCAATGAGAAACTAGCTGGAGGTGTCTGGACGGGCAAATTTAACTCTCATTTCCGACCAGAAAGAGGAATTAACCAAAGGCTCAGCATGCCGTGCCGGAACCACACTAGGGCCTGAAGCAATCCTGCGGTGTTGCGGCCAGCTCACAAGAAAGCGAGTTGAAGAAAGGAGCTCAGGGGCACTGTAATTCACAAACCTGCAGAGTTATAAATGACAGCTATCGTCCAAAAATATATTGAAGTAAGGCTGCCAAGAGGACTTGAAAGCGGGGCAGAATTGCAGGAAACCGATTTCAGGAGGTAGACGGGAATTGCATGTAAAGCATAGGAAAAGAGGCAGAACGTCCACAATGATGCACTTGGCCAAAAAGGGCGTATGTGTTCTTTCCTGAATATATTCAGGAAAAAACGCATACGCCCTTTTTGGCCAACCAAGCAGGCTTGCAAAGGAAATCTACACTACAATGAAGTCTCACTGCCCCCCAGTCAAAAGGGCCATCTGAAGAAAGTGTAATATCCAGAAAGGCAGGACAGGCCATGGAGAACTGGGAGCCTTGTTATGCTGATGGGCGGGATGTAAATTGCCAACAGCCACTCTGGAGAAGTGTATGGTGTTTCCTGAAACATCTAAAAAACAAAGCAACAGAGCCTAGGGCACTTCCACTTATGGTCCTATAGCTTAGGGAAATTAAAATCAAAAAGACACAGCCTCCCCAAACTTTGGGACGGCTCTGTTTACAAGAACCTCGTTTACTGTACAAGTTCAATATCACAGAAAGCGAAAAATGGATACAGAAGTTGTGGTACTTACGTACAATGCAATATCACTCAGCAATGAAATCTATGTCATCAGGCCCGTAGCAGCATAATGAGTGGATTCAGGTACGATGATTCTAAGTGAAATAAGTCACACAGAAAAAGAAACATCATAAGATATCACCAATACACGGAATGTAAACTTGTCTACACAGGAACTGAATTACAAAACAGAACAGGGTCTCAAATGTAGAAAACCAACTTATGCTTGCTTAAGGGGAAAGCTGAGTTGGGGTGCTGCATGAAACCAGAGATTGAAATTAGCACAGATACCGTTCCATAAGCCAAATATGCAATAGACAAGAGCTACTCCTTGCTCAACGAAGTGGACTCAACACCCCATATTAAACGCCTAAGAATATACCTGACTAGAAATAATCTTAAAACCTACGGATTTATATGTCTCCGAAAGAGAATCAAGCGTGTGTACAGCGGCATAAACGCAGCAGTGATAGGATTGGTGAGGTTCGGTGAGCAAATGTAGACCCTTTGAAGTCATATTGCATGGTACCCATTCCATGGGTCTCAACTCTCCAAGTTTAAGGGATTCTTCCTTCAGCTAAAACATGCATGTGGAACACAGAGTATGATCCACCGTGTGATCAGGAAACGTGTTCAAATGTGTCTCACTTTTCGTCCCCTGGTACTCGGGTGCAACACTCCAGACGCTTTACTAACACTCTCTCCACTTGGAGAGTCAGTGCCTTTAACCTCCTGTATGGCCCAGTTTGCAATTTCTGCGGAAAATGTACAGCAATAGGGAGAACCAATGATAAACTAGCTGGAGGTGTCTGGACGGGCAAATTTAACTCTCATTTCCCACCAGGAAGAGGAATTAACCAAAGGCTCAGCGTGCCGTGCCGGATCCACACTAGGGCCTGAAGCAATCCTGCGGTGTTGCGGCCAGCTCACAAAAAAGCGAGTTGAAGAAAGGAGCTCAGGGGCACTGTAATTCACAAACCTGCAGAGTTATAAATGACAGCTATCGTCCAAAAATATATTGAAGTAAGGCTGCCAAGAGGACTTGAAAGTGGTGCAGAATTGCACGAAACCGATTTCAGGAGGTAGACTGGAATTGCATATAAAGCATAGGAAAAGAGGCAGAACGTCCACAACGATGCACTTGGCCAAAAAGGGCGTATGCGTTTTTTCCATTCTGGAAAAAACGCATACGCCCTTTTTGGCCAACCAAGAAAGCTTGCAAAGGAAATCTGCACTACAATGAAGTCTCACTGCCGCCCAGTCAAAAGGGCCATCTGAAAAATGTGTAAAATCCAGAAAGGCAGGACAGGCCATGGAGAACTGGGAGCCTTGTTATGCTGATGGGCGGGATGTCAATTGCCAACAGCCACTCTGGAGAAGTGTATGGTGTTTCCTGAAACATCTAAAAAACAAAGCAACAGAGCCTAGGGCACTTCCACTTATGGTCCTATAGCTTAGGGAAATTAAAATCAAAAAGACACAGCCACCCAAAAGTTTGGGACGGCTCTGTTTACAAGAACCTCGTTTATGGTACAAGTTCAATATCACAGAAAGCGAAAAATGGATAAAGAAGTTGTGGTACTTACGTACAATGCAATATCACTCAGCAATGAAATCTATGTCATCAGGCCCGTAGCAGCATAATGAGTGGATTCAGGTACGATGATTCTAAGTGAAATAAGTCACACAGAAAAAGAAACATCATAAGATATCACCAATACACGGAATGTAAACTTGGCTACACAGGAACTGAATTACAAAACAGAACAGGGTCTCAAATGTAGAAAACCAACTTATGCTTGCTTAAGGGGAAAGGTGAGTTGGGGTGCTGCATGAAACCAGAGATTGAAATTAGCACAGATACCGTTCCATAAGCCAAATATGCAATAGACAAGAGCTACTCCTTGCTGAACGAAGTGGACTCAACACCCCATATTAAACGCCTAAGAATATACCTGACTAGAAATAATCTTAAAACCTACGGATTTATATGTCTCCGAAAGAGAATCAAGCGTGTGTACAGCGGCATAAACGCAGCAGTGATAGGATTGGTGAGGTTCGGTGAGCAAATGTAGACCCTTTGAAGTCATATTGCATGGTACCCATTCCATGGGTCTCAACTCTCCAAGTTTAAGGGATTCTTCCTTCAGCTAAAACATGCATGTGGAACACAGAGTATGATCCACCGTGTGATCAGGAAACGTGTTCAAATGTGTCTCACTTTTCGTCCCCTGGTACTCGGGTGCAACACTCCAGACGCTTTACTAACACTCTCTCCACTTGGAGAGTCAGTGCCTTTAACCTCCTGTATGGCCCAGTTTGCAATTTCTGCGGAAAATGTACAGCAATAGGGAGAACCAATGATAAACTAGCTGGAGGTGTCTGGACGGGCAAATTTAACTCTCATTTCCCACCAGGAAGAGGAATTAACCAAAGGCTCAGCGTGCCGTGCCGGATCCACACTAGGGCCTGAAGCAATCCTGCGGTGTTGCGGCCAGCTCACAAAAAAGCGAGTTGAAGAAAGGAGCTCAGGGGCACTGTAATTCACAAACCTGCAGAGTTATAAATGACAGCTATCGTCCAAAAATATATTGAAGTAAGGCTGCCAAGAGGACTTGAAAGTGGTGCAGAATTGCACGAAACCGATTTCAGGAGGTAGACTGGAATTGCATGTAAAGCATAGGAAAAGAGGCAGAACGTCCACAACGATGCACTTGGCCAAAAAGGGCGTATGCGTTTTTTCCATTCTGGAAAAAACGCATACGCCCTTTTTGGCCAACCAAGAAAGCTTGCAAAGGAAATCTGCACTACAATGAAGTCTCACTGCCGCCCAGTCAAAAGGGCCATCTGAAAAATGTGTAAAATCCAGAAAGGCAGGACAGGCCATGGAGAACTGGGAGCCTTGTTATGCTGATGGGCGGGATGTCAATTGCCAACAGCCACTCTGGAGAAGTGTATGGTGTTTCCTGAAACATCTAAAAAACAAAGCAACAGAGCCTAGGGCACTTCCACTTATGGTCCTATAGCTTAGGGAAATTAAAATCAAAAAGACACAGCCACCCAAAAGTTTGGGACGGCTCTGTTTACAAGAACCTCGTTTATGGTACAAGTTCAATATCACAGAAAGCGAAAAATGGATACAGAAGTTGTGGTACTTACGTACAATGCAATATCACTCAGCAATGAAATCTATGTCATCAGGCCCGTAGCAGCATAATGAGTGGATTCAGGTACGATGATTCTAAGTGAAATAAGTCACACAGAAAAAGAAACATCATAAGATATCACCAATACACGGAATGTAAACTTGGCTACACAGGAACTGAATTACAAAACAGAACAGGGTCTCAAATGTAGAAAACCAACTTATGCTTGCTTAAGGGGAAAGGTGAGTTGGGGTGCTGCATGAAACCAGAGATTGAAATTAGCACAGATACCGTTCCATAAGCCAAATATGCAATAGACAAGAGCTACTCCTTGCTCAACGAAGTGGACTCAACACCCCATATTAAACGCCTAAGAATATACCTGACTAGAAATAATCTTAAAACCTACGGATTTATATGTCTCCGAAAGAGAATCAAGCGTGTGTACAGCGGCATAAACGCAGCAGTGATAGGATTGGTGAGGTTTGGTGAGCAAATGTAGACCCTTTGAAGTCATATTGCATGGTACCCATTCCATGGGTCTCAACTCTCCAAGTTTAAGGGATTCTTCCTTCAGCTAAAACATGCATGTGGAACACAGAGTATGATCCACCGTGTGATCAGGAAACGTGTTCAAATGTGTCTCACTTTTCGTCCCCTGGTACTCGGGTGTAACACTCCAGACGCTTTACTAACACTCTCTCCACTTGGAGAGTCAGTGCCTTTAACCTCCTGTATGGCCCAGTTTGCAATTTCTGCGGAAAATGTACAGCATTAGGGAGAACCAATGATAAACTAGCTGGAGGTGTCTGGACGGGCAAATTTAACTCTCATTTCCCACCAGGAAGAGGAATTAACCAAAGGCTCAGCGTGCCGTGCCGGATCCACACTAGGGCCTGAAGCAATCCTGCGGTGTTGCGGCCAGCTCACAAAAAAGCGAGTTGAAGAAAGGAGCTCAGGGGCACTGTAATTCACAAACCTGCAGAGTTATAAATGACAGCTATCGTCCAAAAATATATTGAAGTAAGGCTGCCAAGAGGACTTGAAAGTGGTGCAGAATTGCACGAAACCGATTTCAGGAGGTAGACTGGAATTGCATGTAAAGCATAGGAAAAGAGGCAGAACGTCCACAACGATGCACTTGGCCAAAAAGGGCGTATGCGTTTTTTCCATTCTGGAAAAAACGCATACGCCCTTTTTGGCCAACCAAGAAAGCTTGCAAAGGAAATCTGCACTACAATGAAGTCTCACTGCCGCCCAGTCAAAAGGGTCATCTGAAAAATGTGTAAAATCCAGAAAGGCAGGACAGGCCATGGAGAACTGGGAGCCTTGTTATGCTGATGGGCGGGATGTCAATTGCCAACAGCCACTCTGGAGAAGTGTATGGTGTTTCCTGAAACATCTAAAAAACAAAGCAACAGAGCCTAGGGCACTTCCACTTATGGTCCTATAGCTTAGGGAAATTAAAATCAAAAAGACACAGCCACCCAAAAGTTTGGGACGGCTCTGTTTACAAGAACCTCGTTTATGGTACAAGTTCAATATCACAGAAAGCGAAAAATGGATAAAGAAGTTGTGGTACTTACGTACAATGCAATATCACTCAGCAATGAAATCTATGTCATCAGGCCCGTAGCAGCATAATGAGTGGATTCAGGTACGATGATTCTAAGTGAAATAAGTCACACAGAAAAAGAAACATCATAAGATATCACCAATACTCGGAATGTAAACTTGGCTACAAAGGAACTGAATTACAAAACAGAACAGGGTCTCAAATGTAGAAAACCAACTTATGCTTGCTTAAGGGGAAAGGTGAGTTGGGGTGCTGCATGAAACCAGAGATTGAAATTAGCACAGATACCGTTCCATAAGCCAAATATGCAATAGACAAGAGCTACTCCTTGCTCAACGAAGTGGACTCAACACCCCATATTAAACGCCTAAGAATATACCTGACTAGAAATAATCTTAAAACCTACGGATTTATATGTCTCCGAAAGAGAATCAAGCGTGTGTACAGCGGCATAAACGCAGCAGTGATAGGATTGGTGAGGTTCGGTGAGCAAATGTAGACCCTTTGAAGTCATATTGCATGGTACCCATTCCATGGGTCTCAACTCTCCAAGCTTAAGGGATTCTTCCTTCAGCTAAAACATGCATGTGGAACACAGAGTATGATCCACCGTGTGATCAGGAAACGTGTTCAAATGTGTCTCACTTTTCGTCCCCTGGTACTCGGGTGCAACACTCCAGACGCTTTACTAACACTCTCCCCACTTGGAGAGTCAGTGCCTTTAACCTCCTGTATGGCCCAGTTTGCAATTTCTGCGGAAAATGTACAGGAATAGGGAGAACCAATGAGAAACTAGCTGGAGGTGTCTGGACGGGCAAATTTAATTCTCATTTCACACCAGAAAGAGGAATTAACCAAAGGCTCAGCATGCCGTGCCAGAACCACACTAGGGCCTGAAGCAATCCTGCGGTGTTGCGGCCAGCTCACAAGAAAGCGAGTTGAAGAAAGGAGCTCAGGGGCACTGTAATTCACAAACCTGCAGAGTTATTAATGACAGCTATCGTCCAAAAATATATTGAAGTAAGGCTGCCAAGAGGACTTGAAAGCGGGGCAGAATTGCAGGAAACCGATTTCAGGAGGTAGACGGGAATTGCATGTAAAGCATAGGAAAAGAGGCAGAACGTCCACAATGATGCACTTGGCCAAAAAGGGCGTATGTGTTCTTTCCTGAATATATTCAGGAAAAAACGCATACGCCCTTTTTGGCCAACCAAGCAGGCTTGCAAAGGAAATCTACACTACAATGAAGTCTCACTGCCCCCCGGTCAAAAGGGCCATCTGAAAAAAGTGTAATATCCAGAAAGGCAGGACAGGCCATGGAGAACTGGGAGCCTTGTTATGCTGATGGGCGGGATGTAAATTGCCAACAGCCACTCTGGAGAAGTGTATGGTGTTTCCTGAAACATCTAAAAAACAAAGCAACAGAGCCTAGGGCACTTCCACTTATGGTCCTATAGCTTAGGGAAATTAAAATCAAAAAGACACAGCCTCCCCAAACTTTGGGAAGGCTCTGTTTACAAGAACCTCGTTTACGGTACAAGTTCAATATCACAGAAAGCGAAAAATGGATACAGAAGTTGTGGTACTTACGTACAATGCAATATCACTCAGCAATGAAATCTATGTCATCAGGCCCGTAGCAGCATAATGAGTGGATTCAGGTATGATGAGTCTAAGTGAAATAAGTCACACAGAAAAAGAAACATCATAAGATATCACTACTACACGGAATGTAAACTTGGCTACACAGGAACTGAATTACAAAACAGAACAGGGTCTCAAATGTAGAAAACCATCTTATGCTTGCTTAAGGGGAAAGGTGAGTTGGGGTCCTGCATGAAACCAGAGATTGAAATTAGCACAGATACCGTTCCATAAGCCAAATATGTAATAGACAAGAGCTACTCCTTGCTCAACGAAGTGGATTCAACACCCCATATTAAACGCTTAAGAATACACCTGACTAGAAATAATCTTAAAAACTACGGATTTATATGTCTCCGAAAGAGAATCAAGCGTGTGTACAGCGGCATAAACGCAGCAGTGATAGGATTGGTGAGGTTCAGTGAGCAAATGCAGACCCTTTGAAGTCATATTGCATGGTACCCATTCCATGGTTCTCAACTCTCCAAGTTTAAGGGATTCTTCCTTCAGCTAAAACATGCATGTGGAACACAGAGTATGATCCACCGTGTGATCAGGAAACGTGTTCAAATGTGTCTCAGTTTTCGTCCCCTGGTACTCGGGTGCAACACTCCAGACGCTTTACTAACACTCTCCCCACTTGGAGAGTCAGTGCCTTTAACCTCCTGTATGGCCCAGTTTGCAATTTCTGCGGAAAATGTACAGGAATAGGGAGAACCAATGAGAAACTAGCTGGAGGTGTCTGGACGGGCAAATTTAACTCTCATTTCCGACCAGAAAGAGGAATTAACCAAAGGCTCAGCATGCCGTGCCGGAACCACACTAGGGCCTGAAGCAATCCTGCGGTGTTGCGGCCAGCTCACAAGAAAGCGAGTTGAAGAAAGGAGCTCAGGGGCACTGTAATTCACAAACCTGCAGAGTTATAAATGACAGCTATCGTCCAAAAATATATTGAAGTAAGGCTGCCAAGAGGACTTGAAAGCGGGGCAGAATTGCAGGAAACCGATTTCAGGAGGTAGACGGGAATTGCATGTAAAGCATAGGAAAAGAGGCAGAACGTCCACAATGATGCACTTGGCCAAAAAGGGCGTATGTGTTCTTTCCTGAATATATTCAGGAAAAAACGCATACGCCCTTTTTGGCCAACCAAGCAGGCTTGCAAAGGAAATCTACACTACAATGAAGTCTCACTGCCCCCCAGTCAAAAGGGCCATCTGAAGAAAGTGTAATATCCAGAAAGGCAGGACAGGCCATGGAGAACTGGGAGCCTTGTTATGCTGATGGGCGGGATGTAAATTGCCAACAGCCACTCTGGAGAAGTGTATGGTGTTTCCTGAAACATCTAAAAAACAAAGCAACAGAGCCTAGGGCACTTCCACTTATGGTCCTATAGCTTAGGGAAATTAAAATCAAAAAGACACAGCCTCCCCAAACTTTGGGACGGCTCTGTTTACAAGAACCTCGTTTACTGTACAAGTTCAATATCACAGAAAGCGAAAAATGGATACAGAAGTTGTGGTACTTACGTACAATGCAATATCACTCAGCAATGAAATCTATGTCATCAGGCCCGTAGCAGCATAATGAGTGGATTCAGGTACGATGATTCTAAGTGAAATAAGTCACACAGAAAAAGAAACATCATAAGATATCACCAATACACGGAATGTAAACTTGTCTACACAGGAACTGAATTACAAAACAGAACAGGGTCTCAAATGTAGAAAACCAACTTATGCTTGCTTAAGGGGAAAGCTGAGTTGGGGTGCTGCATGAAACCAGAGATTGAAATTAGCACAGATACCGTTCCATAAGCCAAATATGCAATAGACAAGAGCTACTCCTTGCTCAACGAAGTGGACTCAACACCCCATATTAAACGCCTAAGAATATACCTGACTAGAAATAATCTTAAAACCTACGGATTTATATGTCTCCGAAAGAGAATCAAGCGTGTGTACAGCGGCATAAACGCAGCAGTGATAGGATTGGTGAGGTTCGGTGAGCAAATGTAGACCCTTTGAAGTCATATTGCATGGTACCCATTCCATGGGTCTCAACTCTCCAAGTTTAAGGGATTCTTCCTTCAGCTAAAACATGCATGTGGAACACAGAGTATGATCCACCGTGTGATCAGGAAACGTGTTCAAATGTGTCTCACTTTTCGTCCCCTGGTACTCGGGTGCAACACTCCAGACGCTTTACTAACACTCTCTCCACTTGGAGAGTCAGTGCCTTTAACCTCCTGTATGGCCCAGTTTGCAATTTCTGCGGAAAATGTACAGCAATAGGGAGAACCAATGATAAACTAGCTGGAGGTGTCTGGACGGGCAAATTTAACTCTCATTTCCCACCAGGAAGAGGAATTAACCAAAGGCTCAGCGTGCCGTGCCGGATCCACACTAGGGCCTGAAGCAATCCTGCGGTGTTGCGGCCAGCTCACAAAAAAGCGAGTTGAAGAAAGGAGCTCAGGGGCACTGTAATTCACAAACCTGCAGAGTTATAAATGACAGCTATCGTCCAAAAATATATTGAAGTAAGGCTGCCAAGAGGACTTGAAAGTGGTGCAGAATTGCACGAAACCGATTTCAGGAGGTAGACTGGAATTGCATATAAAGCATAGGAAAAGAGGCAGAACGTCCACAACGATGCACTTGGCCAAAAACGGCGTATGCGTTTTTTCCATTCTGGAAAAAACGCATACGCCCTTTTTGGCCAACCAAGAAAGCTTGCAAAGGAAATCTGCACTACAATGAAGTCTCACTGCCGCCCAGTCAAAAGGGCCATCTGAAAAATGTGTAAAATCCAGAAAGGCAGGACAGGCCATGGAGAACTGGGAGCCTTGTTATGCTGATGGGCGGGATGTCAATTGCCAACAGCCACTCTGGAGAAGTGTATGGTGTTTCCTGAAACATCTAAAAAACAAAGCAACAGAGCCTAGGGCACTTCCACTTATGGTCCTATAGCTTAGGGAAATTAAAATCAAAAAGACACAGCCACCCAAAAGTTTGGGACGGCTCTGTTTACAAGAACCTCGTTTATGGTACAAGTTCAATATCACAGAAAGCGAAAAATGGATAAAGAAGTTGTGGTACTTACGTACAATGCAATATCACTCAGCAATGAAATCTATGTCATCAGGCCCGTAGCAGCATAATGAGTGGATTCAGGTACGATGATTCTAAGTGAAATAAGTCACACAGAAAAAGAAACATCATAAGATATCACCAATACACGGAATGTAAACTTGGCTACACAGGAACTGAATTACAAAACAGAACAGGGTCTCAAATGTAGAAAACCAACTTATGCTTGCTTAAGGGGAAAGGTGAGTTGGGGTGCTGCATGAAACCAGAGATTGAAATTAGCACAGATACCGTTCCATAAGCCAAATATGCAATAGACAAGAGCTACTCCTTGCTGAACGAAGTGGACTCAACACCCCATATTAAACGCCTAAGAATATACCTGACTAGAAATAATCTTAAAACCTACGGATTTATATGTCTCCGAAAGAGAATCAAGCGTGTGTACAGCGGCATAAACGCAGCAGTGATAGGATTGGTGAGGTTCGGTGAGCAAATGTAGACCCTTTGAAGTCATATTGCATGGTACCCATTCCATGGGTCTCAACTCTCCAAGTTTAAGGGATTCTTCCTTCAGCTAAAACATGCATGTGGAACACAGAGTATGATCCACCGTGTGATCAGGAAACGTGTTCAAATGTGTCTCACTTTTCGTCCCCTGGTACTCGGGTGCAACACTCCAGACGCTTTACTAACACTCTCTCCACTTGGAGAGTCAGTGCCTTTAACCTCCTGTATGGCCCAGTTTGCAATTTCTGCGGAAAATGTACAGCAATAGGGAGAACCAATGATAAACTAGCTGGAGGTGTCTGGACGGGCAAATTTAACTCTCATTTCCCACCAGGAAGAGGAATTAACCAAAGGCTCAGCGTGCCGTGCCGGATCCACACTAGGGCCTGAAGCAATCCTGCGGTGTTGCGGCCAGCTCACAAAAAAGCGAGTTGAAGAAAGGAGCTCAGGGGCACTGTAATTCACAAACCTGCAGAGTTATAAATGACAGCTATCGTCCAAAAATATATTGAAGTAAGGCTGCCAAGAGGACTTGAAAGTGGTGCAGAATTGCACGAAACCGATTTCAGGAGGTAGACTGGAATTGCATGTAAAGCATAGGAAAAGAGGCAGAACGTCCACAACGATGCACTTGGCCAAAAAGGGCGTATGCGTTTTTTCCATTCTGGAAAAAACGCATACGCCCTTTTTGGCCAACCAAGAAAGCTTGCAAAGGAAATCTGCACTACAATGAAGTCTCACTGCCGCCCAGTCAAAAGGGCCATCTGAAAAATGTGTAAAATCCAGAAAGGCAGGACAGGCCATGGAGAACTGGGAGCCTTGTTATGCTGATGGGCGGGATGTCAATTGCCAACAGCCACTCTGGAGAAGTGTATGGTGTTTCCTGAAACATCTAAAAAACAAAGCAACAGAGCCTAGGGCACTTCCACTTATGGTCCTATAGCTTAGGGAAATTAAAATCAAAAAGACACAGCCACCCAAAAGTTTGGGACGGCTCTGTTTACAAGAACCTCGTTTATGGTACAAGTTCAATATCACAGAAAGCGAAAAATGGATACAGAAGTTGTGGTACTTACGTACAATGCAATATCACTCAGCAATGAAATCTATGTCATCAGGCCCGTAGCAGCATAATGAGTGGATTCAGGTACGATGATTCTAAGTGAAATAAGTCACACAGAAAAAGAAACATCATAAGATATCACCAATACACGGAATGTAAACTTGGCTACACAGGAACTGAATTACAAAACAGAACAGGGTCTCAAATGTAGAAAACCAACTTATGCTTGCTTAAGGGGAAAGGTGAGTTGGGGTGCTGCATGAAACCAGAGATTGAAATTAGCACAGATACCGTTCCATAAGCCAAATATGCAATAGACAAGAGCTACTCCTTGCTCAACGAAGTGGACTCAACACCCCATATTAAACGCCTAAGAATATACCTGACTAGAAATAATCTTAAAACCTACGGATTTATATGTCTCCGAAAGAGAATCAAGCGTGTGTACAGCGGCATAAACGCAGCAGTGATAGGATTGGTGAGGTTTGGTGAGCAAATGTAGACCCTTTGAAGTCATATTGCATGGTACCCATTCCATGGGTCTCAACTCTCCAAGTTTAAGGGATTCTTCCTTCAGCTAAAACATGCATGTGGAACACAGAGTATGATCCACCGTGTGATCAGGAAACGTGTTCAAATGTGTCTCACTTTTCGTCCCCTGGTACTCGGGTGTAACACTCCAGACGCTTTACTAACACTCTCTCCACTTGGAGAGTCAGTGCCTTTAACCTCCTGTATGGCCCAGTTTGCAATTTCTGCGGAAAATGTACAGCATTAGGGAGAACCAATGATAAACTAGCTGGAGGTGTCTGGACGGGCAAATTTAACTCTCATTTCCCACCAGGAAGAGGAATTAACCAAAGGCTCAGCGTGCCGTGCCGGATCCACACTAGGGCCTGAAGCAATCCTGCGGTGTTGCGGCCAGCTCACAAAAAAGCGAGTTGAAGAAAGGAGCTCAGGGGCACTGTAATTCACAAACCTGCAGAGTTATAAATGACAGCTATCGTCCAAAAATATATTGAAGTAAGGCTGCCAAGAGGACTTGAAAGTGGTGCAGAATTGCACGAAACCGATTTCAGGAGGTAGACTGGAATTGCATGTAAAGCATAGGAAAAGAGGCAGAACGTCCACAACGATGCACTTGGCCAAAAAGGGCGTATGCGTTTTTTCCATTCTGGAAAAAACGCATACGCCCTTTTTGGCCAACCAAGAAAGCTTGCAAAGGAAATCTGCACTACAATGAAGTCTCACTGCCGCCCAGTCAAAAGGGCCATCTGAAAAATGTGTAAAATCCAGAAAGGCAGGACAGGCCATGGAGAACTGGGAGCCTTGTTATGCTGATGGGCGGGATGTCAATTGCCAACAGCCACTCTGGAGAAGTGTATGGTGTTTCCTGAAACATCTAAAAAACAAAGCAACAGAGCCTAGGGCACTTCCACTTATGGTCCTATAGCTTAGGGAAATTAAAATCAAAAAGACACAGCCACCCAAAAGTTTGGGACGGCTCTGTTTACAAGAACCTCGTTTATGGTACAAGTTCAATATCACAGAAAGCGAAAAATGGATAAAGAAGTTGTGGTACTTACGTACAATGCAATATCACTCAGCAATGAAATCTATGTCATCAGGCCCGTAGCAGCATAATGAGTGGATTCAGGTACGATGATTCTAAGTGAAATAAGTCACACAGAAAAAGAAACATCATAAGATATCACCAATACTCGGAATGTAAACTTGGCTACAAAGGAACTGAATTACAAAACAGAACAGGGTCTCAAATGTAGAAAACCAACTTATGCTTGCTTAAGGGGAAAGGTGAGTTGGGGTGCTGCATGAAACCAGAGATTGAAATTAGCACAGATACCGTTCCATAAGCCAAATATGCAATAGACAAGAGCTACTCCTTGCTCAACGAAGTGGACTCAACACCCCATATTAAACGCCTAAGAATATACCTGACTAGAAATAATCTTAAAACCTACGGATTTATATGTCTCCGAAAGAGAATCAAGCGTGTGTACAGTGGTATAAACGCAGCAGTGATAGGATTGGTGAGGTTCGGTGAGCAAATGTAGACCCTTTGAAGTCATATTGCATGGTACCCATTCCATGGGTCTCAACTCTCCAAGTTTAAGGGATTCTTCCTTCAGCTAAAACATGCATGTGGAACACAGAGTATGATCCACCGTGTGATCAGGAAACGTGTTCAAATGTGTCTCACTTTTCGTCCCCTGGTACTCGGGTGCAACACTCCAGACGCTTTACTAACACTCTCTCCACTTGGAGAGTCAGTGCCTTTAACCTCCTGTATGGCCCAGTTTGCAATTTCTGCGGAAAATGTACAGCAATAGGGAGAACCAATGATAAACTAGCTGGAGGTGTCTGGACGGGCAAATTTAACTCTCATTTCCCACCAGGAAGAGGAATTAACCAAAGGCTCAGCGTGCCGTTCCGGATCCACACTAGGGCCTGAAGCAATCCTGCGGTGTTGCGGCCAGCTCACAAAAAAGCGAGTTGAAGAAAGGAGCTCAGGGGCACTGTAATTCACAAACCTGCAGAGTTATAAATGACAGCTATCGTCCAAAAATATATTGAAGTAAGGCTGCCAAGAGGACTTGAAAGTGGTGCAGAATTGCACGAAACCGATTTCAGGAGGTAGACTGGAATTGCATGTAAAGCATAGGAAAAGAGGCAGAACGTCCACAACGATGCACTTGGCCAAAAAGGGCATATGCGTTTTTTCCTGAATATATTCAGGAAAAAACGCATACGCCCTTTTTGGCCAACCAAGCAAGCTTGCAAAGGAAATCTGCACTACAATGAAGTCTCACTGCCCCCCGGTCAAAAGGGACATATGGAAAAAGTGTAAAATCCAGAAAGGCAGGACAGGCCATGAAGAACTGGGAGCCTTGTTATGCTGATGGGCGGGATGTAAATTGCCAACAGCCACTCTGGAGAAGTGTATGGTGTTTCCTGAAACATCTAAAAAACTAAGCAACAGAGCCTAGGGCACTTCCACTTATGGTCCTATAGCTTAGGGCAATTAAAATCAAAGAGACACAGCCACCCCAAAGTTTGGGACGGCTCTGTTTACAAGAATCTTGTTTACGGTACAAGTTCAATATCACAAAAGCGAAAAATGGATAAAGAAGTTGTGGTACTTACGTACAATGCAATATCACTCAGCAATGAAATCTATGTCATCAGGCCCGTAGCAGCATAATGAGTGGATTCAGGTACGATGATTCTAAGTGAAATAAGTCACACAGAAAGAGAAACATCATAAGATATCACTACTACACGGAATGTAAACTTGGCTACACAGGATCTGAATTACAAAACAGAACAGGGTCTCAAATGTAGAAAACCAACTTATGCTTGCTTAAGGGGAAAGGTGAGTTGGGGTGCTGCATGAAACCAGAGATTGAAATTAGCACAGATACCGTTCCATAAGCCAAATATGCAATAGACAAGAGCTACTCCTTGCTGAACGAAGTGGACTCAACACCCCATATTAAACGCCTAAGAATATACCTGACTAGTAAGAATATTAAAACCTACGGATTTATATGTCTCCGAAAGAGAATCAAGCGTGTGTACAGCGGCATAAACGCAGCAGTGATAGGATTGGTGAGGTTCGGTGAGCAAATGCAGACCCTTTGAAGTCATATTGCATGGTACCCATTCCATGGGTCTCAACTCTCCAAGGTTAAGGGATTCTTCCTTCAGCTAAAACATGCATGTGGAACACAGAGTATGATCCACCGTGTGATCAGGAAACGTGTTCAAATGTGTCTCAGTTTCCGTCCCCTGGTACTCGGGTGCAACACTCCAGACACTTTACTAACACTCTCTCCACTTGGAGAGTCAGTGCCTTTAACCTCCTGTATGGCCCAGTTTGCAATTTCTGCGGAAAATGTACAGGAATAGGGAGAACCAATGATAAACTAGCTGGAGGTGTCTGGACGGGCAAATTTAACTCTCATTTCCCACCAGGAAGAGGAATTAACCAAAGGCTCAGCGTGCCGTTCCGGATCCACACTAGGGCCTGAAGCAATCCTGCGGTGTTGCGGCCAGCTCACAAGAAAGCGAGTTGAAGAAAGGAGCTCAGGGGCACTGTAATTCACAAACCTGCAGAGTTATAAATGACAGCTATCGTCCAAAAATATATTGAAGTAAGGCTGCCAAGAGGACTTGAAAGTGGTGCAGAGTTGCACGAAACCGATTTCAGGAGGTAGACTGGAATTGCATGTAAAGCATAGGAAAAGAGGCAGAACGTCCACAACAATGCACTTGGCCAAAAAGGGCGTATGCGTTTTTTCCTGAATATATTCAGGAAAAAACGCATACGCCCTTTTTGGCCAACCAAGCAAGCTTGCAAAGGAAATCTGCACTACAATGAAGTCTCACTGCCCCCCGGTCAAAAGGGACATATGAAAAAAGTGTAAAATCCAGAAAGGCAGGACAGGCCATGAAGAACTGGGAGCCTTCTTATGCTGATGGGCGGGATGTAAATTGCCAACAGCCACTCTGGAGAAGTGTATGGTGTTTCCTGAAACATCTAAAAAACTAAGCAACAGAGCCTAGGGCACTTCCACTTATGGTCCTATAGCTTAGGGCAATTAAAATCAAAGAGACACAGCCACCCCAAAGTTTGGGACGGCTCTGTTTACAAGAATCTTGTTTACGGTACAAGTTCAATATCACAAAAGCGAAAAATGGATAAAGAAGTTGTGGTACTTACGTACAATGCAATATCACTCAGCAATGAAATCTATGTCATCAGGCCCGTAGCAGCATAATGAGTGGATTCAGGTACGATGATTCTAAGTGAAATAAGTCACACAGAAAGAGAAACATCATAAGATATCACTACTACACGGAATGTAAACTTGGCTACACAGGATCTGAATTACAAAACAGAACAGGGTCTCAAATGTAGAAAACCAACTTATGCTTGCTTAAGGGGAAAGGTGAGTTGGGGTGCTGCATGAAACCAGAGATTGAAATTAGCACAGATACCGTTCCATAAGCCAAATATGCAATAGACAAGAGCTACTCCTTGCTGAACGAAGTGGACTCAACACCCCATATTAAACGCCTAAGAATATACCTGACTAGAAATAATCTTAAAACCTTTGGATTTATATGTCTCCGAAAGAGAATCAAGCGTGTGTACAGCGGCATAAACGCAGCAGTGATAGGATTGGTGAGGTTCGGTGAGCAAATGCAGACCCTATGAAATCATATTGCATGGTACCCATTCCATGGGTCTCAACTCTCCAGGTTTAAGGGATTCTTCCTTCAGCTAAAACATGCATGTGGAACACAGAGTATGATCCACCGTGTGATCAGGAAACGTGTTCAAATGTGTCTCAGTTTTCGTCCCCTGGTACTCGGGTGCAACACTCCAGACGCTTTACTAACACTCTCCCCACTTGGAGAGTCAGTGCCTTTAACCTCCTGTATGGCCCAGTTTGCAATTTCTGCGGAAAATGTACAGGAATAGGGAGAACCAATGAGAAACTAGCTGGAGGTGTCTGGACGGGCAAATTTAATTCTCATTTCACACCAGAAAGAGGAATTAACCAAAGGCTCAGCATGCCGTGCCAGAACCACACTAGGGCCTGAAGCAATCCTGCGGTGTTGCGGCCAGCTCACAAGAAAGCGAGTTGAAGAAAGGAGCTCAGGGGCACTGTAATTCACAAACCTGCAGAGTTATTAATGACAGCTATCGTCCAAAAATATATTGAAGTAAGGCTGCCAAGAGGACTTGAAAGCGGGGCAGAATTGCAGGAAACCGATTTCAGGAGGTAGACGGGAATTGCATGTAAAGCATAGGAAAAGAGGCAGAACGTCCACAATGATGCACTTGGCCAAAAAGGGCGTATGTGTTCTTTCCTGAATATATTCAGGAAAAAACGCATACGCCCTTTTTGGCCAACCAAGCAGGCTTGCAAAGGAAATCTACACTACAATGAAGTCTCACTGCCCCCCGGTCAAAAGGGCCATCTGAAAAAAGTGTAATATCCAGAAAGGCAGGACAGGCCATGGAGAACTGGGAGCCTTGTTATGCTGATGGGCGGGATGTAAATTGCCAACAGCCACTCTGGAGAAGTGTATGGTGTTTCCTGAAACATCTAAAAAACAAAGCAACAGAGCCTAGGGCACTTCCACTTATGGTCCTATAGCTTAGGGAAATTAAAATCAAAAAGACACAGCCTCCCCAAACTTTGGGAAGGCTCTGTTTACAAGAACCTCGTTTACGGTACAAGTTCAATATCACAGAAAGCGAAAAATGGATACAGAAGTTGTGGTACTTACGTACAATGCAATATCACTCAGCAATGAAATCTATGTCATCAGGCCCGTAGCAGCATAATGAGTGGATTCAGGTATGATGAGTCTAAGTGAAATAAGTCACACAGAAAAAGAAACATCATAAGATATCACTACTACACGGAATGTAAACTTGGCTACACAGGAACTGAATTACAAAACAGAACAGGGTCTCAAATGTAGAAAACCATCTTATGCTTGCTTAAGGGGAAAGGTGAGTTGGGGTCCTGCATGAAACCAGAGATTGAAATTAGCACAGATACCGTTCCATAAGCCAAATATGTAATAGACAAGAGCTACTCCTTGCTCAACGAAGTGGATTCAACACCCCATATTAAACGCTTAAGAATACACCTGACTAGAAATAATCTTAAAAACTACGGATTTATATGTCTCCGAAAGAGAATCAAGCGTGTGTACAGCGGCATAAACGCAGCAGTGATAGGATTGGTGAGGTTCAGTGAGCAAATGCAGACCCTTTGAAGTCATATTGCATGGTACCCATTCCATGGTTCTCAACTCTCCAAGTTTAAGGGATTCTTCCTTCAGCTAAAACATGCATGTGGAACACAGAGTATGATCCACCGTGTGATCAGGAAACGTGTTCAAATGTGTCTCAGTTTTCGTCCCCTGGTACTCGGGTGCAACACTCCAGACGCTTTACTAACACTCTCCCCACTTGGAGAGTCAGTGCCTTTAACCTCCTGTATGGCCCAGTTTGCAATTTCTGCGGAAAATGTACAGGAATAGGGAGAACCAATGAGAAACTAGCTGGAGGTGTCTGGACGGGCAAATTTAACTCTCATTTCCGACCAGAAAGAGGAATTAACCAAAGGCTCAGCATGCCGTGCCGGAACCACACTAGGGCCTGAAGCAATCCTGCGGTGTTGCGGCCAGCTCACAAGAAAGCGAGTTGAAGAAAGGAGCTCAGGGGCACTGTAATTCACAAACCTGCAGAGTTATAAATGACAGCTATCGTCCAAAAATATATTGAAGTAAGGCTGCCAAGAGGACTTGAAAGCGGGGCAGAATTGCAGGAAACCGATTTCAGGAGGTAGACGGGAATTGCATGTAAAGCATAGGAAAAGAGGCAGAACGTCCACAATGATGCACTTGGCCAAAAAGGGCGTATGTGTTCTTTCCTGAATATATTCAGGAAAAAACGCATACGCCCTTTTTGGCCAACCAAGCAGGCTTGCAAAGGAAATCTACACTACAATGAAGTCTCACTGCCCCCCAGTCAAAAGGGCCATCTGAAGAAAGTGTAATATCCAGAAAGGCAGGACAGGCCATGGAGAACTGGGAGCCTTGTTATGCTGATGGGCGGGATGTAAATTGCCAACAGCCACTCTGGAGAAGTGTATGGTGTTTCCTGAAACATCTAAAAAACAAAGCAACAGAGCCTAGGGCACTTCCACTTATGGTCCTATAGCTTAGGGAAATTAAAATCAAAAAGACACAGCCTCCCCAAACTTTGGGACGGCTCTGTTTACAAGAACCTCGTTTACTGTACAAGTTCAATATCACAGAAAGCGAAAAATGGATACAGAAGTTGTGGTACTTACGTACAATGCAATATCACTCAGCAATGAAATCTATGTCATCAGGCCCGTAGCAGCATAATGAGTGGATTCAGGTACGATGATTCTAAGTGAAATAAGTCACACAGAAAAAGAAACATCATAAGATATCACCAATACACGGAATGTAAACTTGTCTACACAGGAACTGAATTACAAAACAGAACAGGGTCTCAAATGTAGAAAACCAACTTATGCTTGCTTAAGGGGAAAGCTGAGTTGGGGTGCTGCATGAAACCAGAGATTGAAATTAGCACAGATACCGTTCCATAAGCCAAATATGCAATAGACAAGAGCTACTCCTTGCTCAACGAAGTGGACTCAACACCCCATATTAAACGCCTAAGAATATACCTGACTAGAAATAATCTTAAAACCTACGGATTTATATGTCTCCGAAAGAGAATCAAGCGTGTGTACAGCGGCATAAACGCAGCAGTGATAGGATTGGTGAGGTTCGGTGAGCAAATGTAGACCCTTTGAAGTCATATTGCATGGTACCCATTCCATGGGTCTCAACTCTCCAAGTTTAAGGGATTCTTCCTTCAGCTAAAACATGCATGTGGAACACAGAGTATGATCCACCGTGTGATCAGGAAACGTGTTCAAATGTGTCTCACTTTTCGTCCCCTGGTACTCGGGTGCAACACTCCAGACGCTTTACTAACACTCTCTCCACTTGGAGAGTCAGTGCCTTTAACCTCCTGTATGGCCCAGTTTGCAATTTCTGCGGAAAATGTACAGCAATAGGGAGAACCAATGATAAACTAGCTGGAGGTGTCTGGACGGGCAAATTTAACTCTCATTTCCCACCAGGAAGAGGAATTAACCAAAGGCTCAGCGTGCCGTGCCGGATCCACACTAGGGCCTGAAGCAATCCTGCGGTGTTGCGGCCAGCTCACAAAAAAGCGAGTTGAAGAAAGGAGCTCAGGGGCACTGTAATTCACAAACCTGCAGAGTTATAAATGACAGCTATCGTCCAAAAATATATTGAAGTAAGGCTGCCAAGAGGACTTGAAAGTGGTGCAGAATTGCACGAAACCGATTTCAGGAGGTAGACTGGAATTGCATATAAAGCATAGGAAAAGAGGCAGAACGTCCACAACGATGCACTTGGCCAAAAACGGCGTATGCGTTTTTTCCATTCTGGAAAAAACGCATACGCCCTTTTTGGCCAACCAAGAAAGCTTGCAAAGGAAATCTGCACTACAATGAAGTCTCACTGCCGCCCAGTCAAAAGGGCCATCTGAAAAATGTGTAAAATCCAGAAAGGCAGGACAGGCCATGGAGAACTGGGAGCCTTGTTATGCTGATGGGCGGGATGTCAATTGCCAACAGCCACTCTGGAGAAGTGTATGGTGTTTCCTGAAACATCTAAAAAACAAAGCAACAGAGCCTAGGGCACTTCCACTTATGGTCCTATAGCTTAGGGAAATTAAAATCAAAAAGACACAGCCACCCAAAAGTTTGGGACGGCTCTGTTTACAAGAACCTCGTTTATGGTACAAGTTCAATATCACAGAAAGCGAAAAATGGATAAAGAAGTTGTGGTACTTACGTACAATGCAATATCACTCAGCAATGAAATCTATGTCATCAGGCCCGTAGCAGCATAATGAGTGGATTCAGGTACGATGATTCTAAGTGAAATAAGTCACACAGAAAAAGAAACATCATAAGATATCACCAATACACGGAATGTAAACTTGGCTACACAGGAACTGAATTACAAAACAGAACAGGGTCTCAAATGTAGAAAACCAACTTATGCTTGCTTAAGGGGAAAGGTGAGTTGGGGTGCTGCATGAAACCAGAGATTGAAATTAGCACAGATACCGTTCCATAAGCCAAATATGCAATAGACAAGAGCTACTCCTTGCTGAACGAAGTGGACTCAACACCCCATATTAAACGCCTAAGAATATACCTGACTAGAAATAATCTTAAAACCTACGGATTTATATGTCTCCGAAAGAGAATCAAGCGTGTGTACAGCGGCATAAACGCAGCAGTGATAGGATTGGTGAGGTTCGGTGAGCAAATGTAGACCCTTTGAAGTCATATTGCATGGTACCCATTCCATGGGTCTCAACTCTCCAAGTTTAAGGGATTCTTCCTTCAGCTAAAACATGCATGTGGAACACAGAGTATGATCCACCGTGTGATCAGGAAACGTGTTCAAATGTGTCTCACTTTTCGTCCCCTGGTACTCGGGTGCAACACTCCAGACGCTTTACTAACACTCTCCCCACTTGGAGAGTCAGTGCCTTTAACCTCCTGTATGGCCCAGTTTGCAATTTCTGCGGAAAATGTACAGGAATAGGGAGAACCAATGAGAAACTAGCTGGAGGTGTCTGGACGGGCAAATTTAATTCTCATTTCACACCAGAAAGAGGAATTAACCAAAGGCTCAGCATGCCGTGCCAGAACCACACTAGGGCCTGAAGCAATCCTGCGGTGTTGCGGCCAGCTCACAAGAAAGCGAGTTGAAGAAAGGAGCTCAGGGGCACTGTAATTCACAAACCTGCAGAGTTATTAATGACAGCTATCGTCCAAAAATATATTGAAGTAAGGCTGCCAAGAGGACTTGAAAGCGGGGCAGAATTGCAGGAAACCGATTTCAGGAGGTAGACGGGAATTGCATGTAAAGCATAGGAAAAGAGGCAGAACGTCCACAATGATGCACTTGGCCAAAAAGGGCGTATGTGTTCTTTCCTGAATATATTCAGGAAAAAACGCATACGCCCTTTTTGGCCAACCAAGCAGGCTTGCAAAGGAAATCTACACTACAATGAAGTCTCACTGCCCCCCGGTCAAAAGGGCCATCTGAAAAAAGTGTAATATCCAGAAAGGCAGGACAGGCCATGGAGAACTGGGAGCCTTGTTATGCTGATGGGCGGGATGTAAATTGCCAACAGCCACTCTGGAGAAGTGTATGGTGTTTCCTGAAACATCTAAAAAACAAAGCAACAGAGCCTAGGGCACTTCCACTTATGGTCCTATAGCTTAGGGAAATTAAAATCAAAAAGACACAGCCTCCCCAAACTTTGGGAAGGCTCTGTTTACAAGAACCTCGTTTACGGTACAAGTTCAATATCACAGAAAGCGAAAAATGGATACAGAAGTTGTGGTACTTACGTACAATGCAATATCACTCAGCAATGAAATCTATGTCATCAGGCCCGTAGCAGCATAATGAGTGGATTCAGGTATGATGAGTCTAAGTGAAATAAGTCACACAGAAAAAGAAACATCATAAGATATCACTACTACACGGAATGTAAACTTGGCTACACAGGAACTGAATTACAAAACAGAACAGGGTCTCAAATGTAGAAAACCATCTTATGCTTGCTTAAGGGGAAAGGTGAGTTGGGGTCCTGCATGAAACCAGAGATTGAAATTAGCACAGATACCGTTCCATAAGCCAAATATGTAATAGACAAGAGCTACTCCTTGCTCAACGAAGTGGATTCAACACCCCATATTAAACGCTTAAGAATACACCTGACTAGAAATAATCTTAAAAACTACGGATTTATATGTCTCCGAAAGAGAATCAAGCGTGTGTACAGCGGCATAAACGCAGCAGTGATAGGATTGGTGAGGTTCAGTGAGCAAATGCAGACCCTTTGAAGTCATATTGCATGGTACCCATTCCATGGTTCTCAACTCTCCAAGTTTAAGGGATTCTTCCTTCAGCTAAAACATGCATGTGGAACACAGAGTATGATCCACCGTGTGATCAGGAAACGTGTTCAAATGTGTCTCAGTTTTCGTCCCCTGGTACTCGGGTGCAACACTCCAGACGCTTTACTAACACTCTCCCCACTTGGAGAGTCAGTGCCTTTAACCTCCTGTATGGCCCAGTTTGCAATTTCTGCGGAAAATGTACAGGAATAGGGAGAACCAATGAGAAACTAGCTGGAGGTGTCTGGACGGGCAAATTTAACTCTCATTTCCGACCAGAAAGAGGAATTAACCAAAGGCTCAGCATGCCGTGCCGGAACCACACTAGGGCCTGAAGCAATCCTGCGGTGTTGCGGCCAGCTCACAAGAAAGCGAGTTGAAGAAAGGAGCTCAGGGGCACTGTAATTCACAAACCTGCAGAGTTATAAATGACAGCTATCGTCCAAAAATATATTGAAGTAAGGCTGCCAAGAGGACTTGAAAGCGGGGCAGAATTGCAGGAAACCGATTTCAGGAGGTAGACGGGAATTGCATGTAAAGCATAGGAAAAGAGGCAGAACGTCCACAATGATGCACTTGGCCAAAAAGGGCGTATGTGTTCTTTCCTGAATATATTCAGGAAAAAACGCATACGCCCTTTTTGGCCAACCAAGCAGGCTTGCAAAGGAAATCTACACTACAATGAAGTCTCACTGCCCCCCAGTCAAAAGGGCCATCTGAAGAAAGTGTAATATCCAGAAAGGCAGGACAGGCCATGGAGAACTGGGAGCGTTGTTATGCTGATGGGCGGGATGTAAATTGCCAACAGCCACTCTGGAGAAGTGTATGGTGTTTCCTGAAACATCTAAAAAACAAAGCAACAGAGCCTAGGGCACTTCCACTTATGGTCCTATAGCTTAGGGAAATTAAAATCAAAAAGACACAGCCTCCCCAAACTTTGGGACGGCTCTGTTTACAAGAACCTCGTTTACTGTACAAGTTCAATATCACAGAAAGCGAAAAATGGATACAGAAGTTGTGGTACTTACGTACAATGCAATATCACTCAGCAATGAAATCTATGTCATCAGGCCCGTAGCAGCATAATGAGTGGATTCAGGTACGATGATTCTAAGTGAAATAAGTCACACAGAAAAAGAAACATCATAAGATATCACCAATACACGGAATGTAAACTTGTCTACACAGGAACTGAATTACAAAACAGAACAGGGTCTCAAATGTAGAAAACCAACTTATGCTTGCTTAAGGGGAAAGCTGAGTTGGGGTGCTGCATGAAACCAGAGATTGAAATTAGCACAGATACCGTTCCATAAGCCAAATATGCAATAGACAAGAGCTACTCCTTGCTCAACGAAGTGGACTCAACACCCCATATTAAACGCCTAAGAATATACCTGACTAGAAATAATCTTAAAACCTACGGATTTATATGTCTCCGAAAGAGAATCAAGCGTGTGTACAGCGGCATAAACGCAGCAGTGATAGGATTGGTGAGGTTCGGTGAGCAAATGTAGACCCTTTGAAGTCATATTGCATGGTACCCATTCCATGGGTCTCAACTCTCCAAGTTTAAGGGATTCTTCCTTCAGCTAAAACATGCATGTGGAACACAGAGTATGATCCACCGTGTGATCAGGAAACGTGTTCAAATGTGTCTCACTTTTCGTCCCCTGGTACTCGGGTGCAACACTCCAGACGCTTTACTAACACTCTCTCCACTTGGAGAGTCAGTGCCTTTAACCTCCTGTATGGCCCAGTTTGCAATTTCTGCGGAAAATGTACAGCAATAGGGAGAACCAATGATAAACTAGCTGGAGGTGTCTGGACGGGCAAATTTAACTCTCATTTCCCACCAGGAAGAGGAATTAACCAAAGGCTCAGCGTGCCGTGCCGGATCCACACTAGGGCCTGAAGCAATCCTGCGGTGTTGCGGCCAGCTCACAAAAAAGCGAGTTGAAGAAAGGAGCTCAGGGGCACTGTAATTCACAAACCTGCAGAGTTATAAATGACAGCTATCGTCCAAAAATATATTGAAGTAAGGCTGCCAAGAGGACTTGAAAGTGGTGCAGAATTGCACGAAACCGATTTCAGGAGGTAGACTGGAATTGCATATAAAGCATAGGAAAAGAGGCAGAACGTCCACAACGATGCACTTGGCCAAAAAGGGCGTATGCGTTTTTTCCATTCTGGAAAAAACGCATACGCCCTTTTTGGCCAACCAAGAAAGCTTGCAAAGGAAATCTGCACTACAATGAAGTCTCACTGCCGCCCAGTCAAAAGGGCCATCTGAAAAATGTGTAAAATCCAGAAAGGCAGGACAGGCCATGGAGAACTGGGAGCCTTGTTATGCTGATGGGCGGGATGTCAATTGCCAACAGCCACTCTGGAGAAGTGTATGGTGTTTCCTGAAACATCTAAAAAACAAAGCAACAGAGCCTAGGGCACTTCCACTTATGGTCCTATAGCTTAGGGAAATTAAAATCAAAAAGACACAGCCACCCAAAAGTTTGGGACGGCTCTGTTTACAAGAACCTCGTTTATGGTACAAGTTCAATATCACAGAAAGCGAAAAATGGATAAAGAAGTTGTGGTACTTACGTACAATGCAATATCACTCAGCAATGAAATCTATGTCATCAGGCCCGTAGCAGCATAATGAGTGGATTCAGGTACGATGATTCTAAGTGAAATAAGTCACACAGAAAAAGAAACATCATAAGATATCACCAATACACGGAATGTAAACTTGGCTACACAGGAACTGAATTACAAAACAGAACAGGGTCTCAAATGTAGAAAACCAACTTATGCTTGCTTAAGGGGAAAGGTGAGTTGGGGTGCTGCATGAAACCAGAGATTGAAATTAGCACAGATACCGTTCCATAAGCCAAATATGCAATAGACAAGAGCTACTCCTTGCTGAACGAAGTGGACTCAACACCCCATATTAAACGCCTAAGAATATACCTGACTAGAAATAATCTTAAAACCTACGGATTTATATGTCTCCGAAAGAGAATCAAGCGTGTGTACAGCGGCATAAACGCAGCAGTGATAGGATTGGTGAGGTTCGGTGAGCAAATGTAGACCCTTTGAAGTCATATTGCATGGTACCCATTCCATGGGTCTCAACTCTCCAAGTTTAAGGGATTCTTCCTTCAGCTAAAACATGCATGTGGAACACAGAGTATGATCCACCGTGTGATCAGGAAACGTGTTCAAATGTGTCTCACTTTTCGTCCCCTGGTACTCGGGTGCAACACTCCAGACGCTTTACTAACACTCTCTCCACTTGGAGAGTCAGTGCCTTTAACCTCCTGTATGGCCCAGTTTGCAATTTCTGCGGAAAATGTACAGCAATAGGGAGAACCAATGATAAACTAGCTGGAGGTGTCTGGACGGGCAAATTTAACTCTCATTTCCCACCAGGAAGAGGAATTAACCAAAGGCTCAGCGTGCCGTGCCGGATCCACACTAGGGCCTGAAGCAATCCTGCGGTGTTGCGGCCAGCTCACAAAAAAGCGAGTTGAAGAAAGGAGCTCAGGGGCACTGTAATTCACAAACCTGCAGAGTTATAAATGACAGCTATCGTCCAAAAATATATTGAAGTAAGGCTGCCAAGAGGACTTGAAAGTGGTGCAGAATTGCACGAAACCGATTTCAGGAGGTAGACTGGAATTGCATGTAAAGCATAGGAAAAGAGGCAGAACGTCCACAACGATGCACTTGGCCAAAAAGGGCGTATGCGTTTTTTCCATTCTGGAAAAAACGCATACGCCCTTTTTGGCCAACCAAGAAAGCTTGCAAAGGAAATCTGCACTACAATGAAGTCTCACTGCCGCCCAGTCAAAAGGGCCATCTGAAAAATGTGTAAAATCCAGAAAGGCAGGACAGGCCATGGAGAACTGGGAGCCTTGTTATGCTGATGGGCGGGATGTCAATTGCCAACAGCCACTCTGGAGAAGTGTATGGTGTTTCCTGAAACATCTAAAAAACAAAGCAACAGAGCCTAGGGCACTTCCACTTATGGTCCTATAGCTTAGGGAAATTAAAATCAAAAAGACACAGCCACCCAAAAGTTTGGGACGGCTCTGTTTACAAGAACCTCGTTTATGGTACAAGTTCAATATCACAGAAAGCGAAAAATGGATACAGAAGTTGTGGTACTTACGTACAATGCAATATCACTCAGCAATGAAATCTATGTCATCAGGCCCGTAGCAGCATAATGAGTGGATTCAGGTACGATGATTCTAAGTGAAATAAGTCACACAGAAAAAGAAACATCATAAGATATCACCAATACACGGAATGTAAACTTGGCTACACAGGAACTGAATTACAAAACAGAACAGGATCTCAAATGTAGAAAACCAACTTATGCTTGCTTAAGGGGAAAGGTGAGTTGGGGTGCTGCATGAAACCAGAGATTGAAATTAGCACAGATACCGTTCCATAAGCCAAATATGCAATAGACAAGAGCTACTCCTTGCTCAACGAAGTGGACTCAACACCCCATATTAAACGCCTAAGAATATACCTGACTAGAAATAATCTTAAAACCTACGGATTTATATGTCTCCGAAAGAGAATCAAGCGTGTGTACAGCGGCATAAACGCAGCAGTGATAGGATTGGTGAGGTTCGGTGAGCAAATGTAGACCCTTTGAAGTCATATTGCATGGTACCCATTCCATGGGTCTCAACTCTCCAAGTTTAAGGGATTCTTCCTTCAGCTAAAACATGCATGTGGAACACAGAGTATGATCCACCGTGTGATCAGGAAACGTGTTCAAATGTGTCTCACTTTTCGTCCCCTGGTACTCGGGTGTAACACTCCAGACGCTTTACTAACACTCTCTCCACTTGGAGAGTCAGTGCCTTTAACCTCCTGTATGGCCCAGTTTGCAATTTCTGCGGAAAATGTACAGCATTAGGGAGAACCAATGATAAACTAGCTGGAGGTGTCTGGACGGGCAAATTTAACTCTCATTTCCCACCAGGAAGAGGAATTAACCAAAGGCTCAGCGTGCCGTGCCGGATCCACACTAGGGCCTGAAGCAATCCTGCGGTGTTGCGGCCAGCTCACAAAAAAGCGAGTTGAAGAAAGGAGCTCAGGGGCACTGTAATTCACAAACCTGCAGAGTTATAAATGACAGCTATCGTCCAAAAATATATTGAAGTAAGGCTGCCAAGAGGACTTGAAAGTGGTGCAGAATTGCACGAAACCGATTTCAGGAGGTAGACTGGAATTGCATGTAAAGCATAGGAAAAGAGGCAGAACGTCCACAACGATGCACTTGGCCAAAAAGGGCGTATGCGTTTTTTCCATTCTGGAAAAAACGCATACGCCCTTTTTGGCCAACCAAGAAAGCTTGCAAAGGAAATCTGCACTACAATGAAGTCTCACTGCCGCCCAGTCAAAAGGGCCATCTGAAAAATGTGTAAAATCCAGAAAGGCAGGACAGGCCATGGAGAACTGGGAGCCTTGTTATGCTGATGGGCGGGATGTCAATTGCCAACAGCCACTCTGGAGAAGTGTATGGTGTTTCCTGAAACATCTAAAAAACAAAGCAACAGAGCCTAGGGCACTTCCACTTATGGTCCTATAGCTTAGGGAAATTAAAATCAAAAAGACACAGCCACCCAAAAGTTTGGGACGGCTCTGTTTACAAGAACCTCGTTTATGGTACAAGTTCAATATCACAGAAAGCGAAAAATGGATAAAGAAGTTGTGGTACTTACGTACAATGCAATATCACTCAGCAATGAAATCTATGTCATCAGGCCCGTAGCAGCATAATGAGTGGATTCAGGTACGATGATTCTAAGTGAAATAAGTCACACAGAAAAAGAAACATCATAAGATATCACCAATACTCGGAATGTAAACTTGGCTACAAAGGAACTGAATTACAAAACAGAACAGGGTCTCAAATGTAGAAAACCAACTTATGCTTGCTTAAGGGGAAAGGTGAGTTGGGGTGCTGCATGAAACCAGAGATTGAAATTAGCACAGATACCGTTCCATAAGCCAAATATGCAATAGACAAGAGCTACTCCTTGCTCAACGAAGTGGACTCAACACCCCATATTAAACGCCTAAGAATATACCTGACTAGAAATAATCTTAAAACCTACGGATTTATATGTCTCCGAAAGAGAATCAAGCGTGTGTACAGTGGTATAAACGCAGCAGTGATAGGATTGGTGAGGTTCGGTGAGCAAATGTAGACCCTTTGAAGTCATATTGCATGGTACCCATTCCATGGGTCTCAACTCTCCAAGTTTAAGGGATTCTTCCTTCAGCTAAAACATGCATGTGGAACACAGAGTATGATCCACCGTGTGATCAGGAAACGTGTTCAAATGTGTCTCACTTTTCGTCCCCTGGTACTCGGGTGCAACACTCCAGACGCTTTACTAACACTCTCTCCACTTGGAGAGTCAGTGCCTTTAACCTCCTGTATGGCCCAGTTTGCAATTTCTGCGGAAAATGTACAGCAATAGGGAGAACCAATGATAAACTAGCTGGAGGTGTCTGGACGGGCAAATTTAACTCTCATTTCCCACCAGGAAGAGGAATTAACCAAAGGCTCAGCGTGCCGTGCCGGATCCACACTAGGGCCTGAAGCAATCCTGCGGTGTTGCGGCCAGCTCACAAAAAAGCGAGTTGAAGAAAGGAGCTCAGGGGCACTGTAATTCACAAACCTGCAGAGTTATAAATGACAGCTATCGTCCAAAAATATATTGAAGTAAGGCTGCCAAGAGGACTTGAAAGTGGTGCAGAATTGCACGAAACCGATTTCAGGAGGTAGACTGGAATTGCATGTAAAGCATAGGAAAAGAGGCAGAACGTCCACAACGATGCACTTGGCCAAAAAGGGCGTATGCGTTTTTTCCATTCTGGAAAAAACGCATACGCCCTTTTTGGCCAACCAAGAAAGCTTGCAAAGGAAATCTGCACTACAATGAAGTCTCACTGCCGCCCAGTCAAAAGGGCCATCTGAAAAATGTGTAAAATCCAGAAAGGCAGGACAGGCCATGGAGAACTGGGAGCCTTGTTATGCTGATGGGCGGGATGTCAATTGCCAACAGCCACTCTGGAGAAGTGTATGGTGTTTCCTGAAACATCTAAAAAACAAAGCAACAGAGCCTAGGGCACTTCCACTTATGGTCCTATAGCTTAGGGAAATTAAAATCAAAAAGACACAGCCACCCAAAAGTTTGGGACGGCTCTGTTTACAAGAACCTCGTTTATGGTACAAGTTCAATATCACAGAAAGCGAAAAATGGATAAAGAAGTTGTGGTACTTACGTACAATGCAATATCACTCAGCAATGAAATCTATGTCATCAGGCCCGTAGCAGCATAATGAGTGGATTCAGGTACGATGATTCTAAGTGAAATAAGTCACACAGAAAAAGAAACATCATAAGATATCACCAATACACGGAATGTAAACTTGGCTACACAGGAACTGAATTACAAAACAGAACAGGGTCTCAAATGTAGAAAACCAACTTATGCTTGCTTAAGGGGAAAGGTGAGTTGGGGTGCTGCATGAAACCAGAGATTGAAATTAGCACAGATACCGTTCCATAAGCCAAATATGCAATAGACAAGAGCTACTCCTTGCTCAACGAAGTGGACTCAACACCCCATATTAAACGCCTAAGAATATACCTGACTAGAAATAATCTTAAAACCTATGGATTTATATGTCTCCGAAAGAGAATCAAGCGTGTGTACAGCGGCATAAACGCAGCAGTGATAGGATTGGTGAGGTTCGGTGAGCAAATGCAGACCCTTTGAAGTCATATTGCATGGTACCCATTCCATGGGTCTCAACTCTCCAAGTTTAAGGGATTCTTCCTTCAGCTAAAACATGCATGTGGAACACAGAATATGATCCACCATGTGATCAGGTAACGTGTTCAAATGTGTCTCAGTTTTTGTCCCCTCGTACTCGGGTGCAACATTCAAGACGCTTTACTAACACTCTCCCCACTTGGAGAGTCAGTGTCTTTAAACTCCTGTTTGGCCCAGTTTGCAATTTCTGCGGAAAATGTACAGGAATAGGGAGAACCAATGAGAAACTAGCTGGAGGTGTCTGGACGGGCAAATTTAACTCTCATTTCCGACCAGAAAGAGGAATTAACCAAAGGCTCAGCATGCCGTGCCAGAACCACACTAGGGCCTGAAGCAATCCTGCGGTGTTGCGGCCAGCTCACAAGAAAGCGAGTTGAAGAAAGGAGCTCAGGGGCACTGTAATTCACAAACCTGCAGAGTTATAAATGACAGGTATCGTCCAAAAATATATTGAAGTAAGGCTGCCAAGAGGACTTGAAAGCGGGGCAGAATTGCAGGAAACCAATTTCAGGAGGTAGACGGGAATTGCATGTAAAGCATAGGAAAAGAGGCAGAACGTCCACAATGATGCACTTGGCCAAAAAGGGCGTATGTGTTCTTTCCTGAATATATTCAGGAAAAAACGCATATGCCCTTTTTCGCCAACCAAGCAGGCTTGCAAAGGAAATCTACACTACAATGAAGTCTCACTGCCCCCCGGTCAAAAGGGCCATCTGAAGAAAGTGTAATATCCAGAAAGGCAGGACTTGGCATGGAGAACTGGGAGCCTTGTTATGCTGATGGGTGGGATGTAAATTGCCAACAGCCACTCTGGAGAAGTGTATGGTGTTTCCTGAAACATCTAAAAAACAAAGCAACAGAGCCTAGGGCACTTCCACTTATGGTCCTATAGCTTAGGGAAATTAAACTCAAAAAGACACAGCCTCCCCAAACTTTGGGACGGCTCTGTTTACAAGAACCTCGTTTACTGTACAAGTTCAATATCACAGAAAGCGAAAAATGGATATAGAAGTTGTGGTACTTACGTACAATGCAATATCACTCAGCAATGAAATCTATGTCATCAGGCCCGTAGCAGCATAATGAGTGGATTCAGGTATGATGATTCTAAGTGAAATAAGTCACACAGAAAAAGAAACATCATAAGATATCAGTACTACACGGAATGTAAACTTGGCTACACAGGAACTGAATTACAAAACAGAACAGGGTGTCAAATGTAGAAAACCAACTTATGCTTGCTTAAGGGGAAAGGTGAGTTGGGGTGCTGCATGAAACCAGAGATTGAAATTAGCACAGATACCGTTCCATAAGCCAAATATGTAATAGACAAGAGCTACTCCTTGCTCAACGAAGTGGACTCAACACCCCATATTAAACGCTTAAGAATACACCTGACTAGAAATAATCTTAAAAACTACGGATTTATATGTCTCCGAAAGAGAATCAAGCGTGTGTACAGCGGCATAAACGCAGCAGTGATAGGATTGGTGAGGTTCGGTGAGCAAATGCAGACCCTTTGAAGTCATATTGCAAGGATACCCATTCCATGGGTCTCAACTCTCCAGGTTTAAGGGATTCTTCCTTCAGCTAAAACATGCATGTGGAACCCAGAGTATGATCCACCGTGTGATCGGGAAACGTGTTCAAATGTGTCTCGTTTTCGTCCCCTGGTACTCGGGTGCAACATTCCAGATGCTTTACTGACACTCTCCCCACTTGGAGAGTCAGTGCCTTTAACCTCCTGTTTGGCCCAGTTTGTAATTTCTGTGGAAAATGAACAGGAAGAGGGAGAACGAAAGAGAGACTAGCTGGAGGTGTCTGGACGGGCAAATTTTACTCTCATTTCCCACGAGGAAGAGGAATTAACCAAAAGCTCAACGTGCCGTGCCGGAACTACACTAGGGCCTGAAGCAATCCTGTGGTGTTGCGGCCAGCTCACAAGAAAGCGAGTTGAAGAAACGAGCTCAGGGGCAGTGTAATTCACAAACCGGCAGAGTTATAAATGACAGCTATCGTCCAAAAATATATTGAAGTAAGGCTGCCAAGAGGACTTGAAAGCGGGGCAGAATTGCAGGAAATCGATTTCAGGAGGTAGATTGGAATTGCATGTAAAGCATTGGAAAAGAGGCAGAACGTCCACAATGATGCACTTGGCCAAAAAGGGCGTATGCGTTTTTTCCAGAATATATTCAGGAAAAAACGCATACGCCCTTTTTGGCCAACCTAGCAAGCTTGCAAAGGATATCTGCACTACAATGAAGTCTCACTGCCGCCCGGTCAAAAGGGCCATCTGAAAAAAGTGTAAAATCCAGAAAGGCAGGACAGGCCATAGAGAACTGGGAGCCTTGTTATGCTGATGGGCGGGATGTAAATTGCCAACAGCCACTCTGGAGAAGTGTATGGTGTTTCCTGAAACATCTAAAAAACAAAGCAACAGAGCCTAGGGCACTTCCACTTATGGTCCTATAGCTTAGGGAAATTAAAATCAAAAAGACACAGTCACCCCAAAGTTTGGGACGGCTCTGTTTACAAGAACCTCGTTTACGGTACAAGTTCAATATCACAAAAAGCGAGAAATGGATAAAGAAGTTGTGGTACTTACGTACAATGCAATATCACTCAGCAATGAAATCTATGTCATCAGGCCCGTAGCAGAATAATGAGTGGATTCAGGTATGATGATTCTAAGTGAAATAAGTCACACAGAAAAAGAAACATCATAAGATATCAGTACTACACGGAATGTAAACTTGGCTACACAGGAACTGAATTACAAAACAGAACAGGGTCTCAAATGTAGAAAACCAACTTATGCTTGCTTGAGGGGAAAGGTGAGTTGGGGTGCTGCATGAAACCAGAGATTGAAATTAGCACAGATACTGTTCCATAAGCCAAATATGTAATAGACAAGAGCTACTCCTTGCTCAACGAAGTGGACTCAACACCCCATATTAAACGCCTAAGAATATACCTGACTAGTAAGAATCTTAAAACCTATGGATTTATATGTCTCTGAAAGAGAATCAAGCGTGTGTACAGCGGCATAAACGCAGCAGTGATAGGATTGGTGAGGTTCGGTGAGCAAATGCAGACCCTTTGAAGTCATATTGCATGGTACCCATTCCATGGGTCTCAACTCTCCAGGTTTAAGGGATTCTTCCTTCAGCTGAAACATGCATGTGGAACACAGAATATGATCCACCGTGTGATCAGGAAACGTGTTCAAATGTGTCTCAGTTTTTGTCCCCTCGTACTCGGGTGCAACATTCAAGACGCTTTACTAACACTCTCCCCACTTGGAGAGTCAGTGTCTTTAAACTACTGTTTGGCCCAGTTTGCAATTTCTGCGGAAAATGTACAGGAATAGGGAGAACCAATGAGAAACTAGCTGGAGGTGTCTGGACGGGCAAATTTAACTCTCATTTCCGACCAGAAAGAGGAATTAACCAAAGGCTCAGCATGCCATGCCAGAACCACACTAGGGCCTGAAGCAATCCTGCGGTGTTGCGGCCAGCTCACAAAAAAGCGAGTTGAAGAAAGGAGCTCAGGGGCACTGTAATTCACAAACCTGCAGAGTTATAAATGACAGCTATCGTCCAAAAATATATTGAAGTAAGGCTGCCAAGAGGACTTGAAAGCGGGGCAGAATTACAGGAAACTGATTTCAGGAGGTAGACGGGAATTGCATGTAAAGCATAGGAAAAGAGGCAGAACGTCCACAATGATGCACTTGGCCAAAAAGGGCGTATGTGTTCTTTCCTGAATATATTCAGGAAAAAACGCATACGCCCTTTTTCGCCAACCAAGCAGGCTTGCAAAGGAAATCTACACTACAATGAAGTCTTACTGCCCCCCGGTCAAAAGGGCCATCTGAAGAAAGTGTAATATCCAGAAAGGCAGGACTTGGCATGGAGAACTGGGAGCCTTGTTATGCTGATGGGCGGGATGTAAATTGCCAACAGCCACTCTGGAGAAGTGTATGGTGTTTCCTGAAACATCTAAAAAACAAAGCAACAGAGCCTAGGGCACTTCCACTTATGGTCCTATAGCTTAGGGAAATTAAAATCAAAAAGACACAGCCACCCCAAAGTTTGGGACGGCTCTGTTTACAAGAACATCGTTTACAGTACAAGTTCAATATCACAGAAAGCAAAAAATGGATACAGAAGTTGTGGTACTTACGTACAATGCAATATCACTCAGCAATGAAATCTATGTCATCAGGCCCGTAGCAGCATAATGAGTGGATGCAGGTATGATGAGTCTAAGTGAAATAAGTCACACAGAAAAAGAAACATCATAAGATATCACTACTACACGGAATGTAAACTTGGCTACACAGGAACTGAATTACAAAACAGAACAGGGTCTCAAATGTAGAAAACCATCTTATGCTTGCTTAAGGGGAAAGGTGAGTTGGGGTGCTGCATGAAACCAGAGATTGAAATTAGCACAGATACCGTTCCATAAGCCAAATATGCAATAGACAAGAGCTACTCCTTGCTCAACGAAGTGGACTCAACACCCCATATTAAACGCTTAAGAATACACCTGACTAGAAATAATCTTAAAAACTACGGATTTATATGTCTCCGAAAGAGAATCAAGCGTGTGTACAGCGGCATAAACGCAGCAGTGATAGGATTGGTGAGGTTCAGTGAGCAAATGCAGACCCTTTGAAGTCATATTGCATGGTACCCATTCCATGGGTCTCAACTCTCCAAGTTTAAGGGATTCTTCCTTCAGCTAAAACATGCATGTGGAACACAGAGTATGATCCACCGTGTGATCAGGAAACGTGTTCAAATGTGTCTCAGTTTTCGTCCCCTGGTACTCGGGTGCAACACTCCAGACGCTTTACTAACACTCTCCCCACTTGGAGAGTCAGTGCCTTTAACCTCCTGTATGGCCCAGTTTGCAATTTCTGCGGAAAATGTACAGGAATAGGGAGAACCAATGAGAAACTAGCTGGAGGTGTCTGGACGGGCAAATTTAACTCTCATTTCCGACCAGAAAGATGAATTAACCAAAGGCTGAGCATGCCGTGCCGGAACCACACTAGGGCCTGAAGCAATCCTGCGGTGTGGCGGCCAGCTCACAAAAAAGCGAGTTGAAGAAAGGAGCTCAGGGGCACTGTAATTCACAAACCTGCAGAGTTATAAATGACAGCTATCGTCCAAAAATATATTGAAGTAAGGCTGCCAAGAGGACTTGAAAGTGGTGCAGAATTGCACGAAACCGATTTCAGGAGGTAGACTGGAATTGCATGTAAAGCATAGGAAAAGAGGCAGAACGTCCACAACGATGCACTTGGCCAAAAAGGGCGTATGCGTTTTTTCCATTCAGGAAAAAACGCATACGCCCTTTTTGGCCAACCAAGAAAGCTTGCAAAGTAAATCTGCACTACAATGAAGTCTCACTGCCGCCCAGTCAAAAGGGCCATCTGAAAAATGTGTAAAATCCAGAAAGGCAGGACAGGCCATGGAGAACTGGGAGCCTTGTTATGCTGATGGGCGGGATGTCAATTGCCAACAGCCACTCTGGAGAAGTGTATGGTGTTTCCTGAAACATCTAAAAAACAAAGCAACAGAGCCTAGGGCACTTCCACTTATGGTCCTATAGCTTAGGGAAATTAAAATCAAAAAGACACAGCCACCCAAAAGTTTGGGACGACTCTGTTTACAAGAACCTCGTTTATGGTACAAGTTCAATATCACAGAAAGCGAAAAATGGATAAAGAAGTTGTGGTACTTACGTACAATGCAATATCACTCAGCAATGAAATCTATGTCATCAGGCCCGTAGCAGCATAATGAGTGGATTCAGGTACGATGATTCTAAGTGAAATAAGTCACACAGAAAAAGAAACATCATAAGATATCACCAATACACGGAATGTAAACTTGGCTACACAGGAACTGAATTACAAAACAGAACAGGGTCTCAAATGTAGAAAACCAACTTATGCTTGCTTAAGGGGAAAGGTGAGTTGGGGTGCTGCATGAAACCAGAGATTGAAATTAGCACAGATACCGTTCCATAAGCCAAATATGCAATAGACAAGAGCTACTCCTTGCTCAACGAAGTGGACTCAACACCCCATATTAAACGCCTAAGAATATACCTGACTAGAAATAATCTTAAAACCTACGGATTTATATGTCTCCGAAAGAGAATCAAGCGTGTGTACAGCGGCATAAACGCAGCAGTGATAGGATTGGTGAGGTTCGGTGAGCAAATGCAGACCCTTTGAAGTCATATTGCATGGTACCCATTCCATGGGTCTCAACTCTCCAGGTTTAAGGGATTCTTCCTTCAGCTAAAACATGCATGTGGAACCCAGAGTATGATCCACCGTGTGATCGGGAAACGTGTTCAAATGTGTCTCGTTTTCGTCCCCTGGTACTCGGGTGCAACATTCCAGATGCTTTACTGACACTCTCCCCACTTGGAGAGTCAGTGCCTTTAACCTCCTGTTTGGCCCAGTTTGTAATTTCTGTGGAAAATGAACAGGAAGAGGGAGAACGAAAGAGAGACTAGCTGGAGGTGTCTGGACGGGCAAATTTAACTCTCATTTCCCACGAGGAAGAGGAATTAACCAAAGGCTCAGCGTGCCGTGCCGGAACTACACTAGGGCCTGAAGCAATCCTGCGGTGTTGCGTCCAGCTCACAAGAAAGCGAGTTGAAGAAACGAGCTCAGGGGCAGTGTAATTCACAAACCTGCAGAGTTATAAAAGACAGCTATCGTCCAAAAATATATTGAAGTAAGGCTGCCAAGAGGACTTGAAAGCGGGGCAGAATTGCAGGAAACCGATTTCAGGAGGTAGACGGGAATTGCATGTAAAGCATAGGAAAAGAGGCAGAACGTCCACAATGATGCACTTGGCCAAAAAGGGTGTATGTGTTCTTTCTTGAATATATTCAGGAAAAAACGCATACGCCCTTTTTGGCCAACCAAGCAGGCTTGCAAAGGAAATCTACACTACAATGAAGTCTCACTGCCCCCCGGTCAAAAGGGCCATCTGAAAAATGTGTAATATCCAGAAAGGCAGGACAGGGCATGGAGAACTGGGAGCCTTTTTATGCTGATGGGGGGGATGTAAATTGCCAACAGCCACTCTGGAGAAGTGTATGGTGTTTCCTGAAACATCTAAAAAACAAAGCAACACAGCCTAGGGCACTTCCACTTATGGTCCTATAGCTTATGGAAATTAAAATCAAAAAGACACAGCCTCCCCAAACTTTGGGACGGCTCTGTTTACAAGAACCTCGTTTACGGTACAAGTTCAATATCACAGAAAGCGAAAAATGGATACAGAAGTTGTGGTACTTACGTACAATGCAATATCACTCAGCAATGAAATCTATGTCATCAGGCCCGTAGCAGCATAATGAGTGGATTCAGGTATGATGATTCTAAGTGAAATAAGTCACACAGAAAAAGAAACATCATAAGATATCACTACTACACGGAATGTAAACTTGGCTATACAGGAACTGAATTACAAAACAGAACAGGGTGTCAAATGTAGAAAACCAACTTATGCTTGCTTAAGGGGAAAGGTGAGTTGGGGTGCTGCATGAAACCAGAGATTGAAATTAGCACAGATACCGCTCCATAAGCCAAATATGTAATAGACAACAGCTACACCTTGCTCAACGAAGTGGACTCAACACCCCATATTAAACGCCTAAGAATATACCTGACTAGAAATAATCTTAAAACCTACGGATTTATATGTCTCCGAAAGAGAATCAAGCGTGTGTACAGCGGCATAAACGCAGCAGTGATAGGATTGGTGAGGTTCGGTGAGCAAATGCAGACCCTTTGAAGTCATATTGCATGGTACCCATTCCATGGGTCTCAACTCTCCAAGTTTAAGGGATTCTTCCTTCAGCTAAAACATGCATGTGGAACACAGAGTATGATCCACCGTGTGATCAGGAAACGTGTTCAAATGTGTCTCAGTTTTCGTCCCCTGGTACTCGGGTGCAACACTCCAGACGCTTTACTAACACTCTCTCCACTTGGAGAGTCAGTGCCTTTAACCTCCTGTATGGCCCAGTTTGCAATTTCTGCGGAAAATGTACAGGAATAGGGAGAACCAATGATAAACTAGCTGGAGGTGTCTGGACGGGCAAATTTAACTCTCATTTCCCACCAGGAAGAGGAATTAACCAAAGGCTCAGCGTGCCGTGCCGGATCCACACTAGGGCCTGAAGCAATCCTGCGGTGTTGCGGCCAGCTCACAAAAAAGCGAGTTGAAGAAAGGAGCTCAGGGGCACTGTAATTCACAAACCTGCAGAGTTATAAATGACAGCTATCGTCCAAAAATATATTGAAGTAAGGCTGCCAAGAGGACTTGAAAGTGGTGCAGAATTGCACGAAACCGATTTCAGGAGGTAGACAGGAATTGCATGTAAAGCATAGGAAAAGAGGCAGAACGTCCACAACGATGCACTTGGCCAAAAAGGGCGTATGCGTTTTTTCCTGAATATATTCAGGAAAAAACGCATACGCCCTTTTTGGCCAACCAAGAAAGCTTGCAAAGGAAATCTGCACTACAATGAAGTCTCACTGCCGCCCAGTCAAAAGGGCCATCTGAAAAATGTGTAAAATCCAGAAAGACAGGACAGGCCATGGACAACTGGGAGCCTTGTTATGCTGATGGGCGGGATGTAAATTGCCAACAGCCACTCTGGAGAAGTGTATGGTGTTTCCTGAAACATCTAAAAAACAAAGCAACAGAGCCTAGGGCACTTCCACTTATGGTCCTATAGCTTAGGGAAATTAAAATAAAAAAGACACAGCCACCCCAAAGTTTGGGACGGCTCTGTTTACAAGAACCTCGTTTATGGTACAAGTTCAATATCACAGAAAGCGAAAAATGGATAAAGAAGTTGTGGTACTTACGTACAATGCAATATCACTCAGCAATGAAATCTATGTCATCAGGCCCGTAGCAGCATAATGAGTGGATTCAGGTATGATGATTCTAAGTGAAATAAGTCACACAGAAAAAGAAACATCATAAGATATCACCAATACACGGAATGTAAACTTGGCTACACAGGAACTGAATTACAAAACAGAACAGGGTCCCAAATGTAAAAAACCAACTTATGCTTGCTTAAGGGGAAAGGTGAGTTGGGGTGCTGCATGAAACCAGAGATTGAAATTAGCACAGATACCATTCCATAAGCCAAATATGCAATAGACAAGAGCTACTCCTTGCTCAACGAAGTGGACTCAACACCCCATATTAAACGCCTAAGAATATACCTGACTAGAAATAATCTTAAAACCTACGGATTTATATGTCTCCGAAAGAGAATCAAGCATGTGTACAGCGGCATAAACGCAGCAGTGATAGGATTGGTGAGGTTCAGTGAGCAAATGCAGACCCTTTGAAGTCATATTGCATGGTACCCATTCCATGGGTCTCAACTCTCCAAGTTTAAGGGATTCTTCCTTCAGCTAAAACATGCATGTGGAACACAGAGTATGATCCACCGTGTGATCAGGAAACGTGTTCAAATGTGTCTCAGTTTTCGTCCCCTGGTACTCGGGTGCAACAATCCAGACGCTTTACTAACACTCTCCCCACTTGGAGAGTCCTTGCCTTTAACCTCCTGTATGGCCAAGTTTGCAATTTCTGTGGAAAATGTACAGGAATAGGGAGAACCAATGAGAAACTAGCTGGAGGTGTCTGGACGGGCAAATTTAACTCTCATTTCCGACCAGAAAGTGGAATTAACCAAAGGCTCAGCATGCCGTGCCGGAACCACACTAGGGCCTGAAGCAATCCTGCGGTGTTGCGGCCAGCTCACAAGAAAGCAAGTTGAAGAAAGGAGCTCAGGGGCACTGTAATTCACAAACCTGCAGAGTTATAAATGACAGCGATCGTCCAAAAATATATTGAAGTAAGGCTGCCAAGAGGACTTGAAAGTGGGGCAGAATTGCAGGAAATCGATTTCAGGAGGTACACTGGAATTACATGTAAAGCATAGGAAAAGAGGCAGAACGTCCACAATGATGCACTTGGCCAAAAAGTGCGTATGTGTTTTTTCCTGAATATATTCAGGAAAAAACGCATACGCCCTTTTTGGCCAACCAAGCAAGCATGCAAAGGATATCTGCACTACAATGAAGTCTCACTGCCCCCCGGTCAAAAGGGCTATCTGAAAAAAGTGTAAAATCCAGAAAGGCAGGACAGGCCATGGAGAACTGGGAGCCTTGTTATGCTGATGGGCGGGATGTAAATTGCCAACAGCCACTCTGGAGAAGTGTATGGTGTTTCCTGAAACATCTAAAAAACTAAGCAACAGAGCCTAGGGCACTTCCACTTATGGTCCTATAGCTTAGGGAAATTAAAATCAAAAAGACACAGTCACCCCAAAGTTTGGGATGGCTCTGTTTACAAGAACCTCGTTTACGGTACAAGTTCAATATCACAGAAAGCGAAAAATGGATAAAGAAGTTGTGGTACTTACGTACAATGCAATATCACTCAGCAATGAAATCTATGTCATCAGGCCCGTAGCAGCATAATGAGTGGATTCAGGTATGATGATTCTAAGTGAAATAAGTCACACAGAAAAAGAAACACCATAAGATATCACTACTACACGGAAGGAAAACTTGGCTACACAAGAACTGAATTACAAAACAGAACAGGGTCTCAAATGTAGAAAACCAACTTATGCTTGCTTGAGGGGAAAGGTGAGTTGGGGTGCTGCATGAAACCAGAGATTGAAATTAGCACAGATACCGTTCCATAAGCCAAATATGTAATAGACAAGAGCTACTCCTTGCTCAACGAAGTGGACTCAACACCCCATATTAAACGCCTAAGAATATACCTGACTAGTAAGAATATTAAAACCTACCGATTTATATGTCTCCGAAAAAGAATCAAGCGTGTGTACGGCGGCATAAACGCAGCAGTGATAGGATTGGTGAAGTTCGGTGAGCAAATGCAGACCCTTTGAAGTCATATTGCATGGTACCCATTCCATGGGTCTCAACTCCCCAGGTTTAAGGGATTCTTCCTTCAGCTGAAACATGCATGTGGAACACAGAGTATGATCCACCGTGTGATCAGGAAACGTGTTCAAATGTGTCTCAGTTTTCGTCCCCTGGTACTCGGGTGCAACATTCAAGACGCTTTACTAACACTCTACCCACTTGGAGAGTCAGTGTCTTTAAACTCCTGTTTGGCCCAGTTTGCGATTTCTGCGGAAAATGTACAGGAATAGGGAGAACCAATGAGACACTAGCTGGAGGTGTGTGGACGGGCAAATTTAACTCTCATTTCCCACCAGGAAGAGGAATTAACCAAAGGCTCAGCGTGCCGGGCCGGAACCACACTAGGGCCTGAAGCAATCCTGCGGTGTTGCGGCCAGCTCACAAGAAAGCGAGTTGAAGAAAGGAGCTCAGGGGCACTGTAATTCACAAACCTGCAGAGTTATAAATGACAGCTATCGTCCAAAAATATATTGAAGTAAGGCTGCCAAGAGGACTTGAAAGCGGGGCAGAATTGCAGGAAACCGATTTCAGGAGGTAGACGGGAATTGCATGTAAAGCATAGGAAAAGAGGCAGAACGTCCACAATGATGCACTTGGCCAAAAAGGGCGTATGCGTTTTTTCCTGAATATATTCAGGAAAAAACGCATACGCCCTTTTTGGCCAACCAAGCAAGCTTGCAAAGGAAATCTGCACCTACAATGAAGTCTCACTGCTCCCCGGTCAAAAGGCTATCTGAAAAAAGTGTAAAATCCAGAAAGGCAGGGCAGGCCATGGAGAACTTGGAGCCTTGTTCTTCTGATGGGAGGGATGTAAATTGCCAACAGCCACTCTGGAGAAGTGTATGGTGTTTCCTGAAGCATCCAAAAAACAAAGCAACAGAGCCTAGGGCACCTCCACTTATGGTCCTATAGCTTAGGGAATTAAAATCAAAAAGACACAGCCACCCCAAAGCTTGGGACGGCTCTGTTTACAAGAACCTCGTTTACGGTACAAGTTCAATATCACAGAAAGAGAAAAATGGATAAAGAAGTTGTGGTACTTACGTACAATGCAATATCACTCAGCAATGAAAACTATGTCATCAGGCCCGTAGCCTCATAATGAGTGGATTCAGGTACGATGATTCTAAGTGAAATAAATCACACAGAAAAAAAACATCATAAGATATCACTACTACACGTAATGTAAACTTGGCTACACAGGAACTGAATTACAAAACAGAACAGGGTCTCAAATGTAGAAAACCAACTTATGCTTGCTTAAGGGGAAAGGTGAGTTGCGGTGCGGCATAAAACCAGAGATTGAAATTAGCACAGATACCGTTCCATAAGCCAAATATGTAATAGACAAGAGCTACTCCTTGCTCAACGAAGTGGACTCAACACCCCATATTAAACGCCTAAGAATATACCTTACTAGTAAGAATCTTAAAACCTTTGGATTTATATGTCTCCAAAAGAGAATCAAGCGTGTGTACGGCGGCATAAACGCAGCAGTGATAGGATTGGTGAGGTTCCGTGAGCAAATGCAGGCCCTTTGAAGTCATATTGCATGGTACCCATTCCACGGGTCTCAACTCTCCAGGTTTAAGGGATTCTTCCTTCAGCTAAAACATGCATGTGGAACGCAGAGTAGGATCCACCGTGTGATCGGGAAACGTGTTCAAATGTGTCTCAGTTTTCGTCCCCTGGTACTCGGGTGCAACATTCCAGACGCTTTACTAACACTCTCCACACTTGGAGAGTCAGTGCCTTTAACCTCCTGGTTGGCCCAGTTTGCAATTTCTGCGTAAGATGAACAGGAATAGGGATAACCAATGAGAGACTAGGTGGAGGTGTCTGGACGGGCAAATTTAACTCTCATTTCCCACCAGGAAGAGGAATTAACCAAAGGCTTGGCGTGCCATACCAGAAGCACACTAGGGCCTGAAGCAATCCTGCGGTGTTGCAGCGAGCTCACAAGAAAGCAAGTTGAAGAAAGGAACTCAGGGGTACTGTAATTCACAAACCTACAGAGTTATAAATGACAGCTATAGTCCAAAAATATATTGAAGTAAGGCTGCCAAGAGGACTTGAAAGTGGGGCAGAATTGCAGGAAACCGATTTTAGGAGGTAGACTGGAATTGCATGTAAAGCATAGGAAAAGAGGCAGAACGTGCACAATGATGCACTTGGCCAAAAAGGGCGTATGCGTTTTTTCCTGAATATATTCAGGAAAAAACGCATACGCCCTTTTTGGGCAACCAAGCAAGCTTGCAAAGGAAATCTGCACTACAATGAAGTCTCACTGCCCCCCCGGGTCAAAAGGGCATCTGAAAAAAGTGTAAAATCCAGAAAGGCAGGACAGGCCATGGAGAACTGGGAGCCTTGTTATGCTGATGGTTGGGATGAAAATTACCAGCAGCCACTCTGGAGAAGTGTATGGTGTTTCCTGAAACATCCAAAAAACAAAGCAACAGAGCCTAGGGCACTTCCACTTATGGTCCTATAGCTTAGGGAAATTAAAATCAAAAAGACACAGTCACCACAAAGTTTGGGACGGCTCTGTTTACAAGAACCTCGTTTACGGTACAAGTTCAATATCACAGAAAGCGAAAAATGGATAAAGAAGTTGTGGTACTTACGTACAATGCAATATCACTCAGCAATGAAATCTATGTCATCAGGCCCGTAGCAGCATAATGAGTGGATTCAGGTATGATGATTCTAAGTGAAATAAGTCACACAGAAAAAGAAACACCATAAGATATCACTACTACACGGAAGGAAAACTTGGCTACACAAGAACTGAATTACAAAACAGAACAGGGTCTCAAATGTAGAAAACCAACTTTTGCTTGCTTGAGGGGAAAGGTGAGTTGGGGTGCTGCATGAAACCAGAGATTGAAATTAGCACAGATACCGTTCCATAAGCCAAATATGTAATAGACAAGAGCTACTCCTTGCTCAACGCAGTGGACTCAACACCCCATATTAAACGCCTAAGAATATACCTGACTAGAAATAATCTTAAAACCTACGGATTTATATGTCTTCGAAAGAGAATCAAGCCTGTGTACAGCGGCATAAATGCAGCAGTGATAGGATTGGTGAGGTTCGGTGACCAAATGCAGACCCTTTGAAGTCATACTGCATGGTACCCATTCCATGGGTCTCAACTCTCCAGGTTTAAGGGATTCTTCCTTCAGCTGAAACATGCATGTGGAACACAGAGTATGATCCACCGTGTGATCAGGAAACGTGTTCAAATGTGTCTCAGTTTTCGTCCCCTGGTACTCGGGTGCAACATTCAAGATGCTTTACTAACACTCTCCCCACTTGGAGAGTCAGTGTCTTTAACCTCCTGTTTGGCCCAGTTTGCAAATTCTGCGGAAAATGTACAGGAATAGGGAGAACCAATGAGAGACTAGCTGGAGGTGTGTGGACGGGCAAATTTAACTCTCATTTCCCACCAGGAAGAGGAATTAACCAAAGGCTCAGCGTTCCGTGCCGGAACCACACTAGGGCCTGAAGCAATCCTGCGGTGTTGCGGCCAGCTCACAAGAAAGCGAGTTGAAGAAAGGAGCTCAGGGGCACTGTAATTCACAAACCTGCAGAGTTATAAATGACAGCTATCGTCCAAAAATATATTGAAGTAAGGCTGCCAAGAGGACTTGAAAGCGGGGCAGAATTGCAGGAAACCGATTTCAGGAGGTAGACGGGAATTGCATGTAAAGCATAGGAAAAGAGGCAGAATGTCCACAATGATGCACTTGGCCAAAAAGGGCGTATGCGTTTTTTCCTGAATATATTCAGGAAAAAACGCATACGCCCTTTTTGGCCAACCGAGCAAGCTTTCAAAGGATATCTGCACTACAATGAAGTCTCACTGCCCCCCGGTCAAAAGGGCCAACTGAAAAAAGTGTAAAATCCAGAAAGGCAGGACAGGCCATGGAGAACTGGGAGCCTTGTTATGCTGATGGGTGGGATGTAAATTGCCAACAGCCACTCTGGAGAAGTGTATTGTGTTTCCTGAAACATCTAAAAAACAAGCAACAGAGCCTAGGGCACTTCCACTTATGGTCCTATGGCTTAGGGAAATTAAAATCAAAAAGACACAGCCACCCAAAAGTTTGGGACGGCTCTGTTTACAAGAATCTTGTTTCGGTACAAGTTCAATATCACAAAAGCGAAAAATGGATAAAGAAGTTGTGGTACTTACGTACAATGCAATATCACTCAGCAATGAAATCTTGTCATCAGGCCCGTCGCAGCATAATGAGTGGATTCAGGTACGATGATTCTAAGTGAAATAAGTCACACAGAAAAAGAAACATCATAAGATATCACTACTACACGGAATGTAAACTTGGCTACACAGGAACTGAATTACAAAACAGAACAGGGTCTCAAATGTAGAAAACCAACTTATGCTTGCTTAAGGGTAAAGGTGAGTTGGGGTGCTGCATAAAACCAGAGATTGAAATTAGCACAGATACCGTTCCATAAGCAAATATGTAATAGACAAGAGCTACTCCTTGCTCAACGCAGTGGACTCAACACCCCATATTAAAAGCCTAAGAATATACCTGACTAGAAATAATCTTAAAACCTACGGATTTATATGTCTCCGAAAGAGAATCAAGCGTGTGTACAGCGGCATAAACGCAGCAGTGATAGGATTGGTGAGGTTCGGTGAGCAAATGCAGACCCTTTGAAGTCATATTGCATGGTACCCATTCCATGGGTCTCAACTCTCCAGGTTTAAGGGCTTCTTCCTTCAGCTGAAACATGCATGTGGAACACAGAGTATGATCCACCGTGTGATCAGGAAACGTGTTCAAATGTGTCTCAGTTTTCGTCCCCTGGTAGTCGGGTGCAACATTCAAGACGCTTTACTAATACTCTCCCCACATGGAGAGTCAGTGCCTTTAAACTCCTGTTTGGCCCAGTTTGCAATTTCTGCGGAAAATGTACAGGAATAGGGAGAACCAATGAGAGACTAGCTGGAGGTGTGTGGACGGGCAAATTTAACTCTCATTTCCCACCAGGAAGAGGAATTAACCAAAGGCTCAGCGTGCCGTGCCGGAACCACACTAGGGCCTGAAGCAATCCTGCGGTGTTGCGGCCAGCTCACAAGAAAGCGAGTTGAAGAAAGGAGCTCAGGGGCACTGTAATTCACAAACCTGCAGAGTTATAAATGACAGCTATCGTCCAAAAATATATTGAAGTAAGGCTGCCAAGAGGACTTGAAAGTGGTGCAGAATTGCACGAAACCGATTTCAGGAGGTAGACTGGAATTGCATGTAAAGCATAGGAAAAGAGGCAGAACGTGCACAATGATGCACTTGGCCAAAAAGGGCGTATGCGTTTTTTCCTGAATATATTCAGGAAAAAACGCATACGCTCTTTTTGGCCAACCAAGAAAGCTTGCAAAGGAAATCTACACTACAATGAAGTCTCACTGCCCCCCGGTCAAAAGGGCCATCTGAAAAAAGTGTAAAATCCAGAAAGGCAGGACAGGCCATGGAAAACTGGGAGCCTTGTTATGCTGATGGGCGGGATGTAAATTGCCAACAGCCACTCTGGAGAAGTGTATGGTGTTTCCTGAAACATCTAAAAAACAAAGCAACAGAGCCTAGGGCACTTCCACTTATGGTCCTATAGCTTAGGGAAATGAAAATCAAACAGAGACAGCCACCCCAAAGTTTGGGACGGCTCTGTTTACAAGAACCTTGTTTACGGTACAAGTTCAATATGACAGAAAGCGAAAAATGGATAAAGAAGTTGTGGTACTTACGTACAATGCAATATCACTCAGCAATGAAATCTATGTCATCAGGCCCGTCGCAGCATAATGAGTGGATTCAGGTACGATGATTCTAAGTGAAATAAGTCACACAGAAAAAGAAACATCATAAGATATCACTACTACACGGAATGTAAACTTGGCTACACAGGAACTGAATTACAAAACAGAACAGGGTCTCAAATGTAGAAAACCAACTTATGCTTGCTTAAGGGGAAAGGTGAGTTGGGGTGCTGCATAAAACCAGAGATTGAAATTAGCACAAATACCGATCCATAAGCCAAATATGTAATAGCCAAGAGCTACTCCTTGCTCAACGCAGTGGACTCAACACCTCATATTAAACGCCTAAGAATATACCTGACTAGAAATAATCTTAAAACCTACGGATTTATATGTCTCCGAAAGACAATCAAGAGTGTGTACAGCGGCATAAACGCAGCAGTGATAGGATTGGTGAGGTTTGGTGAGCAAATGCAGACCCTTTGAAGTCATATTGCATGGTACCCATTCCATGGGTCTCAACTCTCCAGGTTTAAGGGATTCTTCCTTCAGCTAAAACATGCATGTGGAACGGAGTGTATGATCCACCATGTGATTGGGAAACGTGTTCAAATGTGTCTCAGTTTTCGTCCCCTGGTACTCGGGTGCAACATTCCAGACGCTTTACTAACACTCTCCCCACTTGGAGAGTCAGTGCCTTTAACCTCCTGTTTGGCCCAGTTTGCAATTTCTGTGGAAAATGAACAGAAATAGGGAGAACCAATGAGAGACTAGCTGGAGGTGTCTGGACGGGCAAATTTAACTCTCATTTCCCACCAGGAAGAGGAATTAACCAAAGGCTCAGCATGCCATGCCGGAAACAAACTAGGGCCTGAAGCAATCCTGCGGTGTTGCGGCCAGCTCACAAGAAAACGAGTTGAAGAAAGGAGCTCAGGGGCACTGTAATTCACAAATCTGCAGAGTTATAAATGACAGCTATCTTCCAAAAATATATTGAAGTAAGGCTGCCAAGAGGAGTTGAAAGCGGGGCAGAACTGCAGGAAACCGATTTCAGGAGGTAGACTGGAATTGCATGTAAAGCATAGGAAAAGAGGCAGAACGTCCACAATGATGCACTTGGCCAAAAAGGGCGTATGCGTTTTTTCCTGAATATATTCAGGAAAAAACGCATACGCCCTTTTTGGCCAACCAAGCAAGCTTGCAAAGGAAATCTGCACTACAATGAATTCTCACTGCCCTTCGGTCAAAAGGGCCATCTGAAAAAAGTGTAAAATCCAGAAAGGCAGGACAGGCCATGGAGAACTGGGAGCCTTGTTATGCTGATGGGCGGGATGTAAATTGCCAGCAGCCACTCTGGAGAAGTGTATGGTGTTTCCTGAAACATCCAAAAAACAAAGCAACAGAGCCTAGGGCACTTCCACTTATGGTCCTATAGCTTAGGGAAATTAAAATCAAAAAGACACAGCCACCCCAAAGTTTGGGACGGCTCTGTTTACAAGAACCTTGTTCACCGTACAAGTTCAATATCACAGAAAGCGAAAAATGGATAAAGAAGTTGTGGTACTTACGTACAATGCAATATCACTCAGCAATGAAATCTATGTCATCAGGCCCGTAGCAGCATAATGAGTGGATTCAGGTACGATGATTCTAAGTGAAATAAGTCACACAGAAAAAGAAACATCATAAGATATCACTACTACACGGAATGTAAACTTGGCTACACAGGAACTGAATTACAAAACAGAACAGGGTGTCAAATGTAGAAAACCAACTTATGCTTGCTTCAGTGGAAAGGTGAGTTGGGGTGCTGCATAAAACCAGAGATTGAAATTAGCACAGATACCGTTCCATAAGCCAAATATGTAATAGACAAGAGCTACTCCTTGCTCAACGAAGTGGACTCAACAACCCATATTAAACGCCTAACAATATACCTGACTAGTAAGAATCTTAAAACCTATGGATTTATATGTCTCCGAAAGAGAATGAAGCGTGTGTACAGCGGCATAAACGCAGCAGTGATAGGATTGGTGAGGTTCGGTGAGCAAATGCAGACCCTTTGAAGTCATATTGCATGGTACCCATTCCATGGGTCTCAACTCTCCATGTTTAAGGGATTCTTCCTTCAGCTAAAACATACATGTGGAACCCAGAGTATGATCCACCGTGTGATCGGAAAACGTGTTCAAATGTGTCTCAGTTTACGTCCCCTGGTACTCGGGTGCAACATTCCAGACGCTTTGCTAACACTCTCCCCACTTGGAGAGTCAGTGCCTTTAACCTCCTGTTTGGCCCAGTTTGCAATTTCTGTGGAAAATGAACAGGAATAGGGAGAACCAATGAGAGACTAGATGGAGGTGTCTGGACGGGCAAATTTAACTCTCATTTCCCACCAGGAAGAGGAATTAACCAAAGGCTCAGCATGCCGTGCCGGAAACAAACTAGGGCCTGAAGCAATCCTGCGGTGTTGCGGCCAGCTCACAAGAAAGCGAGTTGAAGAAAGGAGCTCAGGGGCACTGTAATTCACAAACCTGCAGAGTTATAAATGACAGCTATCTTCCAAAAATATATTGAAGTAAGGCTGCCAAGAGGAGTTGAAAGCGGGGCAGAATTGCAGGAAACCGATTTCAGGAGGTAGACTGGAATTGCATTTAAAGCATAGGAAAGGAGGCAGAACGTCCACAATGATGCACTTGGCCAAAAAGGGCGTATGCGTTTTTTCCTGAATATATTCAGGAAGAAACGCATACGCCCTTTTTGGCCAACCAAGCAAGCTTGCAAAGGAAATCTGCACTACAATGAAGTCTCACTGCCCCCCGGTCAAAAGGGCCATCTGAAAAAAGTGTAAAATCCAGAAAGGCAGGACAGGCCATGGAGAACTGGGAGCCTTGTTATGCTGATGGGCGGGATGTAAATTGCCAGCAGCCACTCTGGAGAAGTGTATGGTGTTTCCTGAAACATCCAAAAAACAAAGCAACAGAGCCTAGGGCACTTCCACTTATGGTCCTATAGCTTAGGGAAATTAAAATCAAAAAGACACAGCCACCCCAAGTTTGGGACGGCTCTGTTTACAAGAACCTTGTTCACCGTACAAGTTCAATATCACAGAAAGCGAAAAATGGATAAAGAAGTTGTGGTACATACGTACAATGCAATATCACTCAGCAATGAAATCTATTTCATCAGGCCCATAGCAGCCTAATGAGTGGATTCAGGTACGATGATTCTAAGTGAAATAAGTCACACAGGGCTTACCTGGTGGCGCAGTGGTTGAGAGTCCGCCTGCCGATGCAGAGGACATGGGTTCGTGCCCCGCTCCGTGAAGATCCCACATGCCGCGGAGCGGCTGGGTCTGTGAGCCATGGCCGCTGAGCCTGCGCGTCCGGAGCCTGTGCTCCGCAATGGGAAAGACCACAACAGTGAGAGGCCCACGTACCGCAAAAAAAATAAAAATAAAAAAATAAAAGAAATAAAAAAATAAGTCACACAGAAAAAGAAACATCATAAGATATCACTACTACACGGAATGTAAACTTGGTTACACAAGAACTAAATTACTAAACAGAACAGAGTGTCAAATGTAGAAAACCAATTTATGCTTGCTTAAGGGGAAAGGTGAGTTGGGGTGCTGCATACAACAAGAGATTGAAATTAGCACAGATACCGTTCCATAAGCCAAATATATAATAGACAAGTGCTACTCCTTGCTCAACGAACTGGACTCAACACCCCATATTAAACGCCTAACAATATACCTGACTAGTAAGAATCTTAAAAACTATGGATTTATATGTCTCCGAAAGAGAATCAAGCGTGTGTACAGCGGCATAAATGCAGCAGTGATAGGATTGGTGAGGTTCGGTGAGCAAATGCAGACCCTTTGAAGTCATATTGCATGGTACCCATTCCATGGGTCTCAACTCTCCATGTTTAAGGGATTCTTCCTTCAGCTAAAACATGCATGTGGAACCCAGAGTATGATCCACCGTGTGATCGGAAAACGTGTTCAAATGTGTCTCAGTTTACGTCCCCTGGTAGTCGGGTTCAACATTCCAGACGCTTTACTAACACTCTCCCCACTTGGAGAGTCAGTGCCTTTAACCTCCTGTTTGGCCCAGTTTGCAATTTCTGTGGAAAATGAACAGGAATAGGGAGAACCAATGAGAGACTAGGTGGAGGTGTCTGGACGGGCATATTTAACTCTCATTTCCCACCAGGAAGAGGAATTAACCAAAGGCTCAGCGTGCCGTGCCGGTACCAAACTAGGGCCTGAAGCAATCCTGCGGTGTTGCGGCCAGCTCACAAGAAAGCGAGTTGAAGAAAGGAGCTCAGGGGCACTGTAATTCACAAACCTGCAGAGTTATAAATGACAGCTATCTTCCAAAAATATATTGAAGTAAGGCTGCCAAGAGGACTTGAAAGCGGGGCAGAATTGCAGGAAACCGATTTCAGGAGGTAGACAGGAATTGCATGTAACGCATAGGAAAAGAGGCAGAACGTCCACAATGATGCTGTTGGCCAAAAAGGGCGTATGCGTTTTTTCCTGAATATATTCAGGAAAAAACGCATACGCCCTTTTTGGCCAAACAAGCAAGCTTGCAAAGGAAATCTGCACTACAATGAAGTCTCACTGCCCCCCGGTCAAAAGGGCCATCTGAAAAAAATGTAAAATCCAGAAAGGCAGGACAGGCCATGGAGAACTGGGAGCCTTGTTATGCTGATGATCGGGATGTGAATTGCCAGCAGCCACTCTGGAGAAGTGTATGGTGTTTCCTGAAACATCCAAAAAACAAAGCAACAGAGCCTAGGGCACTTCCACTTATGGTCCTATAGCTTAGGGAAATTAAAATCAAAAGACACAGCCACCCCAAAGTTTGGGACGGCTCTGTTTACAAGAACCTCGTTTACGGTACAAGTTCAATATCACAGAAAGCGAAAAATGGATAAAGAAGTTGTGGTACTTACGTACAATGCAATATCACTCAGCAATGAAATCTATGTCATCAGGCCCGTAGCAGCATAATGAGTGGATTCAGGTACGATGATTCTAAGTGAAATAAGTCACACAGAAAAAGAAACATCATAAGATATCCCTAATACACGGAATGTAAACTTGGCTACACAGGAACTGAATTACAAAACAGAACAGAGTGTCAAATGTAGAAAACCAACTTATGCTTGCTTAAGGGGAAAGGTGAGTTGGGGTGCCGCATGAAACCAGAGATTGAAATTAGCACAGATACCGTTCCATAAGCCAAATATGTAATAGACAAGAGCTACTCCTTGCTCAACGAAGTGGACTCAACACCCCATATTAAACGCCTAAGAATATACCTGACTAGTAAGAATCTTAAAACCTATGGATTTATATGTCTCCGAAAGAGAATCAAGCGTCTGTACAGCAGCATAAACGCAGCAGTGATAGGATTGGTGAGGTTTGGTGAGCAAATGCAGACCCTTTGAAGTCATATTGCATGGTACCCATTCCATGGGTCTCAACTCTCCAGGTTTAAGGGATTCTTCCTTCAGCTAAAACATGCATGTGGAACGGAGTGTATGATCCACCGTGTGATCGGGAAACGTGTTCAAATGTGTCTCAGTTTTCGTCCCCTGGTACTCGGGTGCAACATTCCAGATGCTTTACTAACACTCTCCCCACTTGGAGAGTCAGTGCCTTTAACCTCCTGTTTGGCCCAGTTTGCAATTTCTTCGGAAGATGAACAGCAATAAGGAGAAGCAATGGGAGACTATCTGTAGGTGTCTGGACGGGCAAATTTAACTCTCATTTCCCACCAGGAAGATAAATGAACCAAAGGCTCCGCGTGCCATGCTGGAACTAGATTAGGGCCTGAGGAGATCCTGCGGTGTTGCGGCCAGCTCACAAGAAAGCGAGTTGAAGAAAGGAGCTCAGGGGCACTGTAATTCAGAAACCTGCGGAGTTATAAATGACAGCTATCATCCAAAATTATACTGAAGTAAGGCTGCGAAGAGGACTTGAATGCGGGGCAGAATTGCTGGAAACTGATTTCAGAACGTACACGGGAGTAGCTCTTAAAGCATAGGAAAAGAGACAGAACTTGGAAAATAATGCACTTGGCAAAAAAGGGCATATGTGTTTTATCCAGAGCTCTCATACCTGAGGGGAGGAGATTCCCAGCAGGCTCCAACTGCCACCTGAGGGCTCACATTGCCAAGGCAACGTGAGCATGCCAGGCAGGAGTTACCTCACAGCAGAGGTCCCACCTCACAGAAGGGTGAGAAACCCAGCCAACATCAGACTCTCACCAGAGGGCCCACATCACCAAGGGGATGGGAACCAGGCAGGAGTGTCTTCACATCAGTGGGGTCACATCATCAAAAGCTGAGGTACTCAGCACATGTGTCCTCAAACCAGAGGACCCACATCACCAAGGACCTCGGAGTGAGGCAGGCAGGAGTAGCCTCACAACACTGGGCACATAGAATAAAAAAGTGAGGAATCCAGCAGTTGGAACCTCCCAGCAGGCGGCCCAGAGCACCGAGGCCATGAGATCCAGGCCACAGTGAACTCACAGAAGAGGGCCCATGTCATGAAACTGAGCAACCCAGCCATTGGAACCTCAGAGCAGGAGGCCCACATCCCCATGGGGATGGAATTCTGGTAGGAGTGTCCTCACACCACTGAGAACGTATCAGAAAATTTGGGGCGACCAGCAGTTAGGGCCTGACGCCAGAGGACCCTCATCACCAAGGGAAGGAGGCTCCCAGCAGGCTCCAACTGCCACCAGAGGGCTGACGTCACCAAGGCGATGTGTGCCAACCAGGCACGAATGACCTCACAGCAGAGGGCCCACCTCAGAGAAGTGTGACGAACCCAGTCAGGATCAGACTCGCACCAGAGGGCCCACATCACCAAATGGATTGGAACCAGGCAGGAGTGTCCTCACATGAGTAGGGCCACATCATCTAAAGGTGAGGAACCCAGAACATGTGGCTTCAAACCATAGGACACCCATCACCAAGGGGCTGGGAGTGAGGCAGGCAGGAGGAGCCTCATAACAGAGGGCCCAAAAATAAGAAAGGTGAGGAATCCAGCAGTTGGAACCTCCCAGCAGGCGGCCCAGAGCACAGAGGCTAGAGGAACCAGGCCAGAGTGAACTAACACCAGACAGCCCACATCATGAAACTGTGAGCAACCCAGACATTGGGACCTCAGAGCAGAAGGCCCACATCCCCATGGTGATGGGAACATGACAGGAGTGTCCTGGCATCACTGGGCTCACATCAGAAAACGTGGGGTGCTCAGAAGTTAGGGCCTGACGCTAGAGGGCACTCATCACCGAGAGGAGGAGGCTCCCAGCAGGCTCCAGCTGCCACCAGAGGGCCAACGTCGCCAAGGTGATGTGTGCCAGCCTGGCAGGAGTGACCTCACAGCAGAGGGCCCACCTCACAGAAGGGTGAGGAACACAGCCAGGATCAGACTCTCACCAGAGGGCCCACATCACCAAGGGGATGGGAACCAGGCAGGAGTGTCCCCACACCAGTGGGACAACATCATCGAAAGGTGAGGATCCCAGCACATGTGTCCTCAAACCAGAGGAACCACATCACCAAGGGGTTCGGAATGAGGCTGGCAGGACTGGCCTCACAACACAGGGTCCATAGAATATAAAAGTTGAGGAATCCAGCAGTTGGAACCTCCCAGCAAGTGGCCCAGAGCACCGAGGCTATGGGATCCAGGCCGCAGTGAACTCACAGCAGAGGGCCCACATCATGAACCTGTGAGCAGCCCAGCTGTTGGGACCTCAGAACAGAAGGCCCACATCCCCATTGGGATGGGAACCTGGCAGGAGTGGCTTTGCACCACTTAGCACATATCAGAAAATGTTAGGAGCCCAGCAGTTAGGGCCTGATGCCAGGGGGCCCTCATAACTGAGGGGAGGAGACTCCCAGCAGGTTCCAACTGCCAACAGAGGGCCCACGTCTACAAGGTGGCATGCGCCAGCCAGGCAGTAGTGACCTCACAGCAGAGGGCCTATCTCACAGAAGGGTGAGGAACAGAGGCAGGATGAGACTCTCACCAGAGGGCCCACAACACCAAGGGGATGGGAACCAGTCAGGACTGTCCTCCCACCAGTGGGGCCACATCATCGAAAGGTGAGGAACCCAGCACATGTGGCCTCATATCAGAGGACATACATCACAAAGGGGATGGGAGTGAGGCAGGTAGGAGTAGCCTAAAAACAGAGGGCCCAAAGAATAAAAAAAGTGAGGAATCCAGCATTTGGAACCTCCCAGCAGGCGGCCGAGAGCACAGAAGCTATGGGATGCAGGCAGGAGTGAACTAACAGCAGAGAGCCCACATCATGAAACTGTGAGCAACCCAGGCATTGGGACCTCAGAGCAGAAAGCCCACATCCCCATGGGGATGGGAACCTGACAGGAGTGTCCTGGCATCACTGGGCTCACATCAGAAAACGTGGGGAGCCCAGCAGTTAGAGCCTGATGCTAGAGGGCCGTCATCACCGAGGGCAGGAGGCTCCCAGCAGGTTCCATGTGCCAACAGAGGGCCCACGTCGCCAAGGTGATGTGTGCAAGTCAGGCAGGATTGACCTCACAGCAGAGGGCCTACCTCACAGAAGAGTGAGGAACCCAGCCAGGATAAGACTGTCACCAGAAGGCCCACATCACCAAGGGGATGGGAACCAGGCAGGAGTGTCCTCACACCAGTGGGGCCACATCATTGAAAGTTGCCTAACCCAGCACATGTGGCCTCAAACCAGAAGACCCACATCACGAAGGGGTTGCGAGTGAGGCAGGCAGGAGGAGCATCACAACACAGGACCCATAGAATACAAAAGTTGAGGAATCGAGCAGTTGGAACCTCCCAGCAGGCAGCCAAGACCACAGAGGCTATGGGATCCAGGCCACAGTGAACTAACACCAGAGAGCCCACATCATGAAATTGTGATCAACCCAGCCGTTGGAACCTCAGAGCAGAAGGCCCACATCCCCATGGGGATGGGAACCTAAGAGGAGTGCTTGAGCAACACTGGGCTCACTAAGAAAAGTTGGGGAGCCCAGCAGTTAGGGCCTGACGTCAGAGGGCCCTCATCACAGAGCTGAGGAGGCTCCCAGCAGGGTCCAATTGCCACCAGAGGGCTCATGTCAACAAGGCGAGGTGAGCAACCCAGGCAAGAGTTACCTGATAGTAGAGGGCCCACCTCACAGATGGGTGAGGAACCCAGCCAGGATCAGACTCTCACCAGAGGGCCCACATCACAAAGGGGATGGGACCCAGTCAGGATTATCCTCACACCAGTGGGGCCTTATCATCTTAAGGTGAGGAACCCAGCACATGTGTCCTCAAACCAGAGGACCCACATCACCAAGGGCCTTGGAGTGAGGCAGGCAGGAGTAGCCTCACAACACAGGGCACATAATATAAAAAACGTGAGGATTCCAGCATTTAGACCTTCCGGCAGGCAGCCCAGAACACCGAGGATATGGGATCCAGGCCACAGTGAACTCACAGCAGAGGGCCCACATCACAAAACTGTGAGCAACCCAGGAGTTGAGACCTCAGCGCAGAAGGACCACATCCCCATGGGAATGGGAACCTGGCTGGAGTGTCCTCGCACCACTGGGCGCACATCAGAAAATGTGGGGAGCCCACCATTTAGGGCCTGACGCCAGAGGGCCGTCATCACCGAGAGGAGGAGGCGCCCTGCATGCTCCAACTGCCACCAGAGGGCTCACGTCTCCAAGGTGACGTGTGCCAGCCAGGCAGGAGTGACCTCACAGCAGAGGGCCTACCTCACAGAACGTTGAGGAACCCAGCCAGGATTAGACTCTCGCCAGAGGGCCCACCTCACCAAGGGGATGGGAACCAGGCAGGAGTGTCCTCACACGAGTGGGGTCACATCATCGAAAGGTGAGGAACGCAGCACATGTGGCCTCAAGCCATAGGACAGTCATCACCAAGGGGCTGGCAGTGAGGCAGGCAGGAGGAGCCTCACAACAGAGGGCACATAGAATAAAAAAGTTGAGGAATCCAGCAGTTGGAACCTCCCAGCAGGCGGCTCAGAGCACCGATGATAAGGGATCCTTGCCGGAGTGAACTCACAGCAGAGGGCCCACATCATGGTACTGTGAGCAAGCCAGCCGTTTTGACCTCAGAGCAGAAGGCCCATATCGCCATGGGGATGGGAACCTGGCAAGAGTCTCCTCACTCACTTGGCGCACATCAGAAAATGTGGGGAGCCCAGCAGTTATGGCCTAAGGCAAGAGGGCCCTCATCACCGAGGGGAGGAGGATCCCAGCACACTCCAACTGCCACCAGAGGGCCCACGTCACCAAGGTGACGTGTGCCAGACAGGCATGATTGACCTCACAGCAGAGGGCCCACCTCACAGAAGGGTGAGGAACCCAGCCAGGATCAGACTCTCACCTGAGGGCCCACATCAGCAAGGGGATGGGAACCAGTCAGGACTGTCTTCCCTCCAGTGGGGTCACATCATCGAAAGGTGCGGAACCCAGCACATGTGGGCTCAAATCAGAGGACACATATCACAAAGGGAATGGGAGTGAGGCAGGCAGGAGTAGCCTAAAAACAGAGGGCCCAAAGAATAAGAAAGGTGAGGAATCCAGCAGTTGGAACTTCCCAGCAGGCGGTCCAGAGCACAGAAGCTATGGGATGCAGGCAGGAGTGAACTAACAGCAGAGAGCCCACATCATGAAACTGTGAGCAACCCAGGCTTTGGGACCTCAGAGCAGAAGGCCCACATCCCAATGGGGATGTGAACCTGGCTGGAGTGTCCTCGCACCACTGGGCGCACATCACAAAATGTGGGGAGCCCAGCAGTTAAGGCCTGATGCCAGAGGGCCCTCATCACCGAGGAGAGGAGGCTCCCAGCAGGCTCCAAGTGCCACCAGAGGGCTCATGTCCACAAGGCGAGGTGAGCAAGCCAGGCAGGAGTGACCTCACATCAGACGGCCCACCTCACAGATGGGTGAGGAACCCAGCCAGGATCAGACTCTCAACAGAGGGCCCACATCACCAAGGGTATGTGAACCAGGCAGGAGTCTCCTAAGACCATTGGTCCCACATCATCGAAAGGTGAGGAACCCAGCACATGTGGCCTCAAACCAGACGACACACATCACGAAGGGGCTGGGAGTGAGGCAGGCAGGAGGATCCTCACAACAGAGGGCCCAAAAATTTAAAAAAGTGAGGAATCCAGCAGTTGGAACCTCCCAGCAGGCGGCCAAGAGCACAGAGGCTATGGGATCCAGGCTTCTGTGAACTAACACCAGAGAGCCCACATCATGAAAATGTGAACAACCCAGCCGTTGGGACCTCAGAGCAGAAGGCCCACATCCCCATGGAGATGGGATCCTAAGAGGAGTGCCAAAGCATCACTGGGCTCACTAAGAAAAGTTGGTGAGCCCAGCAGTCAGGGCCTGATGCAAGAGGGCCCTCATCACCGGGGGGAAGAGATTCCCAGCACGCTCCAACTGCCACCACACGGCTGACTTCACCAAGGCAATGTGTGCCAGCCATGCAGGAGTGACCTATCAGCAGAGGGTCTCCCTCACAGGTGGGTGAGGAACAAAGCCAGGAACAGACTCTCACCAGGGGGTCCACATAACCACGTGGATGAGAACCAAGCAGGAGTGTCCTCACACTAGTGGGGCCACATCATCGAAAGGTGAGGAACCCAGCAAAAGTGGCCACAAACCAGAGGACCCACATCACCAAGGGGTTGAGAGTGAGGTAGGTGTCTGGACGGGCATATTTAACACTCATTTCCCACCAGGAAGAGGAATTAACCAAAGGCTCAGCGTGCCCTGCCAGAAGCAGATTAGGGCCTGAAGCAGTCTTGCGGGTTTGCGGCCAGCTCACAAGAAAGCGAGTTGAAGAAAGGAGCTCAGGGGCCCTGTAATTCACAAACCTGCAGAGTTATAAATGACAGATAACGTCCAAAAATATATTGAAGTAAGGCTGCGAAGAGGACTTGAAAGCGGGGCAGAATTGCAGGAAACCGATTTCAGGAGGTAGACTGGATTTGCATTTAAAGCATAGGAAAAGAGGCAGAACATCGACAATGATGCACTTGGCAACAAAGGGCGTATGAGTTTGTTCCTGAATATATTCAGGAACAAACACATACGCCCTTTTTGGCAAACCAAGCAAGCTTGCAATGGAAATCCGAACTACTATGAAGTGTCACTTCCCCCCGGTCTAAAGGGCCATCTGAGAAAAGTGTAAAATCCAGAAAGGCAAGACAGGCCATGGGGAAAAAGGAGCCTTGTTATGCTGATGGGCGGGATGTACATTGCCAACAGCCACTCTGGAGAAGTGTATGGTGTTTCCTGATACATCTGAAAAACAAAGCAACAGAGTCTAGGGCATTTCCACTTATGGTCCTATAGCTTAGGGAAATTAAAATCAAAAAGACACAGCCACCCCAAAATTTACAACGGCTCTGTTTACAGGAGCCTCTTCTACAGTACAAGTTAAATATCCCAGAGAACAAATAATTGATAAAGAAGTTGCGGTACTTATGTACAACAGAATACCACTCAGCAATGAAATCTGTGTCACCAGGCCTGTACCAGCATAATGAGTGGATTGAGGCACGATGATTCTAAGTGAAATAAGTCACACAGAAAAAGAAACATCATAAGGTATCACTAATGCACGGAATGTAAACTTGGCTACACAGGAACTGAATTACAAAACAGAACAGGGTCTCAAGTTTAGAAAACCAACTTATGCTTGCTTAAGGGGAAAGGTGAGTTGGGGTGCTGCATAAAACCAGAGTTTGAAATTAGCACAGATACCGTTCCATAAGCCAAATATGTAATAGACAAGACCTACCCCTTGCTCAACGAAATGGACTCAACAATGAGGTATCACCTCACACCTGTTAGAATGGGCATCATCTGAAAATCTACAAACAACAAATGCTGGAAAGGGTGTGGAGAAAAGGAAGCCTCTTCCACTATTGTTGGGAATATAAATTGATACAGTCACTATGGAGAACAATATGGAGTTTCTTAAGAAACTAATAATAGAATTACCATATGATACAGCAATCCCAGGACTGGACATATACCCAGACAAAACCATAAATCAAAAAGAGACATTCACCGCAATGTTCATTGCATCACTATTTACAATATCGAGGTAATGGAAGCAACCTAAATGCCCACAGACAGACGAATGCATAAAGATGTGGTACATATATAAAATGGAATATTACTAAGCCATGAAAGGAATGAAATTGGGTCATTTGTAGAGACGTCGATGGATCTAGAGACTGTCATACAGAGTGAAGTAAGTCAGAAAGAGAAAAACAAATCTTGTATATTCATGCATATATGTGGAACCTAGAAAAACTGTACAGATTAACCGTTTTGCAAGGCATAAATAGAGCAACAGATGTAGACAACAATCGTATGGACAACAAGGGGGGAAAGCTCTTGGAGGGGTGGTGGTGGGAGGAGTTGAGAGATTGGGATTGGCATGTAAACATTTATATGTATAAAATAGATAACCAATGAGAAGCTGCTGTATAAAAATATAAAATAAAATTCAAAATTAAAAAGAAATAAAATTTAAAAAATAAAACAGAAAAAACAATTATTCCCTTCACATACATGTATTTATATGAATAAATTATTTCCATGCTTATATCTGTAAATACAAAAGAGAGGAATAAAATCTACCTTGAACCAAAAACGAAAAAGAGAAAAAAAAAACAGAACCCACCAGTTACTCAGAGGAAAACCGTATCAGGGCACTTGCTCCAGTTGTAAACAATTCTGAAGTTGGTCAGTGGTGGGGAATCGTCTCCCATTCAGCCAGCAGCCCCCACACAACAAGCGTCCTCATTGCAAAGCTGGGGCACCGTGCCGAGGCATCTGTGAGTAAACGTGAGCTGAACCCCAGGCCAGTTGCTGCTGAACTGTTCCCGCCCTTCCCAGGTAAAACACCTGAATATATACAAGGACTTGAAAGCCTAGAGGAAGGGCCATGGAGCCACACGAGTGACAGCATGCCAGCTGACTTGGTGCCTGCAGGCCAGCCAGGATGGTCCTGGCCCTGGGTGCTCTTCTGGAAGATTTCCATTTCCCTGCCTGAGATACCCATCCTGTCCCTGCCCCCACTGCTTTTTTCCTTCCTCACCTCTGCCCAGGGAGAAATTCCAGCAGCAGGTATGGGTGACACATCCTCTTCTTTAGCAGGTGGCAGCCTGGCAACTGCTGCAGAAAGTCCAGCAGAGCCCCACTCACACTGGGCCACCCACAAAGCCGTGGCCTCTCACTCCCTCCCACCAGCCCAGCCCCGAGACTGCTGACAGGGCAGAGAAAATGGCGTCAGGCACAGCTGCAGGGGCTTTTGCTGCCTGGAGTGGTATTTATATTGATCTCAACCCAGGCACACCTGGGGAGGGCTGGCCGGCATGGTAAGGCTGCCCAGGTCAGCCAATCATCACCCCTCAGGGGCTCACAGTTGCAGACAATGGAACTTGCTGAACCGGCCAGGTCCAAGGAACAGGTGTGGGCTCCTGAGAGTCAGGATAGACAAGGGGCTGCAGCTTTGGCTTGTTTTCTAATCATTTTATCTGGCCCATGAGTGGGAGACAACTTCAAGAAAACCCTCTCCTAATGAGAGGAACCCAGGAGTCAGGGAGAGGAGGGGTGGGTGGTGGTTGGAGACAGAGGCCTGGTGCCCTGGGTGCAGTGGAAGTCTCTGGAAGACCAGGTGGAGGGAGGCCACACAGAGTGATGCCCAGGGTCACAGACCTGTCGGAGCTGCTGTTTGTTAGTTCAAGTCCTGCTCTGAGGTGCTCTGTGTCAGCTCTGAGCGACAGGTGAGCTGGGGGTGCTCTTCAATGAGGGCTATGTGCACGGTTCCTGTGTGCCCAGCCCTGCCACGGTACCTGCAAGGGTAGCTCTGTATCCTGGGAGGGGCCTGACCATGAGAGCCCCGTGGGCTGGGTTGGGGGTGGGGTACCTGCCCAGGAGAGCTCCATATCCTGGGATTGGCCTGACCACGAGAGCCCCATGGGCTGCTGGGGACCTGGTAAAGGATGTCAGGACAGTCAGTGAAGCCACCGAGGATATACCTCCAGTTGCTCCTGATCCCTACACCCTGCTGGTCATTCTACCAACCACCAGGACATGGTATTCTGTATTAGTCTTCAATGATGCCTTCTTTTGTATTCCATTAGTCCCAGAGTCACAAGAAATTTTGGCTTGTGAGTGGCAGGACTCAACATACAACTAAAACAATACTTCCGGGCCGTCTTGCCCCAAGGGTTCAAAAATTCCCACACTATCTTTGGGGAAAGCTTAGCTAACGACCGAAAAGTTCTACCTCTGGAAAAGGAAACCCTCCTTCAATATGCAGACGACATTCTGATCGCCAGCCCTACTAAGGAGGCCTCTGAACTACAAAGCCAATAAAGGATAGAAGTTGTCCAAGAAAAAGCTCAAATATCACAGACTGCAGTGACCTGCCTGGGCTTCATTCTCACACAAGGTCAGAGAAGCCCATCCCAGGAAAGGGAAGAAACCATTTGCAGCCTTACGCCTTTCTAAAACTAGAAGACAGCTTAGGGGTTCCTGGGGAGGCCAGGGTTTGCTGCTTCTGGATCCCTAACTACAGTCTACTAGCTGGGCCTCTATATGAAACACTGAAAGGAAAAGATGATGATCCTTTTGAACAGAATCCAGAAGTGGCCTTTCAAGAATGGAAAGAGCAGTCAATTCAGACCCTTGCCCTGGAACTCCCTAATTGAGCTAAACCCTTTGACCTTTCCATTCCCGGTGAAAGGTGAATCGCCATTGGAGAATTAGTGCAAAAACTGGGACCACTTGAAATGGAACAACGCAAGAATGCCATCCAGGTAGGATAAACTACAGTCACCAAGGGGCTTGGCCCACTGCCACATCTGGCCAAGATACTGGCGGTATCTAAAAACCTGGAAATCAGCAGCCCAAAAGGCCACCTCCCTCCTAAGGGAAAAGGACCCCACGTGGTGATCCTAATCACCAACCATGCCCTGAAGTTGCAGGGTTCGCTCCGTGGGCACACCGACCTCGAGTGAGGAGGCCCTCCAACTCCAACATCCAGAGAGATAACCGGGGGCAACAGGGCACCATGACGACTCGTGTGAACATCACTTGACCTGGAGTTTCTCTCATAAAACAACAATAGTGTGTCCCGAAGGAGTAGACTACTGCTTGCAGGACTTCCTGCACCCGGAGGGGAGCTAATAATCTTGGCGGGGGAACCGTATATCACACCGTCACCATAGAAAAGCCTACAGACACCGTGATGATGGTGGCCAATAAGACCGGCTGGACTCCTGTTTACTTCAAAAGGCTGTTGACTCAGTGGCCATCATGGTCCTTGATCACCACTGACCCTGGACTGTCTGGGAGTTGAGCGGGCAGGGCTCTGACACCTGGTGCTGTTTTTACGTTAATTCAGGGGCCTAATTGAAGAAAGAGCAGACTACTGGTCAGAACATCTAGGCTGGCAGAAACGGTCAGCCTAAGGTGGCCGAACAAATGTGGGGCGGGGTGAAACCGGCCCCCACAGCGTCTCTGCACATCTCTTTCCTGGACCCTTAAAGGTCATTAGAATCTATAACACTTCCAATGCTGGTGCTCAGGCGGACGAGCAGGGAGGCAGGGGTCCTGGGGCCAATCAACGTCACCTGGAGGCTGCTGGGGAGAAGTTCTGACCCTCGTCCCCTGGTATGAGGGCTCCCAACTCAGCACTCAGCAGTTACAGAAGAAGGGTCTGCACCCTCAGCACTCCAAGAATGAGGAACGGGACAAAAGGCAGAGGAGGGGTTTGTCCCCAGCAAAGCCCATTAAAAATCCCTGGGAGATAAAAATAGAATGTGGGCAATAAAGTCAAGTCTGACCTTTTTTATCCTTTGTGCTTTGTCTAATTTCACGTGCTCCTAGGGTCCCGCATGCAGAGGTTCCACACCCGGCACTTCAGACCAGATTTCCTGGTGCAGAATGGCTGGGTCGACACCTCAGCTCCTGGGGCCCAGTGCAGACTCCGAGATATAGAGCCTGAGCTGCAGCCAACCCGGCCCTTGAGAGCTCCGCCCCCTCCCTCTCACTGACTCTGACAGGATCTCTACACAGCAGCCCAGCCCACAGCCCACGGGGTAGTGCATGCTCTCACCTCTCCATTCTCTGATGAAAATATAAAGTTTCCTTTGCTTGGGAACCAAACTCAGTCTCGATCTGTTGGCCCCAATGACACTGGGCAGGGGGACCCTTGTTGGGGTCCACTCTGGAGGATCAGTAACAGAAATTGAGACTATTGTAACTTCAATGAACAGATGTGTGAGCCAAACTGTAGTTAACATAGAACAGTTTATAAGGCTCGGGTAAAATAAGATGTTTCTAACACTTCCATTTGATATTTCCATCACTTTATTATAAGCAAGTTCAGTGAAAAGGTTTGTCTTATTTGTCAGGTCAATATTAGAGAAATGAAGTGATTTCTTTCCAAGGATGTACATCTAATAATCTTGGTTAAAGCTTCAATCTTGTTTTAAATGCTTTTCCATTGAAAATGATACCTCTCTTTCAGCTCCCCCATTTCTGAGAAGTATAAAATCTTATAATTTATTATTACCAAAGGGGAAAGGTGGGAGGAGGGATAAATTAACAGTTTGGAATTAACACATACACACTGCTATGTATAAAATAGATCATCAACAAGGAACTACTGTATAGCACAGGGAACTACACTCAATATTGTGCAATAACCTATAAGGGGAAATAATCGGAAAAAGAATAGATATTTTTATTGACATCATCTATCAATGACAGTTAAAGTGTAACCTAAGGGAAGCCGGTGGTGAGTGCTTCTGACCCTGAAGACTTCAGTCATCTAAAGTTTGGACTCTGCCTACTTCCCAAGGCCCTTAATGAACATATGTGTAGCCGTAGCTTAAAAAACTCCCCAGTTTGGGTTTCGGGGAGACACTGATTTTGAAAAAGCCCTGGTGTTCTCCTTACATGAATGGGACTCTTCCTACTGCTAAAACATGTCTGTCACACCCAGAGGATGGTATACCGTCTGATCGGGAAGAGTTTGGAAAAGGCATCTCATCTCCTCATCTCCTGGTGCTCGGGTTCACCCCTCCAGCGTCTTTACTAACAGTCTCCCCACTTGGAGATGTCAACACTGTCAACATCCTGTTGCGTACAGTTTGGAATTTGTCCAGAGGATGAAGCGGAAGGATGAGGAACAATGAGAGACAAGTCCTAGGTGTTCAGACAGGCACATGTCACTCTAATTTCCAATCAGGAAGATGAATTGACCAAAGGCTAGGGTTGCCCATGGAAACAGTATAGGGCTTGAGGAAATCCCACTGCTTTGTGGCCAGTTCCCATAAACACAAGTTGAACAATGGAACTCAGGGGCAGTAAAATTCACGAAACTGCAGAGTTGAAAATATCTATCACTGAAAAATGTCTTGAGGAAAGTCAGAGAAAAGGATTGGCAAGCAAGGGAGAATGGCAGGAAAGGGATTTGAGGAGGTAGAAAGGATTCGCCATTAAGCACAAGAAAAGGGGCTGAACATTTCCGACATTGCAGTTGGCCAAAAAGGCTGTATGCGTTTTTTTCTGTATATATTCAAGAAAAGGGCATACACTTTTTTAGCCAACCAAACAGGTGGGCACTGGAAATCAATACTACAAAAGATATCACTTCGCATCAGTCAGAAGAGCCATCCTCATAAAGTGTAAACGCCAGAAATGCAGAACAGGGCAAGGAGAAGAGGGAGCCCTGTGAGGCTTATAGTGGAAATGTATATTGCCAACGGCCATTCTGGAGAAGTGTATTGTGTTTACTAAAGCATCTAAAAAATGAGCTACAGAGCATAGGGCACTTGCACTCATGGGCGTATATCTTGGGAAAAACAAAAATCGAGAGGACACAGGCACCCCAATGTTTACTGCCTCTCTGTTTAAAAGATCCTCGACTAGGATATAACTTAAATGTCTCTGGAGGGAAAAAATGGATAGAGATGTGGTACTTATGTAGAGTGGAATATTACTCAGCCTGGAAATCAATGAAATATGGCCAGTTGTAACAACTCCGGAGGAGTTACGTATGATCATTCTAAGTGACATAAATATGTAGAAAACACGCGTAAGGCTGCTAAACGGGAAAGGTGGGGAGGGGTGAGGCATCATCCAGGAGGTTGAAATTAGCAAAGATACCATTCCAAATACCAAACTGATAATCAACAAGGCCTACACGGTAGCTAAAAGAACTGCACTCAGCACACTCAAGTCACCAGAAGAGAATATCTATGACTGGTAAGAATCTGAAAAAGAAATTATTGATGTCTCTCTGTACGTGAATCAAGTGGATGTACAGCAGCAAGAAACAGAGCTTTGAAAATCAGCTGTAAACAACATAGTAATAAATTGAAAAAAATAAACGACAGAGAGACAGAGAAAACCTCTTACAACTTTTCCTCAGGGACGGTGATGCAACATGGATTGAACACATCTAGACCCACAGCAGGATGAGACATAAGGCTGGAAACTGTTCGCGCTAAGAGAAATGTGAGGTTGGGTGAGGAAATGCACACCCTTTAAAGTAATACTACCTGGTACCCATTCAATGGGTCCCAAATCTGCAGGTTCAAGGAATCTTCCTACAGCTAAAACATGCATGGAAAACCCAGAGGACTGTACACCATGTGATCGGGAGATGTGTCTAAAATGCACCTCATTTATCCTCTCCTGGTGCTCCTGTTCATCATTCCAGCCACGTTACTTAGAATCTCCCCACTTAGAGAATCAGCACATTTAAACTTCTGTTTCACACATTTTGCAAATTGTGAGGAGGATGAACGGGAAGAGGGGGAACCAATGAGAGAATAGTTGTAGGGGTTTGGACGGGCACATGTCACTCTAATTTCCCATTAAGAATAAGAATTAAAAAAAGGCTCAGCCCGCCTCGCCGGAGCCAAAATAGGGCCTGAAGCAATCCTGCGGTTTTGAGGCCAGCTCACAAAAGAGCAACTGAAAAAATGGAGCTCAGGGTCACTGCAATTCACAAACCTGCAGAGTTATAAATGAAAACTAACGTCCAAAAATATGTTGAGGTAAGGCAAAGAAGAGGATCTGAATGCAAGACAGAATTGCAAGAAACAGATTTCAAGAGATAGATTGGACTCGCCTTTAAAGCACATGAAAAGCGGCAGAATTTCGACAATGATGCAGTTGGCCCAAAAGGGAGTATGCGTTTTTTCCTGAATATATCCAGGAAAAAACGCATACGCACTTTATGGGCAACCAAGCAAGCAAGCAATGCAAATGTGCACAACAAAGAAGTCTCATTTCCCACCGGTCAAAAGGGGCATCCGAAAAAATTGTAAAAACCAGAAATGCAGGACAGGCCATGGAGAACAGGGAGCCTTTATACGCTGATGGACAGTGTGTGAACTGCCGAGAGCCACTCTGGAGAAGTGTATGGTGGTTCCTAAATCATCTAAAAAACAGAGCGACAGAGCATAGGGCACTTCCAATCACGGGAGTATATCTAGGGAAGTCTAAAAATCAACAAGACACAAGCACACCACAGTTTAGGGCTACTCTGTTTACAAGAACCTCAACTTCAGTACACCTTAAATATCCCAGGAAAGAGAACAATGGATAAAGAAAATGTGGTACTTATGTACAATGGAATATCTCTTCACCATGAAATCAATGTAATAAGGCTAGTAGAAGGATAAAGAGTGGATTGAGGTCCGATAATACTACTTGAAATAAGTCAAACAGAAAAAGAAACATATCATAAGATATCACTTATAGAGGGAGGATAAATATGGCTGCACAAAAAATGAATTACAAAACAGAACAGTGTCTCACATTTAGAAAACACACTTATGTCAGCTTAAGGGGAAAGGAGAGGTGGGGTGATGCATAAAACCAGAGTTTGAAATTAGCACAGATACCGTTCAATAAACCAAATAGGTATCAGACAAGATCTACACCTTGCTCAATGAACTGGCCTCAACACACCCTATAAACCGCAGAGAAATATATCTGAGTAATAAGAATCTTAAAACCCATGTATTGATATATCTCCATAAGGGAATCAAGTGTGCGCAGAGTGGCACAAACACAGCAGTGAAAATGAGCTAAACCCCATTATAGAAATAAATTTTAAAACCAAAACGCAGAAACAATGAAAGAGAGAAAAATTCTTACAAAATTCGCTCAGGGGCTGTGATGCAACCTGGAATGACCACATATAAACCCACAGCTGGATAAGACATAAGGCTGGACACTTGGGGCTGAAAGGATTGGAGAGCTTTGGTGAGCAACTGCCGAAAGTTTAATGCAATACTTCATGCTACTTATTCCAAGGGTCCCAACACTCCAAGTTGAAGGGAATCTTCCTACAGCTAAACCATGCATGGGAAATCCAGCGGATGGTATACCATATGATCGGGAAAGGTTTCTAAAATGCACCTCATTTTCCTCTCCTGGGGCTCCGGATCAACATTCCAGCCACTTTACTAACAACATCTCCACATGGAGAGTCAATGCCTTTAAGTTCCGGTATCACACAGTCTGCAGTTAATGCGGAGGATGAATGGAAATAGGGGAACCAGTGAGAAAATAGCTGTAGCGGTTTCAATGGGCACATGTCACTCTAATTTCAATTCAGGAAGAAGAATTAACCAAAGGCAGAGCAAGGCGCCCCAGAAGAAGAATAGGGCCTGAAGAAATCCTGTGGATATGAGGCAAGATCACAAAAATAAGAGCTGAAAAATGGAGCTAAGGGCCACTGCAATTCAAAAACCTGCAGAGTTATAAAGGCCAACTATTTTCCAAAAGTATATTGAAGTAAGGCTATGAAGAGGCACTGAGAGCAAGGCAGAACTGCAGGAAACCTATTTCAGGAGGTAGACTGGAATTGCACTGAAAACATATGAAAAGACTCAGAACGTCGACAATGATGCACTTGGCCAAAAAGGGCGTATGCGTTCTTTCCTGAATATATTCAGGAAGAAACGCATACGCCCTTTCTGGCCAACCAAGCAAGCTCGCAAAGGAAATCTGCACTACAATGAAGTCTCACTGCCCCCCGGTCAAAGGGCCTTCTGAAAAAAGAGTAAAATCCAGAAAGGCAGGACAGGCCATGGAGAACTGGGAGCCTTGTTATGCTGATGGGCGAGATGTAAATTGCCAACAGCCACTCTGGAGAACTGTATGGTGTTTCCTGAAACATCCAAAAAACTAAGCAACAGAGCCTAGGGCACTTCCACTTATGGTCCTATAGCTTAGGGAAATTAAAATCAAAAAGACACAGCCACCCCAAAGGTTGGGCCGGCTCTGTTTACAAGAACCTCGTTTACGGTACAAGTTCAATATCGCAAAAATCGAAAAATGGATAAAGAAGTTGTGGTACTTACGTACAATGCAATATCACTCAGCAATGAAATCTATGTCATCAGGCCCGTAGCAGCATAATGAGTGGATTCAGGTACGATGATTCTAAGTGAAATAAGTCACACAGAAAGAGAAACATCATAAGATATCACTACTACACGGAATGTAAACTTGGCTACACAGGAACTGAATTACAAAACAGAACAGGGTGTCAAATGTAGAAAACCAACTTATGCTTGCTTCAGTGGAAAGGTGAGTTGGGGTGCTGCATAAAACCAGAGATTGAAATTAGCACAGATACCGTTACATAAGCCAAATATGTAATGGACAAGAGCTACTCCTTGCTCAACGAAGTGGACTCAACAACCCATATTAAACGCCTAAGAATATACCTGAGTAGTAAGAATCTTAAAACCTATGGATTTATATGTCTCCGAAAGAGAATGAAGCGTGTGTACAGCGGCATAAACGCAGCAGTGATAGGATTGGTGAGGTTCGGTGAGCAAATGCAGACCCTTTGAAGTCATATTGCATGGTTCCAATTCCATGGGTCTCAACTCTCCATGTTTAAGGGATTCTTCCTTCAGCTAAAACATGCATGTGGACCCCAGAGTATGATCAACCGTGTGATCGGGAAACGTGTTCAAATGTGTCTCAGTTTTCGTCCCCTGGTACTCGGGTGTAACATTCCAGACGCTTTACTAACACTCTCCCCACTTGGAGAGTCAGTGCCTTTAACCTCCTGTTTGGCCCAGTTTGCAATTTCTGTGGAAAATGAACAGGAATAGGGAGAACCAATGAGAGACTAGGTGGAGGTGTCCGGACGCGCAAATTTAACTCTCATTTCCCATCAGGAAGAGGAATTAACCAAAGGCTCAGCGTGCCATGCCGGAACCAAACTAGGACCCGAAGCAATCCTGCGGTGTTGCGGCCAGCTCACAAGAAAGCGAGTTGAAGAAAGGAGCTCAGGGGCACTGTAATTCACAAACCTGCAGAGTTATAAATGACAGCTATCTTCCAAAAATATATTGAAGTAAGGCAGCCAAGAGGAGTTGAAAGCGGGGCAGAATTGCAGGAAACCGATTTCAGGAGGTAGACTGGAATTGCATGTAAAGCATAGGAAAAGAGGCAGAACGTCCACAATGATGCACTTGGCCAAAAAGTGCGTATGCGTTTTTTCCTGAATATATTCAGGAAAAAACGCATACGCACTTTTTGGCCTACCAAGCAAGCTTGCAAAGGAAATCTGCACTACAATGAAGTCTCACTGCCCCCCGGTCAAAAGGGCTATCTGAAAAAAGTGTAAAATCCAGAAAGGCAGGACAGGCCAAGGAGAACTAGGAGCCTTGTTATGCTGATGGGTGGGATGTAAATTGCCAGCAGCCACTCTGGAGAAGTGTATGGTGTTTCCTGAAACATCAAACAAACAAAGCAACAGAGCCTAGGGCAGTTCCACTTACGGTCCTATAGCTTAGGGAAATTAAAATCAAAAAGACACAGCCACCCCAAAGTTTGGGACGGCTCTGTTTACAAGATCGTCGTTTACGGTACAAGTTCAATATCACAGAAAGCGAAAAATGCATAAAGAAGTTGTTGTACTTACGTACAATGCAATATAACTCAGCAATGAAATCTATGTCATCAGGCTCGTAGCAGCATAATGAGTGGATTCAGGTACGATGATTCTAAGTGAAATAAATCACACAGAAAAAGAAATATCATAAGATATCACTACTACACGGAATGTAAACTTGGCTACACAGGAACTGAATTACAAAACAGAACAGGGTCTCAAATGTAGAAACCCAACTTATGCTTGCTTAAGGGGAAAGGTGAGTTGTGGTGCGGCATAAAACAAGAGATTGAAATTAGCACAGATACCGTTCCATAAGCCAAATATGTAATAGACAAGAGCTACTCCTTGCTCAACGAAGTGGACCCAACACCCCATATTAAACGCCTAACAATATACCTGACTAGTAAGAATCTTAAAACCTATGGATTTATATGTCTCCAAAAGAGAATCAAGCGTGTGTACAGCGGCATAAACGCAGCAGTGATAGGATTGGTGAGGTTCGGTGAGCAAATGCAGACCCTTTGAAGTCATATTGCATGGTACCCATTCCATGGGTCTCAACTCTCCATGTTTAAGGGATTCTTCCTTCAGCTAAAACATGCATGTGGAACCCAGAGTACGATCCACCGTGTGATCGGAAAAAGTGTTCAAATATGTCTCAGTTTTCGTCCCCTGGTACTCGGGTGCAACATTCCAGATGCTTTACTAACACTCTCCCCACTTGGAGAGTCAGTGCCTTTAACCTCCTGTTTGGCCCAGTTTGCAATTTCTGTGGAAAATGAACAGGAATAGGGAGAACCAATGAGAGACTAGCTGGAGGTGTCTGGACGTGCAAATTTAACTCTCATTTCCCACCAGGAAGAGGAATTAACCAAAGGCTCAGCATGCCATGCCAGAACCAAACTAGGGCCTGAAGCAATCCTGCGGTCTTGCGGCCAGCTCACAAGAAAGCGAGTTGAAGAAAGGAGCTCAGGGGCACTGTAATTCACAAACCTGCAGAGTTATAAATGACAGCTATCTTCCAAAAATATATTGAAGGAAGGCTGCCAAGAGGAGTTGAATGTGGGGCAGAATTGCAGGAAACTGATTTCAGGAGGTAGACTGGAATTGCATGTAAAGCATAGGAAAAGAGGCAGAACGTCCACAATGATGCACTTGGCCAAAAAGGGCGTATGCGTTTTTTCCTGAATATATTCAGGAAAAAACGCATACGCCCTTTTTGGCCAACCAAGCAAGCTTGCAAAGGAAATCTGCATTACAATGAAGTCTCACTGCCCCCTGGTCAAAAGGGCCATCTGAAAAAAGTGTAAAATCCAGAAAGGCAGGACAGGCCATGGAGAACTGGGAGCCTTGTTATGCTGATGGGCGGGATGTAAATTGCCAGCAACCACTCTGGAGAAGTGTATGGTGTTTCCTGAAACATCCAAAAAACAAAGCAACAGAGCCTAGGGCACTTCCACTTATGGTCCTATAGCTTAGGGAAATTAAAATCAAAAAGACACAGCCACCCCAAAGTTTGGGCCGGCTCTGTTTACAAGAACCTCGTTTACGGTACAAGTTCAATATCACAGAAAGCGAAAAATGGATAAAGAAGTTGTGGTACTTACGTACAATGCAATATCACTCAGCAATGAAATCTATGTCATCAGGCCCGTAGCAGCATAATGAGTGGATTCAGGTACAATGATTCTAAGTGAAATAAATCACACAGAAAAAGAAACATCATAAGATATCACTACTACACGGAATGTAAACTTGGCTACACAGGAACTGAATTACAAAACAGAACAGGGTGTCAAATTTAGAAAACCAACTTATGCTTGTTTCAGTGGAAAGGTGAGTTGGGGTGCTGCATAAAACCAGAGATTGAAATTAGCACAGATACCGTTCCATAAGCCAAATATGTAATAGACAAGAGCTACTCCTTGCTCAACGAAGTGGACTCCACACCCCACATTAAACGCCTAAGAATATACCTGACTAGTAAGAATCTTAAAACCTAAGGATTTATATGTCTCCGAAAGAGAATCAAGCGTGTGTACAGCGGCATAAACGCAGCAGTGATAGGATTGGTGAGGTTCGGTGAGCAAATGCAGACCCTTTGGAGTCATATTGCATGGTACCAATTCCATGGGTCTCAACTCTCCAGGTTTAAGGGATTCTTCCTTCAGCTAAAACATGCATGTGGACCCCAGAGTATGATCAACCGTGTGATCGGGAAACGTGTTCAAATGTGTCTCAGTTTTCGTCCCCTGGTACTCGGGTGCAACATTCCAGACGCTTTACTAACACTCTCCCCACTTGGAGAGTCAGTGCCTTTAACCTCCTGTTTGGCCCAGTTTGCAATTTCTTCGGAAGATGAACAGCAATAAGGAGAAGCAATGGGAGACTATCTGTAGGTGTCTGGACGGGCAAATTTAACTCTCATTTCCCACCAGGAAGATAAATGAACCAAAGGCTCCGCGTGCCATGCTGGAACTAGATTAGGGCCTGAGGAGATCCTGCGGTGTTGCGGCCAGCTCACAAGAAAGCGAGTTGAAGAAAGGAGCTCAGGGGCACTGTAATTCAGAAACCTGCGGAGTTATAAATGACAGCTATCATCCAAAATTATACTGAAGTAAGGCTGCGAAGAGGACTTGAATGCGGGGCAGAATTGCTGGAAACTGATTTCAGAACGTACACGGGAGTAGCTCTTAAAGCATAGGAAAAGAGACAGAACTTGGAAAATAATGCACTTGGCAAAAAAGGGCATATGTGTTTTATCCAGAGCTCTCATACCTGAGGGGAGGAGATTCCCAGCAGGCTCCAACTGCCACCTGAGGGCTCACATTGCCAAGGCAACGTGAGCATGCCAGGCAGGAGTTACCTCACAGCAGAGGTCCCACCTCACAGAAGGGTGAGAAACCCAGCCAACATCAGACTCTCACCAGAGGGCCCACATCACCAAGGGGATGGGAACCAGGCAGGAGTGTCTTCACATCAGTGGGGCCACATCATCAAAAGCTGAGGTACTCAGCACATGTGTCCTCAAACCAGAGGACCCACATCACCAAGGACCTCGGAGTGAGGCAGGCAGGAGTAGCCTCACAACACTGGGCACATAGAATAAAAAAGTGAGGAATCCAGCAGTTGGAACCTCCCAGCAGGCGGCCCAGAGCACCGAGGCCATGGGATCCAGGCCACAGTGAACTCACAGAAGAGGGCCCATGTCATGAAACTGAGCAACCCAGCCATTGGGACCTCAGAGCAGGAGGCCCACATCCCCATGGGGATGGAATTCTGGTAGGAGTGTCCTCGCACCACTGAGAACGTATCAGAAAATTTTGGGCGACCAGCAGTTAGGGCCTGACGCCAGAGGACCCTCATCACCAAGGGAAGGAGGCTCCCAGCAGGCTCCAACTGCCACCAGAGGGCTGACGTCGCCAAGCCGATGTGTGCCAACCAGGCACGAATGACCTCACAGCAGAGGGCCCACCTCAGAGAAGTGTGACGAACCCAGTCAGGATCAGACTCGCACCAGAGGGCCCACATCACCAAATGGATTGGAACCAGGCAGGAGTGTCCTCACATGAGTAGGGCCACATCATCTAAAGGTGAGGAACCCAGAACATGTGGCTTCAAACCATAGGACACCCATCACCAAGGGGCTGGGAGTGAGGCAGGCAGGAGGAGCCTCATAACAGAGGGCCCAAAAATAAGAAAGGTGAGGAATCCAGCAGTTGGAACCTCCCAGCAGGCGGCCCAGAGCACAGAGGCTAGAGGAACCAGGCCAGAGTGAACTAACACCAGACAGCCCACATCATGAAACTGTGAGCAACCCAGACATTGGGACCTCAGAGCAGAAGGCCCACATCCCCATGGTGATGGGAACATGACAGGAGTGTCCTGGCATCACTGGGCTCACATCAGAAAACGTGGGGTGCTCAGAAGTTAGGGCCTGACGCTAGAGGGCACTCATCACCGAGAGGAGGAGGCTCCCAGCAGGCTCCAGCTGCCACCAGAGGGCCAACGTCGCCAAGGTGATGTGTGCCAGCCTGGCAGGAGTGACCTCACAGCAGAGGGCCCACCTCACAGAAGGGTGAGGAACACAGCCAGGATCAGACTCTCACCAGAGGGCCCACATCACCAAGGGGATGGGAACCAGGCAGGAGTGTCCCCACACCAGTGGGACAACATCATCGAAAGGTGAGGATCCCAGCACATGTGTCCTCAAACCAGAGGAACCACATCACCAAGGGGTTCGGAATGAGGCTGGCAGGACTGGCCTCACAACACAGGGTCCATAGAATATAAAAGTTGAGGAATCCAGCAGTTGGAACCTCCCAGCAAGTGGCCCAGAGCACCGAGGCTATGGGATCCAGGCCGCAGTGAACTCACAGCAGAGGGCCCACATCATGAACCTGTGAGCAGCCCAGCTGTTGGGACCTCAGAACAGAAGGCCCACATCCCCATTGGGATGGGAACCTGGCAGGAGTGGCTTTGCACCACTTAGCACATATCAGAAAATGTTAGGAGCCCAGCAGTTAGGGCCTGATGCCAGGGGGCCCTCATAACTGAGGGGAGGAGACTCCCAGCAGGTTCCAACTGCCAACAGAGGGCCCACGTCTACAAGGTGGCATGCACCAGCCAGGCAGTAGTGACCTCACAGCAGAGGGCCTATCTCACAGAAGGGTGAGGAACCGAGGCAGGATGAGACTCTCACCAGAGGGCCCACAACACCAAGGGGATGGGAACCAGTCAGGACTGTCCTCCCACCAGTGGGGCCACATCATCGAAAGGTGAGGAACCCAGCACATGTGGCCTCATATCAGAGGACATACATCACAAAGGGGATGGGAGTGAGGCAGGTAGGAGTAGCCTAAAAACAGAGGGCCCAAAGAATAAAAAAAGTGAGGAATCCAGCATTTGGAACCTCCCAGCAGGCGGCCGAGAGCACAGAAGCTATGGGATGCAGGCAGGAGTGAACTAACAGCAGAGAGCCCACATCATGAAACTGTGAGCAACCCAGGCATTGGGACCTCAGAGCAGAAAGCCCACATCCCCATGGGGATGGGAACCTGACAGGAGTGTCCTGGCATCACTGGGCTCACATCAGAAAACGTGGGGAGCCCAGCAGTTAGAGCCTGATGCTAGAGGGCCGTCATCACCGAGGGCAGGAGGCTCCCAGCAGGTTCCATGTGCCAACAGAGGGCCCACGTCGCCAAGGTGATGTGTGCAAGTCAGGCAGGATTGACCTCACAGCAGAGGGCCTACCTCACAGAAGAGTGAGGAACCCAGCCAGGATAAGACTGTCACCAGAAGGCCCACATCACCAAGGGGATGGGAACCAGGCAGGAGTGTCCTCACACCAGTGGGGCCACATCATTGAAAGTTGCCTAACCCAGCACATGTGGCCTCAAACCAGAAGACCCACATCACGAAGGGGTTGCGAGTGAGGCAGGCAAGAGGAGCATCACAACACAGGACCCATAGAATACAAAAGTTGAGGAATCGAGCAGTTGGAACCTCCCAGCAGGCAGCCAAGACCACAGAGGCTATGGGATCCAGGCCACAGTGAACTAACACCAGAGAGCCCACATCATGAAATTGTGATCAACCCAGCCGTTGGAACCTCAGAGCAGAAGGCCCACATCCCCATGGGGATGGGAACCTAAGAGGAGTGCTTGAGCAACACTGGGCTCACTAAGAAAAGTTGGGGAGCCCAGCAGTTAGGGCCTGACGTCAGAGGGCCCTCATCACAGAGCTGAGGAGGCTCCCAGCAGGGTCCAATTGCCACCAGAGGGCTCATGTCAACAAGGCGAGGTGAGCAACCCAGGCAAGAGTTACCTGATAGTAGAGGGCCCACCTCACAGATGGGTGAGGAACCCAGCCAGGATCAGACTCTCACCAGAGGGCCCACATCACAAAGGGGATGGGACCCAGTCAGGATTATCCTCACACCAGTGGGGCCTTATCATCTTAAGGTGAGGAACCCAGCACATGTGTCCTCAAACCAGAGGACCCACATCACCAAGGGCCTTGGAGTGAGGCAGGCAGGAGTAGCCTCACAACACAGGGCACATAATATAAAAAACGTGAGGATTCCAGCATTTAGACCTTCCAGCAGGCGGCCCAGAACACCGAGGCTATGGGATCCAGGCCACAGTGAACTCACAGCAGAGGGCCCACATCACAAAACTGTGAGCAACCCAGGAGTTGAGACCTCAGCGCAGAAGGACCACATCCCCATGGGAATGGGAACCTGGCTGGAGTGTCCTCGCACCACTGGGCGCACATCAGAAAATGTGGGGAGCCCACCATTTAGGGCCTGACGCCAGAGGGCCGTCATCACCGAGAGGAGGAGGCGCCCTGCACGCTCCAACTGCCACCAGAGAGCTCACGTCTCCAAGGTGACGTGTGCCAGCCAGGCAGGAGTGACCTCACAGCAGAGGGCCTACCTCACAGAACGTTGAGGAACCCAGCCAGGATTAGACTCTCGCCAGAGGGCCCACCTCACCAAGGGGATGGGAACCAGGCAGGAGTGTCCTCACACGAGTGGGGTCACATCATCGAAAGGTGAGGAACGCAGCACATGTGGCCTCAAGCCATAGGACAGTCATCACCAAGGGGCTGGCAGTGAGGCAGGCAGGAGGAGCCTCACAACAGAGGGCACATAGAATAAAAAAGTTGAGGAATCCAGCAGTTGGAACCTCCCAGCAGGCGGCTCAGAGCACCGATGATAAGGGATCCTTGCCGGAGTGAACTCACAGCAGAGGGCCCACATCATGGTACTGTGAGCAAGCCAGCCGTTTTGACCTCAGAGCAGAAGGCCCATATCGCCATGGGGATGGGAACCTGGCAAGAGTCTCCTCACTCACTTGGCGCACATCAGAAAATGTGGGGAGCCCAGCAGTTATGGCCTAAGGCAAGAGGGCCCTCATCACCGAGGGGAGGAGGATCCCAGCACACTCCAACTGCCACCAGAGGGCCCACGTCACCAAGGTGACGTGTGCCAGACAGGCATGATTGACCTCACAGCAGAGGGCCCACCTCACAGAAGGGTGAGGAACCCAGCCAGGATCAGACACTCACCTGAGGGCCCACATCAGCAAGGGGATGGGAACCAGTCAGGACTGTCTTCCCTCCAGTGGGGTCACATCATTGAAAGGTGCGGAACCCAGCACATGTGGCCTCAAATCAGAGGACACATATCACAAAGGGAATGGGAGTGAGGCAGGCAGGAGTAGCCTAAAAACAGAGGGCCCAAAGAATAAGAAAGGTGAGGAATCCAGCAGTTGGAACTTCCCAGCAGGCGGTCCAGAGCACAGAAGCTATGGGATGCAGGCAGGAGTGAACTAACAGCAGAGAGCCCACATCATGAAACTGTGAGCAACCCAGGCTTTGGGACCTCAGAGCAGAAGGCCCACACCCCAATGGGGATGTGAACCTGGCTGGAGTGTCCTCGCACCACTGGGCACACATCACAAAATGTGGGGAGCCCAGCAGTTAGGGCCTGATGCCAGAGGGCCCTCATCACCGAGGAGAGGAGGCTCCCAGCAGGCTCCACGTGCCACCAGAGGGCTCATGTCCACAAGGCGAGGTGAGCAAGCCAGGCAAGAGTGACCTCACATCAGACGGCCCACCTCACAGATGGGTGAGGAACCCAGCCAGGATCAGACTCTCAACAGAGGGCCCACATCACCAAGGGGATGTGAACCAGGCAGGAGTCTCCTAAGACCATTGGTCCCACATCATCGAAAGGTGAGGAACCCAGCACATGTGGCCTCAAACCAGACGACACACATCACGAAGGGGCTGGGAGTGAGGCAGGCAGGAGGATCCTCACAACAGAGGGCCCAAAAATTTAAAAAAGTGAGGAATCCAGCAGTTGGAACCTCCCAGCAGGCGGCCAAGAGCACAGAGGCTATGGGATCCAGGCTTCTGTGAACTAACACCAGAGAGCCCACATCATGAAAATGTGAACAACCCAGCCGTTGGGACCTCAGAGCAGAAGGCCCACATCCCCATGGAGATGGGATCCTAAGAGGAGTGCCAAAGCATCACTGGGCTCACTAAGAAAAGTTGGTGAGCCCAGCAGTCAGGGCCTGATGCAAGAGGGCCCTCATCACCGGGGGGAAGAGATTCCCAGCACGCTCCAACTGCCACCACACGGCTGACTTCACCAAGGCAATGTGTGCCAGCCATGCAGGAGTGACCTATCAGCAGAGGGTCTCCCTCACAGGTGGGTGAGGAACAAAGCCAGGAACAGACTCTCACCAGGGGGTCCACATAACCACGTGGATGAGAACCAAGCAGGAGTGTCCTCACACTAGTGGGGCCACATCATCGAAAGGTGAGGAACCCAGCAAAAGTGGCCACAAACCAGAGGACCCACATCACCAAGGGGTTGAGAGTGAGGTAGGTGTCTGGACGGGCATATTTAACACTCATTTCCCACCAGGAAGAGGAATTAACCAAAGGCTCAGCGTGCCCTGCCAGAAGCAGATTAGGGCCTGAAGCAGTCTTGCGGGTTTGCGGCCAGCTCACAAGAAAGCGAGTTGAAGAAAGGAGCTCAGGGGCCCTGTAATTCACAAACCTGCAGAGTTATAAATGACAGATAACGTCCAAAAATATATTGAAGTAAGGCTGCGAAGAGGACTTGAAAGCGGGGCAGAATTGCAGGAAACCGATTTCAGGAGGTAGACTGGATTTGCATTTAAAGCATAGGAAAAGAGGCAGAACATCGACAATGATGCACTTGGCAACAAAGGGCGTATGAGTTTGTTCCTGAATATATTCAGGAACAAACACATACGCCCTTTTTGGCAAACCAAGCAAGCTTGCAATGGAAATCCGAACTACTATGAAGTGTCACTTCCCCCCGGTCTAAAGGGCCATCTGAGAAAAGTGTAAAATCCAGAAAGGCAAGACAGGCCATGGGGAAAAAGGAGCCTTGTTATGCTGATGGGCGGGATGTACATTGCCAACAGCCACTCTGGAGAAGTGTATGGTGTTTCCTGATACATCTGAAAAACAAAGCAACAGAGTCTAGGGCATTTCCACTTATGGTCCTATAGCTTAGGGAAATTAAAATCAAAAAGACACAGCCACCCCAAAATTTACAACGGCTCTGTTTACAGGAACCTCTTCTACAGTACAAGTTAAATATCCCAGAGAACAAATAATTGATAAAGAAGTTGCGGTACTTATGTACAACAGAATACCACTCAGCAATGAAATCTGTGTCACCAGGCCTGTACCAGCATAATGAGTGGATTGAGGCATGATGATTCTAAGTGAAATAAGTCACACAGAAAAAGAAACATCATAAGGTATCACTAATGCACGGAATGTAAACTTGGCTACACAGGAACTGAATTACAAAACAGAACAGGGTCTCAAGTTTAGAAAACCAACTTATGCTTGCTTAAGGGGAAAGGTGAGTTGGGGTGCTGCATAAAACCAGAGTTTGAAATTAGCACAGATACCGTTCCATAAGCCAAATATGTAATAGACAAGACCTACCCCTTGCTCAACGAAATGGACTCAACAATGAGGTATCACCTCACACCTGTTAGAATGGGCATCATCTGAAAATCTACAAACAACAAATGCTGGAAAGGGTGTGGAGAAAAGGAAGCCTCTTCCACTATTGTTGGGAATATAAATTGATACAGTCACTATGGAGAACAATATGGAGTTTCTTAAGAAACTAATAATAGAATTACCATATGATACAGCGATCCCAGGACTGGACATATACCCAGACAAAACCATAAATCAAAAAGAGACATTCACCGCAATGTTCATTGCATCACTATTTACAATATCGAGGTAATGGAAGCAACCTAAATGCCCACAGACAGACGAATGCATAAAGATGTGGTACATATATAAAATGGAATATTACTAAGCCATGAAAGGAATGAAATTGGGTCATTTGTAGAGACGTCGATGGATCTAGAGACTGTCATACAGAGTGAAGTAAGTCAGAAAGAGAAAAACAAATCTTGTATATTCATGCATATATGTGGAACCTAGAAAAACTGTACAGATTAACCGTTTTGCAAGGCATAAATAGAGCAACAGATGTAGACAACAATCGTATGGACAACAAGGGGGGAAAGCTCTTGGAGGGGTGGTGGTGGGAGGAGTTGAGAGATTGGGATTGGCATGTAAACATTTATATGTATAAAATAGATAACCAATGAGAACCTGCTGTATAAAAATATAAAATAAAATTCAAAATTAAAAAGAAATAAAATTTAAAAAATAAAACAGAAAAAACAATTATTCCCTTCACATACATGTATTTATATGAATAAATTATTTCCATGCTTATATCTGTAAATACAAAAAAGAGGAATAAAATCTACCTTGAACCAAAAACGAAAAAGAGAAAAAAAAAACAGAACCCACCAGTTACTCAGAGGAAAACCGTATCAGGGCACTTGCTCCAGTTGTAAACAATTCTGAAGTTGGTCAGTGGTGGGGAATCGTCTCCCATTCAGCCAGCAGCCCCCACACAACAAGCGTCCTCATTGCAAAGCTGGGGCACCGTGCCAAGGCATCTGTGAGTAAACGTGAGCTGAACCCCAGGCCAGTTGCTGCTGAACTGTTCCCGCCCTTCCCAGGTAAAACACCTGAATATATACAAGGACTTGAAAGCCTAGAGGAAGGGCCATGGAGCCACACGAGTGACAGCATGCCAGCTGACTTGGTGCCTGCAGGCCAGCCAGGATGGTCCTGGCCCTGGGTGCTCTTCTGGAAGATTTCCATTTCCCTGCCTGAGATACCCGTCCTGTCCCTGCCCCCACTGCTTTTTTCCTTCCTCACCTCTGCCCAGGGAGAAATTCCAGCAGCAGGTATGGGTGACACATCCTCTTCTTTAGCAGGTGGCAGCCTGGCAACTGCTGCAGAAAGTCCAGCAGAGCCCCACTCACACTGGGCCACCCACAAAGCCGTGGCCTCTCACTCCCTCCCACCAGCCCAGCCCCGAGACTGCTGACAGGGCAGAGAAAATGGCGTCAGGCACAGCTGCAGGGGCTTTTGCTGCCTGGAGTGGTATTTATATTGATCTCAACCCAGGCACACCTGGGGAGGGCTGGCCGGCATGGTAAGGCTGCCCAGGTCAGCCAATCATCACCCCTCAGGGGCTCACAGTTGCAGACAATGGAACTTGCTGAACCGGCCAGGTCCAAGGAACAGGTGTGGGCTCCTGAGAGTCAGGATAGACAAGGGGCTGCAGCTTTGGCTTGTTTTCTAATCATTTTATCTGGCCCATGAGTGGGAGACAACTTCAAGAAAACCCTCTCCTAATGAGAGGAACCCAGGAGTCAGGGAGAGGAGGGGTGGGTGGTGGTTGGAGACAGAGGCCTGGTGCCCTGGGTGCAGTGGAAGTCTCTGGAAGACCAGGTGGAGGGAGGCCACACAGAGTGATGCCCAGGGTCACAGACCTGTCGGAGCTGCTGTTTGTTAGTTCAAGTCCTGCTCTGAGGTGCTCTGTGTCAGCTCTGAGCGACAGGTGAGCTGGGGGTGCTCTTCAATGAGGGCTATGTGCACGGTTCCTGTGTGCCCAGCCCTGCCACAGTACCTGCAAGGGTAGCTCTGTATCCTGGGAGGGGCCTGACCATGAGAGCCCCGTGGGCTGGGTTGGGGGTGGGGTACCTGCCCAGGAGAGCTCCATATCCTGGGATTGGCCTGACCACGAGAGCCCCATGGGCTGCTGGGGACCTGGTAAAGGATGTCAGGACAGTCAGTGAAGCCACCGAGGATATACCTCCAGTTGCTCCTGATCCCTACACCCTGCTGGTCATTCTACCAACCACCAGGACATGGTATTCTGTATTAGTCTTCAATGATGCCTTCTTTTGTATTCCATTAGTCCCAGAGTCACAAGAAATTTTGGCTTGTGAGTGGCAGGACTCAACATACAACTAAAACAATACTTCCGGGCCGTCTTGCCCCAAGGGTTCAAAAATTCCCACACCATCTTTGGGGAAAGCTTAGCTAACGACCGAAAAGTTCTACCTCTGGAAAAGGAAACCCTCCTTCAATATGCAGACGACATTCTGATCGCCAGCCCTACTAAGGAGGCCTCTGAACTACCAAGCCAATAAAGGATAGAAGTTGTCCAAGAAAAAGCTCAAATATCACAGACTGCAGTGACCTGCCTGGGCTTCATTCTCACACAAGGTCAGAGAAGCCCATCCCAGGAAAGGGAAGAAACCATTTGCAGCCTTACCCCTTTCTAAAACTAGAAGACAGCTTAGGGGTTCCTGGGGAGGCCAGGGTTTGCTGCTTCTGGATCCCTAACTACAGTCTACTAGCTGGGCCTCTATATGAAACACTGAAAGGAAAAGATGATGATCCTTTTGAACAGAATCCAGAAGTGGCCTTTCAAGAATGGAAAGAGCAGTCAATTCAGACCCTTGCCCTGGAACTCCCTAATTGAGCTAAACCCTTTGACCTTTCCATTCCCGGTGAAAGGTGAATCGCCATTGGAGAATTAGTGCAAAAACTGGGACCACTTGAAATGGAACAACGCAAGAATGCCATCCAGGTAGGATAAACTACAGTCACCAAGGGGCTTGGCCCACTGCCACATCTGGCCAAGATACTGGCGGTATCTAAAAACCTGGAAATCAGCAGCCCAAAAGGCCACCTCCCTCCTAAGGGAAAAGGACCCCACGTGGTGATCCTAATCACCAACCATGCCCTGAAGTTGCAGGGTTCGCTCCGTGGGCACACCGACCTCGAGTGAGGAGGCCCTCCAACTCCAACATCCAGAGAGATAACCGGGGGCAACAGGGCACCATGACGACTCGTGTGAACATCACTTGACCTGGAGTTTCTCTCATAAAACAACAATAGTGTGTCCCGAAGGAGTAGACTACTGTTTGCAGGACTTCCTGCACCCGGAGGGGAGCTAATAATCTTGGCGGGGGAACCGTATATCACACCGTCACCATAGAAAAGCCTACAGACACCGTGATGATGGTGGCCAATAAGACCGGCTGGACTCCTGTTTACTTCAAAAGGCTGTTGACTCAGTGGCCATCATGGTCCTTGATCACCACTGACCCTGGACTGTCTGGGAGTTGAGCGGGCAGGGCTCTGACACCTGGTGCTGTTTTTACGTTAATTCAGGGGCCTAATTGAAGAAAGAGCAGACTACTGGTCAGAACATCTAGGCTGGCAGAAACGGTCAGCCTAAGGTGGCCGAACAAATGTGGGGCGGGGTGAAACCGGCCCCCACAGCGTCTCTGCACATCTCTTTCCTGGACCCTTAAAGGTCATTAGAATCTATAACACTTCCAATGCTGGTGCTCAGGCGGACGAGCAGGGAGGCAGGGGTCCTGGGGCCAATCAACGTCACCTGGAGGCTGCTGGGGAGAAGTTCTGACCCTCGTCCCCTGGTATGAGGGCTCCCAACTCAGCACTCAGCAGTTACAGAAGAAGGGTCTGCACCCTCAGCACTCCAAGAATGAGGAACGGGACAAAAGGCAGAGGAGGGGTTTGTCCCCAGCAAAGCCCATTAAAAATCCCTGGGAGATAAAAATAGAATGTGGGCAATAAAGTCAAGTCTGACCTTTTTTATCCTTTGTGCTTTGTCTAATTTCACGTGCTCCTAGGGTCCCGCATGCAGAGGTTCCACACCCGGCACTTCAGACCAGATTTCCTGGTGCAGAATGGCTGGGTCGACACCTCAGCTCCTGGGGCCCAGTGCAGACTCCGAGATATAGAGCCTGAGCTGCAGCCAACCCGGCCCTTGAGAGCTCCGCCCCCTCCCTCCCACTGACTCTGACAGGATCTCTACACAGCAGCCCAGCCCACAGCCCACGGGGTAGTGCATGCTCTCACCTCTCCATTCTCTGATGAAAATATAAAGTTTCCTTTGCTTGGGAACCAAACTCAGTCTCGATCTGTTGGCCCCAATGACACTGGGCAGGGGGACCCTTGTTGGGGTCCACTCTGGAGGATCAGTAACAGAAATTGAGACTATTGTAACTTCAATGAACAGATGTGTGAGCCAAACTGTAGTTAACATAGAACAGTTTATAAGGCTCGGGTAAAATAAGATGTTTCTAACACTTCCATTTGATATTTCCATCACTTTATTATAAGCAAGTTCAGTGAAAAGGTTTGTCTTATTTGTCAGGTCAATATTAGAGAAATGAAGTGATTTCTTTCCAAGGATGTACATCTAATAATCTTGGTTAAAGCTTCAATCTTGTTTTAAATGCTTTTCCATTGAAAATGATACCTCTCTTTCAGCTCCCCCATTTCTGAGAAGTATAAAATCTTATAATTTATTATTACCAAAGGGGAAAGGTGGGAGGAGGGATAAATTAACAGTTTGGAATTAACACATACACACTGCTATGTATAAAATAGATCATCAACAAGGAACTACTGTATAGCACAGGGAACTACACTCAATATTGTGCAATAACCTATAAGGGGAAATAATCGGAAAAAGAATAGATATTTTTATTGACATCATCTATCAATGACAGTTAAAGTGTAACCTAAGGGAAGCCGGTGGTGAGTGCTTCTGACCCTGAAGACTTCAGTCATCTAAAGTTTGGACTCTGCCTACTTCCCAAGGCCCTTAATGAACATATGTGTAGCCGTAGCTTAAAAAACTCCCCAGTTTGGGTTTCGGGGAGACACTGATTTTGAAAAAGCCCTGGTGTTCTCCTTACATGAATGGGACTCTTCCTACTGCTAAAACATGTCTGTCACATCCAGAGGATGGTATACCGTCTGATCGGGAAGAGTTTGGAAAAGGCATCTCATCTCCTCATCTCCTGGTGCTCGGGTTCACCCCTCCAGCGTCTTTACTAACAGTCTCCCCACTTGGAGATGTCAACACTGTCAACATCCTGTTGCGTACAGTTTGGAATTTGTCCAGAGGATGAAGCGGAAGGATGAGGAACAATGAGAGACAAGTCCTAGGTGTTCAGACAGGCACATGTCACTCTAATTTCCAATCAGGAAGATGAATTGACCAAAGGCTAGGGTTGCCCATGGAAACAGTATAGGGCTTGAGGAAATCCCACTGCTTTGTGGCCAGTTCCCATAAACACAAGTTGAACAATGGAACTCAGGGGCAGTAAAATTCATGAAACTGCAGAGTTGAAAATATCTATCACTGAAAAATGTCTTGAGGAAAGTCAGAGAAAAGGATTGGCAAGCAAGGGAGAATGGCAGGAAAGGGATTTGAGGAGGTAGAAAGGACTCGCCATTAAGCACAAGAAAAGGGGCTGAACATTGCCGACATTGCAGTTGGCCAAAAAGGCTGTATGCGTTTTTTTCTGTATATATTCAAGAAAAGGGCATACACTTTTTTAGCCAACCAAACAGGTGGGCACTGGAAATCAATACTACAAAAGATATCACTTCGCATCAGTCAGAAGAGCCATCCTCATAAAGTGTAAACGCCAGAAATGCAGGACAGGGCAAGGAGAAGAGGGAGCCCTGTGAGGCTTATAGTGGAAATGTATATTGCCAACGGCCATTCTGGAGAAGTGTATTGTGTTTACTAAAGCATCTAAAAAATGAGCTACAGAGCATAGGGCACTTGCACTCATGGGCGTATATCTTGGGAAAAACAAAAATCGAGAGGACACAGGCACCCCAATGTTTACTGCCTCTCTGTTTAAAAGATCCTCGACTAGGATATAACTTAAATGTCTCTGGAGGGAAAAAATGGATAGAGATGTGGTACTTATGTAGAGTGGAATATTACTCAGCCTGGAAATCAATGAAATATGGCCAGTTGTAACAACTCCGGAGGAGTTACGTATGATCATTCTAAGTGACATAAATATGTAGAAAACACGCGTAAGGCTGCTAAACGGGAAAGGTGGGGAGGGGTGAGGCATCATCCAGGAGGTTGAAATTAGCAAAGATACCATTCCAAATACCAAACTGATAATCAACAAGGCCTACACGGTAGCTAAAAGAACTGCACTCAGCACACTCAAGTCACCGGAAAAGAATATCTATGATTGGTAAGAATCTGAAAAAGAAATTATTGATGTCTCTCTGTACGTGAATCAAGTGGATGTACAGCAGCAAGAAACAGAGCTTTGAAAATCAGCTGTAAACAACATAGTAATAAATTGAAAAAAATAAACGACAGAGAGACAGAGAAAACCTCTTACAACTTTTCCTCAGGGACGGTGATGCAACATGGATTGAACACATCTAGACCCACAGCAGGATGAGACATAAGGCTGGAAACTGTTCGCGCTAAGAGAAATGTGAGGTTGGGTGAGGAAATGCATACCCTTTAAAGTAATACTACCTGGTACCCATTCAATGGGTCCCAAATCTGCAGGTTCAAGGAATCTTCCTACAGCTAAAACATGCATGGAAAACCCAGAGGACTGTACACCATGTGATCGGGAGATGTGTCTAAAATGCACCTCATTTATCCTCTCCTGGTGCTCCTGTTCATCATTCCAGCCACGTTACTTAGAATCTCCCCACTTAGAGAATCAGCACATTTAAACTTCTGTTTCACACATTTTGCAAATTGTGAGGAGGATGAACGGGAAGAGGGGGAACCAATGAGAGAATAGTTGTAGGGGTTTGGACGGGCACATGTCACTCTAATTTCCCATTAAGAATAAGAATTAAAAAAAGGCTCAGCCCGCCTCGCCGGAGCCAAAATAGGGCCTGAAGCAATCCTGCGGTTTTGAGGCCAGCTCACAAAAGAGCAACTTAAAAAATGGAGCTCAGGGTCACTGCAATTCACAAACCTGCAGAGTTATAAATGAAAACTAACGTCCAAAAATATGTTGAGGTAAGGCAAAGAAGAGGATCTGAATGCAAGACAGAATTGCAAGAAACAGATTTCAAGAGATAGATTGGACTCGCCTTTAAAGCACATGAAAAGCGGCAGAATTTCGACAATGATGCAGTTGGCCCAAAAGGGAGTATGCGTTTTTTCCTGAATATATCCAGGAAAAAACGCATACGCACTTTATGGGCAACCAAGCAAGCAAGCAATGCAAATGTGCACAACAAAGAAGTCTCATTTCCCACCGGTCAAAAGGGCCATCCGAAAAAATTGTAAAAACCAGAAATGCAGGACAGGCCATGGAGAACAGGGAGCCTTTATACGCTGATGGACAGTGTGTGAACTGCCGAGAGCCACTCTGGAGAAGTGTATGGTGGTTCCTAAATCATCTAAAAAACAGAGCGACAGAGCATAGGGCACTTCCAATCACGGGAGTATATCTAGGGAAGTCTAAAAATCAACAAGACACAAGCACACCACAGTTTAGGGCTACTCTGTTTACAAGAACCTCAACTTCAGTACACCTTAAATATCCCAGGAAAGAGAACAATGGATAAAGAAAATGTGGTACTTATGTACAATGGAATATCTCTTCACCATGAAATCAATGTAATAAGGCTAGTAGAAGGATAAAGAGTGGATTGAGGTCCGATAATACTACTTGAAATAAGTCAAACAGAAAAAGAAACACATCATAAGATATCACTTATAGAGGGAGGATAAATATGGCTGCACAAAAAATGAATTACAAAACAGAACAGTGTCTCACATTTAGAAAACACACTTATGTCAGCTTAAGGGGAAAGGAGAGGTGGGGTGATGCATAAAACCAGAGTTTGAAATTAGCACAGATACCGTTCAATAAACCAAATAGGTATCAGACAAGATCTACACCTTGCTCAATGAACTGGCCTCAACACACCCTATACACCGCAGAGAAATATATCTGAGTAATAAGAATCGTAAAACCCATGTATTGATATATCTCCATAAGGGAATCAAGTGTGCGCAGAGCGGCACAAACACAGCAGTGAAAATGAGCTAAACCCCATTATAGAAATAAATTTTAAAACCAAAACGCAGAAACAATGAAAGAGAGAAAAATTCTTACAAAATTCGCTCAGGGGCTGTGATGCAACCTGGAATGACCACATATAAACCCACAGCTGGATAAGACATAAGGCTGGACACTTGGGGCTGAAAGGATTGGAGAGCTTTGGTGAGCAACTGCCGAAAGTTTAATGCAATACTTCATGCTACTTATTCCAAGGGTCCCAACACTCCAAGTTGAAGGGAATCTTCCTACAGCTAAACCATGCATGGGAAATCCAGCGGATGGTATACCATATGATCGGGAAAGGTTTCTAAAATGCACCTCATTTTCCTCTCCTGGGGCTCCGGATCAACATTCCAGCCACTTTACTAACAACATCTCCACATGGAGAGTCAATGCCTTTAAGTTCCAGTATCACACAGTCTGCAGTTAGTGCGGAGGATGAATGGGAATAGGGGGAACCAGTGAGAAAATAGCTGTAGCGGTTTCAATGGGCACATGTCACTCTAATTTCAATTCAGGAAGAAGAATTAACCAAAGGCAGAGCAAGGCGCCCCAGAAGAAGAATAGGGCCTGAAGAAATCCTGTGGATATGAGGCAAGATCACAAAAATAAGAGCTGAAAAATGGAGCTAAGGGCCACTGCAATTCAAAAACCTGCAGAGTTATAAAGGCCAACTATTTTCCAAAAGTATATTGAAGTAAGGCTATGAAGAGGCACTGAGAGCAAGGCAGAAATGCAGGAAACCGATTTCAGGAGGTAGACTGGAATTGCATGTAAAGCATAGGAAAAGAGGCAGAACGTCCACAATGATGCACTTGGCCAAAAAGGGCGTATGCGTTTTTTCCTGAATATATTCAGGAAAAAACGCATACGCCCTTTTTGGCCAACCAAGCAAGCTTGCAAAGGAAATCTGCACTACAATGAAGTCTCACTGCCCCCCGGTCAAAAGGGCCATCTGAAAAAAGTGTAAAATCCAGAAAGGCAGGACAGGCCATGGAGAACTGGGAGCCTTGTTATGCTGATGGGCGGGATGTAAATTACCAGCAGCCACTCTGGAGAAGTGTATGGTGTTTCCTGAAACATCCAAAAAACAAAGCAACAGAGCCTAGGGCACTTCCACTTATGGTCCTATAGCTTAGGGAAATTAAAATCAAAAAGACACAGCCACCCCAAAGTTTGGGACGGCTCTGTTTACAAGAACCTTGTTCACCGTACAAGTTCAATATCACAGAAAGCGAAAAATGGATAAAGAAGTTGTGGTACTTACGTACAATGCAATATCACTCAGCAATGAAATCTATGTCATCAGGCCCGTAGCAGCATAATGAGTGGATTCAGGTACGATGATTCTAAGTGAAATAAGTCACACAGAAAAAGAAACATCATAAGATATCACTACTACACGGAATGTAAACTTGGCTACACAGGAACTGAATTACAAAACAGAACAGGGTGTCAAATGTAGAAAACCAACTTATGCTTGCTTCAGTGGAAAGGTGAGTTGGGGTGCTGCATAAAACCAGAGATTGAAATTAGCACAGATACCGTTCCATAAGCCAAATATGTAATAGACAAGAGCTACTCCTTGCTCAACGAAGTGGACTCAACAACCCATATTAAACGCCTAACAATATACCTGACTAGTAAGAATCTTAAAAACTATGGATTTATATGTCTCCGAAAGAGAATGAAGCGTGTGTACAGCGGCATAAACGCAGCAGTGATAGGATTGGTGAGGTTCGGTGAGCAAATGCAGACCCTTTGAAGTCATATTGCATGGTACCCATTCCATGGGTCTCAACTCTCCATGTTTAAGGGATTCTTCCTTCAGCTAAAACATGCATGTGGAACCCAGAGTATGATCCACCGTGTGATCGGAAAACGTGTTCAAATGTGTCTCAGTTTACGTCCCCTGGTACTCGGGTGCAACATTCAGGACGCTTTGCTAACACTCTCCCCACTTGGAGAGTCAGTGCCTTTAACCTCCTGTTTGGCCCAGTTTGCAATTTCTGTGGAAAATGAACAGGAATAGGGAGAACCAATGAGAGACTAGATGGAGGTGTCTGGACGGGCAAATTTAACTCTCATTTCCCACCAGGAAGAGGAATTAACCAAAGGCTCAGCATGCCGTGCCGGAAACAAACTAGGGCCTGAAGCAATCCTGCGGTGTTGCGGCCAGCTCACAAGAAAGCGAGTTGAAGAAAGGAGCTCAGGGGCACTGTAATTCACAAACCTGCAGAGTTATAAATGACAGCTATCTTCCAAAAATATATTGAAGTAAGGCTGCCAAGAGGAGTTGAAAGCGGGGCAGAATTGCAGGAAACCGATTTCAGGAAGTAGACTGGAATTGCATTTAAAGCATAGGAAAGGAGGCAGAACGTCCACAATGATGCACTTGGCCAAAAAGGGCGTATGCGTTTTTTCCTGAATATATTCAGGAAAAAACGCATACGCCCTTTTTGGCCAACCAAGCAAGCTTGCAAAGGAAATCTGCACTACAATGAAGTCTCACTGCCCCCCGGTCAAAAGGGCCATCTGAAAAAAGTGTAAAATCCAGAAAGGCAGGACAGGCCATGGAGAACTGGGAGCCTTGTTATGCTGATGGGCGGGATGTAATTTGCCAGCAGCCACTCTGGAGAAGTGTATGGTGTTTCCTGAAACATCCAAAAAACAAAGCAACAGAGCCTAGGGCACTTCCACTTATGGTCCTATAGCTTAGGGAAATTAAAATCAAAAAGACACAGCCACCCCAAGTTTGGGACGGCTCTGTTTACAAGAACCTTGTTCACCGTACAAGTTCAATATCACAGAAAGCGAAAAATGGATAAAGAAGTTGTGGTACATACGTACAATGCAATATCACTCAGCAATGAAATCTATTTCATCAGGCCCATAGCAGCATAATGAGTGGATTCAGGTACGATGATTCTAAGTGAAATAAGTCACACAGGGCTTACCTGGTGGCGCAGTGGTTGAGAGTCCGCCTGCCGATGCAGAGTACATGGGTTCGTGCCCCGCTCCGTGAAGATCCCACATGCCGCGGAGCAGCTGGGCCTGTGAGCCATGGCCGTTGAGCCTGCGCGTCCGGAGCCTGTGCTCCGCAATGGGAAAGACCACAACAGTGAGAGGCCCACGTACCGCAAAAAAAAAAAAAATAAAAAAATAAAAGAAATAAAAAAATAAGTCACACAGAAAAAGAAACATCATAAGATATCACTACTACACGGAATGTAAACTTGGTTACACAAGAACTAAATTACTAAACAGAACAGAGTGTCAAATGTAGAAAACCAATTTATGCTTGCTTAAGTGGAAAGGTGAGTTGGGGTGCTGCATACAACAAGAGATTGAAATTAGCACAGATACCGTTCCATAAGCCAAATATATAATAGACAAGTGCTACTCCTTGCTCAACGAACTGGACTCAACACCCCATATTAAACGCCTAACAATATACCTGACTAGTAAGAATCTTAAAAACTATGGATTTATATGTCTCCGAAAGAGAATCAAGCGTGTGTACAGCGGCATAAACGCAGCAGTGATAGGATTGGTGAGGTTCGGTGAGCAAATGCAGACCCTTTGAAGTCATATTGCATGGTACCCATTCCATGGGTCTCAACTCTCCATGTTTAAGGGATTCTTCCTTCAGCTAAAACATGCATGTGGAACCCAGAGTATGATCCACCGTGTGATCGGAAAACGTGTTCAAATGTGTCTCAGTTTACGTCCCCTGGTACTCGGGTGCAACATTCAGGACGCTTTGCTAACACTCTCCCCACTTGGAGAGTCAGTGCCTTTAACCTCCTGTTTGGCCCAGTTTGCAATTTCTGTGGAAAATGAACAGGAATAGGGAGAACCAATGAGAGACTAGATGGAGGTGTCTGGACGGGCAAATTTAACTCTCATTTCCCACCAGGAAGAGGAATTAACCAAAGGCTCAGCATGCCGTGCCGGAAACAAACTAGGGCCTGAAGCAATCCTGCGGTGTTGCGGCCAGCTCACAAGAAAGCGAGTTGAAGAAAGGAGCTCAGGGGCACTGTAATTCACAAACCTGCAGAGTTATAAATGACAGCTATCTTCCAAAAATATATTGAAGTAAGGCTGCCAAGAGGAGTTGAAAGCGGGGCAGAATTGCAGGAAACCGATTTCAGGAAGTAGACTGGAATTGCATTTAAAGCATAGGAAAGGAGGCAGAACGTCCACAATGATGCACTTGGCCAAAAAGGGCGTATGCGTTTTTTCCTGAATATATTCAGGAAAAAACGCATACGCCCTTTTTGGCCAACCAAGCAAGCTTGCAAAGGAAATCTGCACTACAATGAAGTCTCACTGCCCCCCGGTCAAAAGGGCCATCTGAAAAAAGTGTAAAATCCAGAAAGGCAGGACAGGCCATGGAGAACTGGGAGCCTTGTTATGCTGATGGGCGGGATGTAATTTGCCAGCAGCCACTCTGGAGAAGTGTATGGTGTTTCCTGAAACATCCAAAAAACAAAGCAACAGAGCCTAGGGCACTTCCACTTATGGTCCTATAGCTTAGGGAAATTAAAATCAAAAAGACACAGCCACCCCAAGTTTGGGACGGCTCGGTTTACAAGAACCTTGTTCACCGTACAAGTTCAATATCACAGAAAGCGAAAAATGGATAAAGAAGTTGTGGTACATACGTACAATGCAATATCACTCAGCAATGAAATCTATTTCATCAGGCCCATAGCAGCATAATGAGTGGATTCAGGTACGATGATTCTAAGTGAAATAAGTCACACAGAAAAAGAAACATCATAAGATATCACTACTACACGGAATGTAAACTTGGCTACACAGGAATTGAATTACAAAACAGAACAGGGTGTCAAATGTAGAAAACCAACTTATGCTTGCTTAATGGGAAAGGTGTGTTGGGGTGCTGCATAAAACCAGAGATTGAAATTAGCACAGATACCGTTCCATAAGCCAAATATGTAATAGACAAGAGCTACTCCTTGCTCAACGCAGTGGACTCAACACCCCATAATAAATGCCTAATAATATACCTGACTAGTAAGAATATTAAAACCTACCGATTTATATGTCTCCGAAAGAGAATCAAGCGTGTGTACGGCAGCATAAACGCAGCAGTGATAGGATTGGTGAAGTTCGGTGAGCAAATGCAGACCCTTTGAAGTCATATTGCATGGTACCCATTCCATGGGTCTCAACTCTCCAGGTTTAAGGGATTCTTCCTTCAGCTAAAACATGCATGTGGAACCCAGAGTATGATCCACCGTGTGATCGGGAAACGTGTTCAAATGTGTCTCAGTTATCGTCCCGTGGAACTCGGATGCAACATTCCAGATGCTTTACTAACACTCTCCCCACTTGGAGAGTCAGTGCCTTTAACCTCCTGTTTGGCCCAGTTTGCAATTACTGCGGAAAATGTACAGGAATAGGGAGAACCAATGAGAGACTAGCTGGGGGTGTCTTGACGGTCAAATTTAACTCTCATTTCCCACCAGGAAGAGGAATTAACCAAAGGCTCAGCGTGCCATGCCGGAACCACACTAGGGCCTGAAGCAATCCTGCGGTGTTGCGGCCAGCTCACAAGAAAGCGAGTTGAAGAAAGGAGCTCAGGGGCACTGTAATTCACAAACCTGCAGAGTTATAAATGACAGCTATCGTCCAAAAATATATTGAAGTAAGGCTGCCAAGAGGACTTGAAGGCGGGGCAGAATTGCAGGAAACCGATTTCAGGAGGTAGACGGGAATTGCATGTAAAGCATAGGAAAAGAGGCAGAACGTCCACAATGATGCACTTGGCCAAAAAGGGCGTATGCGTTTTTTCCTGAATATATTCAGGAAAAAACGCATACGCCCTTTTTGGCCAACCAAGCAAGCTTGCAAAGGAAATCTGCACTACAATGAAGTCTCACTGCCCCCCGGTCAAAAGGGCCATCTGAAAAAAGTGTAAAATCCAGAAAGGCAGGACAGGCCATGGAGAACTGGGAGCCTTGTTATGCTGATGGGCGGGATGTAAATTACCAGCAGCCACTCTGGAGAAGTGTATGGTGTTTCCTGAAACATCCAGAAAACAAAGCAACAGAGCCTAGGGCACTTCCACTTATGGTCCTATAGCTTAGGGAAATTAAAATCAAAAAGACACAGCCTCCCCAAGTTTGGGACGGCTCTGTTTACAAGAACCTCGTTTACGGTACAAGTTCAATATCACAGAAAGCGAAAAATGGATAAAGAAGTTGTGGTACTTACGTACAATGCAATATCACTCAGCAATGAAATCTATGTCATCAGGCCTGTAGCAGCACAATGAGTGGATTCAGGTACGATGATTCTAAGTGAAATAAGTCACACAGGGCTTACCTGGTGGCGCAGTGGTTGAGAGTCCGCCTGCCGATGCAGAGGACATGGGTTCGTGCCCCGCTCCGGGAAGATCCCACATGCCGCGGAGCGGCTGGGCCTGTGAGCCATGGCCGCTGAGCCTGCGTGTCCGGAGCCTGGGCTCTGCAATGGGAAAGACCACAACAGTGAGAGGCCCACGTACTGCAAAAAAAAAATAAAAATAAAAAAATTAAAAAAATAAAAAAATAAGTCACACAGAAAAAGAAACATCATAAGATATCACTACTACACGGATGTAAACTTGGTTACACAGGAACTAAATTACTAAACAGAACAGAGTGTCAAATGTAGAAAACCAATTAATGCTTGCTTAAGGGGAAAGGTGAGTTGGGGTGCTGCATACAACAAGAGATTGAAATTAGCACAGATACCGTTCCATAAGCCAAATATATAATAGACAAGTGCTACTCCTTGCTCAACGAAGTGGACTCAACAACCCATATTAAACGCCTAACAATATACCTGACTAGTAAGAATCTTAAAAATTATGGATTTATATGTCTCCGAAAGACAATCAAGCGTGTGTACAGCGGCATAAACGCAGCAGTGATAGGATTGGTGAGGTTCGGTGAGCAAATGCAGACCCTTTGAAGTCATATTGCATGGTACCCATTCCATGGGTCTCAACTCTCCATGTTTAAGGGATTCTTCCTTCAGCTAAAACATGCATGTGGAACCCAGAGTATGATCCACCGCGTGATCGGAAAACGTGTTCAAATGTGTCTCAGTTTTCGTCCCCTGCTACTCGGGTGCAGCATTCCAGACGCTTTACTAACACTCTCCCCACTTGGAGAGTCAGTGCCTTTAACCTCCTGTTTGGCCCAGTTTGCAATTTCTGTGGAAAATGAACAGGAATAGGGAGAACCAATGAGAGACTAGGTGGAGGTGTCTGGACGGGCAAATTTAACTCTCATTTCCCACCAGGAAGAGGAATTAACCAAAGGCTCAGCATGCCGTGCCGGAAACAAACTAGGGCCTGAAGCAATCCTGCGGTGTTGCGGCCAGCTCACAAGAAAGCGAGTTGAAGAAAGGAGCTCAGGGGCACTGTAATTCACAAACCTGCAGAGTTAAAATGACAGCTATCTTCCAAAAATATATTGAAGTAAGGCAGCCAAGAGGAGTTGAAAGCGGGGCAGAATTGCAGGAAACCGATTTCAGGAGGTAGACTGGAATTGCATGTAAAGCATAGGAAAAGAGGCAGAACGTCCACAATGATGCACTTGGCCAAAAAGGGCGTATGCGTTTTTTCCTGGATATATTCAGGAAAAAACGCATACGCACTTTTTGGCCAACCAAGCAAGCTTGCAAAGGAAATCTGCACTACAATGAAGTCTCACTGCCCCCTGGTCACAAGGGCCATCTGAAAAAAGTGTAAAATCCAGAAAGGCAGGACAGGCCATGGAGAACTGGGAGCCTTGTTATGCTGATGGGTGGGATGTAAATTACCAGCAGCCACTCTGGAGAAGTGTATGGTGTTTCCTGAAACATCCAAAAAACAAAGCAACAGAGCCTAGGGCACTTCCACTTATGGTCCTATAGCTTAGGGAAATTAAAATCAAAAAGACACAGCCATCCCAAAGTTTGGGACGGCTCTGTTTACAAGAACCTTGTTCAACATACAAGTTCAATATCACAGAAAGCGAAAAATGGATAAAGAAATTGTGGTACTTACGTACAATGCAATATCACTCAGCAATGAAATCTATGTCATCAGGCACATAGCAGCATAATGAGTGGATTCAGGTACGATGATTCTAAGTGAAATAAGTCACACAGAAAAAGAAACATCATAAGATATCACTACTACACGGAATGTAAACTTGGCTACACAGTAACTAAATTACTAAACAGAAAAGAGTGTCAAATGTAGAAAACCAATTTATGCTTGCTTAAGTGGAAAGGTGAGTTGGGGTGCTGCATACAACAAGAGATTGAAATTAGCACAGATACCTTTCCATAAGCCAAATATGCAATAGACAAGAGCTACTCCTTGCTGAACGAAGTGGACTCAACACCCCATATTAAACGCCTAACAATATACCTGACTAGTAAGAATCTTAAAACCTATAGATTTATATGTCTCCGAAAGAGAATCAAGCGTGTGTACAGCGGCATAAACGCAGCAGCGATAGGATTGGTGAGGTTCGGTGAGCAAATGCAGACACTTTGAAGTCATATTGCATGGTATCCATTCCATGGGTCTCAACTCTCCAGGTTTAAGGGATTCTTCCTTCAGCTAAAACATGCATGTGGAACCCAGAGTATGATCCACCGTGTGATCGGAAAACGTGTTCAAATGTGTCTCAGTTTTCGTCCCCTGCTACTCGGGTGCAACATTCCAGACGCTTTACTAACACTCTCCCCACTTGGAGAGTCAGTGCCTTTAACCTCTTGTTTGGCCCAGTTTGCAATTTCTGTGGAAAATGAACAGGAATAGGGAGAACCAATGAGAGACTAGGTGGAGGTGTCTGGACGGGCAAATTTAACTCTCATTTCCCACCAGGAAGAGGAATTAACCAAAGGCTCAGCATGCCGTGCCGGAAACAAACTAGGGCCTGAAGCAATCTTGCGGTGTTGCGGCCAGCTCACAAGAAAGCGAGTTGAAGAAAGGAGCTCAGGGTCACTGTGATTCACAAACCTGCAGAGTTTAAATGACAGCTATCTTCCAAAAATATATTGAAGGAAGGCTGCCAAGAGGAGTTGAATGCGGGGCAGAATTGCAAGAAACCGATTTCAGGAGGTAGACTGGAATTGCATGTAAAGCATAGGAAAAGAGGCACAACGTCCACAATGATGCACTTGGCCAAAAAGGGCGTATGCGTTTTTTCCTGAATATATTCAGGAAAAAACGCATACGCCCTTTTTGGCCAACCAAGCAAGCTTGCAAAGGAAATCTGCACTACAATGAAGTCTCACTGCCCCCCGGTCAAAAGGGCTATCTGAAAAAAGTGTAAAATCCAGAAAGGCAGGACAGGCCATGGAGAACTGGGAGCCTTGTTATGCTGATGGGCGGGATGTAAATTGCCAGCAGCCACTATGGAGAAGTGTATGGTGTTTCCTGAAACATCCAAAAAACAAAGCAACAGAGCCTAGGGCACTTCCACTTATGGTCCTATAGCTTAGGGAAATTAAAATCAAAAAGACACAGCCACCCCAAAGTTTGGGATGGCTCTGTTTACAAGAACCTCGTTTACGGTACAAGTTCAATATCACAGTAAGTGAAAAATGGATAAAGAAGTTGTGGTACTTACGTACAATGCAATATCACTCAGCAATGAAATCTATGTCATCAGACCCGTAGCAGCATAATGAGTGGATTCAGGTACGATGATTCTAAGTGAAATAAGTCACACAGGGCTTACCTGGTGGCGCAGTGGTTGAGAGTCCGCCTGCCGATGCAGAGGACATGGGTTCGTGCCCGGCTCCCGGAAGATCCCACATGCCGCGGAGCGGCTGGGCCTGTGAGCCATGGCCGCTGAGCCTGCGCGTCCGGAGCCTGTGCTCCGCAATGGGAAAGACCACAAAAGTGAGAGGCCCACGTACCGCAAAAAAAATAAAAATAAAAAAATAAAAAAAATAAAAAAATAAGTCACACAGAAAAAGAAACATCATAAGATATCACTACTACACGGAATGTAAACTTGGTTACACAGGAACTAAATTACTAAACAGAACAGAGTGTCAAATGTAGAAAACCAATTTATGCTTGCTTAAGGGGAAAGGTGAGTTGGGGTGCTGCATACAACAAGAGATTGAAATTAGCACAGATACCGTTCCATAAGCCAAATATATAATAGACAAGTGCTACACCTTGCTCAACGAAGTGGACTCAACACCCCATATTAAACGCCTAACAATATACCTGACTAGTAAGAATCTTAAAAACTATGGATTTATATGTCTCCGAAAGAGAATCAAGCGTGTGTACAGCGGCATAAACGCAGCAGTGATAGGATTGGTGAGGTTCGGTGAGCAAATGCAGACCCTTTGAAGTCATATTGCATGGTACCCATTCCATGGGTCTCAACTCTCCATGTTTAAGGGATTCTTCCTTCAGCTGAAACATGCATGTGGAACCCAGAGTATGATCCACCGTGTGATCGGAAAACGTGTTCAAATGTGTCTCAGTTTACGTCCCCTGGTACTCGGGTGCAACATTCCAGATGCTTTACTAACACTCTCCCCTCTTGGAGAGTCAGTGCCTTTAAACTCCTGTTTCGCCCAGTTTGCAATTTCTGTGGAAAATGAACAGGAATTGGGAGAACCAATGAGAGACTAGCTGGAGGTGTCTGGACGGGCAAATGTAACTCTCATTTCCCACCAGGAAGAGGAATTAACCAAAGGCTCAGCATGCCGTGCCAGAAACAAACTAGGGCCTGAAGCAATCCTGCGGTGTTGTGGCCAGCTCACAAGAAAGCGAGTTGAAGAAAGGAGCTCAGGGGCACTGTAATTCACAAACCTGCAGAGTTATAAATGACAGCTATCTTCCAAAAATATATTGAAGTAAGGCAGCCAAGAGGAGTTGAAAGCGGGGCAGAATTGCAGGAAACCGATTTCAGGAGGTACACTGGAATTGCATGTAAAGCATAGGAAAAGAGGCAGAACGTCCACAATGATGCACTTGGCCAAAAAGGGCGTATGCGTTTTTTCCTGAATATATTCAGGAAAAAACGCATACGCCCTTTTTGGCCAACCAAGCAAGCTTGCAAAGGAAATCTGCACTACAATGAAGTCTCACTGCCCCCCGGTCAAAAGGGCTATCTGAAAAAAGTGTAAAATCCAGAAAGGCAGGAAAGGCCAAGGAGAACTAGGAGCCTTGTTATGCTGATGGGTGGGATGTAAATTGCCAGCAGCCACTCTGGAGAAGTGTATGGTGTTTCCTGAAACATCCAAAAAACAAAGCAACAGAGCCTAGGGCACTTCCACTTATGGTCCTATAGCTTAGGGAAATTAAAATCAAAAAGACACAGCCACCCCAAAGTTTGGGACGGCTCTGTTTACAAGAAACTCGTTTACAGTACAAGTTCAATATCACAGAAAGCGATAAATGGATAAAGAAGTTGTGGTACTTACGTACAATGCAATATCACTCAGCAATGAAATCTATGTCATCAGGCCCATAGCAGCATAATGAGTGGATTCAGGTACGATGATTCTAAGTGAAATAAGTCACACAGAAAAAGAAACATCATAAGATATCACTACTACACGTAATGTAAACTTGGCTACACAGGAACTGAATTACAAAACAGAACAGGGTGTGAAATGTAGAAAACCAACTTATGCTTGCTTAAGGGGAAAGGTGAGTTGGGGTGCTGCATACAACAAGAGATTGAAATTAACACAGATACCATTCCATAAGCCAAATATGTAATAGACAAGAGCTACTCCTTGCTCAACGAAGTGGACTCAACACCCCATATTAATCGCCTAACAATATACCTGACTAGTAAGAATCTTAAAACCTATGGATATATATGTCTCCGAAAGAGAATCAAGCGTGTGTACAGCGGCATAAACGCAGCAGTGATAGGATTGGTGAGGTTCGGTGAGCAAATGCAGACCCTTTGAAGTCATATTGCATGGTACCCATTCCATGGGTCTCAACTCTCCATGTTTAAGGGATTCTTCTTTCAGCTAAAACATACATGTTGAACCCAGAGTATGATCCACCGTGTGATCGGAAAACGTGTTCAAATGTGTCTCAGTTTTCGTCCCCTGCTACTCGGGTGCAACATTCCAGACGCTTTACTAACACTCTCCCCACTTGGAGAGTCAGTGCCTTTAACCTCCTGTTTGGCCCAGTTTGCAATTTCTGTGGAAAATGAACAGGAATAGGGAGAACCAATGAGAGACTAGGTGGAGGTGTCTGGACGGGCAAATTTAACTCTCATTTCCCACCAGGAAGAGGAATTAACCAAAGGCTCAGCATGCCGTGCCGGAACCAAACTAGGGCCTGAAGCAATCCTGCGGTGTTGCGGCCAGCTCACAAGAAAGCGAGTTGAAGAAAGGAGCTCAGGGGCACTGTAATTCACAAACCTGCAGAGTTATAAATGACAGCTATCTTCCAAAAATATATTGAAGTAAGGCTGCCAAGAGGAGTTGAAAGCGGGGCAGAATTGCAGGAAACCAATTTCAGGAGGTAGACTGGAATTGCATGTAAAGCATAGGAAAAGAGGCAAAACGTCCACAATGATGCACTTGGCCAAAAAGGGCGTATGCGGTTTTTCCTGGATATATTCAGGAAAAAACGCATACGCACTTTTTGGCCAACCAAGCAAGCTTGCAAAGGAAATCTGCACTACAATGAAGTCTCACTGCCCCCTGGTCAAAAGGACCATCTGAAAAAAGTGTAAAATCCAGAAAGGCAGGACAGGCCATGGAGAACTGGGAGCCTTGTTATGCTGGTGGCTGGGATGTAAATTACCAGCAGCCACTCTGGAGAAGTGTATGGTGTTTCCTGAAAAATCCAAAAAACAAAGCAACAGAGCCTAGGGCACTTCCACTTATGGTCCTATAGCTTAGGGAAATTAAAATCAAAAAAACACAGCCATCCCAAAGTTTGGGACGGCTCTGTTTACAAGAACCTTGTTCACCGTACAAGTTCAATATCACAGAAAGCGAAAAATGGATAAAGAAGTTGTGGTACTTACGTACAATGCAATATCACTCAGCAATGAAATCTATGTCATCAGGCACATAGCAGCATAATGAGTGGATTCAGGTACGATGATTCTAAGTGAAATAAGTCACACAGAAAAAGAAACATCATAAGATATCACTACTACACGGAATGTAAACTTGGCTACACAGGACCTAAATTACTAAACAGAACAGAGTGTCAAATGTAGAAAACCAACTTATGCTTGCTTAAGGGGAAAGGTGAGTTGGGGTGCTGCATACAACAAGAGATTGAAATTAGCACAGATACCATTCCATAAGCCAAATATGTAATAGACAAGAGCTACTCCTTGCTCAACGAAGTGGACTCAACACCCCATATTAAACGCCTAACAATATACCTGACTAGTAAGAATTTTAAAACCTATGGTTTTATATGTCTCCGAAAGAGAATCAAGCGTGTGTACAGCGGCATAAACGCAGCAGTGATAGGATTGGTGAGGTTCGGTGAGCAAATGCAGACCCTTTGAAGTCATATTGCATGGTACCCATTCCATGGGTCTCAACTCTCCATGTATAAGGGATTCTTCTTTCAGCTAAAACATGCATGTGGAACCCAGAGTTACATCCACCATGTGATCGGAAAACGTGTTCAAATGTGTCTCAGTTTTCGTCCCCTGCTACTCGGGTGCAACATTCCAGACGCTTTACTAACACTCTCCCCACTTGGAGAGTCAGTGCCTTTAACCTCCTGTTTGGCCCAGTTTGCAATTTCTGTGGAAAATGAACAGGAATAGGGAGAACCAATGAGAGACTAGGTGGAGGTGTCTGGACGGGCAAATTTAACTCTCATTTCCCACCAGGAAGAAGAATTAACCAAAGGCTCAGCATGCCGTGCCGGAACCAAACTAGGGCCTGAAGCAATCCTGCGGTGTTGCGGCCAGCTCACAAGAAAGCGAGTTGAAGAAAGGAGCTCAGGGGCACTGTAATTCACAAACCTGCAGAGTTATAAATGACAGCTATCTTCCAAAAATATATTGAAGTAAGGCTGCCAAGAGGAGTTGAAAGCGGGGCAGAATTGCAGGAAACCGATTTCAGGAGGTAGACTGGAATTGCATGTAAAGCATAGGAAAAGAGGCAGAACGTCCACAATGATGCACTTGGCCAAAAAGGGCGTATGCGTTTTTTCCTGAATATATTCAGGAAAAAACGCATACGCCCTTTTTGGCCAACCAAGCAAGCTTGCAAAGGAAATCTGCACTACAATGAAGTCTCACTGCCCCCCGGTCAAAAGGGCCATCTGAAAAAAGTGTAAAATCCAGAAAGGCAGGACAGGCCATGGAGAACTGGGAGCCTTGTTATGCTGATGGGCGGGATGTAAATTGTCAGCAGCCACTCTGGAGAAGTGTATGGTGTTTCCTGAAACATCCAAAAAACAAGGCAACAGAGCCTAGGGCACTTCCACTTATGGTCCTATAGCTTAGGGAAATTAAAATCAAAAAGACACAGCCACCCCAAAGTTTGGGACGGCTCTGTTTACAAGAACCTCGTTTACCGTACAAGTTCAATATCACAGAAAGCGAAAAATGGATAAAGAAGTTGTGGTACTTACGTACAATGCAATATCACTCAGCAATGAAATCTATGTCATCAGGCCCATAGCAGCATAATGAGTGGATTCAGGTACGATGATTCTAAGTGAAATAAGTCACACAGAAAAAGAAACATCATAAGATATCACTACTACACGTAATGTAAACTTGGCTACACAGGAACTGAATTACAAAACAGAACAGGGTGTGAAATGTAGAAAACCAACTTATGCTTGCTTAAGGGGAAAGGTGAGTTGGGGTGCTGCATACAACAAGAGATTGAAATTAACACAGATACCATTCCATAAGCCAAATATGTAATAGACAAGAGCTACTCCTTGCTCAACGAAGTGGACTCAACACCCCATATTAATCGCCTAACAATATACCTGACTAGTAAGAATCTTAAAACCTATGGATATATATGTCTCCGAAAGAGAATCAAGCGTGTGTACAGCGGCATAAACGCAGCAGTGATAGGATTGGTGAGGTTCGGTGAGCAAATGCAGACCCTTTGAAGTCATATTGCATGGTACCCATTCCATGGGTCTCAACTCTCCATGTTTAAGGGATTCTTCTTTCAGCTAAAACATACATGTTGAACCCAGAGTATGATCCACCGTGTGATCGGAAAACGTGTTCAAATGTGTCTCAGTTTTCGTCCCCTGCTACTCGGGTGCAACATTCCAGACGCTTTACTAACACTCTCCCCACTTGGAGAGTCAGTGCCTTTAACCTCCTGTTTGGCCCAGTTTGCAATTTCTGTGGAAAATGAACAGGAATAGGGAGAACCAATGAGAGACTAGGTGGAGGTGTCTGGACGGGCAAATTTAACTCTCATTTCCCACCAGGAAGAGGAATTAACCAAAGGCTCAGCATGCCGTGCCGGAACCAAACTAGGGCCTGAAGCAATCCTGCGGTGTTGCGGCCAGCTCACAAGAAAGCGAGTTGAAGAAAGGAGCTCAGGGGCACTGTAATTCACAAACCTGCAGAGTTATAAATGACAGCTATCTTCCAAAAATATATTGAAGTAAGGCTGCCAAGAGGAGTTGAAAGCGGGGCAGAATTGCAGGAAACCAATTTCAGGAGGTAGACTGGAATTGCATGTAAAGCATAGGAAAAGAGGCAAAACGTCCACAATGATGCACTTGGCCAAAAAGGGCGTATGCGGTTTTTCCTGGATATATTCAGGAAAAAACGCATACGCACTTTTTGGCCAACCAAGCAAGCTTGCAAAGGAAATCTGCACTACAATGAAGTCTCACTGCCCCCTGGTCAAAAGGACCATCTGAAAAAAGTGTAAAATCCAGAAAGGCAGGACAGGCCATGGAGAACTGGGAGCCTTGTTATGCTGGTGGCTGGGATGTAAATTACCAGCAGCCACTCTGGAGAAGTGTATGGTGTTTCCTGAAAAATCCAAAAAACAAAGCAACAGAGCCTAGGGCACTTCCACTTATGGTCCTATAGCTTAGGGAAATTAAAATCAAAAAAACACAGCCATCCCAAAGTTTGGGACGGCTCTGTTTACAAGAACCTTGTTCACCGTACAAGTTCAATATCACAGAAAGCGAAAAATGGATAAAGAAGTTGTGGTACTTACGTACAATGCAATATCACTCAGCAATGAAATCTATGTCATCAGGCACATAGCAGCATAATGAGTGGATTCAGGTACGATGATTCTAAGTGAAATAAGTCACACAGAAAAAGAAACATCATAAGATATCACTACTACACGGAATGTAAACTTGGCTACACAGGACCTAAATTACTAAACAGAACAGAGTGTCAAATGTAGAAAACCAACTTATGCTTGCTTAAGGGGAAAGGTGAGTTGGGGTGCTGCATACAACAAGAGATTGAAATTAGCACAGATACCATTCCATAAGCCAAATATGTAATAGACAAGAGCTACTCCTTGCTCAACGAAGTGGACTCAACACCCCATATTAAACGCCTAACAATATACCTGACTAGTAAGAATTTTAAAACCTATGGTTTTATATGTCTCCGAAAGAGAATCAAGCGTGTGTACAGCGGCATAAACGCAGCAGTGATAGGATTGGTGAGGTTCGGTGAGCAAATGCAGACCCTTTGAAGTCATATTGCATGGTACCCATTCCATGGGTCTCAACTCTCCATGTATAAGGGATTCTTCTTTCAGCTAAAACATGCATGTGGAACCCAGAGTTACATCCACCATGTGATCGGAAAACGTGTTCAAATGTGTCTCAGTTTTCGTCCCCTGCTACTCGGGTGCAACATTCCAGACGCTTTACTAACACTCTCCCCACTTGGAGAGTCAGTGCCTTTAACCTCCTGTTTGGCCCAGTTTGCAATTTCTGTGGAAAATGAACAGGAATTGGGAGAACCAATGAGAGACTAGCTGGAGGTGTCTGGACGGGCAAATTTAACTCTCATTTCCCACCAGGAAGAAGAATTAACCAAAGGCTCAGCATGCCGTGCCGGAACCAAACTAGGGCCTGAAGCAATCCTGCGGTGTTGCGGACAGCTCACAAGAAAGCGAGTTGAAGAAAGGAGCTCAGGGGCACTGTAATTCACAAACCTGCAGAGTTATAAATGACAGCTATCTTCCAAAAATATATTGAAGTAAGGCTGCCAAGAGGAGTTGAAAGCGGGGCAGAATTGCAGGAAACCGATTTCAGGAGGTAGACTGGAATTGCATGTAAAGCATAGGAAAAGAGGCAGAACGTCCACAATGATGCACTTGGCCAAAAAGGGCGTATGCGTTTTTTCCTGAATATATTCAGGAAAAAACGCATACGCCCTTTTTGGCCAACCAAGCAAGCTTGCAAAGGAAATCTGCACTACAATGAAGTCTCACTGCCCCCCGGTCAAAAGGGCCATCTGAAAAAAGTGTAAAATCCAGAAAGGCAGGACAGGCCATGGAGAACTGGGAGCCTTGTTATGCTGATGGGCGGGATGTAAATTGCCAGCAGCCACTCTGGAGAAGTGTATGGTGTTTCCTGAAACATCCAAAAAACAAGGCAACAGAGCCTAGGGCACTTCCACTTATGGTCCTATAGCTTAGGGAAATTAAAATCAAAAAGACACAGCCACCCCAAAGTTTGGGACGGCTCTGTTTACAAGAACCTCGTTTACCGTACAAGTTCAATATCACAGAAAGCGAAAAATGGATAAAGAAGTTGTGGTACTTACGTACAATGCAATATCACTCAGCAATGAAATCTATGTCATCAGGCCCATAGCAGCATAATGAGTGGATGCAGGTACGATGATTGTAAGTGAAATAAGTCACACAGAAAAAGAAACATCATAAGGTATCACTACTACACGGAATGTAAACTTGGCTACACAGGAACTGAATTACAAAACAGAACAGGGTGTGAAATGTAGAAAACCAACTTATGCTTGCTTAAGGGGAAAGGTGAGTTGGGGTGCTGCATGAAACCAGAGATTGAAATTAGCACAGATACCGTTCAATAAGCCAAATATGTAATAGACAAGAGCTACTCCTTGCTCAACGAAGTGGACTCAACACCCCATATTAAACGCCTAAGAATATACCTGACTAGTAAGAATCTTAAAACCTTTGAATTTATATGTCTCCGAAAGAGAATCAAGCGTCTGTACAGCAGCATAAACGCAGCAGTGATACGATTGGTGAGGTTCGGTGAGCAAATGCAGACACTTTGAAGTCATATTGCATGGTACCCATTCCATGGGTCTCAACTCTCCAGGTTTAAGGGATTCTTCCTTCAGCTAAAACATGCATGTGGAACGGAGTGTATGATCCACCGTGTGATCGGGAAACGTGTTCAAATGTGTCTCAGTTTTCGTCCCTTGGTACTCGGGTGCAACATTCCAGACGCTTTACTAACACTCTCCCCACTTGGAGAGTCAGTGCCTTTAACCTCCTGTTTGGCCCAGTTTGCAATTTCTTCGGAAGATGAACCGGAATAAGGAGAAGCAATGGGAGACTATCTGTAGGTGTCTGGACGGGCAAATTTAACTCTCATTCCCACCAGGAAGATAAATGAACCAAAGGCTCCGCGTGCCATGCTGGAACTAGATTAGGGCCTGAGGAGATCCTGCGGTGTTGCGGCCAGCTCACAAGAAAGCGAGTTGAAGAAAGGAGCTCAGGGGCACTGTAATTCAGAAACCTGCGGAGTTATAAATGACAGCTATCATCCAAAATTATACTGAAGTAAGGCTGCGAAGAGGACTTGAATGCGGGGCAGAATTGCTGGAAACTGATTTCAGAACGTACACGGGAGTAGCTCTTAAAGCATAGGAAAAGAGACAGAACTTGGAAAATAATGCACTTGGCAAAAAAGGGCATATGTGTTTTATCCAGAGCTCTCATACCTGAGGGGAGGAGATTCCCAGCAGGCTCCAACTGCCACCTGAGGGCTCACATTGCCAAGGCAACGTGAGCATGCCAGGCAGGAGTTACCTCACAGCAGAGGTCCCACCTCACAGAAGGGTGAGAAACCCAGCCAACATCAGACTCTCACCAGAGGGCCCACATCACCAAGGGGATGGGAACCAGGCAGGAGTGTCTTCACATCAGTGGGGCCACATCATCAAAAGCTGAGGTACTCAGCACATGTGTCCTCAAACCAGAGGACCCACATCACCAAGGACCTCGGAGTGAGGCAGGCAGGAGTAGCCTCACAACACTGGGCCCATAGAATAAAAAAGTGAGGAATCCAGCAGTTGGAACCTCCCAGCAGGCGGCCCAGAGCACCGAGGCCATGGGATCCAGGCCACAGTGAACTCACAGAAGAGGGCCCATGTCATGAAACTGAGCAACCCAGCCATTGGGACCTCAGAGCAGGAGGCCCACATCCCCATGGGGATGGAATTCTGGTAGGAGTGTCCTCGCACCACTGAGAACGTATCAGAAAATTTTGGGCGACCAGCAGTTAGGGCCTGACGCCAGAGGACCCTCATCACCAAGGGAAGGAGGCTCCCAGCAGGCTCCAACTGCCACCAGAGGGCTGACGTCGCCAAGGCGATGTGTGCCAACCAGGCACGAATGACCTCACAGCAGAGGGCCCACCTCAGAGAAGTGTGACGAACCCAGTCAGGATCAGACTCGCACCAGAGGGCCCACATCACCAAATGGATTGGAACCAGGCAGGAGTGTCCTCACATGAGTAGGGCCACATCATCTAAAGGTGAGGAACCCAGAACATGTGGCTTCAAACCATAGGACACCCATCACCAAGGGGCTGGGAGTGAGGCAGGCAGGAGGAGCCTCATAACAGAGGGCCCAAAAATAAGAAAGGTGAGGAATCCAGCAGTTGGAACCTCCCAGCAGGCGGCCCAGAGCACAGAGGCTAGAGGATCCAGGCCAGAGTGAACTAACACCAGACAGCCCACATCATGAAACTGTGAGCAACCCAGACATTGGGACCTCAGAGCAGAAGGCCCACATCCCCATGGTGATGGGAACATGACAGGAGTGTCCTGGCATCACTGGGCTCACATCAGAAAACGTGGGGTGCTCAGAAGTTAGGGCCTGACGCTAGAGGGCACTCATCACCGAGAGGAGGAGGCTCCCAGCAGGCTCCAGCTGCCACCAGAGGGCCAACGTCGCCAAGGTGATGTGTGCCAGCCTGGCAGGAGTGACCTCACAGCAGAGGGCCCACCTCACAGAAGGGTGAGGAACACAGCCAGGATCAGACTCTCACCAGAGGGCCCACATCACCAAGGGGATGGGAACCAGGCAGGAGTGTCCCCACACCAGTGGGACAACATCATCGAAAGGTGAGGATCCCAGCACATGTGTCCTCAAACCAGAGGAACCACATCACCAAGGGGTTCGGAATGAGGCTGGCAGGACTGGCCTCACAACACAGGGTCCATAGAATATAAAAGTTGAGGAATCCAGCAGTTGGAACCTCCCAGCAAGTGGCCCAGAGCACCGAGGCTATGGGATCCAGGCCGCAGTGAACTCACAGCAGAGGGCCCACATCATGAACCTGTGAGCAGCCCAGCTGTTGGGACCTCAGAACAGAAGGCCCACATCCCCATTGGGATGGGAACCTGGCAGGAGTGGCTTTGCACCACTTAGCACATATCAGAAAATGTTAGGAGCCCAGCAGTTAGGGCCTGATGCCAGGGGGCCCTCATAACTGAGGGGAGGAGACTCCCAGCAGGTTCCAACTGCCAACAGAGGGCCCACGTCTACAAGGTGGCATGCGCCAGCCAGGCAGTAGTGACCTCACAGCAGAGGGCCTATCTCACAGAAGGGTGAGGAACCGAGGCAGGATGAGACTCTCACCAGAGGGCCCACAACACCAAGGGGATGGGAACCAGTCAGGACTGTCCTCCCACCAGTGGGGCCACATCATCGAAAGGTGAGGAACCCAGCACATGTGGCCTCATATCAGAGGACATACATCACAAAGGGGATGGGAGTGAGGCAGGTAGGAGTAGCCTAAAAACAGAGGGCCCAAAGAATAAAAAAAGTGAGGAATCCAGCATTTGGAACCTCCCAGCAGGCGGCCGAGAGCACAGAAGCTATGGGATGCAGGCAGGAGTGAACTAACAGCAGAGAGCCCACATCATGAAACTGTGAGCAACCCAGGCTTTGGGACCTCAGAGCAGAAGGCCCACACCCCAATGGGGATGTGAACCTGGCTGGAGTGTCCTCGCACCACTGGGCACACATCACAAAATGTGGGGAGCCCAGCAGTTAGGGCCTGATGCCAGAGGGCCCTCATCACCGAGGAGAGGAGGCTCCCAGCAGGCTCCAAGTGCCACCAGAGGGCTCATGTCCACAAGGCGAGGTGAGCAAGCCAGGCAAGAGTGACCTCACATCAGACGGCCTACCTCACAGATGGGTGAGGAACCCAGCCAGGATCAGACTCTCAACAGAGGGCCCACATCACCAAGGGGATGTGAACCAGGCAGGAGTCTCCTAAGACCATTGGTCCCACATCATCGAAAGGTGAGGAACCCAGCACATGTGGCCTCAAACCAGACGACACACATCACGAAGGGGCTGGGAGTGAGGCAGGCAGGAGGATCCTCACAACAGAGGGCCCAAAAATTTAAAAAAGTGAGGAATCCAGCAGTTGGAACCTCCCAGCAGGCGGCCAAGAGCACAGAGGCTATGGGATCCAGGCTTCTGTGAACTAACACCAGAGAGCCCACATCATGAAAATGTGAACAACCCAGCCGTTGGGACCTCAGAGCAGAAGGCCCACATCCCCATGGAGATGGGATCCTAAGAGGAGTGCCAAAGCATCACTGGGCTCACTAAGAAAAGTTGGTGAGCCCAGCAGTCAGGGCCTGATGCAAGAGGGCCCTCATCACCGGGGGGAAGAGATTCCCAGCACGCTCCAACTGCCACCACACGGCTGACTTCACCAAGGCAATGTGTGCCAGCCATGCAGGAGTGACCTATCAGCAGAGGGTCTCCCTCACAGGTGGGTGAGGAACAAAGCCAGGAACAGACTCTCACCAGGGGGTCCACATAACCACGTGGATGAGAACCAAGCAGGAGTGTCCTCACACTAGTGGGGCCACATCATCGAAAGGTGAGGAACCCAGCAAAAGTGGCCACAAACCAGAGGACCCACATCACCAAGGGGTTGAGAGTGAGGTAGGTGTCTGGACGGGCATATTTAACACTCATTTCCCACCAGGAAGAGGAATTAACCAAAGGCTCAGCGTGCCCTGCCAGAAGCAGATTAGGGCCTGAAGCAGTCTTGCGGGTTTGCGGCCAGCTCACAAGAAAGCGAGTTGAAGAAAGGAGCTCAGGGGCCCTGTAATTCACAAACCTGCAGAGTTATAAATGACAGATAACGTCCAAAAATATATTGAAGTAAGGCTGCGAAGAGGACTTGAAAGCGGGGCAGAATTGCAGGAAACCGATTTCAGGAGGTAGACTGGATTTGCATTTAAAGCATAGGAAAAGAGGCAGAACATCGACAATGATGCACTTGGCAACAAAGGGCGTATGAGTTTGTTCCTGAATATATTCAGGAACAAACACATACGCCCTTTTTGGCAAACCAAGCAAGCTTGCAATGGAAATCCGAACTACTATGAAGTGTCACTTCCCCCCGGTCTAAAGGGCCATCTGAGAAAAGTGTAAAATCCAGAAAGGCAAGACAGGCCATGGGGAAAAAGGAGCCTTGTTATGCTGATGGGCGGGATGTACATTGCCAACAGCCACTCTGGAGAAGTGTATGGTGTTTCCTGATACATCTGAAAAACAAAGCAACAGAGTCTAGGGCATTTCCACTTATGGTCCTATAGCTTAGGGAAATTAAAATCAAAAAGACACAGCCACCCCAAAATTTACAACGGCTCTGTTTACAGGAGCCTCTTCTACAGTACAAGTTAAATATCCCAGAGAACAAATAATTGATAAAGAAGTTGCGGTACTTATGTACAACAGAATACCACTCAGCAATGAAATCTGTGTCACCAGGCCTGTACCAGCATAATGAGTGGATTGAGGCATGATGATTCTAAGTGAAATAAGTCACACAGAAAAAGAAACATCATAAGGTATCACTAATGCACGGAATGTAAACTTGGCTACACATGAACTGAATTACAAAACAGAACAGGGTCTCAAGTTTAGAAAACCAACTTATGCTTGCTTAAGGGGAAAGGTGAGTTGGGGTGCTGCATAAAACCAGAGTTTGAAATTAGCACAGATACCGTTCCATAAGCCAAATACGTAATAGACAAGACCTACCCCTTGCTCAACGAAATGGACTCAACAATGAGGTATCACCTCACACCTGTTAGAATGGGCATCATCTGAAAATCTACAAACAACAAATGCTGGAAAGGGTGTGGAGAAAAGGAAGCCTCTTCCACTATTGTTGGGAATATAAATTGATACAGTCACTATGGAGAACAATATGGAGTTTCTTAAGAAACTAATAATAGAATTACCATATGATACAGCAATCCCAGGACTGGACATATACCCAGACAAAACCATAAATCAAAAAGAGACATTCACCGCAATGTTCATTGCATCACTATTTACAATATCGAGGTAATGGAAGCAACCTAAATGCCCACAGACAGACGAATGCATAAAGATGTGGTACATATATAAAATGGAATATTACTAAGCCATGAAAGGAATGAAATTGGGTCATTTGTAGAGACGTCGATGGATCTAGAGACTGTCATACAGAGTGAAGTAAGTCAGAAAGAGAAAAACAAATCTTGTATATTCATGCATATATGTGGAACCTAGAAAAACTGTACAGATTAACCGTTTTGCAAGGCATAAATAGAGCAACAGATGTAGACAACAATCGTATGGACAACAAGGGGGGAAAGCTCTTGGAGGGGTGGTGGTGGGAGGAGTTGAGAGATTGGGATTGGCATGTAAACATTTATATGTATAAAATAGATAACCAATGAGAACCTGCTGTATAAAAATATAAAATAAAATTCAAAATTAAAAAGAAATAAAATTTAAAAAATAAAACAGAAAAAACAATTATTCCCTTCACATACATGTATTTATATGAATAAATTATTTCCATGCTTATATCTGTAAATACAAAAAAGAGGAATAAAATCTACCTTGAACCAAAAACGAAAAAGAGAAAAAAAAAACAGAACCCACCAGTTACTCAGAGGAAAACCGTATCAGGGCACTTGCTCCAGTTGTAAACAATTCTGAAGTTGGTCAGTGGTGGGGAATCGTCTCCCATTCAGCCAGCAGCCCCCACACAACAAGCGTCCTCATTGCAAAGCTGGGGCACCGTGCCGAGGCATCTGTGAGTAAACGTGAGCTGAACCCCAGGCCAGTTGCTGCTGAACTGTTCCCGCCCTTCCCAGGTAAAACACCTGAATATATACAAGGACTTGAAAGCCTAGAGGAAGGGCCATGGAGCCACACGAGTGACAGCATGCCAGCTGACTTGGTGCCTGCAGGCCAGCCAGGATGGTCCTGGCCCTGGGTGCTCTTCTGGAAGATTTCCATTTCCCTGCCTGAGATACCCGTCCTGTCCCTGCCCCCACTGCTTTTTTCCTTCCTCACCTCTGCCCAGGGAGAAATTCCAGCAGCAGGTATGGGTGACACATCCTCTTCTTTAGCAGGTGGCAGCCTGGCAACTGCTGCAGAAAGTCCAGCAGAGCCCCACTCACACTGGGCCACCCACAAAGCCGTGGCCTCTCACTCCCTCCCACCAGCCCAGCCCCGAGACTGCTGACAGGGCAGAGAAAATGGCGTCAGGCACAGCTGCAGGGGCTTTTGCTGCCTGGAGTGGTATTTATATTGATCTCAACCCAGGCACACCTGGGGAGGGCTGGCCGGCATGGTAAGGCTGCCCAGGTCAGCCAATCATCACCCCTCAGGGGCTCACAGTTGCAGAAAATGGAACTTGCTGAACCGGCCAGGTCCAAGGAACAGGTGTGGGCTCCTGAGAGTCAGGATAGACAAGGGGCTGCAGCTTTGGCTTGTTTTCTAATCATTTTATCTGGCCCATGAGTGGGAGACAACTTCAAGAAAACCCTCTCCTAATGAGAGGAACCCAGGAGTCAGGGAGAGGAGGGGTGGGTGGTGGTTGGAGACAGAGGCCTGGTGCCCTGGGTGCAGTGGAAGTCTCTGGAAGACCAGGTGGAGGGAGGCCACACAGAGTGATGCCCAGGGTCACAGACCTGTCGGAGCTGCTGTTTGTTAGTTCAAGTCCTGCTCTGAGGTGCTCTGTGTCAGCTCTGAGCGACAGGTGAGCTGGGGGTGCTCTTCAATGAGGGCTATGTGCACGGTTCCTGTGTGCCCAGCCCTGCCACGGTACCTGCAAGGGTAGCTCTGTATCCTGGGAGGGGCCTGACCATGAGAGCCCCGTGGGCTGGGTTGGGGGTGGGGTACCTGCCCAGGAGAGCTCCATATCCTGGGATTGGCCTGACCACGAGAGCCCCATGGGCTGCTGGGGACCTGGTAAAGGATGTCAGGACAGTCAGTGAAGCCACCGAGGATATACCTCCAGTTGCTCCTGATCCCTACACCCTGCTGGTCATTCTACCAACCACCAGGACATGGTATTCTGTATTAGTCTTCAATGATGCCTTCTTTTGTATTCCATTAGTCCCAGAGTCACAAGAAATTTTGGCTTGTGAGTGGCAGGACTCAACATACAACTAAAACAATACTTCCGGGCCGTCTTGCCCCAAGGGTTCAAAAATTCCCACACCATCTTTGGGGAAAGCTTAGCTAACGACCGAAAAGTTCTACCTCTGGAAAAGGAAACCCTCCTTCAATATGCAGACGACATTCTGATCGCCAGCCCTACTAAGGAGGCCTCTGAACTACCAAGCCAATAAAGGATAGAAGTTGTCCAAGAAAAAGCTCAAATATCACAGACTGCAGTGACCTGCCTGGGCTTCATTCTCACACAAGGTCAGAGAAGCCCATCCCAGGAAAGGGAAGAAACCATTTGCAGCCTTACCCCTTTCTAAAACTAGAAGACAGCTTAGGGGTTCCTGGGGAGGCCAGGGTTTGCTGCTTCTGGATCCCTAACTACAGTCTACTAGCTGGGCCTCTATATGAAACACTGAAAGGAAAAGATGATGATCCTTTTGAACAGAATCCAGAAGTGGCCTTTCAAGAATGGAAAGAGCAGTCAATTCAGACCCTTGCCCTGGAACTCCCTAATTGAGCTAAACCCTTTGACCTTTCCATTCCCGGTGAAAGGTGAATCGCCATTGGAGAATTAGTGCAAAAACTGGGACCACTTGAAATGGAACAACGCAAGAATGCCATCCAGGTAGGATAAACTACAGTCACCAAGGGGCTTGGCCCACTGCCACATCTGGCCAAGATACTGGCGGTATCTAAAAACCTGGAAATCAGCAGCCCAAAAGGCCACCTCCCTCCTAAGGGAAAAGGACCCCACGTGGTGATCCTAATCACCAACCATGCCCTGAAGTTGCAGGGTTCGCTCCGTGGGCACACCGACCTCGAGTGAGGAGGCCCTCCAACTCCAACATCCAGAGAGATAACCGGGGGCAACAGGGCACCATGACGACTCGTGTGAACATCACTTGACCTGGAGTTTCTCTCATAAAACAACAATAGTGTGTCCCGAAGGAGTAGACTACTGCTTGCAGGACTTCCTGCACCCGGAGGGGAGCTAATAATCTTGGCGGGGGAACCGTATATCACACCGTCACCATAGAAAAGCCTACAGACACCGTGATGATGGTGGCCAATAAGACCGGCTGGACTCCTGTTTACTTCAAAAGGCTGTTGACTCAGTGGCCATCATGGTCCTTGATCACCACTGACCCTGGACTGTCTGGGAGTTGAGCGGGCAGGGCTCTGACACCTGGTGCTGTTTTTACGTTAATTCAGGGGCCTAATTGAAGAAAGAGCAGACTACTGGTCAGAGCATCTAGGCTGGCAGAAACGGTCAGCCTAAGGTGGCCGAACAAATGTGGGGCGGGGTGAAACCGGCCCCCACAGCGTCTCTGCACATCTCTTTCCTGGACCCTTAAAGGTCATTAGAATCTATAACACTTCCAATGCTGGTGCTCAGGCGGACGAGCAGGGAGGCAGGGGTCCTGGGGCCAATCAACGTCACCTGGAGGCTGCTGGGGAGAAGTTCTGACCCTCGTCCCCTGGTATGAGGGCTCCCAACTCAGCACTCAGCAGTTACAGAAGAAGGGTCTGCACCCTCAGCACTCCAAGAATGAGGAACGGGACAAAAGGCAGAGGAGGGGTTTGTCCCCAGCAAAGCCCATTAAAAATCCCTGGGAGATAAAAATAGAATGTGGGCAATAAAGTCAAGTCTGACCTTTTTTATCCTTTGTGCTTTGTCTAATTTCACGTGCTCCTAGGGTCCCGCATGCAGAGGTTCCACACCCGGCACTTCAGACCAGATTTCCTGGTGCAGAATGGCTGGGTCGACACCTCAGCTCCTGGGGCCCAGTGCAGACTCCGAGATATAGAGCCTGAGCTGCAGCCAACCCGGCCCTTGAGAGCTCCGCCCCCTCCCTCCCACTGACTCTGACAGGATCTCTACACAGCAGCCCAGCCCACAGCCCACGGGGTAGTGCATGCTCTCACCTCTCCATTCTCTGATGAAAATATAAAGTTTCCTTTGCTTGGGAACCAAACTCAGTCTCGATCTGTTGGCCCCAATGACACTGGGCAGGGGGACCCTTGTTGGGGTCCACTCTGGAGGATCAGTAACAGAAATTGAGACTATTGTAACTTCAATGAACAGATGTGTGAGCCAAACTGTAGTTAACATAGAACAGTTTATAAGGCTCGGGTAAAATAAGATGTTTCTAACACTTCCATTTGATATTTCCATCACTTTATTATAAGCAAGTTCAGTGAAAAGGTTTGTCTTATTTGTCAGGTCAATATTAGAGAAATGAAGTGATTTCTTTCCAAGGATGTACATCTAATAATCTTGGTTAAAGCTTCAATCTTGTTTTAAATGCTTTTCCATTGAAAATGATACCTCTCTTTCAGCTCCCCCATTTCTGAGAAGTATAAAATCTTATAATTTATTATTACCAAAGGGGAAAGGTGGGAGGAGGGATAAATTAACAGTTTGGAATTAACACATACACACTGCTATGTATAAAATAGATCATCAACAAGGAACTACTGTATAGCACAGGGAACTACACTCAATATTGTGCAATAACCTATAAGGGGAAATAATCGGAAAAAGAATAGATATTTTTATTGACATCATCTATCAATGACAGTTAAAGTGTAACCTAAGGGAAGCCGGTGGTGAGTGCTTCTGACCCTGAAGACTTCAGTCATCTAAAGTTTGGACTCTGCCTACTTCCCAAGGCCCTTAATGAACATATGTGTAGCCGTAGCTTAAAAAACTCCCCAGTTTGGGTTTCGGGGAGACACTGATTTTGAAAAAGCCCTGGTGTTCTCCTTACATGAATGGGACTCTTCCTACTGCTAAAACATGTCTGTCACATCCAGAGGATGGTATACCGTCTGATCGGGAAGAGTTTGGAAAAGGCATCTCATCTCCTCATCTCCTGGTGCTCGGGTTCACCCCTCCAGCGTCTTTACTAACAGTCTCCCCACTTGGAGATGTCAACACTGTCAACATCCTGTTGCGTACAGTTTGGAATTTGTCCAGAGGATGAAGCGGAAGGATGAGGAACAATGAGAGACAAGTCCTAGGTGTTCAGACAGGCACATGTCACTCTAATTTCCAATCAGGAAGATGAATTGACCAAAGGCTAGGGTTGCCCATGGAAACAGTATAGGGCTTGAGGAAATCCCACTGCTTTGTGGCCAGTTCCCATAAACACAAGTTGAACAATGGAACTCAGGGGCAGTAAAATTCACGAAACTGCAGAGTTGAAAATATCTATCACTGAAAAATGTCTTGAGGGAAGTCAGAGAAAAGGATTGGCAAGCAAGGGAGAATGGCAGGAAAGGGATTTGAGGAGGTAGAAAGGACTCGCCATTAAGCACAAGAAAAGGGGCTGAACATTGCCGACATTGCAGTTGGCCAAAAAGGCTGTATGCGTTTTTTTCTGTATATATTCAAGAAAAGGGCATACACTTTTTTAGCCAACCAAACAGGTGGGCACTGGAAATCAATACTACAAAAGATATCACTTCGCATCAGTCAGAAGAGCCATCCTCATAAAGTGTAAACGCCAGAAATGCAGGACAGGGCAAGGAGAAGAGGGAGCCCTGTGAGGCTTATAGTGGAAATGTATATTGCCAACGGCCATTCTGGAGAAGTGTATTGTGTTTACTAAAGCATCTAAAAAATGAGCTACAGAGCATAGGGCACTTGCACTCATGGGCGTATATCTTGGGAAAAACAAAAATCGAGAGGACACAGGCACCCCAATGTTTACTGCCTCTCTGTTTAAAAGATCCTCGACTAGGATATAACTTAAATGTCTCTGGAGGGAAAAAATGGATAGAGATGTGGTACTTATGTAGAGTGGAATATTACTCAGCCTGGAAATCAATGAAATATGGCCAGTTGTAACAACTCTGGAGGAGTTACGTATGATCATTCTAAGTGACATAAATATGTAGAAAACACGCGTAAGGCTGCTAAACGGGAAAGGTGGGGAGGGGTGAGGCATCATCCAGGAGGTTGAAATTAGCAAAGATACCATTCCAAATACCAAACTGATAATCAACAAGGCCTACACGGTAGCTAAAAGAACTGCACTCAGCACACTCAAGTCACCGGAAAAGAATATCTATGACTGGTAAGAATCTGAAAAAGAAATTATTGATGTCTCTCTGTACGTGAATCAAGTGGATGTACAGCAGCAAGAAACAGAGCTTTGAAAATCAGCTGTAAACAACATAGTAATAAATTGAAAAAAATAAACGACAGAGAGACAGAGAAAACCTCTTACAACTTTTCCTCAGGGACGGTGATGCAACATGGATTGAACACATCTAGACCCACAGCAGGATGAGACATAAGGCTGGAAACTGTTCGCGCTAAGAGAAATGTGAGGTTGGGTGAGGAAATGCACACCCTTTAAAGTAATACTACCTGGTACCCATTCAATGGGTCCCAAATCTGCAGGTTCAAGGAATCTTCCTACAGCTAAAACATGCATGGAAAACCCAGAGGACTGTACACCATGTGATCGGGAGATGTGTCTAAAATGCACCTCATTTATCCTCTCCTGGTGCTCCTGTTCATCATTCCAGCCACGTTACTTAGAATCTCCCCACTTAGAGAATCAGCACATTTAAACTTCTGTTTCACACATTTTGCAAATTGTGAGGAGGATGAACGGGAACAGGGGGAACCAATGAGAGAATAGTTGTAGGGGTTTGGACGGGCACATGTCACTCTAATTTCCCATTAAGAATAAGAATTAAAAAAAGGCTCAGCCCGCCTCGCCGGAGCCAAAATAGGGCCTGAAGCAATCCTGCGGTTTTGAGGCCAGCTCACAAAAGAGCAACTTAAAAAATGGAGCTCAGGGTCACTGCAATTCACAAACCTGCAGAGTTATAAATGAAAACTAACGTCCAAAAATATGTTGAGGTAAGGCAAAGAAGAGGATCTGAATGCAAGACAGAATTGCAAGAAACAGATTTCAAGAGATAGATTGGACTCGCCTTTAAAGCACATGAAAAGCGGCAGAATTTCGACAATGATGCAGTTGGCCCAAAAGGGAGTATGCGTTTTTTCCTGAATATATCCAGGAAAAAACGCATACGCACTTTATGGGCAACCAAGCAAGCAAGCAATGCAAATGTGCACAACAAAGAAGTCTCATTTCCCACCGGTCAAAAGGGCCATCCGAAAAAATTGTAAAAACCAGAAATGCAGGACAGGCCATGGAGAACAGGGAGCCTTTATACGCTGATGGACAGTGTGTGAACTGCCGAGAGCCACTCTGGACATGTGTATGGTGGTTCCTAAATCATCTAAAAAACAGAGCGACAGAGCATAGGGCACTTCCAATCATGGGAGTATATCTAGGGAAGTCTAAAAATCAACAAGACACAAGCACACCACAGTTTAGGGCTACTCTGTTTACAAGAACCTCAACTTCAGTACACCTTAAATATCCCAGGAAAGAGAACAATGGATAAAGAAAATGTGGTACTTATGTACAATGGAATATCTCTTCACCATGAAATCAATGTAATAAGGCTAGTAGAAGGATAAAGAGTGGATTGAGGTCCGATAATACTACTTGAAATAAGTCAAACAGAAAAAGAAACATATCATAAGATATCACTTATAGAGGGAGGATAAATATGGCTGCACAAAAAATGAATTACAAAACAGAACAGTGTCTCACATTTAGAAAACACACTTATGTCAGCTTAAGGGGAAAGGAGAGGTGGGGTGATGCATAAAACCAGAGTTTGAAATTAGCACAGATACCGTTCAATAAACCAAATAGGTATCAGACAAGATCTACACCTTGCTCAATGAACTGGCCTCAACACACCCTATAAACCGCAGAGAAATATATCTGAGTAATAAGAATCTTAAAACCCATGTATTGATATATCTCCATAAGGGAATCAAGTGTGAGCAGAGCGGCACAAACACAGCAGTGAAAATGAGCTAAACCCCATTATAGAAATAAATTTTAAAACCAAAACGCAGAAACAATGAAAGAGAGAAAAATTCTTACAAAATTCGCTCAGGGGCTGTGATGCAACCTGGAATGACCACATATAAACCCACAGCTGGATAAGACATAAGGCTGGACACTTGGGGCTGAAAGGATTGGAGAGCTTTGGTGAGCAACTGCCGAAAGTTTAATGCAATACTTCATGCTACTTATTCCAAGGGTCCCAACACTCCAAGTTGAAGGGAATCTTCCTACAGCTAAACCATGCATGGGAAATCCAGCGGATGGTATACCATATGATCGGGAAAGGTTTCTAAAATGCACCTCATTTTCCTCTCCTGGGGCTCCGGATCAACATTCCAGCCACTTTACTAACAACATCTCCACATGGAGAGTCAATGCCTTTAAGTTCCGGTATCACACAGTCTGCAGTTAGTGCGGAGGATGAATGGGAATAGGGGGAACCAGTGAGAAAATAGCTGTAGCGGTTTCAATGGGCACATGTCACTCTAATTTCAATTCAGGAAGAAGAATTAACCAAAGGCAGAGCAAGGCGCCCCAGAAGAAGAATAGGGCCTGAAGAAATCCTGTGGATATGAGGCAAGATCACAAAAATAAGAGCTGAAAAATGGAGCTATGGGCCACTGCAATTCAAAAACCTGCAGAGTTATAAAGGCCAACTATTTTCCAAAAGTATATTGAAGTGAGGCTATGAAGAGGCACTGAGAGCAAGGCAGAACTGCAAGAAACCTATTTCGGGAGGTAGACTGGAATTGCACTGAAAACATATGAAAAGACTCAGAACGTCGACAATGATGCACTTGGCCAAAAAGGGCGTATGCGTTCTTTCCTGAATATATTCAGGAAGAAACGCATACGCCCTTTCTGGCCAACCAAGCAAGCTCGCAAAGGAAATCTGCACTACAATGAAGTTTCACTGCCCCCCGGTCAAAGGGCCTTCTGAAAAAAGAGTAAAATCCAGAAAGGCAGGACAGGCCATGGAGAACTGGGAGCCTTGTTATGCTGATGGGCGAGATGTAAATTGCCAACAGCCACTCTGGAGAAGTGTATGGTCTTTCCTGAAACATCCAAAAAACTAAGCAACAGAGCCTAGGGCACTTCCACTTATGGTCCTATAGCTTAGGGAAATTAAAATCAAAAAGACACAGCCACCCAAAGGTTGGGATGGCTCTGTTTACAAGAACCTCGTTTACGGTACAAGTTCAATATCGCAAAAAGCGAAAAATGGATAAAGAAGTTGTGGTACTTACGTACAATGCAATATCACTCAGCAATGAAATCTATGTCATCAGGCCCGTAGCAGCACAATGAGTGGATTCAGGTACGATGATTCTAAGTGAAATAAGTCACACAAAAAGAGAAACATCATAAGATATCACTACTACACGGAATGTAAACTTGGCTACACAGGAACTGAATTACAAAACAGAACAGCGTCTCAAATGTAGAAAACCAACTTATGCTTGCTTAAGGAGAACGGTGAGTTGGGGTGCTGCATAAAACCAGAAATTGAAATTAGCAGATACCGTTCCATAAGCCAAATATGTAATAGACAAGAGCTACTCCTTGCTCAACGAAGTGGACTCAACACCCCATATTAAACGCCTAAGAATATACCTGACTAGTAAGAATCTTAAAACCTATGGATTTATATGTCTCCGAAAGAGAATCAAGCGTGTGTACAGCGGCATAAACGCAGCAGTGATAGGATTGGTGAGGTTCGGTGAGCAAATGCAGACCCTTTGAAGTCATATTGCATGGTACCCATTACATGGGTCTCAACTCTCTAGGTTTAAGAGATTCTTCCTTCAGCTAAAACATGCATGTGGAACCAAGAGTATGATCCACCGTGTGATCGGGAAATGTGTTCAAATGTGTCTCAGTTTTAGTCCCCTGGTACTCGGGTGCAACATTCCAGACGCTTTAGTAACACTCTCCCCACTTGGAGAGTCAGTGCCTTTAAACTACTGTTTGGCCCAGTTTGCAATTTCTGTGGAAAATGAACAGGAATAGGGAGAACCAATGAGAGACTAGGTCGAGGTGTCCGGACGCGCAAATTTAACTCTCATTTCCCATCAGGAAGAGGAATTAACCAAAGGCTCAGCGTGCCATGCCGGAACCAAACTAGGGCCCGAAGCAATCCTGCGGTGTTGCGGCCAGCTCACAAGAAAGCGAGTTGAAGAAAGGAGCTCAGGGGCACTGTAATTCACAAACCTGCAGAGTTATAATTGATAGCTATCGTCCAAAAATATATTGAAGTAAGGCTGCCAAGAGGACTTGAAAGCGGGGCAGAATTGCAGGAAACCGATTTCAGGACGTAGACTAGACTTGCATGTAACGCATAGGAAAAGAGGCAGAATGTCCACAATGATGCTCTTGGCCAAAAAGGGCGTATGCGTTTTTTCCTGAATATATTCAGGAAAAAACGCATACGCCCTTTCTGGCCAAAGAAGCAAGCTTGCAAAGGAAATCTGCACTACAATGAAGTCTCACTGCCCCCCGGTCAAAAGGGCCATCTGAAAAAAGTGTAAAATCCAGAAAGGCAGGACAGGCCATGGAGAACTGGGAGCCTTGTTATGCTGATGATCGGGATGTGAATTGCCAGCAGCCACTCTGGAGAAGTGTATGGTGTTTCCTGAAACATCCAAAAAACAAAGCAACAGAGCCTAGGGCACTTCCACTTATGGTCCTATAGCTTAGGGAAATTAAAATCAAAAGACACAGCCACCCCAAAGTTTGGGACGGCTCTGTTTACAAGAACCTCGTTTACGGTACAAGTTCAATATCACAGAAAGTGAAAAATGGATAAAGAAGTTGTGGTGCTTACGTACAATGCAATATCACTCAGCAATGAAATCTATGTCATCAGGCCCGTAGCAGCATAATGAGTGGATTCAGGTACGAGTATTCTAAGTGAAATAAGTCACACAGAAAAAGAAACATCATAAGATATCCCTAATACACGGAATGTAATCTTGGCTACACAGGAACTGAATTACAAAACAGAACAGAGTGTCAAATGTAGAAAACCAAGTTAGGCTTGCTTAAGGGGAAGGGTGAGTTGGGGTGCTGCATGAAACCAGAGATTGAAATTAGCACAGATACCGTTCCATAAGCCAAATATGTAATAGACAAGAGCTACTCCTTGCTCAACGAAGTGGACTCAACACCCCATATTAAACCCCTAAGAATATACCTGACTAGTAAGAATATACCTGACTAGAAATAATCTTAAAACCTACGGATTTATATGTCTCCGAAAGAGAATCAAGCGTGTGTACAGCGGCATAAACGCAGCAGTGATAGGATTGGTGAGGTTCGGTGAGCAAATGCAGACCCTTTGAAGTCATATTGCATGGTACCCATTCCATGGGTCTCAACTCTCCATGTTTAAGGGATTCTTCCTTCAGCTAAAACATGCATGTGGAACCCAGAGTACGATCCACCGTGTGATCGGAAAACGTGTTCAAATATGTCTCAGTTTTCGTCCCCTGGTACTCGGGTGCAACACTCCAGACGCTTTACTAACACTCTCCCCACCTGGAGAGTCAGTGCCTTTAACCTCCTGTTTGGCCCAGTTTGCAATTTCTGTGGAAAATGAACAGGCATAGGGAGAACCAATGAGAGACTAGCTGGAGGCGTCTGGACGGGCAAATTTAACTCTCATTTCCCACCAGGAAGAGGAATTAACCAAATGCTCAGCGTGCCATGCCGGAACCACACTAGGGCCAGAAGCAATCCTGCGGTGTTGCGGCCAGCTCACAAGAAAGCGAGTTGAAGAAAGGAGCTCAGGGGCACTGTAATTCACAAACCTGCAGAGTTATAAATGACAGCTATCGTCCAAAAATATATTGAAGGAAGGCTGCCAAGAGGACTTGAAAGCGGGGCAGAATTGCAGGAAACCGATTTCAGGAGGTACACTGGAATTGCATGTAAAGCATAGGAAAAGAGGCAGAACGTCCACAATGATGCACTTGGCCAAAAAGGGCGTATGCGTTTTTTCCTGAATATATACAGGAAAAAACGCATACGCCCTTTTTGGCCAACCAAGCAAGCTTGCAAAGGAAATCTGCACTACAATGAAGTCTCACTGCCCCACGGTCAAAAGGGCTATCTGAAAAAAGTGTAAAATCCAGAAAGGCAGGACAGGCCATGGAGAAATGGGAGCCTTGTTATGCTGATGGGTGGGATGTAAATTGCCAGCAGCCACTCTGGAGAAGTGTATGGTGTTTCCTGAAACATCAGAAAAACAAAGCAACAGAGCCTAGGGCACTTCCACTTATGGTCCTATAGCTTAGGGAAATTAAAATCAAAAAGACACAGCCACCCCAAAGTTTGGGCCGGCTCTGTTTACAAGAACCTCGTTTACGGTACAAGTTCAATATCACAGAAAGCGAAAAATGGATAAAGAAGTTGTGGTACTTACGTACAATGCAATATCACTCAGCAATGAAATCTATGTCATCAGGCCCGTAGAAGCATAATGAGTGGATTCAGGTACTATGATTCTAAGTGAAATAAGTCACACAGAAAAAGAAACATCATAAGATATCACTACTACACGGAATGTAAACTTGGCTACACAGGAACTGAATTACAAAACAGAACAGTGTCTCAGATGTAGAAAACCAACTTATGCTTGCTTAAGGGGAAAGGTGAGTTGGGGTGAAGCATAAAACCACACATTGAAATTAGCACAGATACCGTTCCATAAGCCAAATATGTAATAGACAAGAGCTACTCCTTGCTCAACGAAGTGGACTCAACACCCCATATTAAACGCCTAAGAATATACCTGACTAGTAAGAATCTTAAATCCTATGGATTTATATGTCTCCGAAAGAGAATCAAGCGTGTGTACAGCGGCATAAACGCAGCAGTGATAGGATTGGTGAGGTTCGGTGAGCAAATGCAGACCCTTTGTAGTCATATTGCATGGTACCCATTCCATGGGTCTCAACTCTCCAGGTTTAAGAGATTCTTCCTTCAGCTAAAACATGCATGTGGAACCTAGAGTATGATCCACCGTGTGATCGGGAAACGTGTTCAAATGTGTCTCAGTTTTCGTCCCCTGGTACTCGGGTGCAACATTCCAGACGCTTTACTAACACTCTCCCCACTTGGAGAGTCAGTGCCTTTAACCTCCTGTTTGGCCCAGTTTGCAATTTCTGTGGAAAATGAACAGGAATAGGGAGAACCAATGAGAGACCAGCTGGAGGTGTCTGGACGGGCAAATTTAACTCTCATTTCCCACTAGGAAGAGGAATTAACCAAAGGCTCATCATGCCATGCCGTAACCAAACTAGGGCCTGAAGCAATCCTGTGGTGTTGCGGCCAGCTCACAAGAAAGCGAGTTGAAGAAAGGAGCTCAGGGGCACTGTAATTCACAAACCTGCAGAGTTATAAATGACAGCTATCTTCCAAAAATATATTGAAGTGAGGCTGCCAAGAGGAGTTGAAAGCGGGGCAGAATTGCAGGAAACCGATTTCAGGAGGTAGACAGGAATTGCATGTAAAGCATAGGAAAAGAGGCAGAACGTCCACAATAATCCACTTGGCTAAAAATGGCGTATGCGTTTTTTCCTGAATATATTCAGGAAAAAACGCATACGCCCTTTTTGGCCAACCAAGCAAGCTTGCAAAGGAAATCTGCACTACAATGAACTCTCACGGCCCCCTGGTCCAAAAGGCCATCTGAAAAAAGTGTAAAATCCAGAAAGGCAGGACAGGCCATGGAGAAATGGGAGCCTTGTTATGCTGATGGGCGGGATGTAAATTGCCAATAGCCACTCTGGAGAAGTGTATGGTGTTTCCTGAAACATCAAACAAACAAAGCAACAGAGCCTAGGGCAATTCCACTTATGGTCCTATAGCTTAGGGAAATTAAAATCAAAAAGACACAGCCACCCCAAAGTTTGGGCCGGCTCTGTTTACAAGAACCTTGTTTACGGTACAAGTTCAATATCACAGAAAGCGAAAAATGGATAAAGAAATTGTGGTACTTACGTACAATGCAATATCACTCAGCAATGAAATCTATGTCATCAGGACCGTAGCAGCATAATGAGTGGATTCAGGTACGATGATTCTAAGTGAAATAAATCACACAGAAAAAGAAACATCATAAGATATCACTACTACATGGAATGTAAACTTGGCTACACAGGAACTGAATTACAAAACAGAACAGGGTCTCAAATGTAGAAACCCAACTTATGCTTGCTTAAGGGGAAAGGTGAGTTGGGGTGCTGCATAAAACCAGAGATTGAAATTAGCACAGATACCGTTCCATAAGCCAAATATGTAATAGACAAGAGCTACTCCTTGCTCAACGAAGTGGACCCAACACCCCATATTAAACGCCTAAGAATATACCTGACTAGTAAGAATCTTAAAACCTAAGGATTTATATGTCTCCGAAAGAGAATCAAGCGTGTGTACAGCGGCATAAACGCAGCAGTGATAGGATTGGTGAGGTTCGGTGAGCAAATGCAGACACTTTGAAGTCATATTGCATGGTACCCATTCCATGGGTCTCAACTCTCCAGGTTTAAGGGATTCTTCCTTCAGCTAAAACATGCATGTGGACCCCAGAGTATGATCCACCGTGTGATCGGGAAACGTGTTCAAATGTGTCTCAGTTTTCGTCCCCTGGTACTCGGGTGCAACATTCCAGACGCTTTACTAACACTCTCCCCACTTGGAGAGTCAGTGCCTTTAACCTCCTGTTTGGCCCAGTTTGCAATTTCTTCGGAAGATGAACAGGAATAAGGAGAAGCAATGGGAGACTATCTGTAGGTGTCTGGACGGGCAAATTTAACTCTCATTTCCCACCAGGAAGATAAATGAACCAAAGGCTCCGCGTGCCATGCTGGAACTAGATTAGGGCCTGAGGAGATCCTGCGGTGTTGCGGCCAGCTCACAAGAAAGCGAGTTGAAGAAAGGAGCTCAGGGGCACTGTAATTCAGAAACCTGCGGAGTTATAAATGACAGCTATCATCCAAAATTATACTGAAGTAAGGCTGCGAAGAGGACTTGAATGCGGGGCAGAATTGCTGGAAACTGATTTCAGAACGTACACGGGAGTAGCTCTTAAAGCATAGGAAAAGAGACAGAACTTGGAAAATAATGCACTTGGCAAAAAAGGGCATATGTGTTTTATCCAGAGCTCTCATACCTGAGGGGAGGAGATTCCCAGCAGGCTCCAACTGCCACCTGAGGGCTCACATTGCCAAGGCAACGTGAGCATGCCAGGCAGGAGTTACCTCACAGCAGAGGTCCCACCTCACAGAAGGGTGAGAAACCCAGCCAACATCAGACTCTCACCAGAGGGCCCACATCACCAAGGGGATGGGAACCAGGCAGGAGTGTCTTCACATCAGTGGGGCCACATCATCAAAAGCTGAGGTACTCAGCACATGTGTTCTCAAACCAGAGGACCCACATCACCAAGGACCTCGGAGTGAGGCAGGCAGGAGTAGCCTCACAACACTGGGCCCATAGAATAAAAAAGTGAGGAATCCAGCAGTTGGAACCTCCCAGCAGGCGGCCCAGAGCACCGAGGCCATGGGATCCAGGCCACAGTGAACTCACAGAAGAGGGCCCATGTCATGAAACTGAGCAACCCAGCCATTGGGACCTCAGAGCAGGAGGCCCACATCCCCATGGGGATGGAATTCTGGTAGGAGTGTCCTCGCACCACTGAGAACGTATCAGAAAATTTTGGGCGACCAGCAGTTAGGGCCTGACGCCAGAGGACCCTCATCACCAAGGGAAGGAGGCTCCCAGCAGGCTCCAACTGCCACCAGAGGGCTGACGTCGCCAAGGCGATGTGTGCCAACCAGGCACGAATGACCTCACAGCAGAGGGCCCACCTCAGAGAAGTGTGACGAACCCAGTCAGGATCAGACTCGCACCAGAGGGCCCACATCACCAAATGGATTGGAACCAGGCAGGAGTGTCCTCACATGAGTAGGGCCACATCATCTAAAGGTGAGGAACCCAGAACATGTGGCTTCAAACCATAGGACACCCATCACCAAGGGGCTGGGAGTGAGGCAGGCAGGAGGAGCCTCATAACAGAGGGCCCAAAAATAAGAAAGGTGAGGAATCCAGCAGTTGGAACCTCCCAGCAGGCGGCCCAGAGCACAGAGGCTAGAGGAACCAGGCCAGAGTGAACTAACACCAGACAGCCCACATCATGAAACTGTGAGCAACCCAGACATTGGGACCTCAGAGCAGAAGGCCCACATCCCCATGGTGATGGGAACATGACAGGAGTGTCCTGGCATCACTGGGCTCACATCAGAAAACGTGGGGTGCTCAGAAGTTAGGGCCTGACGCTAGAGGGCACTCATCACCGAGAGGAGGAGGCTCCCAGCAGGCTCCAGCTGCCACCAGAGGGCCAACGTCGCCAAGGTGATGTGTGCCAGCCTGGCAGGAGTGACCTCACAGCAGAGGGCCCACCTCACAGAAGGGTGAGGAACACAGCCAGGATCAGACTCTCACCAGAGGGCCCACATCACCAAGGGGATGGGAACCAGGCAGGAGTGTCCCCACACCAGTGGGACAACATCATCGAAAGGTGAGGATCCCAGCACATGTGTCCTCAAACCAGAGGAACCACATCACCAAGGGGTTCGGAATGAGGCTGGCAGGACTGGCCTCACAACACAGGGTCCATAGAATATAAAAGTTGAGGAATCCAGCAGTTGGAACCTCCCAGCAAGTGGCCCAGAGCACCGAGGCTATGGGATCCAGGCCGCAGTGAACTCACAGCAGAGGGCCCACATCATGAACCTGTGAGCAGCCCAGCTGTTGGGACCTCAGAACAGAAGGCCCACATCCCCATTGGGATGGGAACCTGGCAGGAGTGGCTTTGCACCACTTAGCACATATCAGAAAATGTTAGGAGCCCAGCAGTTAGGGCCTGACGCCAGGGGGCCCTCATAACTGAGGGGAGGAGACTCCCAGCAGGTTCCAACTGCCAACAGAGGGCCCACGTCTACAAGGTGGCATGCGCCAGCCAGGCAGTAGTGACCTCACAGCAGAGGGCCTATCTCACAGAAGGGTGAGGAACCGAGGCAGGATGAGACTCTCACCAGAGGGCCCACAACACCAAGGGGATGGGAACCAGTCAGGACTGTCCTCCCACCAGTGGGGCCACATCATCGAAAGGTGAGGAACCCAGCACATGTGGCCTCATATCAGAGGACATACATCACAAAGGGGATGGGAGTGAGGCAGGTAGGAGTAGCCTAAAAACAGAGGGCCCAAAGAATAAAAAAAGTGAGGAATCCAGCATTTGGAACCTCCCAGCAGGCGGCCGAGAGCACAGAAGCTATGGGATGCAGGCAGGAGTGAACTAACAGCAGAGAGCCCACATCATGAAACTGTGAGCAACCCAGGCATTGGGACCTCAGAGCAGAAAGCCCACATCCCCATGGGGATGGGAACCTGACAGGAGTGTCCTGGCATCACTGGGCTCACATCAGAAAACGTGGGGAGCCCAGCAGTTAGAGCCTGATGCTAGAGGGCCGTCATCACCGAGGGCAGGAGGCTCCCAGCAGGTTCCATGTGCCAACAGAGGGCCCACGTCGCCAAGGTGATGTGTGCAAGTCAGGCAGGATTGACCTCACAGCAGAGGGCCTACCTCACAGAAGAGTGAGGAACCCAGCCAGGATAAGACTGTCACCAGAAGGCCCACATCACCAAGGGGATGGGAACCAGGCAGGAGTGTCCTCACACCAGTGGGGCCACATCATTGAAAGTTGCCTAACCCAGCACATGTGGCCTCAAACCAGAAGACCCACATCACGAAGGGGTTGCGAGTGAGGCAGGCAGGAGGAGCATCACAACACAGGACCCATAGAATACAAAAGTTGAGGAATCGAGCAGTTGGAACCTCCCAGCAGGCAGCCAAGACCACAGAGGCTATGGGATCCAGGCCACAGTGAACTAACACCAGAGAGCCCACATCATGAAATTGTGATCAACCCAGCCGTTGGAACCTCAGAGCAGAAGGCCCACATCCCCATGGGAATGGGAACCTAAGAGGAGTGCTTGAGCAACACTGGGCTCACTAAGAAAAGTTGGGGAGCCCAGCAGTTAGGGCCTGACGTCAGAGGGCCCTCATCACAGAGCTGAGGAGGCTCCCAGCAGGGTCCAATTGCCACCAGAGGGCTCATGTCAACAAGGCGAGGTGAGCAACCCAGGCAAGAGTTACCTGATAGTAGAGGGCCCACCTCACAGATGGGTGAGGAACCCAGCCAGGATCAGACTCTCACCAGAGGGCCCACATCACAAAGGGGATGGGACCCAGTCAGGATTATCCTCACACCAGTGGGGCCTCATCATCTTAAGGTGAGGAACCCAGCACATGTGTCCTCAAACCAGAGGACCCACATCACCAAGGGCCTTGGAGTGAGGCAGGCAGGAGTAGCCTCACAACACAGGGCACATAATATAAAAAACGTGAAGATTCCAGCATTTAGACCTTCCAGCAGGCGGCCCAGAACACCGAGGCTATGGGATCCAGGCCACAGTGAACTCACAGCAGAGGGCCCACATCACAAAACTGTGAGCAACCCAGGAGTTGAGACCTCAGCGCAGAAGGACCACATCCCCATGGGAATGGGAACCTGGCTGGAGTGTCCTCGCACCACTGGGCGCACATCAGAAAATGTGGGGAGCCCACCATTTAGGGCCTGACGCCAGAGGGCCGTCATCACCGAGAGGAGGAGGCGCCCTGCACGCTCCAACTGCCACCAGAGGGCTCACGTCTCCAAGGTGACGTGTGCCAGCCAGGCAGGAGTGACCTCACAGCAGAGGGCCTACCTCACAGAACGTTGAGGAACCCAGCCAGGATTAGACTCTCGCCAGAGGGCCCACCTCACCAAGGGGATGGGAACCAGGCAGGAGTGTCCTCACACGAGTGGGGTCACATCATCGAAAGGTGAGGAACGCAGCACATGTGGCCTCAAGCCATAGGACAGTCATCACCAAGGGGCTGGCAGTGAGGCAGGCAGGAGGAGCCTCACAACAGAGGGCACATAGAATAAAAAAGTTGAGGAATCCAGCAGTTGGAACCTCCCAGCAGGCGGCTCAGAGCACCGATGATAAGGGATCCTTGCCGGAGTGAACTCACAGCAGAGGGCCCACATCATGGTACTGTGAGCAAGCCAGCCGTTTTGACCTCAGAGCAGAAGGCCCATATCGCCATGGGGATGGGAACCTGGCAAGAGTCTCCTCACTCACTTGGCGCACATCAGAAAATGTGGGGAGCCCAGCAGTTATGGCCTAAGGCAAGAGGGCCCTCATCACCGAGGGGAGGAGGATCCCAGCACACTCCAACTGCCACCAGAGGGCCCACGTCGCCAAGGTGACGTGTGCCAGACAGGCATGATTGACCTCACAGCAGAGGGCCCACCTCACAGAAGGGTGAGGAACCCAGCCAGGATCAGACTCTCACCTGAGGGCCCACATCAGCAAGGGGATGGGAACCAGTCAGGACTGTCTTCCCTCCAGTGGGGTCACATCATCGAAAGGTGCGGAACCCAGCACATGTGGCCTCAAATCAGAGGACACATATCACAAAGGGAATGGGAGTGAGGCAGGCAGGAGTAGCCTAAAAACAGAGGGCCCAAAGAATAAGAAAGGTGAGGAATCCAGCAGTTGGAACCTCCCAGCAGGCGGTCCAGAGCACAGAAGCTATGGGATGCAGGCAGGAGTGAACTAACAGCAGAGAGCCCACATCATGAAACTGTGAGCAACCCAGGCTTTGGGACCTCAGAGCAGAAGGCCCACACCCCAATGGGGATGTGAACCTGGCTGGAGTGTCCTCGCACCACTGGGCACACATCACAAAATGTGGGGAGCCCAGCAGTTAGGGCCTGATGCCAGAGGGCCCTCATCACCGAGGAGAGGAGGCTCCCAGCAGGCTCCAAGTGCCACCAGAGGGCTCATGTCCACAAGGCGAGGTGAGCAAGCCAGGCAAGAGTGACCTCACATCAGACGGCCTACCTCACAGATGGGTGAGGAACCCAGCCAGGATCAGACTCTCAACAGAGGGCCCACATCACCAAGGGGATGTGAACCAGGCAGGAGTCTCCTAAGACCATTGGTCCCACATCATCGAAAGGTGAGGAACCCAGCACATGTGGCCTCAAACCAGACGACACACATCACGAAGGGGCTGGGAGTGAGGCAGGCAGGAGGATCCTCACAACAGAGGGCCCAAAAATTTAAAAAAGTGAGGAATCCAGCAGTTGGAACCTCCCAGCAGGCGGCCAAGAGCACAGAGGCTATGGGATCCAGGTTTCTGTGAACTAACACCAGAGAGCCCACATCATGAAAATGTGAACAACCCAGCCGTTGGGACCTCAGAGCAGAAGGCCCACATCCCCATGGAGATGGGATCCTAAGAGGAGTGCCAAAGCATCACTGGGCTCACTAAGAAAAGTTGGTGAGCCCAGCAGTCAGGGCCTGATGCAAGAGGGCCCTCATCACCGGGGGGAAGAGATTCCCAGCACGCTCCAACTGCCACCACACGGCTGACTTCACCAAGGCAATGTGTGCCAGCCATGCAGGAGTGACCTATCAGCAGAGGGTCTCCCTCACAGGTGGGTGAGGAACAAAGCCAGGAACAGACTCTCACCAGGGGGTCCACATAACCACGTGGATGAGAACCAAGCAGGAGTGTCCTCACACTAGTGGGGCCACATCATCGAAAGGTGAGGAACCCAGCAAAAGTGGCCACAAACCAGAGGACCCACATCACCAAGGGGTTGAGAGTGAGGTAGGTGTCTGGACGGGCATATTTAACACTCATTTCCCACCAGGAAGAGGAATTAACCAAAGGCTCAGCGTGCCCTGCCAGAAGCAGATTAGGGCCTGAAGCAGTCTTGCGGGTTTGCGGCCAGCTCACAAGAAAGCGAGTTGAAGAAAGGAGCTCAGGGGCCCTGTAATTCACAAACCTGCAGAGTTATAAATGACAGATAACGTCCAAAAATATATTGAAGTAAGGCTGCGAAGAGGACTTGAAAGCGGGGCAGAATTGCAGGAAACCGATTTCAGGAGGTAGACTGGATTTGCATTTAAAGCATAGGAAAAGAGGCAGAACATCGACAATGATGCACTTGGCAACAAAGGGCGTATGAGTTTGTTCCTGAATATATTCAGGAACAAACACATACGCCCTTTTTGGCAAACCAAGCAAGCTTGCAATGGAAATCCGAACTACTATGAAGTGTCACTTCCCCCCGGTCTAAAGGGCCATCTGAGAAAAGTGTAAAATCCAGAAAGGCAAGACAGGCCATGGGGAAAAAGGAGCCTTGTTATGCTGATGGGCGGGATGTACATTGCCAACAGCCACTCTGGAGAAGTGTATGGTGTTTCCTGATACATCTGAAAAACAAAGCAACAGAGTCTAGGGCATTTCCACTTATGGTCCTATAGCTTAGGGAAATTAAAATCAAAAAGACACAGCCACCCCAAAATTTACAACGGCTCTGTTTACAGGAGCCTCTTCTACAGTACAAGTTAAATATCCCAGAGAACAAATAATTGATAAAGAAGTTGCGGTACTTATGTACAACAGAATACCACTCAGCAATGAAATCTGTGTCACCAGGCCTGTACCAGCATAATGAGTGGATTGAGGCATGATGATTCTAAGTGAAATAAGTCACACAGAAAAAGAAACATCATAAGGTATCACTAATGCACGGAATGTAAACTTGGCTACACATGAACTGAATTACAAAACAGAACAGGGTCTCAAGTTTAGAAAACCAACTTATGCTTGCTTAAGGGGAAAGGTGAGTTGGGGTGCTGCATAAAACCAGAGTTTGAAATTAGCACAGATACCGTTCCATAAGCCAAATACGTAATAGACAAGACCTACCCCTTGCTCAACGAAATGGACTCAACAATGAGGTATCACCTCACACCTGTTAGAATGGGCATCATCTGAAAATCTACAAACAACAAATGCTGGAAAGGGTGTGGAGAAAAGGAAGCCTCTTCCACTATTGTTGGGAATATAAATTGATACAGTCACTATGGAGAACAATATGGAGTTTCTTAAGAAACTAATAATAGAATTACCATATGATACAGCAATCCCAGGACTGGACATATACCCAGACAAAACCATAAATCAAAAAGAGACATTCACCGCAATGTTCATTGCATCACTATTTACAATATCGAGGTAATGGAAGCAACCTAAATGCCCACAGACAGACGAATGCATAAAGATGTGGTACATATATAAAATGGAATATTACTAAGCCATGAAAGGAATGAAATTGGGTCATTTGTAGAGACGTCGATGGATCTAGAGACTGTCATACAGAGTGAAGTAAGTCAGAAAGAGAAAAACAAATCTTGTATATTCATGCATATATGTGGAACCTAGAAAAACTGTACAGATTAACCGTTTTGCAAGGCATAAATAGAGCAACAGATGTAGACAACAATCGTATGGACAACAAGGGGGGAAAGCTCTTGGAGGGGTGGTGGTGGGAGGAGTTGAGAGATTGGGATTGGCATGTAAACATTTATATGTATAAAATAGATAACCAATGAGAACCTGCTGTATAAAAATATAAAATAAAATTCAAAATTAAAAAGAAATAAAATTTAAAAAATAAAACAGAAAAAACAATTATTCCCTTCACATACATGTATTTATATGAATAAATTATTTCCATGCTTATATCTGTAAATACAAAAAAGAGGAATAAAATCTACCTTGAACCAAAAACGAAAAAGAGAAAAAAAAAACAGAACCCACCAGTTACTCAGAGGAAAACCGTATCAGGGCACTTGCTCCAGTTGTAAACAATTCTGAAGTTGGTCAGTGGTGGGGAATCGTCTCCCATTCAGCCAGCAGCCCCCACACAACAAGCGTCCTCATTGCAAAGCTGGGGCACCATGCCGAGGCATCTGTGAGAAAACGTGAGCTGAACCCCAGGCCAGTTGCTGCTGAACTGTTCCCGCCCTTCCCAGGTAAAACACCTGAATATATACAAGGACTTGAAAGCCTAGAGGAAGGGCCATGGAGCCACACGAGTGACAGCATGCCAGCTGACTTGGTGCCTGCAGGCCAGCCAGGATGGTCCTGGCCCTGGGTGCTCTTCTGGAAGATTTCCATTTCCCTGCCTGAGATACCCGTCCTGTCCCTGCCCCCACTGCTTTTTTCCTTCCTCACCTCTGCCCAGGGAGAAATTCCAGCAGCAGGTATGGTGACACATCCTCTTCTTTAGCAGGTGGCAGCCTGGCAACTGCTGCAGAAAGTCCAGCAGAGCCCCACTCACACTGGGCCACCCACAAAGCCGTGGCCTCTCACTCCCTCCCACCAGCCCAGCCCCGAGACTGCTGACAGGGCAGAGAAAATGGCGTCAGGCACAGCTGCAGGGGCTTTTGCTGCCTGGAGTGGTATTTATATTGATCTCAACCCAGGCACACCTGGGGAGGGCTGGCCGGCATGGTAAGGCTGCCCAGGTCAGCCAATCATCACCCCTCAGGGGCTCACAGTTGCAGAAAATGGAACTTGCTGAACCGGCCAGGTCCAAGGAACAGGTGTGGGCTCCTGAGAGTCAGGATAGACAAGGGGCTGCAGCTTTGGCTTGTTTTCTAATCATTTTATCTGGCCCATGAGTGGGAGACAACTTCAAGAAAACCCTCTCCTAATGAGAGGAACCCAGGAGTCAGGGAGAGGAGGGGTGGGTGGTGGTTGGAGACAGAGGCCTGGTGCCCTGGGTGCAGTGGAAGTCTCTGGAAGACCAGGTGGATGGAGGCCACACAGAGTGATGTCCAGGGTCACAGACCTGTCGGAGCTGCTGTTTGTTAGTTCAAGTCCTGCTCTGAGGTGCTCTGTGTCAGCTCTGAGCGACAGGTGAGCTGGGGGTGCTCTTCAATGAGGGCTATGTGCACGGTTCCTGTGTGCCCAGCCCTGCCACGGTACCTGCAAGGGTAGCTCTGTATCCTGGGAGGGGCCTGACCATGAGAGCCCCGTGGGCTGGGTTGGGGGTGGGGTACCTGCCCAGGAGAGCTCCATATCCTGGGATTGGCCTGACCACGAGAGCCCCATGGGCTGCTGGGGACCTGGTAAAGGATGTCAGGACAGTCAGTGAAGCCACCGAGGATATACCTCCAGTTGCTCCTGATCCCTACACCCTGCTGGTCATTCTACCAACCACCAGGACATGGTATTCTGTATTAGTCTTCAATGATGCCTTCTTTTGTATTCCATTAGTCCCAGAGTCACAAGAAATTTTGGCTTGTGAGTGGCAGGACTCAACATACAACTAAAACAATACTTCCGGGCCGTCTTGCCCCAAGGGTTCAAAAATTCCCACACCATCTTTGGGGAAAGCTTAGCTAACGACCGAAAAGTTCTACCTCTGGAAAAGGAAACCCTCCTTCAATATGCAGACGACATTCTGATCGCCAGCCCTACTAAGGAGGCCTCTGAACTACCAAGCCAATAAAGGATAGAAGTTGTCCAAGAAAAAGCTCAAATATCACAGACTGCAGTGACCTGCCTGGGCTTCATTCTCACACAAGGTCAGAGAAGCCCATCCCAGGAAAGGGAAGAAACCATTTGCAGCCTTACCCCTTTCTAAAACTAGAAGACAGCTTAGGGGTTCCTGGGGAGGCCAGGGTTTGCTGCTTCTGGATCCCTAACTACAGTCTACTAGCTGGGCCTCTATATGAAACACTGAAAGGAAAAGATGATGATCCTTTTGAACAGAATCCAGAAGTGGCCTTTCAAGAATGGAAAGAGCAGTCAATTCAGACCCTTGCCCTGGAACTCCCTAATTGAGCTAAACCCTTTGACCTTTCCATTCCCGGTGAAAGGTGAATCGCCATTGGAGAATTAGTGCAAAAACTGGGACCACTTGAAATGGAACAACGCAAGAATGCCATCCAGGTAGGATAAACTACAGTCACCAAGGGGCTTGGCCCACTGCCACATCTGGCCAAGATACTGGCGGTATCTAAAAACCTGGAAATCAGCAGCCCAAAAGGCCACCTCCCTCCTAAGGGAAAAGGACCCCACGTGGTGATCCTAATCACCAACCATGCCCTGAAGTTGCAGGGTTCGCTCCGTGGGCACACCGACCTCGAGTGAGGAGGCCCTCCAACTCCAACATCCAGAGAGATAACCGGGGGCAACAGGGCACCATGACGACTCGTGTGAACATCACTTGACCTGGAGTTTCTCTCATAAAACAACAATAGTGTGTCCCGAAGGAGTAGACTACTGCTTGCAGGACTTCCTGCACCCGGAGGGGAGCTAATAATCTTGGCGGGGGAACCGTATATCACACCGTCACCATAGAAAAGCCTACAGACACCGTGATGATGGTGGCCAATAAGACCGGCTGGACTCCTGTTTACTTCAAAAGGCTGTTGACTCAGTGGCCATCATGGTCCTTGATCACCACTGACCCTGGACTGTCTGGGAGTTGAGCGGGCAGGGCTCTGACACCTGGTGCTGTTTTTACGTTAATTCAGGGGCCTAATTGAAGAAAGAGCAGACTACTGGTCAGAGCATCTAGGCTGGCAGAAACGGTCAGCCTAAGGTGGCCGAACAAATGTGGGGCGGGGTGAAACCGGCCCCCACAGCGTCTCTGCACATCTCTTTCCTGGACCCTTAAAGGTCATTAGAATCTATAACACTTCCAATGCTGGTGCTCAGGCGGACGAGCAGGGAGGCAGGGGTCCTGGGGCCAATCAACGTCACCTGGAGGCTGCTGGGGAGAAGTTCTGACCCTCGTCCCCTGGTATGAGGGCTCCCAACTCAGCACTCAGCAGTTACAGAAGAAGGGTCTGCACCCTCAGCACTCCAAGAATGAGGAACGGGACAAAAGGCAGAGGAGGGGTTTGTCCCCAGCAAAGCCCATTAAAAATCCCTGGGAGATAAAAATAGAATGTGGGCAATAAAGTCAAGTCTGACCTTTTTTATCCTTTGTGCTTTGTCTAATTTCACGTGCTCCTAGGGTCCCGCATGCAGAGGTTCCACACCCGGCACTTCAGACCAGATTTCCTGGTGCAGAATGGCTGGGTCGACACCTCAGCTCCTGGGGCCCAGTGCAGACTCCGAGATATAGAGCCTGAGCTGCAGCCAACCCGGCCCTTGAGAGCTCCGCCCCCTCCCTCCCACTGACTCTGACAGGATCTCTACACAGCAGCCCAGCCCACAGCCCACGGGGTAGTGCATGCTCTCACCTCTCCATTCTCTGATGAAAATATAAAGTTTCCTTTGCTTGGGAACCAAACTCAGTCTCGATCTGTTGGCCCCAATGACACTGGGCAGGGGGACCCTTGTTGGGGTCCACTCTGGAGGATCAGTAACAGAAATTGAGACTATTGTAACTTCAATGAACAGATGTGTGAGCCAAACTGTAGTTAACATAGAACAGTTTATAAGGCTCGGGTAAAATAAGATGTTTCTAACACTTCCATTTGATATTTCCATCACTTTATTATAAGCAAGTTCAGTGAAAAGGTTTGTCTTATTTGTCAGGTCAATATTAGAGAAATGAAGTGATTTCTTTCCAAGGATGTACATCTAATAATCTTGGTTAAAGCTTCAATCTTGTTTTAAATGCTTTTCCATTGAAAATGATACCTCTCTTTCAGCTCCCCCATTTCTGAGAAGTATAAAATCTTATAATTTATTATTACCAAAGGGGAAAGGTGGGAGGAGGGATAAATTAACAGTTTGGAATTAACACATACACACTGCTATGTATAAAATAGATCATCAACAAGGAACTACTGTATAGCACAGGGAACTACACTCAATATTGTGCAATAACCTATAAGGGGAAATAATCGGAAAAAGAATAGATATTTTTATTGACATCATCTATCAATGACAGTTAAAGTGTAACCTAAGGGAAGCCGGTGGTGAGTGCTTCTGACCCTGAAGACTTCAGTCATCTAAAGTTTGGACTCTGCCTACTTCCCAAGGCCCTTAATGAACATATGTGTAGCCGTAGCTTAAAAAACTCCCCAGTTTGGGTTTCGGGGAGACACTGATTTTGAAAAAGCCCTGGTGTTCTCCTTACATGAATGGGACTCTTCCTACTGCTAAAACATGTCTGTCACATCCAGAGGATGGTATACCGTCTGATCGGGAAGAGTTTGGAAAAGGCATCTCATCTCCTCATCTCCTGGTGCTCGGGTTCACCCCTCCAGCGTCTTTACTAACAGTCTCCCCACTTGGAGATGTCAACACTGTCAACATCCTGTTGCGTACAGTTTGGAATTTGTCCAGAGGATGAAGCGGAAGGATGAGGAACAATGAGAGACAAGTCCTAGGTGTTCAGACAGGCACATGTCACTCTAATTTCCAATCAGGAAGATGAATTGACCAAAGGCTAGGGTTGCCCATGGAAACAGTATAGGGCTTGAGGAAATCCCACTGCTTTGTGGCCAGTTCCCATAAACACAAGTTGAACAATGGAACTCAGGGGCAGTAAAATTCACGAAACTGCAGAGTTGAAAATATCTATCACTGAAAAATGTCTTGAGGGAAGTCAGAGAAAAGGATTGGCAAGCAAGGGAGAATGGCAGGAAAGGGATTTGAGGAGGTAGAAAGGACTCGCCATTAAGCACAAGAAAAGGGGCTGAACATTGCCGACATTGCAGTTGGCCAAAAAGGCTGTATGCGTTTTTTTCTGTATATATTCAAGAAAAGGGCATACACTTTTTTAGCCAACCAAACAGGTGGGCACTGGAAATCAATACTACAAAAGATATCACTTCGCATCAGTCAGAAGAGCCATCCTCATAAAGTGTAAACGCCAGAAATGCAGGACAGGGCAAGGAGAAGAGGGAGCCCTGTGAGGCTTATAGTGGAAATGTATATTGCCAACGGCCATTCTGGAGAAGTGTATTGTGTTTACTAAAGCATCTAAAAAATGAGCTACAGAGCATAGGGCACTTGCACTCATGGGCGTATATCTTGGGAAAAACAAAAATCGAGAGGACACAGGCACCCCAATGTTTACTGCCTCTCTGTTTAAAAGATCCTCGACTAGGATATAACTTAAATGTCTCTGGAGGGAAAAAATGGATAGAGATGTGGTACTTATGTAGAGTGGAATATTACTCAGCCTGGAAATCAATGAAATATGGCCAGTTGTAACAACTCCGGAGGAGTTACGTATGATCATTCTAAGTGACATAAATATGTAGAAAACACGCGTAAGGCTGCTAAACGGGAAAGGTGGGGAGGGGTGAAGCATCATCCAGGAGGTTGAAATTAGCAAAGATACCATTCCAAATACCAAACTGATAATCAACAAGGCCTACACGGTAGCTAAAAGAACTGCACTCAGCACACTCAAGTCACCGGAAAAGAATATCTATGACTGGTAAGAATCTGAAAAAGAAATTATTGATGTCTCTCTGTACGTGAATCAAGTGGATGTACAGCAGCAAGAAACAGAGCTTTGAAAATCAGCTGTAAACAACATAGTAATAAATTGAAAAAAATAAACGACAGAGAGACAGAGAAAACCTCTTACAACTTTTCCTCAGGGACGGTGATGCAACATGGATTGAACACATCTAGACCCACAGCAGGATGAGACATAAGGCTGGAAACTGTTCGCGCTAAGAGAAATGTGAGGTTGGGTGAGGAAATGCACACCCTTTAAAGTAATACTACCTGGTACCCATTCAATGGGTCCCAAATCTGCAGGTTCAAGGAATCTTCCTACAGCTAAAACATGCATGGAAAACCCAGAGGACTGTACACCATGTGATCGGGAGATGTGTCTAAAATGCACCTCATTTATCCTCTCCTGGTGCTCCTGTTCATCATTCCAGCCACGTTACTTAGAATCTCCCCACTTAGAGAATCAGCACATTTAAACTTCTGTTTCACACATTTTGCAAATTGTGAGGAGGATGAACGGGAACAGGGGGAACCAATGAGAGAATAGTTGTAGGGGTTTGGACGGGCACATGTCACTCTAATTTCCCATTAAGAATAAGAATTAAAAAAAGGCTCAGCCCGCCTCGCCGGAGCCAAAATAGGGCCTGAAGCAATCCTGCGGTTTTGAGGCCAGCTCACAAAAGAGCAACTTAAAAAATGGAGCTCAGGGTCACTGCAATTCACAAACCTGCAGAGTTATAAATGAAAACTAACGTCCAAAAATATGTTGAGGTAAGGCAAAGAAGAGGATCTGAATGCAAGACAGAATTGCAAGAAACAGATTTCAAGAGATAGATTGGACTCGCCTTTAAAGCACATGAAAAGCGGCAGAATTTCGACAATGATGCAGTTGGCCCAAAAGGGAGTATGCGTTTTTTCCTGAATATATCCAGGAAAAAACGCATACGCACTTTATGGGCAACCAAGCAAGCAAGCAATGCAAATGTGCACAACAAAGAAGTCTCATTTCCCACCGGTCAAAAGGGCCATCCGAAAAAATTGTAAAAACCAGAAATGCAGGACAGGCCATGGAGAACAGGGAGCCTTTATACGCTGATGGACAGTGTGTGAACTGCCGAGAGCCACTCTGGACATGTGTATGGTGGTTCCTAAATGATCTAAAAAACAGAGCGACAGAGCATAGGGCACTTCCAATCATGGGAGTATATCTAGGGAAGTCTAAAAATCAACAAGACACAAGCACACCACAGTTTAGGGCTACTCTGTTTACAAGAACCTCAACTTCAGTACACCTTAAATATCCCAGGAAAGAGAACAATGGATAAAGAAAATGTGGTACTTATGTACAATGGAATATCTCTTCACCATGAAATCAATGTAATAAGGCTAGTAGAAGGATAAAGAGTGGATTGAGGTCCGATAATACTACTTGAAATAAGTCAAACAGAAAAAGAAACATATCATAAGATATCACTTATAGAGGGAGGATAAATATGGCTGCACAAAAAATGAATTACAAAACAGAACAGTGTCTCACATTTAGAAAACACACTTATGTCAGCTTAAGGGGAAAGGAGAGGTGGGGTGATGCATAAAACCAGAGTTTGAAATTAGCACAGATACCGTTCAATAAACCAAATAGGTATCAGACAAGATCTACACCTTGCTCAATGAACTGGCCTCAACACACCCTATAAACCGCAGAGAAATATATCTGAGTAATAAGAATCTTAAAACCCATGTATTGATATATCTCCATAAGGGAATCAAGTGTGAGCAGAGCGGCACAAACACAGCAGTGAAAATGAGCTAAACCCCATTATAGAAATAAATTTTAAAACCAAAACGCAGAAACAATGAAAGAGAGAAAAATTCTTACAAAATTCGCTCAGGGGCTGTGATGCAACCTGGAATGACCACATATAAACCCACAGCTGGATAAGACATAAGGCTGGACACTTGGGGCTGAAAGGATTGGAGAGCTTTGGTGAGCAACTGCCGAAAGTTTAATGCAATACTTCATACTACTTATTCCAAGGGTCCCAACACTCCAAGTTGAAGGGAATCTTCCTACAGCTAAACCATGCATGGGAAATCCAGCGGATGGTATACCATATGATCGGGAAAGGTTTCTAAAATGCACCTCATTTTCCTCTCCTGGGGCTCCGGATCAACATTCCAGCCACTTTACTAACAACATCTCCACATGGAGAGTCAATGCCTTTAAGTTCCGGTATCGCACAGTCTGCAGTTAGTGCGGAGGATGAATGGGAATAGGGGGAACCAGTGAGAAAATAGCTGTAGCGGTTTCAATGGGCACATGTCACTCTAATTTCAATTCAGGAAGAAGAATTAACCAAAGGCAGAGCAAGGCACCCCAGAAGAAGAATAGGGCCTGAAGAAATCCTGTGGATATGAGGCAAGATCACAAAAATAAGAGCTGAAAAATGGAGCTATGGGCCACTGCAATTCAAAAACCTGCAGAGTTATAAAGGCCAACTATTTTCCAAAAGTATATTGAAGTAAGGCTATGAAGAGGCACTGAGAGCAAGGCAGAACTGCAGGAAACCTATTTCAGGAGGTAGACTGGAATTGCACTGAAAACATATGAAAAGACTCAGAACGTCGACAATGATGCACTTGGCCAAAAAGGGCGTATGCGTTCTTTCCTGAATATATTCAGGAAGAAACGCATAAGCCCTTTCTGGCCAACCAAGCAAGCTCGCAAAGGAAATCTGCACTACAATGAAGTCTCACTGCCCCCCGGTCAAAGGGACTTCTGAAAAAAGAGTAAAATCCAGAAAGGCAGGACAGGCCATGGAGAACTGGGAGCCTTGTTATGCTGATGGGCGAGATGTAAATTGCCAACAGCCACTCTGGAGAAGTGTACGGTGTTTCCTGAAACATCCAAAAAACTAAGCAACAGAGCCTAGGGCACTTCCACTTATGGTCCTATAGCTTAGGGAAATTAAAATCAAAAAGACACAGCCACCCCAAAGGTTGGGATGGCTCTGTTTACAAGAACCTCGTTTACGGTACAAGTTTAATATCGCAAAAAGTGAAAAATGGATAAAGAAGTTGTGGTACTTACGTACAATGCAATATCACTCAGCAATGAAATCTATGTCATCAGGCCCGTAGCAGCATAATGAGTGGATTCAGGTACGATGATTCTAAGTGAAATAAGTCACACAGAAAGAGAAACATCATAAGATATCACTACTACACGGAATGTAAACTTGGCTACACAGGAACTGAATTACAAAACAGAACAGCGTCTCAAATGTAGAAAACCAACTTATGCTTGCTTAAGGGGAAAGGTGAGTTAGGGTGCTGCATAAAACCAGAAATTGAAATTAGCAGATACCGTTCCATAAGACAAATATGTAATAGAGAATAGCTACTCCTTGCTCAACGAAGTGGACTCAACATCCCATATTAAAAGCCTAAGAATATACCTGACTAGTAAGAATCTTAAAACCTATGGATTTATATGTCTCCGAAAGAGAATCAAGCATGTGTACAGCGGAATAAAGGCAGCAGTGATAGGATTGGTGAGGTTTGGTGAGCAAATGCAGACCCTTTGAAGTAATATTGCATGGTACCCATTCCATGGTCTCAACTCTCTAGGTTTAAGGGATTCTTCATTCAGCTAAAACATGCATGTGGAACCCAGAGTATGATCCACGGTGTGATCGGGAAACGTGTTCAAATGTGTCTCAGTTTTCGTCCGCTGGTACTCGGGTACAACATTCCAGACACTTTACTAACACTCTCCCCACTTGGAGAGTCAGGGCCTTTAACCTCCTGTTTGGCCCAGTTTGCAGTTTCTGTGGAAGATGAACAGGAAGATGGAGAACCAAGGAGAGACTAGCTGGAGGTGTCTGGAAGGGCAAATTTAACTCTCATTTCCCACCAGGAAGAGGAATTAACCAAAGGCTCAGCGTGCCATGCCGGAACCACACTAGGGCCTGAAGCAATCCTGCAGTGTTGCGGCCAGCTCACAAAAAAGCGAGTTGAAGAAAGGAGCTCAGGGACACTGTAATTCACAACCCTACAGAGTTAAAATGACAGCTATCTTCCAAAAATATATTGAAGTAAGGCTGCCAAGAGGACTTGAAAGCGGGGCAGAATTGCAGGAAACCGATTTCAGGAGGTAGACTGGAATTGCATGTAAAGCATAGGAAAAGAGGCAGAACGTCCACAATGATGCACTTGGCCAAAAAGGGCGTATGCGTTTTTTCCTGGATATATTCAGGAAAAAACGCATACGCACTTTTTGGCCAACCAAGCAAGCTTGCAAAGGAAATCTGCACTACAATGAAGTCTCACTGCCCCCTGGTCAAAAGGGCCATCTGAAAAAAGTGTAAAATCCAGAAAGGCAGGACAGGCCATGGAGAACTGGGAGCCTTGTTATGCTGATGGGTGGGATGTAAATTACCAGCAGCCCCTCTGGAGAAGTGTATGGTGTTTCCTGAAACATCCAAAAAACAAAGCAACAGAGCCTAGGGCACTTCCACTTATGGTCCTATAGCTTAGGGAAATTAAAATCAAAAAGACACAGCCATCCCAAAGTTTGGGACGGCTCTGTTTACAAGAACCTTCTTCACCGTATAAGTTCAATATCACAGAAAGCGAAAAATGGATAAAGAAGTTGTGGTACTTACGTACAATGCAATATCACTCAGCAATGAAATCTATGTCATCAGGCACATAGCAGCATAATGAGTGGATTCAGGTACGATGATTCTAAGTGAAATAAGTCACACAGGGCTTACCTGGTGGCGCAGTGGTTGAGAGTCCGCCTGCCGATGCAGAGGACATGGGTTCGTGCCCCGCTCCGGGAAGATCCCACATGCCGCGGAGCGGCTGGGCCTGTGAGCCATGGCCGCTGAGCCTGCGCGTCCGGAGCCTGTGCTCCGCAATGGGAAAGACCACAAAAGTGAGAGGCCCACGTACCGCAAAAAAAATAAAAATAAAAAAATAAAAAAAGTAAAAAAATAAGTCACACAGAAAAAGAAACATCATAAGATATCACTACTACACGGAATGTAAACTTGGTTACACAGGAACTAAATTACTAAACAGAACAGAGTGTCAAATGTAGAAAACCAATTTATGCTTGCTTAAGGGGAAAGGTGAGTTGGGGTGCTGCATACAACAAGAGATTGAAATTAGCACAGATACCGTTCCATAAGCCAAATATATAATAGACAAGTGCTACTCCTTGCTCAACGAAGTGGACTCAACACCCCATATTAAACGCCTAACAATATATCTGACTAGTAAGAATCTTAAAAACTATGGATTTATATGTCTCCGAAGGAGAATCAAGCGTGTGTACAGCAGCATAAACGCAGCAGTGATAGGATTGGTGAGGTTCGGTGAGCAAATGCAGACCCTTTGAAGTCATATTGCATGGTACCCATTCCATGGGTCTCAACTCTCCATGTTTAAGGGATTCTTCCTTCAGCTGAAACATGCATGTGGAACCCAGAGTATGATCCACCGTGTGATCGGAAAACGTGTTCAAATGTGTCTCAGTTTACGTCCCCTGGTACTCGGGTGCAACATTCCAGACGCTTTACTAACACTCTCCCCACTTGGAGAGTCAGTGCCTTTAAACTCCTGTTTGGCCCAGTTTGCAATTTCTGTGGAAAATGAACAGGAATAGGGAGAACCAATGAGAGACTAGCTGGAGGTGTCTGGACGGGCAAATTTAACTCTCATTTCCCACCAGGAAGAGGAATTAACCAAAGGCTCAGCATGCCGTGCCGGAAACAAACTAGGGCCTGAAGCAATCCTGCGGTGTTGTGGCCAGCTCACAAGAAAGCGAGTTGAAGAAAGGAGCTCAGGGGCACTGTAATTCACAAACCTGCAGAGTTATAAATGACAGCTATCTTCCAAAAATATATTGAAGTAAGGCAGCCAAGAGGAGTTGAAAGCGGGGCAGAATTGCAGGAAACCGATTTCAGGAGGTAGACTGGAATTGCATGTAAAGCATAGGAAAAGAGGCAGAATGTCCACAATGATGCACTTGGCCAAAAAGGGCGTATGCGTTTTTTCCTGAATATATTCAGGAAAAAACGCATACGCCCTTTTTGGCCAACCAAGCAAGCTTGCAAAGGAAATCTGCACTACAATGAAGTCTCACTGCCCCCCGGTCAAAGGGCCTTCTGAATAAAGAGTAAAATCCAGAAAGGCAGGACAGGCCATGGAGAACTGGGAGCCTTGTTATGCTGATGGGCGAGATGTAAATTGCCAACAGCCACTCTGGAGAAGTGTACGGTGTTTCCTGAAACATCCAAAAAACTAAGCAACAGAGCCTAGGGCACTTCCACTTATGGTCCTATAGCTTAGGGAAATTAAAATCAAAAAGACACAGCCACCCCAAAGGTTGGGATGGCTCTGTTTACAAGAACCTCGTTTACGGTACAAGTTTAATATCGCAAAAAGTGAAAAATGGATAAAGAAGTTGTGGTACTTACATACAATGCAATATCACTCAGCAATGAAATCTATGTCATCAGGCCCGTAGCAGCATAATGAGTGGATTCAGGTACGATGATTCTCAGTGAAATAAGTCACACAGAAAGAGAAACATCATAAGATATCACTACTACACGGAATGTAAACTTGGCTACACAGGAACTGAATTACAAAACAGAACAGCGTCTCAAATGTAGAAAACCAACTTATGCTTGCTTAAGGGGAAAGGTGAGTTAGGGTGCTGCATAAAACCAGAAATTGAAATTAGCAGATACCGTTCCATAAGACAAATATGTAATAGAGAATAGCTACTCCTTGCTCAACGAAGTGGACTCAACATCCCATATTAAAAGCCTTAGAATATACCTGACTAGTAAGAATCTTAAAACCTATGGATTTATATGTCTCCGAAAGAGAATCAAGCATGTGTACAGCGGAATAAACGCAGCAGTGATAGGATTGGTGAGGTTCGGTGAGCAAATGCAGACCCTTTGAAGTAATATTGCATGGTACCCATTCCATGGTCTCAACTCTCTAGGTTTAAGGGATTCTTCATTCAGCTAAAACATGCATGTGGAACCCAGAGTATGATCCACGGTGTGATCGGGAAACGTGTTCAAATGTGTCTCAGTTTTCGTCCGCTGGTACTCGGGTACAACATGCCAGACACTTTACTAACACTCTCCCCACTTGGAGAGTCAGGGCCTTTAACCTCCTGTTTGGCCCAGTTTGCAGTTTCTGTGGAAGATGAACAGGAAGATGGAGAACCAAGGAGAGACTAGCTGGAGGTGTCTGGAAGGGCAAATTTAACTCTCATTTCCCACCAGGAAGAGGAATTAACCAAAGGCTCAGCGTGCCATGCCGGAACCACACTAGGGCCTGAAGCAATCCTGCAGTGTTGCGGCCAGCTCACAAAAAAGCGAGTTGAAGAAAGGAGCTCAGGGACACTGTAATTCACAACCCTACAGAGTTATAAATGACACTTATCGTCCAAAAATATATTGAAGTAAGGCTGCCAAGAGGACTTGAAAGCGGGGCAGAATTGCAGGAAACCGATTTCAGGAGGTAGACTGGAATTGCATGTAAAGCATAGGAAAAGAGGCACAACGTCCACAATGATGCACTTGGCCAAAAAGGGCGTATGCGTTCTTTCCTGAATATATTCAGGAAAAAACGCATACACCCTTTTTGGCCAACCAAGCAAGCTTGCAAAGGAAATCTGCACTACAATGAAGTCTCACTGCCCCCCGGTCAAAAGGGCCATCTGAAAAAAGTGTAAAATCCAGAAAGGCAGGACAGGCCATGGAGAACTGGGAGCCTTGTTATGCTGATGGGCGGGATGTAAATTGCCAGCAGCCACTCTGGAGAAGTGTATGGTGTTTCCTGAAACATCCAGAAAACAAAGCAACAGAGCCTAGGGCACTACCACTTATGGTCCTATAGCTTAGGGAAATTAAAATCAAAAAGACACAGCCTCCCCAAGTTTGGGACGGCTCTGTTTACAAGAACCTCGTTTACGGTACAAGTTCAATATCACAGAAAGCGAAAAATTGATAAAGAAGTTGTGGTACTTACGTACAATGCAATATCACTCAGCAATGAAATCTATGTCATCAGGCCTGTAGCAGCATAATGAGTGGATTCAGGTACGATGATTCTAAGTGAAATAAGTCACACAGGGCTTACCTGGTGGCGCAGTGGTTGAGAGTCCGCCTGCCGATGCAGAGGACATGGGTTCGTGCCCCGCTCCGGGAAGATCCCACATGCCGCGGAGCGGCTGAGCCTGTGAGCCATGGCCGCTGAGCCTGCGTGTCCGGAGCCTGGGCTCTGCAATGGGAAAGACCACAATAGTGAGAGGCCCACGTACCGCAAAAAAAAAAAAATAAATAAAAAAATAAAAAAAATAAAAAAATAAGTCACACAGAAAAAGAAACATCATAAGATATCACTACTACACGGATGTAAACTTGGTTACACAGGAACTAAATTACTAAACAGAACAGAGTGTCAAATGTAGAAAACCAATTTATGCTTGCTTAAGGGGAAAGGTGAGTTGGGGTGCTGCATACAACAAGAGATTGAAATTAGCACAGATACCATTCCATAAGCCAAATATATAATAGACAAGTGCTACTCCTTGCTCAACGAAGTGGACTCAACAACCCATATTAAACGCCTAACAATATACCTGACTAGTAAGAATCTTAAAAATTATGGATTTATATGTCTCCGAAAGAGAATCAAGCGTGTGTACAGCGGCATAAACGCAGCAGTGATAGGATTGGTGAGGTTCGGTGAGCAAATGCAGACCCTTTGAAGTCATATTGCATGGTACCCATTCCATGGGTCTCAACTCTCCATGTTTAAGGGATTCTTCCTTCAGCTAAAACATGCATGTGGAACCCAGAGTATGATCCACCGCGTGATCGGAAAACGTGTTCAAATGTGTCTCAGTTTTCGTCCCCTGCTACTCGGGTGCAGCATTCCAGACGCTTTACTAACACTCTCCCCACTTGGAGAGTCAGTGCCTTTAACCTCCTGTTTGGCCCAGTTTGCAATTTCTGTGGAAAATGAACAGGAATAGGGAGAACCAATGAGAGACTAGGTGGAGGTGTCTGGACGGGCAAATTTAACTCTCATTTCCCACCAGGAAGAGGAATTAACCAAAGGCTCAGCATGCCGTGCCGGAAACAAACTAGGGCCTGAAGCAATCCTGCGGTGTTGCGGCCAGCTCACAAGAAAGCGAGTTGAAGAAAGGAGCTCAGGGGCACTGTAATTCACAAACCTGCAGAGTTAAAATGACAGCTATCTTCCAAAAATATATTGAAGTAAGGCAGCCAAGAGGAGTTGAAAGCGGGGCAGAATTGCAGGAAACCGATTTCAGGAGGTAGACTGGAATTGCATGTAAAGCATAGGAAAAGAGACAGAACGTCCACAATGATGCACTTGGCCAAAAAGGGCGTATGCGTTTTTTCCTGGATATATTCAGGAAAAAACGCATACGCACTTTTTGGCCAACCAAGCAAGCTTGCAAAGGAAATCTGCACTACAATGAAGTCTCACTGCCCCCTGGTCAAAAGGGCCATCTGAAAAAAGTGTAAAATCCAGAAAGGCAGGACAGGCCATGGAGAACTGGGAGCCTTGTTATGCTGATGGGTGGGATGTAAATTACCAGCAGCCACTCTGGAGAAGTGTATGGTGTTTCCTGAAACATCCAAAAAACAAAGCAACAGAGCCTAGGGCACTTCCACTTATGGTCCTATAGCTTAGGGAAATTAAAATCAAAAAGACACAGCCATCCCAAAGTTTGGGACGGCTCTGTTTACAAGAACCTTCTTCACCATATAAGTTCAATATCACAGAAAGCGAAAAATGGATAAAGAAGTTGTGGTACTTACGTACAATGCAATATCACTCAGCAATGAAATCTATGTCATCAGGCACATAGCAGCATAATGAGTGGATTCAGGTACGATGATTCTAAGTGAAATAAGTCACACAGAAAAAGAAACATCATAAGATATCACTACTACACGGAATGTAAACTTGGCTACACAGGAACTAAATTACTAAACAGAAAAGAGTGTCAAATGTAGAAAACCAATTTATGCTTGCTTAAGTGGAAAGGTGAGTTGGGGTGCTGCATACAACAAGAGATTGAAATTAGCACAGATACCGTTCCATAAGCCAAATATATAATAGACAAGTGCTACTCCTTGCTCAACGAAGTGGACTCAACACCCCATATTAAACGCCTAACAATATACCTGACTAGTAAGAATCTTAAAACCTATAGATTTATATGTCTCCGAAAGAGAATCAAGCGTGTGTACAGCGGCATAAATGCAGCAGCGATAGGATTGGTGAGGTTCGGTGAGCAAATGCAGACACTTTGAAGTCATATTGCATGGTATCCATTCCATGGGTCTCAACTCTCCAGGTTTAAGGGATTCTTCCTTCAGCTAAAACATGCATGTGGAACCCAGAGTATGATCCACCGTGTGATCGGAAAACGTGTTCAAATGTGTCTCAGTTTTCGTCCCCTGCTACTCGGGTGCAACATTCCAGACGCTTTACTAACACTCTCCCCACTTGGAGAGTCAGTGCCTTTAACCTCCTGTTTGGCCCAGTTTGCAATTTCTGTGGAAAATGAACAGGAATAGGGAGAACCAATGAGAGACTAGGTGGAGGTGTCTGGACGGGCAAATTTAACTCTCATTTCCCACCAGGAAGAGGAATTAACCAAAGGCTCAGCATGCCGTGCCGGAAACAAACTAGGGCCTGAAGCAATCCTGCGGTGTTGCGGCCAGCTCACAAGAAAGCGAGTTGAAGAAAGGAGCTCAGGGTCACTGTGATTCACAAACCTGCAGAGTTTAAATGACAGCTATCTTCCAAAAATATATTGAAGTAAGGCTGCCAAGAGGAGTTGAATGCGGGGCAGAATTGCAGGAAACCGATTTCAGGAGGTAGACTGGAATTGCATGTAAAGCATACGAAAAGAGGCACAACGTCCACAATGATGCACTTGGCCAAAAAGGGCGTATGCGTTTTTTCCTGAATATATTCAGGAAAAAACGCATACGCCCTTTTTGGCCAACCAAGCAAGCTTGCAAAGGAAATCTGCACTACAATGAAGTCTCACTGCCCCCCGGTCAAAAGGGCTATCTGAAAAAAGTGTAAAATCCAGAAAGGCAGGACAGGCCATGGAGAACTGGGAGCCTTGTTATGCTGATGGGCGGGATGTAAATTGCCAGCAGCCACTCTGGAGAAGTGTATGGTGTTTCCTGAAACATCCAAAAAACAAAGCAACAGAGCCTAGGGCACTTCCACTTATGGTCCTATAGCTTAGGGAAATTAAAATCAAAAAGACACAGCCACCCCAAAGTTTGGGATGGCTCTGTTTACAAGAACCTCGTTTACGGTACAAGTTCAATATCACAGAAAGTGAAAAATGGATAAAGAAGTTGTGGTACTTACGTACAATGCAATATCACTCAGCAATGAAATCTATGTCATCAGGCCCGTAGCAGCATAATGAGTGGATTCAGGTACGATGATTCTAAGTGAAATAAGTCACACAGGGCTTACCTGGTGGCGCAGTGGTTGAGAGTCCGCCTGCCGATGCAGAGGACATGGGTTCGTGCCCCGCTCCGGGAAGATCCCACATGCCGCGGAGCGGCTGGGCCTGTGAGCCATGGCCGCTGAGCCTGCGCGTCCGTTGCCTGTGCTCCGCAATGGGAAAGACCACAAAAGTGAGAGGCCCACGTACCGCAAAAAAAATAAAAATAAAAAAATAAAAAAAATAAAAAAATAAGTCACACAGAAAAAGAAACATCATAAGATATCACTACTACACGGAATGTAAACTTGGTTACACAGGAACTAAATTACTAAACAGAACAGAGTGTCAAATGTAGAAAACCAATTTATGCTTGCTTAAGGGGAAAGGTGAGTTGGGGTGCTGCATACAACAAGAGATTGAAATTAGCACAGATACCGTTCCATAAGCCAAATATATAATAGACAAGTGCTACTCCTTGCTCAACGAAGTGGACTCAACACCCCATATTAAACGCCTAACAATATACCTGACTAGTAAGAATCTTAAAAACTATGGATTTATATGTCTCCGAAGGAGAATCAAGCGTGTGTACAGCGGCATAAACGCAGCAGTGATAGGATTGGTGAGGTTCGGTGAGCAAATGCAGACCCTTTGAAGTCATATTGCATGGTACCCATTCCATGGGTCTCAACTCTCCATGTTTAAGGGATTCTTCCTTCAGCTGAAACATGCATGTGGAACCCACAGTATGATCCACCGTGTGATCGGAAAACGTGTTCAAATGTGTCTCAGTTTACGTCCCCTGGTACTCGGGTGCAACATTCCAGACGCTTTACTAACACTCTCCCCACTTGGAGAGTCAGTGCCTTTAAACTCCTGTTTGGCCCAGTTTGCAATTTCTGTGGAAAATGAACAGGAATAGGGAGAACCAATGAGAGACTAGCTGGAGGGGTCTGGACGGGCAAATTTAACTCTCATTTCCCACCAGGAAGAGGAATTAACCAAAGGCTCAGCATGCCGTGCCGGAAACCAACTAGGGCCTGAAGCAATCCTGCGGTGTTGTGGCCAGCTCACAAGAAAGCGAGTTGAAGAAAGGAGCTCAGGGGCACTGTAATTCACAAACCTGCAGAGTTATAAATGACAGCTATCTTCCAAAAATATATTGAAGTAAGGCAGCCAAGAGGAGTTGAAAGCGGGGCAGAATTGCAGGAAACCGATTTCAGGAGGTAGACTGGAATTGCATGTAAAGCATAGGAAAAGAGGCAGAATGTCCACAATGATGCACTTGGCCAAAAAGGGCGTATGCGTTTTTTCCTGAATATATTCAGGAAAAAACGCATACGCCCTTTTTGGCCAACCAAGCAAGCTTGCAAAGGAAATCTGCACTACAATGAAGTCTCACTGCCCCCCGGTCAAAGGGCCTTCTGAAAAAAGAGTAAAATCCAGAAAGGCAGGACAGGCCATGGAGAACTGGGAGCCTTGTTATGCTGATGGGCGAGATGTAAATTGCCAACAGCCACTCTGGAGAAGTGTATGGTGTTTCCTGAAACATCCAAAAAACTAAGCAACAGAGCCTAGGGCACTTCCACTTATGGTCCTATAGCTTAGGGAAATTAAAATCAAAAAGACACAGCCACCCCAAAGGTTGGGATGGCTCTGTTTACAAGAACCTCGTTTACGGTACAAGTTTAATATCGCAAAAAGTGAAAAATGGATAAAGAAGTTGTGGTACTTACGTACAATGCAATATCACTCAGCAATGAAATCTATGTCATCAGGCCCGTAGCAGCATAATGAGTGGATTCAGGTACGATGATTCTAAGTGAAATAAGTCACACAGAAAGAGAAACATCATAAGATATCACTACTACACGGAATGTAAACTTGGCTACACAGGAACTGAATTACAAAACAGAACAGCGTCTCAAATGTAGAAAACCAACTTATGCTTGCTTAAGGGGAAAGGTGAGTTAGGGTGCTGCATAAAACCAGAAATTGAAATTAGCAGATACCGTTCCATAAGACAAATATGTAATAGAGAATAGCTACCCCTTGCTCAACGAAGTGGACTCAACATCCCATATTAAAAGCCTAAGAATATACCTGACTAGTAAGAATCTTAAAACCTATGGATTTATATGTCTCCGAAAGAGAATCAAGCATGTGTACAGCAGAATAAACGCAGCAGTGATAGGATTGGTGAGGTTCGGTGAGCAAATGCAGACCCTTTGAAGTAATATTGCATGGTACCCATTCCATGGTCTCAACTCTCTAGGTTTAAGGGATTCTTCATTCAGCTAAAACATGCATGTGGAACCCAGAGTATGATCCACGGTGTGATCGGGAAACGTGTTCAAATGTGTCTCAGTTTTCGTCCGCTGGTACTCGGGTACAACATTCCAGACACTTTACTAACACTCTCCCCACTTGGAGAGTCAGGGCCTTTAACCTCCTGTTTGGCCCAGTTTGCAGTTTCTGTGGAAGATGAACAGGAAGATGGAGAACCAAGGAGAGACTAGCTGGAGGTGTCTGGAAGGGCAAATTTAACTCTCATTTCCCACCAGGAAGAGGAATTAACCAAAGGCTCAGCGTGCCATGCCGGAACCACACTAGGGCCTGAAGCAATCCTGCAGTGTTGCGGCCAGCTCACAAAAAAGCGAGTTGAAGAAAGGAGCTCAGGGACACTGTAATTCACAACCCTACAGAGTTATAAATGACACTTATCGTCCAAAAATATATTGAAGTAAGGCTGCCAAGAGGACTTGAAAGCGGGGCAGAATTGCAGGAAACCGATTTCAGGAGGTAGACTGGAATTGCATGTAAAGCATAGGAAAAGAGGCAGAACGTCCACAATGATGCACTTGGCCAAAAAGGGCGTATGCGTTTTTTCCTGAATATATTCAGGAAAAAACGCATACGCCCTTTTTGGCCAACCAAGCAAGCTTGCAAAGGAAATCTGCACTACAATGAAGTCTCACTGCCCCCCGGTCAAAGGGCCTTCTGAATAAAGAGTAAAATCCAGAAAGGCAGGACAGGCCATGGAGAACTGGGAGCCTTGTTATGCTGATGGGCGAGATGTAAATTGCCAACAGCCACTCTGGAGAAGTGTACGGTGTTTCCTGAAACATCCAAAAAACTAAGCAACAGAGCCTAGGGCACTTCCACTTATGGTCCTATAGCTTAGGGAAATTAAAATCAAAAAGACACAGCCACCCCAAAGGTTGGGATGGCTCTGTTTACAAGAACCTCGTTTACGGTACAAGTTTAATATCGCAAAAAGTGAAAAATGGATAAAGAAGTTGTGGTACTTACGTACAATGCAATATCACTCAGCAATGAAATCTATGTCATCAGGCCCGTAGCAGCATAATGAGTGGATTCAGGTACGATGATTCTAAGTGAAATAAGTCACACAGAAAGAGAAACATCATAAGATATCACTACTACACGGAATGTAAACTTGGCTACACAGGAACTGAATTACAAAACAGAACAGCGTCTCAAATGTAGAAAACCAACTTATGCTTGCTTAAGGGGAAAGGTGAGTTAGGGTGCTGCATAAAACCAGAAATTGAAATTAGCAGATACCGTTCCATAAGACAAATATGTAATAGAGAATAGCTACTCCTTGCTCAACGAAGTGGACTCAACATCCCATATTAAAAGCCTAAGAATATACCTGACTAGTAAGAATCTTAAAACCTATGGATTTATATGTCTCCAAAAGAGAATCAAGCATGTGTACAGCGGAATAAACGCAGCAGTGATAGGATTGGTGAGGTTCGGTGAGCAAATGCAGACCCTTTGAAGTAATATTGCATGGTACCCATTCCATGGTCTCAACTCTCTAGGTTTAAGGGATTCTTCATTCAGCTAAAACATGCATGTGGAACCCAGAGTATGATCCACGGTGTGATCGGGAAACGTGTTCAAATGTGTCTCAGTTTTCGTCCGCTGGTACTCGGGTACAACATTCCAGACACTTTACTAACACTCTCCCCACTTGGAGAGTCAGGGCCTTTAACCTCCTGTTTGGCCCAGTTTGCAGTTTCTGTGGAAGATGAACAGGAAGATGGAGAACCAAGGAGAGACTAGCTGGAGGTGTCTGGAAGGGCAAATTTAACTCTCATTTCCCACCAGGAAGAGGAATTAACCAAAGGCTCAGCGTGCCATGCCGGAACCACACTAGGGCCTGAAGCAATCCTGCAGTGTTGCGGCCAGCTCACAAAAAAGCGAGTTGAAGAAAGGAGCTCAGGGACACTGTAATTCACAACCCTACAGAGTTATAAATGACACTTATCGTCCAAAAATATATTGAAGTAAGGCTGCCAAGAGGACTTGAAAGCGGGGCAGAATTGCAGGAAACCAATTTCAGGAGGTAGACTGGAATTGCATGTAAAGCATAGGAAAAGAGGCAGAACGTCCACAATGATGCACTTGGCCAAAAAGGGCGTATGTGTTCTTTCCTGAATATATTCAGGAAAAAAGGCATACGCCCTTTTTGGCCAACCAAGCAAGCTTGCAAAGGAAATCTGCACTACAATGAAGTCTCACTGCCCCCCGGTCAAAAGGGCCATCTGAAAAAAGTGTAAAATCCAGAAAGGCAGGACAGGCCATGGAGAACTGGGAGCCTTGTTATGCTGATGGGCGGGATGTAAATTGCCAGCAGCCACTCTGGAGAAGTGTATGGTGTTTCCTGAAACATCCAGAAAACAAAGCAACAGAGCCTAGGGCACTTCCACTTATGGTCCTATAGCTTAGGGAAATTAAAATCAAAAAGACACAGCCTCCCCAAGTTTGGGACGGCTCTGTTTACAAGAACCTCGTTTACGGTACAAGTTCAATATCACAGAAAGCGAAAAATGGATAAAGAAGTTGTGGTACTTACGTACAATGCAATATCACTCAGCAATGAAATCTATGTCATCAGGCCTGTAGCAGCATAATGAGTGGATTCAGGTACGATGATTCTAAGTGAAATAAGTCACACAGGGCTTACCTGGTGGCGCAGTGGTTGAGAGTCCGCCTGCCGATGCAGAGGACATGGGTTTGTGCCCCGCTCCGGGAAGATCCCACATGCCGCGGAGCGGCTGAGCCTGTGAGCCATGGTCGCTGAGCCTGCACGTCCGGAGCCTGTGCTCCGCAATGGGAAAGACCACAACAGTGAGAGGCCCACGTACCGCAAAAAAAAAAAAATAAAAAATAAAATAAATAAAAAAATAAGTCACACAGAAAAAGAAACATCATAAGATATCACTACTACACGGATGTAAACTTGGTTACACAGGAACTAAATTACTAAACAGAACAGAGTGTCAAATGTAGAAAACCAATTTATGCTTGCTTAAGGGGAAAGGTGAGTTGGGGTGCTGCATACAACAAGAGATTGAAATTAGCACAGATACCATTCCATAAGCCAAATATATAATAGACAAGTGCTACTCCTTGCTCAACGAAGTGGACTCAACAACCCATATTAAACGCCTAACAATATACCTGACTAGTAAGAATCTTAAAAATTATGGATTTATATGTCTCCGAAAGAGAATCAAGCGTGTGTACAGCGGCATAAACGCAGCAGTGATAGGATTGGTGAGGTTCGGTGAGCAAATGCAGACCCTTTGAAGTCATATTGCATGGTACCCATTCCATGGGTCTCAACTCTCCATGTTTAAGGGATTCTTCCTTCAGCTAAAACATGCATGTGGAACCCAGAGTATGATCCACCGCGTGATCGGAAAACGTGTTCAAATGTGTCTCAGTTTTCGTCCCCTGCTACTCGGGTGCAGCATTCCAGACGCTTTACTAACACTCTCCCCACTTGGAGAGTCAGTGCCTTTAACCTCCTGTTTGGCCCAGTTTGCAATTTCTGTGGAAAATGAACAGGAATAGGGAGAACCAATGAGAGACTAGGTGGAGGTGTCTGGACGGGCAAATTTAACTCTCATTTCCCACCAGGAAGAGGAATTAACCAAAGGCTCAGCATGCCGTGCCGGAAACAAACTAGGGCCTGAAGCAATCCTGCGGTGTTGCGGCCAGCTCACAAGAAAGCGAGTTGAAGAAAGGAGCTCAGGGGCACTGTAATTCACAAACCTGCAGAGTTAAAATGACAGCTATCTTCCAAAAATATATTGAAGTAAGGCAGCCAAGAGGAGTTGAAAGCGGGGCAGAATTGCAGGAAACCGATTTCAGGAGGTAGACTGGAATTGCATGTAAAGCATACGAAAAGAGACAGAACGTCCACAATGATGCACTTGGCCAAAAAGGGCGTATGCGTTTTTTCCTGGATATATTCAGGAAAAAACGCATACGCACTTTTTGGCCAACCAAGCAAGCTTGCAAAGGAAATCTGCACTACAATGAAGTCTCACTGCCCCCTGGTCAAAAGGGCCATCTGAAAAAAGTGTAAAATCCAGAAAGGCAGGACAGGCCATGGAGAACTGGGAGCCTTGTTATGCTGATGGGTGGGATGTAAATTACCAGCAGCCACTCTGGAGAAGTGTATGGTGTTTCCTGAAACATCCAAAAAACAAAGCAACAGAGCCTAGGGCACTTCCACTTATGGTCCTATAGCTTAGGGAAATTAAAATCAAAAAGACACAGCCATCCCAAAGTTTGGGACGGCTCTGTTTACAAGAACCTTCTTCACCATATAAGTTCAATATCACAGAAAGCGAAAAATGGATAAAGAAGTTGTGGTACTTACGTACAATGCAATATCACTCAGCAATGAAATCTATGTCATCAGGCACATAGCAGCATAATGAGTGGATTCAGGTACGATGATTCTAAGTGAAATAAGTCACACAGAAAAAGAAACATCATAAGATATCACTACTACACGGAATGTAAACTTGGCTACACAGGAACTAAATTACTAAACAGAAAAGAGTGTCAAATGTAGAAAACCAATTTATGCTTGCTTAAGTGGAAAGGTGAGTTGGGGTGCTGCATACAACAAGAGATTGAAATTAGCACAGATACCGTTCCATAAGCCAAATATATAATAGACAAGTGCTACTCCTTGCTCAACGAAGTGGACTCAACACCCCATATTAAACGCCTAACAATATACCTGACTAGTAAGAATCTTAAAACCTATAGATTTATATGTCTCCGAAAGAGAATCAAGCGTGTGTACAGCGGCATAAATGCAGCAGCGATAGGATTGGTGAGGTTCGGTGAGCAAATGCAGACACTTTGAAGTCATATTGCATGGTATCCATTCCATGGGTCTCAACTCTCCAGGTTTAAGGGATTCTTCCTTCAGCTAAAACATGCATGTGGAACCCAGAGTATGATCCACCGTGTGATCGGAAAACGTGTTCAAATGTGTCTCAGTTTTCGTCCCCTGCTACTCGGGTGCAACATTCCAGACGCTTTACTAACACTCTCCCCACTTGGAGAGTCAGTGCCTTTAACCTCCTGTTTGGCCCAGTTTGCAATTTCTGTGGAAAATGAACAGGAATAGGGAGAACCAATGAGAGACTAGGTGGAGGTGTCTGGACGGGCAAATTTAACTCTCATTTCCCACCAGGAAGAGGAATTAACCAAAGGCTCAGCATGCCATGCCGGAAACAAACTAGGGCCTGAAGCAATCCTGCGGTGTTGCGGCCAGCTCACAAGAAAGCGAGTTGAAGAAAGGAGCTCAGGGTCACTGTGATTCACAAACCTGCAGAGTTTAAATGACAGCTATCTTCCAAAAATATATTGAAGTAAGGCTGCCAAGAGGAGTTGAATGCGGGGCAGAATTGCAGGAAACCGATTTCAGGAGGTAGACTGGAATTGCATGTAAAGCATACGAAAAGAGGCACAACGTCCACAATGATGCACTTGGCCAAAAAGGGCGTATGCGTTTTTTCCTGAATATATTCAGGAAAAAACGCATACGCCCTTTTTGGCCAACCAAGCAAGCTTGCAAAGGAAATCTGCACTACAATGAAGTCTCACTGCCCCCCGGTCAAAAGGGCTATCTGAAAAAAGTGTAAAATCCAGAAAGGCAGGACAGGCCATGGAGAACTGGGAGCCTTGTTATGCTGATGGGCGGGATGTAAATTGCCAGCAGCCACTCTGGAGAAGTGTATGGTGTTTCCTGAAACATCCAAAAAACAAAGCAACAGAGCCTAGGGCACTTCCACTTATGGTCCTATAGCTTAGGGAAATTAAAATCAAAAAGACACAGCCACCCCAAAGTTTGGGATGGCTCTGTTTACAAGAACCTCGTTTACGGTACAAGTTCAATATCACAGAAAGTGAAAAATGGATAAAGAAGTTGTGGTACTTACGTACAATGCAATATCACTCAGCAATGAAATCTATGTCATCAGGCCCGTAGCAGCATAATGAGTGGATTCAGGTACGATGATTCTAAGTGAAATAAGTCACACAGGGCTTACCTGGTGGCGCAGTGGTTGAGAGTCCGCCTGCCGATGCAGAGGACATGGGTTCGTGCCCCGCTCCGGGAAGATCCCACATGCCGCGGAGCGGCTGGGCCTGTGAGCCATGGCCGCTGAGCCTGCGCGTCCGTTGCCTGTGCTCCGCAATGGGAAAGACCACAAAAGTGAGAGGCCCACGTACCGCAAAAAAAATAAAAATAAAAAAATAAAAAAAATAAAAAAATAAGTCACACAGAAAAAGAAACATCATAAGATATCACTACTACACGGAATGTAAACTTGGTTACACAGGAACTAAATTACTAAACAGAACAGAGTGTCAAATGTAGAAAACCAATTTATGCTTGCTTAAGGGGAAAGGTGAGTTGGGGTGCTGCATACAACAAGAGATTGAAATTAGCACAGATACCGTTCCATAAGCCAAATATATAATAGACAAGTGCTACTCCTTGCTCAACGAAGTGGACTCAACACCCCATATTAAACGCCTAACAATATACCTGACTAGTAAGAATCTTAAAAACTATGGATTTATATGTCTCCGAAGGAGAATCAAGCGTGTGTACAGCGGCATAAACGCAGCAGTGATAGGATTGGTGAGGTTCGGTGAGCAAATGCAGACCCTTTGAAGTCATATTGCATGGTACCCATTCCATGGGTCTCAACTCTCCATGTTTAAGGGATTCTTCCTTCAGCTGAAACATGCATGTGGAACCCAGAGTATGATCCACCGTGTGATCGGAAAACGTGTTCAAATGTGTCTCAGTTTACGTCCCCTGGTACTCGGGTGCAACATTCCAGACGCTTTACTAACACTCTCCCCACTTGGAGAGTCAGTGCCTTTAAACTCCTGTTTGGCCCAGTTTGCAATTTCTGTGGAAAATGAACAGGAATAGGGAGAACCAATGAGAGACTAGCTGGAGGGGTCTGGACGGGCAAATTTAACTCTCATTTCCCACCAGGAAGAGGAATTAACCAAAGGCTCAGCATGCCGTGCCGGAAACCAACTAGGGCCTGAAGCAATCCTGCGGTGTTGTGGCCAGCTCACAAGAAAGCGAGTTGAAGAAAGGAGCTCAGGGGCACTGTAATTCACAAACCTGCAGAGTTATAAATGACAGCTATCTTCCAAAAATATATTGAAGTAAGGCAGCCAAGAGGAGTTGAAAGCGGGGCAGAATTGCAGGAAACCGATTTCAGGAGGTAGACTGGAATTGCATGTAAAGCATAGGAAAAGAGGCAGAATGTCCACAATGATGCACTTGGCCAAAAAGGGCGTATGCGTTTTTTCCTGAATATATTCAGGAAAAAACGCATACGCCCTTTTTGGCCAACCAAGCAAGCTTGCAAAGGAAATCTGCACTACAATGAAGTCTCACTGCCCCCCGGTCAAAGGGCCTTCTGAAAAAAGAGTAAAATCCAGAAAGGCAGGACAGGCCATGGAGAACTGGGAGCCTTGTTATGCTGATGGGCGAGATGTAAATTGCCAACAGCCACTCTGGAGAAGTGTATGGTGTTTCCTGAAACATCCAAAAAACTAAGCAACAGAGCCTAGGGCACTTCCACTTATGGTCCTATAGCTTAGGGAAATTAAAATCAAAAAGACACAGCCACCCCAAAGGTTGGGATGGCTCTGTTTACAAGAACCTCGTTTACGGTACAAGTTTAATATCGCAAAAAGTGAAAAATGGATAAAGAAGTTGTGGTACTTACGTACAATGCAATATCACTCAGCAATGAAATCTATGTCATCAGGCCCGTAGCAGCATAATGAGTGGATTCAGGTACGATGATTCTAAGTGAAATAAGTCACACAGAAAGAGAAACATCATAAGATATCACTACTACACGGAATGTAAACTTGGCTACACAGGAACTGAATTACAAAACAGAACAGCGTCTCAAATGTAGAAAACCAACTTATGCTTGCTTAAGGGGAAAGGTGAGTTAGGGTGCTGCATAAAACCAGAAATTGAAATTAGCAGATACCGTTCCATAAGACAAATATGTAATAGAGAATAGCTACTCCTTGCTCAACGAAGTGGACTCAACATCCCATATTAAAAGCCTAAGAATATACCTGACTAGTAAGAATCTTAAAACCTATGGATTTATATGTCTCCGAAAGAGAATCAAGCATGTGTACAGCAGAATAAACGCAGCAGTGATAGGATTGGTGAGGTTCGGTGAGCAAATGCAGACCCTTTGAAGTAATATTGCATGGTACCCATTCCATGGTCTCAACTCTCTAGGTTTAAGGGATTCTTCATTCAGCTAAAACATGCATGTGGAACCCAGAGTATGATCCACGGTGTGATCGGGAAACGTGTTCAAATGTGTCTCAGTTTTCGTCCGCTGGTACTCGGGTACAACATTCCAGACACTTTACTAACACTCTCCCCACTTGGAGAGTCAGGGCCTTTAACCTCCTGTTTGGCCCAGTTTGCAGTTTCTGTGGAAGATGAACAGGAAGATGGAGAACCAAGGAGAGACTAGCTGGAGGTGTCTGGAAGGGCAAATTTAACTCTCATTTCCCACCAGGAAGAGGAATTAACCAAAGGCTCAGCGTGCCATGCCGGAACCACACTAGGGCCTGAAGCAATCCTGCAGTGTTGCGGCCAGCTCACAAAAAAGCGAGTTGAAGAAAGGAGCTCAGGGACACTGTAATTCACAACCCTACAGAGTTATAAATGACACTTATCGTCCAAAAATATATTGAAGTAAGGCTGCCAAGAGGACTTGAAAGCGGGGCAGAATTGCAGGAAACCGATTTCAGGAGGTAGACTGGAATTGCATGTAAAGCATAGGAAAAGAGGCAGAACGTCCACAATGATGCACTTGGCCAAAAAGGGCGTATGCGTTCTTTCCTGAATATATTCAGGAAAAAAGGCATACGCCCTTTTTGGCCAACCAAGCAAGCTTGCAAAGGAAATCTGCACTACAATGAAGTCTCACTGCCCCCCGGTCAAAAGGGCCATCTGAAAAAAGTGTAAAATCCAGAAAGGCAGGACAGGCCATGGAGAACTGGGAGCCTTGTTATGCTGATGGGCGGGATGTAAATTGCCAGCAGCCACTCTGGAGAAGTGTATGGTGTTTCCTGAAACATCCAGAAAACAAAGCAACAGAGCCTAGGGCACTTCCACTTATGGTCCTATAGCTTAGGGAAATTAAAATCAAAAAGACACAGCCTCCCCAAGTTTGGGACGGCTCTGTTTACAAGAACCTCGTTTACGGTACAAGTTCAATATCACAGAAAGCGAAAAATGGATAAAGAAGTTGTGGTACTTACGTACAATGCAATATCACTCAGCAATGAAATCTATGTCATCAGGCCTGTAGCAGCATAATGAGTGGATTCAGGTACGATGATTCTAAGTGAAATAAGTCACACAGGGCTTACCTGGTGGCGCAGTGGTTGAGAGTCCGCCTGCCGATGCAGAGGACATGGGTTCGTGCCCCGCTCCGGGAAGATCCCACATGCCGCGGAGCGGCTGAGCCTGTGAGCCATGGCCGCTGAGCCTGCGTGTCCGGAGCCTGGGCTCTGCAATGGGAAAGACCACAACAGTGAGAGGCCCACGTACCGCAAAAAAAAAAAATAAATGAAAAAATAAAAAAAATAAAAAAATAAAAAAATAAGTCACACAGAAAAAGAAACATCATAAGATATCACTACTACACGGAATGTAAACTTGGCTACACAGGAACTAAATTACTAAACAGAAAAGAGTGTCAAATGTAGAAAACCAATTTATGCTTGCTTAAGGGGAAAGGTGAGTTGGGGTGCTGCATACAACAAGAGATTGAAATTAGCACAGATACCGTTCCATAAGCCAAATATATAATAGACAAGTGCTACTCCTTGCTCAACGAAGTGGACTCAACACCCCATATTAAACGCCTAACAATATACCTGACTAGTAAGAATCTTAAAACCTATAGATTTATATGTCTCCGAAAGAGAATCAAGCGTGTGTACAGCGGCATAAACGCAGCAGCGATAGGATTGGTGAGGTTCGGTGAGCAAATGCAGACACTTTGAAGTCATATTGCATGGTATCCATTCCATGGGTCTCAACTCTCCAGGTTTAAGGGATTCTTCCTTCAGCTAAAACATGCATGTGGAACCCAGAGTATGATCCACCGTGTGATCGGAAAACGTGTTCAAATGTGTCTCAGTTTTCGTCCCCTGCTACTCGGGTGCAACATTCCAGACGCTTTACTAACACTCTCCCCACTTGGAGAGTCAGTGCCTTTAACCTCCTGTTTGGCCCAGTTTGCAATTTCTGTGGAAAATGAACAGGAATAGGGAGAACCAATGAGAGACTAGGTGGAGGTGTCTGGACGGGCAAATTTAACTCTCATTTCCCACCAGGAAGAGGAATTAACCAAAGGCTCAGCATGCCGTGCCGGAAACAAACTAGGGCCTGAAGCAATCCTGCGGTGTTGCGGCCAGCTCACAAGAAAGCGAGTTGAAGAAAGGAGCTCAGGGTCACTGTGATTCACAAACCTGCAGAGTTTAAATGACAGCTATCTTCCAAAAATATATTGAAGTAAGGCTGCCAAGAGGAGTTGAATGCGGGGCAGAATTGCAGGAAACCGATTTCAGGAGGTAGACTGGAATTGCATGTAAAGCATACGAAAAGAGGCACAACGTCCACAATGATGCACTTGGCCAAAAAGGGCGTATGCGTTTTTTCCTGAATATATTCAGGAAAAAACGCATACGCCCTTTTTGGCCAACCAAGCAAGCTTGCAAAGGAAATCTGCACTACAATGAAGTCTCACTGCCCCCCGGTCAAAAGGGCTATCTGAAAAAAGTGTAAAATCCAGAAAGGCAGGACAGGCCATGGAGAACTGGGAGCCTTGTTATGCTGATGGGCGGGATGTAAATTGCCAGCAAACACTCTGGAGAAGTGTATGGTGTTTCCTGAAACATCCAAAAAACAAAGCAACAGAGCCTAGGGCACTTCCACTTATGGTCCTATAGCTTAGGGAAATTAAAATCAAAAAGACACAGCCACCCCAAAGTTTGGGATGGCTCTGTTTACAAGAACCTCGTTTACGGTACAAGTTCAATATCACAGAAAGTGAAAAATGGATAAAGAAGTTGTGGTACTTACGTACAATGCAATATCACTCAGCAATGAAATCTATGTCATCAGGCCCGTAGCAGCATAATGAGTGGATTCAGGTACGATGATTCTAAGTGAAATAAGTCACACAGGGCTTACCTGGTGGCGCAGTGGTTGAGAGTCCGCCTGCCGATGCAGAGGACATGGGTTCGTGCCCCACTCCGGGAAGATCCCACATGCCGCGGAGCGGCTGGGCCTGTGAGCCATGGCCGCTGAGCCTGCGCGTCCGGAGCCTGTGCTCCGCAATGGGAAAGACCACAAAAGTGAGAGGCCCACGTACCGCAAAAAAAATAAAAATAAAAAAATAAAAAAAATAAAAAAATAAGCCACACAGAAAAAGAAACATCATAAGATATCACTACTACACGGAATGTAAACTTGGTTACACAGGAACTAAATTACTAAACAGAACAGAGTGTCAAATGTAGAAAACCAATTTATGCTTGCTTAAGGGGAAAGGTGAGTTGGGGTGCTGCATACAACAAGATTTTGAAATTAGCACAGATACCGTTCCATAAGCCAAATATATAATAGACAAGTGCTACTCCTTGCTCAACGAAGTGGACTCAACACCCCATATTAAACGCCTAACAATATACCTGACTAGTAAGAATCTTAAAAACTATGGATTTATATGTCTCCGAAGGAAAATCAAGCGTGTGTACAGCGGCATAAACGCAGCAGTGATAGGATTGGTGAGGTTCGGTGAGCAAATGCAGACCCTTTGAAGTCATATTGCATGGTACCCATTCCATGGGTCTCAACTCTCCATGTTTAAGGGATTCTTCCTTCAGCTGAAACATGCATGTGGAACCCAGAGTATGATCCACCGTGTGATCGGAAAACGTGTTCAAATGTGTCTCAGTTTACGTCCCCTGGTACTCGGGTGCAACATTCCAGACGCTTTACTAACACTCTCCCCACTTGGAGAGTCAGTGCCTTTAAACTCCTGTTTGGCCCAGTTTGCAATTTCTGTGGAAAATGAACAGGAATAGGGAGAACCAATGAGAGACTAGCTGGAGGTGTCTGGACGGGCAAATTTAACTCTCATTTCCCACCTGGAAGAGGAATTAACCAAAGGCTCAGCATGCCGTGCCGGAAACAAACTAGGGCCTGAAGCAATCCTGCGGTGTTGTGGCCAGCTCACAAGAAAGCGAGTTGAAGAAAGGAGCTCAGGGGCACTGTAATTCACAAACCTGCAGAGTTATAAATGACACTTATCGTCCAAAAATATATTGAAGTAAGGCTGCCAAGAGGACTTGAAAGCGGGGCAGAATTGCAGGAAACCGATTTCAGGAGGTAGACTGGAATTGCATGTAAAGCATAGGAAAAGAGGCAGAACGTCCACAATGATGCACTTGGCCAAAAAGGGCGTATGCGTTTTTTCCTGAATATATTCAGGAAAAAACGCATACGCCCTTTTTGGCCAACCAAGCAAGCTTGCAAAGGAAATCTGCACTACAATGAAGTCTCACTGCCCCCCGGTCAAAGGGCCTTCTGAATAAAGAGTAAAATCCAGAAAGGCAGGACAGGCCATGGAGAACTGGGAGCCTTGTTATGCTGATGGGCGAGATGTAAATTGCCAACAGCCACTCTGGAGAAGTGTACGGTGTTTCCTGAAACATCCAAAAAACTAAGCAACAGAGCCTAGGGCACTTCCACTTATGGTCCTATAGCTTAGGGAAATTAAAATCAAAAAGACACAGCCACCCCAAAGGTTGGGATGGCTCTGTTTACAAGAACCTCGTTTACGGTACAAGTTTAATATCGCAAAAAGTGAAAAATGGATAAAGAAGTTGTGGTACTTACGTACAATGCAATATCACTCAGCAATGAAATCTATGTCATCAGGCCCGTAGCAGCATAATGAGTGGATTCAGGTACGATGATTCTAAGTGAAATAAGTCACACAGAAAGAGAAACATCATAAGATATCACTACTACACGGAATGTAAACTTGGCTACACAGGAACTGAATTACAAAACAGAACAGCGTCTCAAATGTAGAAAACCAACTTATGCTTGCTTAAGGGGAAAGGTGAGTTAGGGTGCTGCATAAAACCAGAAATTGAAATTAGCAGATACCATTCCATAAGACAAATATGTAATAGAGAATAGCTACTCCTTGCTCAACGAAGTGGACTCAACATCCCATATTAAAAGCCTAAGAATATACCTGACTAGTAAGAATCTTAAAACCTATGGATTTATATGTCTCCGAAAGAGAATCAAGCATGTGTACAGCGGAATAAACGCAGCAGTGATAGGATTGGTGAGGTTCGGTGAGCAAATGCAGACCCTTTGAAGTAATATTGCATGGTACCCATTCCATGGTCTCAACTCTCTAGGTTTAAGGGATTCTTCATTCAGCTAAAACATGCATGTGGAACCCAGAGTATGATCCACGGTGTGATCGGGAAACGTGTTCAAATGTGTCTCAGTTTTCGTCCGCTGGTACTCGGGTACAACATTCCAGACACTTTACTAACACTCTCCCCACTTGGAGAGTCAGGGCCTTTAACCTCCTGTTTGGCCCAGTTTGCAGTTTCTGTGGAAGATGAACAGGAAGATGGAGAACCAAGGAGAGACTAGCTGGAGGTGTCTGGAAGGGCAAATTTAACTCTCATTTCCCACCAGGAAGAGGAATTAACCAAAGGCTCAGCGTGCCATGCCGGAACCACACTAGGGCCTGAAGCAATCCTGCAGTGTTGCGGCCAGCTCACAAAAAAGCGAGTTGAAGAAAGGAGCTCAGGGACACTGTAATTCACAACCCTACAGAGTTATAAATGACACTTATCGTCCAAAAATATATTGAAGTAAGGCTGCCAAGAGGACTTGAAAGCGGGGCAGAATTGCAGGAAACCGATTTCAGGAGGTAGACTGGAATTGCATGTAAAGCATAGGAAAAGAGGCAGAACGTCCACAATGATGCACTTGGCCAAAAAGGGCGTATGTGTTCTTTCCTGAATATATTCAGGAAAAAAGGCATACGCCCTTTTTGGCCAACCAAGCAAGCTTGCAAAGGAAATCTGCACTACAATGAAGTCTCACTGCCCCCCGGTCAAAAGGGCCATCTGAAAAAAGTGTAAAATCCAGAAAGGCAGGACAGGCCATGGAGAACTGGGAGCCTTGTTATGCTGATGGGCGGGATGTAAATTGTCAGCAGCCACTCTGGAGAAGTGTATGGTGTTTCCTGAAACATCCAGAAAACAAAGCAACAGAGCCTAGGGCACTTCCACTTATGGTCCTATAGCTTAGGGAAATTAAAATCAAAAAGACACAGCCTCCCCAAGTTTGGGACGGCTCTGTTTACAAGAACCTCGTTTACGGTACAAGTTCAATATCACAGAAAGCGAAAAATGGATAAAGAAGTTGTGGTACTTACGTACAATGCAATATCACTCAGCAATGAAATCTATGTCATCAGGCCTGTAGCAGCATAATGAGTGGATTCAGGTACGATGATTCTAAGTGAAATAAGTCACACAGGGCTTACCTGGTGGCGCAGTGGTTGAGAGTCCGCCTGCCGATGCAGAGGACATGGGTTTGTGCCCCGCTCCGGGAAGATCCCACATGCCGCGGAGCGGCTGAGCCTGTGAGCCATGGTCGCTGAGCCTGCACGTCCGGAGCCTGTGCTCCGCAATGGGAAAGACCACAACAGTGAGAGGCCCACGTACCGCAAAAAAAAAAAAATAAAAAATAAAATAAATAAAAAAATAAGTCACACAGAAAAAGAAACATCATAAGATATCACTACTACACGGATGTAAACTTGGTTACACAGGAACTAAATTACTAAACAGAACAGAGTGTCAAATGTAGAAAACCAATTTATGCTTGCTTAAGGGGAAAGGTGAGTTGGGGTGCTGCATACAACAAGAGATTGAAATTAGCACAGATACCATTCCATAAGCCAAATATATAATAGACAAGTGCTACTCCTTGCTCAACGAAGTGGACTCAACAACCCATATTAAACGCCTAACAATATACCTGACTAGTAAGAATCTTAAAAATTATGGATTTATATGTCTCCGAAAGAGAATCAAGCGTGTGTACAGCGGCATAAACGCAGCAGTGATAGGATTGGTGAGGTTCGGTGAGCAAATGCAGACCCTTTGAAGTCATATTGCATGGTACCCATTCCATGGGTCTCAACTCTCCATGTTTAAGGGATTCTTCCTTCAGCTAAAACATGCATGTGGAACCCAGAGTATGATCCACCGCGTGATCGGAAAACGTGTTCAAATGTGTCTCAGTTTTCGTCCCCTGCTACTCGGGTGCAGCATTCCAGACGCTTTACTAACACTCTCCCCACTTGGAGAGTCAGTGCCTTTAACCTCCTGTTTGGCCCAGTTTGCAATTTCTGTGGAAAATGAACAGGAATAGGGAGAACCAATGAGAGACTAGGTGGAGGTGTCTGGACGGGCAAATTTAACTCTCATTTCCCACCAGGAAGAGGAATTAACCAAAGGCTCAGCATGCCGTGCCGGAAACAAACTAGGGCCTGAAGCAATCCTGCGGTGTTGCGGCCAGCTCACAAGAAAGCGAGTTGAAGAAAGGAGCTCAGGGGCACTGTAATTCACAAACCTGCAGAGTTAAAATGACAGCTATCTTCCAAAAATATATTGAAGTAAGGCAGCCAAGAGGAGTTGAAAGCGGGGCAGAATTGCAGGAAACCGATTTCAGGAGGTAGACTGGAATTGCATGTAAAGCATAGGAAAAGAGGCAGAACGTCCACAATGATGCACTTGGCCAAAAAGGGCGTATGCGTTTTTTCCTGAATATATTCAGGAAAAAACGCATACGCACTTTTTGGCCAACCAAGCAAGCTTGCAAAGGAAATCTGCACTACAATGAAGTCTCACTGCCCCCTGGTCAAAAGGGCCATCTGAAAAAAGTGTAAAATCCAGAAAGGCAGGACAGGCCATGGAGAACTGGGAGCCTTGTTATGCTGATGGGTGGGATGTAAATTACCAGCAGCCACTCTGGAGAAGTGTATGGTGTTTCCTGAAACATCCAAAAAACAAAGCAACAGAGCCTAGGGCACTTCCACTTATGGTCCTATAGCTTAGGGAAATTAAAATCAAAAAGACACAGCCATCCCAAAGTTTGGGACGGCTCTGTTTACAAGAACCTTCTTCACCATATAAGTTCAATATCACAGAAAGCGAAAAATGGATAAAGAAGTTGTGGTACTTACGTACAATGCAATATCACTCAGCAAGGAAATCTATGTCATCAGGCACATAGCAGCATAATGAGTGGATTCAGGTACGATGATTCTAAGTGAAATAAGTCACACAGAAAAAGAAACATCATAAGATATCACTACTACACGGAATGTAAACTTGGCTACACAGGAACTAAATTACTAAACAGAAAAGAGTGTCAAATGTAGAAAACCAATTTATGCTTGCTTAAGTGGAAAGGTGAGTTGGGGTGCTGCATACAACAAGAGATTGAAATTAGCACAGATACCGTTCCATAAGCCAAATATATAATAGACAAGTGCTACTCCTTGCTCAACGAAGTGGACTCAACACCCCATATTAAACGCCTAACAATATACCTGACTAGTAAGAATCTTAAAACCTATAGATTTATATGTCTCCGAAAGAGAATCAAGCGTGTGTACAGCGGCATAAACGCAGCAGCGATAGGATTGGTGAGGTTCGGTGAGCAAATGCAGACACTTTGAAGTCATATTGCATGGTATCCATTCCATGGGTCTCAACTCTCCAGGTTTAAGGGATTCTTCCTTCAGCTAAAACATGCATGTGGAACCCAGAGTATGATCCACCGTGTGATCGGAAAACGTGTTCAAATGTGTCTCAGTTTTCGTCCCCTGCTACTCGGGTGCAACATTCCAGACGCTTTACTAACACTCTCCCCACTTGGAGAGTCAGTGCCTTTAACCTCCTGTTTGGCCCAGTTTGCAATTTCTGTGGAAAATGAACAGGAATAGGGAGAACCAATGAGAGACTAGGTGGAGGTGTCTGGACGGGCAAATTTAACTCTCATTTCCCACCAGGAAGAGGAATTAACCAAAGGCTCAGCATGCCGTGCCGGAAACAAACTAGGGCCTGAAGCAATCCTGCGGTGTTGCGGCCAGCTCACAAGAAAGCGAGTTGAAGAAAGGAGCTCAGGGTCACTGTGATTCACAAACCTGCAGAGTTTAAATGACAGCTATCTTCCAAAAATATATTGAAGTAAGGCTGCCAAGAGGAGTTGAATGCGGGGCAGAATTGCAGGAAACCGATTTCAGGAGGTAGACTGGAATTGCATGTAAAGCATACGAAAAGAGGCACAACGTCCACAATGATGCACTTGGCCAAAAAGGGCGTATGCGTTTTTTCCTGAATATATTCAGGAAAAAACGCATACGCCCTTTTTGGCCAACCAAGCAAGCTTGCAAAGGAAATCTGCACTACAATGAAGTCTCACTGCCCCCCGGTCAAAAGGGCTATCTGAAAAAAGTGTAAAATCCAGAAAGGCAGGACAGGCCATGGAGAACTGGGAGCCTTGTTATGCTGATGGGCGGGATGTAAATTGCCAGCAGCCACTCTGGAGAAGTGTATGGTGTTTCCTGAAACATCCAAAAAACAAAGCAACAGAGCCTAGGGCACTTCCACTTATGGTCCTATAGCTTAGGGAAATTAAAATCAAAAAGACACAGCCACCCCAAAGTTTGGGACGGCTCTGTTTACAAGAACCTCGTTTACGGTACAAGTTCAATATCACAGAAAGCAAAAAATGGATAAAGAAGTTGTGGTACTTACGTACAATGCAATATCACTCAGCAATGAAATCTATGTCATCAGGCCCATAGCAGCATAATGAGTGGATTCAGGTACGATGATTCTATGTGAAATAAGTCACACAGAAAAAAAAACATCATAAGATATCACTACTACACGGAATGTAAACTTGGCTACACAGGAACTGAATTACAAAACAGAACAGGGTGTGAAATGTAGAAAACCAACTTATGCTTGCTTAAGGGGAAAGGTGAGTTGGGGTGCTGCATACAACAAGAGATTGAAATTAACACAGATACCATTCCATAAGCCAAATATGTAATAGACAAGAGCTACTCCTTGCTCAACGAAGTGGACTCAACACCCCATATTAATCGCCTAACAATATACCTGACTAGTAAGAATCTTAAAACCTATGGATTTATATGTCTCCGAAAGAGAATCAAGCGTGTGTACAGCGGCATAAACGCAGCAGTGATAGGATTGGTGAGGTTCGGTGAGCAAATGCAGACCCTTTGAAGTCATATTGCATGGTACCCATTCCATGGGTCTCAACTCTCCATGTTTAAGGGATTCTTCTTTCAGCTAAAACATGCACGTGGAACCCAGAGTATGATCCACCGTGTGATCGGAAAACGTGTTCAAATGTGTCTCAGTTTTCGTCCCCTGCTACTCGGGTGCAACATTCCAGACGCTTTACTAACACTCTCCCCACTTGGAGAGTCAGTGCCTTTAACCTCCTGTTTGGCCCAGTTTGCAATTTCTGTGGAAAATGAACAGGAATAGGGAGAACCAATGAGAGACTAGGTGGAGGTGTCTGGACGGGCAAATTTAACTCTCATTTCCCACCAGGAAGAGGAATTAACCAAAGGCTCAGCATGCCGTGCCGGAACCAAACTAGGGCCTGAAGCAATCCTGCGGTGTTGCGGCCAGCTCACAAGAAAGCGAGTTGAAGAAAGGAGCTCAGGGGCACTGTAATTCACAAACCTGCAGAGTTATAAATGACAGCTATCTTCCAAAAATATATTGAAGTAAGGCTGCCAAGAGGAGTTGAAAGCGGGTCAGAATTGCAGGAAACCGATTTCAGGAGGTAGACTGGAATTGCATGTAAAGCATAGGAAAAGAGGCAGAACGTCCACAATGATGCACTTGGCCAAAAAGGGCGTATGCGTTTTTTCCTGAATATATTCAGGAAAAAACGCATACGCCCTTTTTGGCCAACCAAGCAAGCTTGCAAAGGAAATCTGCACTACAATGAAGTCTCACTGCCCCCCGGTCAAAAGGGCCATCTGAAAAAAGTGTAAAATCCAGAAAGGCAGGACAGGCCATGGAGAACTGGGAGCCTTGTTATGCTGATGGGCGGGATGTAAATTGCCAGCAGCCACTCTGGAGAAGTGTATGGTGTTTCCTGAAACATCCAAAAAACAAGGCAACAGAGCCTAGGGCACTTCCACTTATGGTCCTATAGCTTAGGGAAATTAAAATCAAAAAGACACAGCCACCCCAAAGTTTGGGACGGCTCTGTTTACAAGAACCTCGTTTACCGTACAAGTCCAATATCACAGAAAGCGAAAAATGGATAAAGAAGTTGTGGTACTTACGTACAATGCAATATCACTCAGCAATGAAATCTATGTCATCAGGCCCGTAGCAGCATAATGAGTGGATTCAGGTACGATGATTCTAAGTGAAATAACTCACACAGAAAAAGGAACATCATAAGATATCCCTAATACACGGAATGTAAACTTGGCTACACAGGAACTGAATTACAAAACAGAACAGGGTGTGAAATGTAGAAAACCAACTTATGCTTGCTTAAGGGGAAAGGTGAGTTGGGGTGCTGCATGAAACCAGAGATTGAAATTAGCACAGATACCGTTCCATAAGCCAAATATGCAATAGACAAGAGCTACTCCTTGTTGAATGAAGTGGACTCAACACCCCATATTAAACGCCTAAGAATATACCTGACTAGAAATAATCTTAAAACCTACGGATTTATATGTCTCCGAAAGAGAATCAAGCGTGTGTACGGCGGCATAAACGCAGCAGTGATAGGATTGGTGAGGTTCGGTGAGGAAATGCAGACCCTTTGAAGTCATATTGCATGGTACCCATTCCATGGGTCTCAACTCTCCAGGTTTAAGGGATTCTTCCTTCAGCTAAAACATGCATGTGGAACCCAGAGTATGATCCACCGTGTGATCGGGAAACATGTTCAAATGTGTCTCAGTTTTCGTCCCCTGTAACTCGGGTGCAACATTCAAGACGCTTTACTAACACTCTCCCCACTTGGAGAGTCAGTGCCTTTAACCTCCTGTTTGGCCCAGTTTGCAATTTCTGTGGAAAATGTACAGGAATAGGGAGAACCAATGAGAGACTAGCTGGAGGTGTCTGGACGGGCAAATTTAACTCTCATTTCCCACCAGGAAGAGGAATTAACCAAAGGTTCAGCGTGCCGTGCCGGAACCACACTAGGGCCTGAAGCAATCCTGCGGTGTTGCGGCCAGCTCACAAGAAAGCGAGTTGAAGAAAGGAGCTCAGGGGCACTGTAATTCACAAACCTGCAGAGTTATAAATGACAGCTATCGTCCAAAAATATATTGAAGTAAGGCTGCCAAGAGGACTTGAAAGCGGGGCAGAATTGCAGGAAATCGATTTCAGGAGGTACACTGGAATTGCATGTAAAGCATAGAAAAGAGGCAGAACGTCCACAATGATGCACTTGGCCAAAAAGGGCGTATGCGTTTTTTCCTGAATCAGGAAAAAACGCATACGCCCTTTTTGGCCAACCAAGAAAGCTTGCAAAGGAAATCTGCACTACAATGAAGTCTCACTGCCCCCCGGTCAAAAGGGCCATCTGAAAAAAGTGTAAAATCCAGAAAGGCAGGACAGGCCATGGAGAACTGGGAGCCTTGTTATGCTGATGGGCAGGATGTAAATTGCCAACAGCCACTCTGGAGAAGTGTATGGTGTTTCCTGAAACATCTAAAAAACAAAGCAACAGAGCCTAGGGCACTTCCACTTATGGTCCTATAGATAAGGTGAAATTAAAATCAAAAAGACACAGCCACCCCAAAGTTTGGGACGGCACTGTTTACAAGAAACTCGTTTACGGTACAAGTTCAATATCACAGAAAGCGAAAAATGGATAAAGAAGTTGTGGTACTTACGTACAATGCAATATCACTCAGCAATGAAATCTATGTCATCAGGCCCATAGCAGCATAATGAGTGGATTCAGGTACGATGATTCTAAATGAAATAAGTCACACAGAAAAAGAAACATCATAAGATATCACTACTACACGTAATGTAAACTTGGCTACACAGGAACTGAATTACTAAACAGAACAGGGTGTCAAATGTAGAAAACCAACTTATGCTTGCTTAAGGGGAAAGGTGAGTTGGGGTGCTGCATACAACAAGAGATTGAAATTAGCACAGATACCGTTCCATAAGCCAAATATATAATAAACAAGTGCTACTCCTTGCTCAACGAAGTAGACTCAACACCCCATATTAAACGCCTAACAATATACCTGACTAGTAAGAATCTTAAAACCTATGGATTTATATGTCTCCGAAAGAGAATCAAGCGTGTGTACAGCGGCATAAACGCAGCAACGATAGGATTGGTGAGGTTCGGTGAACAAATGCAGACACTTTGAAGTCATATTGCATGGTACCCATTCCATGGGTCTCAACTCTCCATGTTTAAGGGATTCTTCCTTCAGCTAAAACATGCATGTGGAACCCAGAGTACGATCCACTGTGTGATCGGGAAACGTGTTCAAATGTGTCTCAGTTTTCGTCCCCTGGTACTCGGGTGCAACATTCCAGACGCTTTACTAACACTCTCCCCACTTGGAGAGTCAGTGCCTTTAACCTCCTGTTTGGCCCAGTTTGCAATTTCTGTGGAAAATGAACAGGAATAGGGAGAACCAATGAGAGACTAGCTGGAGGCGTCTGGACGGGCAAATTTAACTCTCATTTCCCACCAGGAAGAGGAATTAACCAAAGGATCAGCGTGCCATGCCGGAACCACACTAGGGCCAGAAGCAATCCTGCGGTGTTGCGGCCAGCTCACAAGAAAGCGACTTGAAGAAAGGAGCTCAGGGGCACTGTAATTCACAAACCTGCAGTTATAAATGACAGCTATCGTCCAAAAATATATTGAAGGAAGGCTGTCAAGAGGACTTGAAAGCGGGGCAGAATTGCAGGAAACCGATTTCAGGAGGTACACTGGAATTGCATGTAAAGCATAGGAAAAGAGGCAGAACGTCCACAATGATGCACTTGGCCAAAAAGGGCGTATGCGTTTTTTCCTGAATATATACAGGAAAAAACGCATATGCCCTTTTTGGCCAAACAAGCAAGCTTGCAAAGGAAATCTGCACTACAATGAAGTCTCACTGCCCCCCGGTCAAAAGGGCTATCTGAAAAAAGTGTAAAATCCAGAAAGGCAGGACAGGCCATGGAGAAATGGGAGCCTTGTTATGCTGATGGGTGGGATGTAAATTGCCAGCAGCCACTCTGGAGAAGTGTATGGTGTTTCCTGAAACATCCAAAAAAAAAGCAACAGAGCCTAGGGCACTTCCACTTATGGTCCTATAGCTTAGGGAAATTAAAATCAAAAAGACACAGCCACCCCAAAGTTTGGGACGGCTCTGTTTAAAAGAACATCGTTTACCGTACAAGTTCAATATCACAGAAAGCGAAAAATGGATAAAGAAGTTGTGGTACTTACGTACAATGCAATATCACTCAGCAATGAAATCTATGTCATCAGGCCCGTAGAAGCATAATGAGTGGATTCAGGTACGATGATTCTAATGAAATAAGTCACACAGAAAAAGAAACATCATAAGATATCACTACTACACGGAATGTAAACTTGGCTACACAGGAACTGAATTACAAAACAGAACAGGGTGTCAAATGTAGAAAACCAACTTATGCTTGCTTAAGGGGAAAGGTGAGTTGGGGTGCTACATAAAACCAGAGACTGAAATTAGCACAGATACCATTCCATAAGCCAAATATGTAATAGACAAGAGCTACTCTTTGCTCAACGAAGTGGACTCAACACCCCATATTAAACGCTTAACAATATACCTGACTAGTAAGAATCTTAAAACCTATGGATTTATATGTCTCCGAAAGAGAATCAAGCGTGTGTACAGCGGCATAAACGCAGCAGTGATAGGATTGGTGAGGTTCGGTGAGCAAATGCAGACCCTTTGAAGTCATATTGCATGGTACCCATTCCATGGGTCTCAACTCTCCATGTTTAAGGGATTCTTCCTTCAGCTAAAACATGCATGTGGAACCCAGAGTATGATCCACCGCGTGATCGGAAAACGTGTTCAAATGTGTCTCAGTTTACGTCCCCTGGTACTCGGGTGCAACATTCCAGACGCTTTACTAACACTCTCCCCACTTGGAGAGTCAGTGCCTTTAACCTCCTGTTTGGCCCAGTTTGCAATTTCTGCGGAAAATGAACAGGAATAGGGAGAACCAATGAGAGACTAGCTGCAGCTGTCTGGACGGGCAAATTTAACTCTCATTTCCCACCAGGAAGAGGAATTAACCAAAGGCTCAGCATGCCGTGCAGGGAAACAAACTAGGGCCTGAAGCAATCCTGCGGTGTTGCGGCCAGCTCACAAGAAAGCGAGTTGAAGAAAGGAGCTCAGGGGCACTGAAATTCACAAACCTGCTGAGTTATAAATGACAGCTATCTTCCAAAAATATATTGAAGTAAGGCTGCCAAGAGGAGTTGAAAGCGGGGCAGAATTGCAGGAAACCGATTTCAGGAGGTAGACTGGAATTGCATGTAAAGCATAGGAAAAGAGGCAGAACGTCCACAATGATGCACTTGGCCAAAAAGGGCGTATGCGTTTTTTCCTGAATATATTCAGGAAAAAACGCATACGCCCTTTTTGGCCAACCAAGCAAGCTTGCAAAGGAAATCTGCACTACAATGAAGTCTCACTGCCCCCCGGTCAAAAGGGCCATCTGAAAAAAGTGTGAAATCCAGAAAGGCAGGACAGGCCATGGAGAACTGGGAGCCTTGTTATGCTGATGGGCGCGATGTAAATTGCCAGCAGCCACTCTGGAGAAGTGTATGGTGTTTCCTGAAACATCCAAAAAACAAAGCAACAGAGCCTAGGGCACTTCCACTTATGGTCCTATAGCTTAGGGAAATTAAAATCAAAAAGACACAGCCACCCCAAGTTTGGGACGGCTCTGTTTACAAGAACCTTGTTCAACATACAAGTTCAATATCACAGAAAGCGAAAAATGGATAAAGAAGTTGTGGTACTTACGTACAATGCAATATCACTCAGCAATGAAATCTATGTCATCAGGCACATAGCAGCATAATGAGTGGATTCAGGTACGATGATTCTAAGTGAAATAAGTCACACAGAAAAAGAAACATCATAAGATATCACTACTACACGGAATGAAAACTTGGCTACACAGGAACTAAATTACTAAACAGAAAAGTGTGTCAAATGTAGAAAACCAATTTATGCTTGCTTAAGGGGAAAGGTGAGTTGGGGTGCTGCATACAACAAGAGATTGAAATTAGCACAGATACCGTTCCATAAGCCAAATATATAATAGACAAGTGCTACTCCTTGCTCAACGAAGTGGACTCAACACCCCATATTAAACGCCTAACAATATACCTGACTAGTAAGAATCTTAAAACCTATAGATTTATATGTCTCCGAAAGAGAATCAAGCGTGTGTACAGCGGCATAAACGCAGCAGCGATAGGATTGGTGAGGTTCGGTGAGCAAATGCAGACCCTTTGAAGTCATATTGCATGGTATCCATTCCATGGGTCTCAACTCTCCAGGTTTAAGGGATTCTTCCTTCAGCTAAAACATGCATGTGGAACCCAGAGTATGATCCACCGTGTGATCGGGAAACGTGTTCAAATGTGTCTCAGTTTTCGTCCCCTGGTACTCGGGTGCAACATTCCAGACGCTTTACTAACACTCTCCCCACTTGGAGAGTCAGTGCCTTTAACCTCCTGTTTGGCCCAGTTTGCAATTTCTGTGGAAAATGAACAGGAATAGGGAGAATCAATGAGAGACTAGGTGGAGGTGTCTGAACGGGCAAATTTAACTCTCATTTCCCACTAGGAAGAGGAATTAACCAAAGGCTCAACATGCCATGCCGGAACCAAACTAGGGCCTGAAGCAATCCTGCGGTGTTGCGGCCAGCTCACAAGAAAGCGAGTTGAAGAAAGGAGCTCAGGGGCACTGTAATTCACAAACCTGCAGAGTTATAAATGACAGCTATCTTCCAAAAATATATTGAAGTAAGGCAGCCAAGAGGAGTTGAAAGCGTGGCAGAATTGCAGGAAACCGATTTCAGGAGGTAGACTGGAATTGCATGTAAAGCATAGGAAAAGAGGCAGAACGTCCACAATGATGCACTTGGCCAAAAAGGGCGTATGCGTTTTTTCCTGAATATATTCAGGAAAAAACGCATACGCCCTTTTTGGCCAACCAAGCAAGCTTGCAAAGGAAATCTGCACTACAATGAAGTCTCACTGCCCCCCGGTCAAAAGGGCTATCTGAAAAAAGTGTAAAATCCAGAAAGGCAGGACAGGCCATGGAGAACTGGGAGCCTTGTTATGCTGATGGGCGGGATGTAAATTGCCAGCAGCCACTCTGGAGAAGTGTATGGTGTTTCCTGAAACATCCAAAAAACAAAGCAACAGAGCCTAGGGCACTTCCACTTATGGTCCTAGAGCTTAGGGAAATTAAAATCAAAAAGACACAGCCACCCCAAAGTTTGGGGATGGCTCTGTTTACAAGAACCTCGTTTACGGTACAAGTTCAATATCACAGAAAGCAAAAAATGGATAAAGAAGTTGTGGTACTTACGTACAATGCAATATCACTCAGCAATGAAATCTATGTCATCAGGCCCGTAGCAGCATAATGAGTGGATTCAGGTACGATGATTCTAAGTGAAATAAGTCACACAGGGCTTACCTGGTGGCGCAGTGGTTGAGAGTCCGCCTGCCGATGCAGAGGACATGGGTTCGTGCCCCGCTCCGGGAAGATCCCACATGCCGCGGAGGGCTGGGCCTGTGAGTCATGGCCGCTGAGCCTGCGCGTCCGGAGCCTGTGCTCCGCAATGGGAAAGACCACAGCAGTGAGAGGCCCACGTACCGCAAAAAAAATAAAGATAAAAAAATAAAAAAAATAAGTCACACAGAAAAAGAAACATCATAAGATATCACTACTACACGGAATGTAAACTTGGTTACACAGGAACTAAATTACTAAACAGAACAGAGTGTCAAATGTAGAAAACCAATTTATGCTTGCTTAAGGGGAAAGGTGAGTTGGGGTGCTGCATACAACAAGAGATTGAAATTAGCACAGATACCGTTCCATAAGCCAAATATATAATAGACAAGTGCTACTCCTTGCTCAACGAAGTGGACTCAACACCCCATATTAAACGCCTAACAATATACCTGACTAGTAAGAATCTTAAAAACTATGGATTTATATGTCTCCGAAAGACAATCAAGCGTGTGTACAGCGGCATAAACGCAGCAGTGATAGGATTGGTGAGGTTCGGTGAGCAAATGCAGACCCTTTGAAGTCATATTGCATGGTACCCATTCCATGGGTCTCAACTCTCCATGTTTAAGGGATTCTTCCTTCAGCTGAAACATGCATGTGGAACCCAGAGTATGATCCACCGTGTGATCGGAAAACGTGTTCAAATGTGTCTCAGTTTACGTCCCCTGGTACTCGGGTGCAACATTCCAGACGCTTTACTAACACTCTCCCCACTTGGAGAGTCAGTGCCTTTAAACTCCTGTTTGGCCCAGTTTGCAATTTCTGTGGAAAATGAACAGGAATAGGGAGAACCAATGAGAGACTAGCTGGAGCTGTCTGGACGGGCAAATTTAACTCTCATTTCCCACCAGGAAGAGGAATTAACCAAAGGCTCAGCATGCCGTGCCGGAAACAAACTAGGGCCTGAAGCAATCCTGCGGTGTTGCGGCCAGCTCACAAGAAAGCGAGTTGAAGAAAGGAGCTCAGGGGCACTGTAATTCACAAACCTGCAGAGTTATAAATGACAGCTATCTTCCAAAAATATATTGAAGTAAGGCTGCCAAGAGGAGTTGAAAGCGGGGCAGAATTGCAGGAAACCGATTTCAGGGGATAGACTGGAATTGCATGTAAAGCATAGGAAAAGAGGCAGAACGTCCACAATGATGCACTTGGCCAAAAAGGGCGTATGCGTTTTTTCCTGAATATATTCAGGAAAAAACGCATACGCCCTTTTTGGCCAACCAAGCAAGCTTGCAAAGGAAATCTGCACTACAATGAAGTCTCACCGCCCCCCGGTCAAAAGGGCTATCTGAAAAAAGTGTAAAATCCAGAAAGGCAGGACAGGCCATGGAGAACTGGGAGCCTTGTTATGCTGATGGGCGGGATGTAAATTACCAGCAGCCACTCTGGAGAAGTGTATGGTGTTTCCTGAAACATCCAAAGAACAAAGCAACAGAGCCTAGGGCACTTCCACTTATGGTCCTATAGCTTAGGGAAATTAAAATCAAAAAGACACAGCCATCCCAAAGTTTGGGACGGCTCTGTTTACAAGAACCTTGTTCAACATACAAGTTCAATATCACAGAAAGCGAAAAATGGATAAAGAAGTTGTGGTACTTACGTACAATGCAATATCACTCAGCAATGAAATCTATGTCATCAGGCACATAGCAGCATAATGAGTGGATTCAGGTACGATGATTCTAAGTGAAATAAGTCACACAGAAAAAGAAACATCATAAGATATCACTACTACACGGAATGAAAACTTGGCTACACAGGAACTAAATTACTAAACAGAAAAGAGTGTCAAATGTAGAAAACCAATTTATGCTTGCTTAAGGGGAAAGGTGAGTTGGGGTGCTGCATACAACAAGAGATTGAAATTAGCACAGATACCGTTCCATAAGCCAAATATATAATAGACAAGTGCTACTCCTTGCTCAACGAAGTGGACTCAACACCCCATATTAAACGCCTAACAATATACCTGACTAGTAAGAATCTTAAAACCTATAGATTTATATGTCTCCGAAAGAGAATCAAGCGTGTGTACAGCGGCATAAACGTAGCAGCGATAGGATTGGTGAGGTTCGGTGAGCAAATGCAGACACTTTGAAGTCATATTGCATGGTATCCATTCCATGGGTCTCAACTCTCCAGGTTTAAGGGATTCTTCCTTCATCTAAAACATGCATGTGGACCCCAGAGTATGATCCACCGTGTGATCGGGAAACGTGTTCAAATGTGTCTCAGTTTTCGTCCCCTGGTACTCGGGTGCAACATTCCAGACGCTTTACTAACACTCTCCCCACTTGGAGAGTCAGTGCCTTTAACCTCCTGTTTGGCCCAGTTTGCAATTTCTGTGGAAAATGAACAGGAATAGGGAGAATCAATGAAAGACTAGGTGGAGGTGTCTGAACGGGCAAATTTAACTCTCATTTCCCACCAGGAAGAGGAATTAACCAAAGGCTCAACATGCCATGCCGGAACCAAACTAGGGCCTGAAACAATCCTGCGGTGTTGCGGCCAGCTCACAAGAAAGCGAGTTGAAGAAAGGAGCTCAGGGGCACTGTAATTCACAAACCTGCAGAGTTATAAATGACAGCTATCTTCCAAAAATATATTGAAGTAAGGCAGCCAAGAGGAGTTGAAAGCGTGGCAGAATTGCAGGAAACCGATTTCAGGAGGTAGACTGGAATTGCATGTAAAGCATAGGAAAAGAGGCAGAACGTCCACAATGATGCACTTGGCCAAAAAGGGCGTATGCGTTTTTTCCTGAATATATTCAGGAAACAACGCATACGCCCTTTTTGGCCAACCAAGCAAGCTTGCAAAGGAAATCTGCACTACAATGAAGTCTCACTGCCCCCCGGTCAAAAGGGCTATCTGAAAAAAGTGTAAAATCCAGAAAGGCAGGACAGGCCATGGAGAACTGGGAGCCTTGTTATGCTGATGGGCGGGATGTAAATTGCCAGCAGCCACTCTGGAGAAGTGTATGGTGTTTCCTGAAACATCCAAAAAACAAAGCAACAGAGCCTAGGGCACTTCCACTTATGGTCCTATAGCTTAGGGAAATTAAAATCAAAAAGACACAGCCACCCCAAAGTTTGGGATGGCTCTGTTTACAAGAACCTCGTTTACGGTACAAGTTCAATATCACAGAAAGTGAAAAATGGATAAAGAAGTTGTGGTACTTACGTACAATGCAATATCACTCAGCAATGAAATCTATGTCATCAGGCCCGTAGCAGCATAATGAGTGGATTCAGGTACGATGATTCTAAGTGAAATAAGTCACACAGGGCTTACCTGGTGGCGCAGTGGTTGAGAGTCCGCCTGCCGATGCAGAGGACATGGGTTCGTGCCCCGCTCCGGGAAGATCCCACATGCCGCGGAGCGGCTGGGCCTGTGAGCCATGGCCGCTGAGCCTGCGCGTCCGGAGCCTGTGCTCCGCAATGGGAAAGACCACAACAGTGAGAGGCCCACGTACCGCAAAAAAAATAAAAATAAAATATAAAAAAAATAAAAAAATAAGTCACACAGAAAAAGAAACATCATAAGATATCACTACTACACGGAATGTAAACTTGGTTACACAGGAACTAAATTACTAAACAGAACAGAGTGTCAAATGTAGAAAACCAACTTATGCTTGCTTAAGGGGAAAGGTGAGTTGGGGTGAAGCATAAAACCACACATTGAAATTAGCACAGATACCGTTCCATAAGCCAAATATGTAATAGACAAGAGCTACTCCTTGCTCAACGAAGTGGACTCAACACCCCATATTAAACGCCTAAGAATATACCTGACTAGTAAGAATCTTAAATCCTATGGATTTATATGTCTCCGAAAGAGAATCAAGCGTGTGTACAGCGGCATAAACGCAGCAGTGATAGGATTGGTGAGGTTCGGTGAGCAAATGCAGACCCTTTGTAGTCATATTGCATGGTACCCATTCCATGGGTCTCAACTCTCCAGGTTTAAGAGATTCTTCCTTCAGCTAAAACATGCATGTGGAACCCAGAGTATGATCCACCGTGTGATCGGGAAACGTGTTCAAATGTGTCTCAGTTTTCGTCCCCTGGTACTCGGGTGCAACATTCCAGACGCTTTACTAACACTCTCCCCACTTGGAGAGTCAGTGCCTTTAACCTCCTGTTTGGCCCAGTTTGCAATTTCTGTGGAAAATGAACAGGAATAGGGAGAACCAATGAGAGACCAGCTGGAGGTGTCTGGACGGGCAAATTTAACTCTCATTTCCCACTAGGAAGAGGAATTAACCAAAGGCTCATCATGCCATGCCGTAACCAAACTAGGGCCTGAAGCAATCCTGTGGTGTTGCGGCCAGCTCACAAGAAAGCGAGTTGAAGAAAGGAGCTCAGGGGCACTGTAATTCACAAACCTGCAGAGTTATAAATGACAGCTATCTTCCAAAAATATATTGAAGTGAGGCTGCCAAGAGGAGTTGAAAGCGGGGCAGAATTGCAGGAAACCGATTTCAGGAGGTAGACAGGAATTGCATGTAAAGCATAGGAAAAGAGGCAGAACGTCCACAATAATCCACTTGGCTAAAAAGGGCGTATGCGTTTTTTCCTGAATATATTCAGGAAAAAACGCATACGCCCTTTTTGGCCAACCAAGCAAGCTTGCAAAGGAAATCTGCACTACAATGAACTCTCACGGCCCCCTGGTCCAAAGGGCCATCTGAAAAAAGTGTAAAATCCAGAAAGGCAGGACAGGCCATGGAGAAATGGGAGCCTTGTTATGCTGATGGGCGGGATGTAAATTGCCAATAGCCACTCTGGAGAAGTGTATGGTGTTTCCTGAAACATGAAACAAACAAAGCAACAGAGCCTAGGGCAATTCCACTTATGGTCCTATAGCTTAGGGAAATTAAAATCAAAAAGACACAGCCACCCCAAAGTTTGGGCCGGCTCTGTTTACAAGAACCTTGTTTATGGTACAAGTTCAATATCACAGAAAGCGAAAAATGGATAAAGAAATTGTGGTACTTACGTACAATGCAATATCACTCAGCAATGAAATCTATGTCATCAGGACCGTAGCAGCATAATGAGTGGATTCAGGTACGATGATTCTAAGTGAAATAAATCACACAGAAAAAGAAACATCATAAGATATCACTACTACATGGAATGTAAACTTGGCTACACAGGAACTGAATTACAAAACAGAACAGGGTCTCAAATGTAGAAACCCAACTTATGCTTGCTTAAGGGGAAAGGTGAGTTGGGGTGCGGCATAAAACCAGAGATTGAAATTAGCACAGATACCGTTCCATAAGCCAAATATGTAATAGACAAGAGCTACTCCTTGCTCAACGAAGTGGACCCAACTCCCCATATTAAACGCCTAAGAATATACCTGACTAGTAAGAATCTTAAAACCTAAGGATTTATATGTCTCCGAAAGAGAATCAAGCGTGTGTACGGCGGCATAAACGCAGCAGTGATAGGATTGGTGAGGTTCGGTGAGCAAATGCAGACACTTTGAAGTCATATTGCATGGTACCCATTCCATGGGTCTCAACTCTCCAGGTTTAAGGGATTCTTCCTTCAGCTAAAACATGCATGTGGACCCCAGAGTATGATCCACCGTGTGATCGGGAAACGTGTTCAAATGTGTCTCAGTTTTCGTCCCCTGGTACTCGGGTGCAACATTCCAGACGCTTTACTAACACTCTCCCCACTTGGAGAGTCAGTGCCTTTAACCTCCTGTTTGGCCCAGTTTGCAATTTCTTCGGAAGATGAACAGGAATAAGGAGAAGCAATGGGAGACTATCTGTAGGTGTCTGGACGGGCAAATTTAACTCTCATTTCCCACCAGGAAGATAAATGAACCAAAGGCTCCGCGTGCCATGCTGGAACTAGATTAGGGCCTGAGGAGATCCTGCGGTGTTGCGGCCAGCTCACAAGAAAGCGAGTTGAAGAAAGGAGCTCAGGGGCACTGTAATTCAGAAACCTGCGGAGTTATAAATGACAGCTATCATCCAAAATTATACTGAAGTAAGGCTGCGAAGAGGACTTGAATGCGGGGCAGAATTGCTGGAAACTGATTTCAGAACGTACACGGGAGTAGCTCTTAAAGCATAGGAAAAGAGACAGAACTTGGAAAATAATGCACTTGGCAAAAAAGGGCATATGTGTTTTATCCAGAGCTCTCATACCTGAGGGGAGGAGATTCCCAGCAGGCTCCAACTGCCACCTGAGGGCTCACATTGCCAAGGCAACGTGAGCATGCCAGGCAGGAGTTACCTCACAGCAGAGGTCCCACCTCACAGAAGGGTGAGAAACCCAGCCAACATCAGACTCTCACCAGAGGGCCCACATCACCAAGGGGATGGGAACCAGGCAGGAGTGTCTTCACATCAGTGGGGCCACATCATCAAAAGCTGAGGTACTCAGCACATGTGTTCTCAAACCAGAGGACCCACATCACCAAGGACCTCGGAGTGAGGCAGGCAGGAGTAGCCTCACAATACTGGGCACATAGAATAAAAAAGTGAGGAATCCAGCAGTTGGAACCTCCCAGCAGGCGGCCCAGAGCACCGAGGCCATGGGATCCAGGCCACAGTGAACTCACAGAAGAGGGCCCATGTCATGAAACTGAGCAACCCAGCCATTGGGACCTCAGAGCAGGAGGCCCACATCCCCATGGGGATGGAATTCTGGTAGGAGTGTCCTCGCACCACTGAGAACGTATCAGAAAATTTTGGGCGACCAGCAGTTAGGGCCTGACGCCAGAGGACCCTCATCACCAAGGGAAGGAGGCTCCCAGCAGGCTCCAACTGCCACCAGAGGGCTGACGTCGCCAAGGCGATGTGTGCCAACCAGGCACGAATGACCTCACAGCAGAGGGCCCACCTCAGAGAAGTGTGACGAACCCAGTCAGGATCAGACTCGCACCAGAGGGCCCACATCACCAAATGGATTGGAACCAGGCAGGAGTGTCCTCACATGAGTAGGGCCACATCATCTAAAGGTGAGGAACCCAGAACATGTGGCTTCAAACCATAGGACACCCATCACCAAGGGGCTGGGAGTGAGGCAGGCAGGAGGAGCCTCATAACAGAGGGCCCAAAAATAAGAAAGGTGAGGAATCCAGCAGTTGGAACCTCCCAGCAGGCGGCCCAGAGCACAGAGGCTAGAGGAACCAGGCCAGAGTGAACTAACACCAGACAGCCCACATCATGAAACTGTGAGCAACCCAGACATTGGGACCTCAGAGCAGAAGGCCCACATCCCCATGGTGATGGGAACATGACAGGAGTGTCCTGGCATCACTGGGCTCACATCAGAAAACGTGGGGTGCTCAGAAGTTAGGGCCTGACGCTAGAGGGCACTCATCACCGAGAGGAGGAGGCTCCCAGCAGGCTCCAGCTGCCACCAGAGGGCCAACGTCGCCAAGGTGATGTGTGCCAGCCTGGCAGGAGTGACCTCACAGCAGAGGGCCCACCTCACAGAAGGGTGAGGAACACAGCCAGGATCAGACTCTCACCAGAGGGCCCACATCACCAAGGGGATGGGAACCAGGCAGGAGTGTCCCCACACCAGTGGGACAACATCATCGAAAGGTGAGGATCCCAGCACATGTGTCCTCAAACCAGAGGAACCACATCACCAAGGGGTTCGGAATGAGGCTGGCAGGACTGGCCTCACAACACAGGGTCCATAGAATATAAAAGTTGAGGAATCCAGCAGTTGGAACCTCCCAGCAAGTGGCCCAGAGCACCGAGGCTATGGGATCCAGGCCGCAGTGAACTCACAGCAGAGGGCCCACATCATGAACCTGTGAGCAGCCCAGCTGTTGGGACCTCAGAACAGAAGGCCCACATCCCCATTGGGATGGGAACCTGGCAGGAGTGGCTTTGCACCACTTAGCACATATCAGAAAATGTTAGGAGCCCAGCAGTTAGGGCCTGACGCCAGGGGGCCCTCATAACTGAGGGGAGGAGACTCCCAGCAGGTTCCAACTGCCAACAGAGGGCCCACGTCTACAAGGTGGCATGCGCCAGCCAGGCAGTAGTGACCTCACAGCAGAGGGCCTATCTCACAGAAGGGTGAGGAACCGAGGCAGGATGAGACTCTCACCAGAGGGCCCACAACACCAAGGGGATGGGAACCAGTCAGGACTGTCCTCCCACCAGTGGGGCCACATCATCGAAAGGTGAGGAACCCAGCACATGTGGCCTCATATCAGAGGACATACATCACAAAGGGGATGGGAGTGAGGCAGGTAGGAGTAGCCTAAAAACAGAGGGCCCAAAGAATAAAAAAAGTGAGGAATCCAGCATTTGGAACCTCCCAGCAGGCGGCCGAGAGCACAGAAGCTATGGGATGCAGGCAGGAGTGAACTAACAGCAGAGAGCCCACATCATGAAACTGTGAGCAACCCAGGCATTGGGACCTCAGAGCAGAAAGCCCACATCCCCATGGGGATGGGAACCTGACAGGAGTGTCCTGGCATCACTGGGCTCACATCAGAAAACGTGGGGAGCCCAGCAGTTAGAGCCTGATGCTAGAGGGCCGTCATCACCGAGGGCAGGAGGCTCCCAGCAGGTTCCATGTGCCAACAGAGGGCCCACGTCGCCAAGGTGATGTGTGCAAGTCAGGCAGGATTGACCTCACAGCAGAGGGCCTACCTCACAGAAGAGTGAGGAACCCAGCCAGGATAAGACTGTCACCAGAAGGCCCACATCACCAAGGGGATGGGAACCAGGCAGGAGTGTCCTCACACCAGTGGGGCCACATCATTGAAAGTTGCCTAACCCAGCACATGTGGCCTCAAACCAGAAGACCCACATCACGAAGGGGTTGCGAGTGAGGCAGGCAGGAGGAGCATCACAACACAGGACCCATAGAATACAAAAGTTGAGGAATCGAGCAGTTGGAACCTCCCAGCAGGCAGCCAAGACCACAGAGGCTATGGGATCCAGGCCACAGTGAACTAACACCAGAGAGCCCACATCATGAAATTGTGATCAACCCAGCCGTTGGAACCTCAGAGCAGAAGGCCCACATCCCCATGGGAATGGGAACCTAAGAGGAGTGCTTGAGCAACACTGGGCTCACTAAGAAAAGTTGGGGAGCCCAGCAGTTAGGGCCTGACGTCAGAGGGCCCTCATCACAGAGCTGAGGAGGCTCCCAGCAGGGTCCAATTGCCACCAGAGGGCTCATGTCAACAAGGCGAGGTGAGCAACCCAGGCAAGAGTTACCTGATAGTAGAGGGCCCACCTCACAGATGGGTGAGGAACCCAGCCAGGATCAGACTCTCACCAGAGGGCCCACATCACAAAGGGGATGGGACCCAGTCAGGATTATCCTCACACCAGTGGGGCCTCATCATCTTAAGGTGAGGAACCCAGCACATGTGTCCTCAAACCAGAGGACCCACATCACCAAGGGCCTTGGAGTGAGGCAGGCAGGAGTAGCCTCACAACACAGGGCACATAATATAAAAAACGTGAAGATTCCAGCATTTAGACCTTCCAGCAGGCGGCCCAGAACACCGAGGCTATGGGATCCAGGCCACAGTGAACTCACAGCAGAGGGCCCACATCACAAAACTGTGAGCAACCCAGGAGTTGAGACCTCAGCGCAGAAGGACCACATCCCCATGGGAATGGGAACCTGGCTGGAGTGTCCTCGCACCACTGGGCGCACATCAGAAAATGTGGGGAGCCCACCATTTAGGGCCTGACGCCAGAGGGCCGTCATCACCGAGAGGAGGAGGCGCCCTGCACGCTCCAACTGCCACCAGAGGGCTCACGTCTCCAAGGTGACGTGTGCCAGCCAGGCAGGAGTGACCTCACAGCAGAGGGCCTACCTCACAGAACGTTGAGGAACCCAGCCAGGATTAGACTCTCGCCAGAGGGCCCACCTCACCAAGGGGATGGGAACCAGGCAGGAGTGTCCTCACACGAGTGGGGTCACATCATCGAAAGGTGAGGAACGCAGCACATGTGGCCTCAAGCCATAGGACAGTCATCACCAAGGGGCTGGCAGTGAGGCAGGCAGGAGGAGCCTCACAACAGAGGGCACATAGAATAAAAAAGTTGAGGAATCCAGCAGTTGGAACCTCCCAGCAGGCGGCTCAGAGCACCGATGATAAGGGATCCTTGCCGGAGTGAACTCACAGCAGAGGGCCCACATCATGGTACTGTGAGCAAGCCAGCCGTTTTGACCTCAGAGCAGAAGGCCCATATCGCCATGGGGATGGGAACCTGGCAAGAGTCTCCTCACTCACTTGGCGCACATCAGAAAATGTGGGGAGCCCAGCAGTTATGGCCTAAGGCAAGAGGGCCCTCATCACCGAGGGGAGGAGGATCCCAGCACACTCCAACTGCCACCAGAGGGCCCACGTCGCCAAGGTGACGTGTGCCAGACAGGCATGATTGACCTCACAGCAGAGGGCCCACCTCACAGAAGGGTGAGGAACCCAGCCAGGATCAGACTCTCACCTGAGGGCCCACATCAGCAAGGGGATGGGAACCAGTCAGGACTGTCTTCCCTCCAGTGGGGTCACATCATCGAAAGGTGCGGAACCCAGCACATGTGGCCTCAAATCAGAGGACACATATCACAAAGGGAATGGGAGTGAGGCAGGCAGGAGTAGCCTAAAAACAGAGGGCCCAAAGAATAAGAAAGGTGAGGAATCCAGCAGTTGGAACCTCCCAGCAGGCGGTCCAGAGCACAGAAGCTATGGGATGCAGGCAGGAGTGAACTAACAGCAGAGAGCCCACATCATGAAACTGTGAGCAACCCAGGCTTTGGGACCTCAGAGCAGAAGGCCCACACCCCAATGGGGATGTGAACCTGGCTGGAGTGTCCTCGCACCACTGGGCACACATCACAAAATGTGGGGAGCCCAGCAGTTAGGGCCTGATGCCAGAGGGCCCTCATCACCGAGGAGAGGAGGCTCCCAGCAGGCTCCAAGTGCCACCAGAGGGCTCATGTCCACAAGGCGAGGTGAGCAAGCCAGGCAAGAGTGACCTCACATCAGACGGCCTACCTCACAGATGGGTGAGGAACCCAGCCAGGATCAGACTCTCAACAGAGGGCCCACATCACCAAGGGGATGTGAACCAGGCAGGAGTCTCCTAAGACCATTGGTCCCACATCATCGAAAGGTGAGGAACCCAGCACATGTGGCCTCAAACCAGACGACACACATCACGAAGGGGCTGGGAGTGAGGCAGGCAGGAGGATCCTCACAACAGAGGGCCCAAAAATTTAAAAAAGTGAGGAATCCAGCAGTTGGAACCTCCCAGCAGGCGGCCAAGAGCACAGAGGCTATGGGATCCAGGCTTCTGTGAACTAACACCAGAGAGCCCACATCATGAAAATGTGAACAACCCAGCCGTTGGGACCTCAGAGCAGAAGGCCCACATCCCCATGGAGATGGGATCCTAAGAGGAGTGCCAAAGCATCACTGGGCTCACTAAGAAAAGTTGGTGAGCCCAGCAGTCAGGGCCTGATGCAAGAGGGCCCTCATCACCGGGGGGAAGAGATTCCCAGCACGCTCCAACTGCCACCACACGGCTGACTTCACCAAGGCAATGTGTGCCAGCCATGCAGGAGTGACCTATCAGCAGAGGGTCTCCCTCACAGGTGGGTGAGGAACAAAGCCAGGAACAGACTCTCACCAGGGGGTCCACATAACCACGTGGATGAGAACCAAGCAGGAGTGTCCTCACACTAGTGGGGCCACATCATCGAAAGGTGAGGAACCCAGCAAAAGTGGCCACAAACCAGAGGACCCACATCACCAAGGGGTTGAGAGTGAGGTAGGTGTCTGGACGGGCATATTTAACACTCATTTCCCACCAGGAAGAGGAATTAACCAAAGGCTCAGCGTGCCCTGCCAGAAGCAGATTAGGGCCTGAAGCAGTCTTGCGGGTTTGCGGCCAGCTCACAAGAAAGCGAGTTGAAGAAAGGAGCTCAGGGGCCCTGTAATTCACAAACCTGCAGAGTTATAAATGACAGATAACGTCCAAAAATATATTGAAGTAAGGCTGCGAAGAGGACTTGAAAGCGGGGCAGAATTGCAGGAAACCGATTTCAGGAGGTAGACTGGATTTGCATTTAAAGCATAGGAAAAGAGGCAGAACATCGACAATGATGCACTTGGCAACAAAGGGCGTATGAGTTTGTTCCTGAATATATTCAGGAACAAACACATACGCCCTTTTTGGCAAACCAAGCAAGCTTGCAATGGAAATCCGAACTACTATGAAGTGTCACTTCCCCCCGGTCTAAAGGGCCATCTGAGAAAAGTGTAAAATCCAGAAAGGCAAGACAGGCCATGGGGAAAAAGGAGCCTTGTTATGCTGATGGGCGGGATGTACATTGCCAACAGCCACTCTGGAGAAGTGTATGGTGTTTCCTGATACATCTGAAAAACAAAGCAACAGAGTCTAGGGCATTTCCACTTATGGTCCTATAGCTTAGGGAAATTAAAATCAAAAAGACACAGCCACCCCAAAATTTACAACGGCTCTGTTTACAGGAGCCTCTTCTACAGTACAAGTTAAATATCCCAGAGAACAAATAATTGATAAAGAAGTTGCGGTACTTATGTACAACAGAATACCACTCAGCAATGAAATCTGTGTCACCAGGCCTGTACCAGCATAATGAGTGGATTGAGGCATGATGATTCTAAGTGAAATAAGTCACACAGAAAAAGAAACATCATAAGGTATCACTAATGCACGGAATGTAAACTTGGCTACACATGAACTGAATTACAAAACAGAACAGGGTCTCAAGTTTAGAAAACCAACTTATGCTTGCTTAAGGGGAAAGGTGAGTTGGGGTGCTGCATAAAACCAGAGTTTGAAATTAGCACAGATACCGTTCCATAAGCCAAATACGTAATAGACAAGACCTACCCCTTGCTCAACGAAATGGACTCAACAATGAGGTATCACCTCACACCTGTTAGAATGGGCATCATCTGAAAATCTACAAACAACAAATGCTGGAAAGGGTGTGGAGAAAAGGAAGCCTCTTCCACTATTGTTGGGAATATAAATTGATACAGTCACTATGGAGAACAATATGGAGTTTCTTAAGAAACTAATAATAGAATTACCATATGATACAGCAATCCCAGGACTGGACATATACCCAGACAAAACCATAAATCAAAAAGAGACATTCACCGCAATGTTCATTGCATCACTATTTACAATATCGAGGTAATGGAAGCAACCTAAATGCCCACAGACAGACGAATGCATAAAGATGTGGTACATATATAAAATGGAATATTACTAAGCCATGAAAGGAATGAAATTGGGTCATTTGTAGAGACGTCGATGGATCTAGAGACTGTCATACAGAGTGAAGTAAGTCAGAAAGAGAAAAACAAATCTTGTATATTCATGCATATATGTGGAACCTAGAAAAACTGTACAGATTAACCGTTTTGCAAGGCATAAATAGAGCAACAGATGTAGACAACAATCGTATGGACAACAAGGGGGGAAAGCTCTTGGAGGGGTGGTGGTGGGAGGAGTTGAGAGATTGGGATTGGCATGTAAACATTTATATGTATAAAATAGATAACCAATGAGAACCTGCTGTATAAAAATATAAAATAAAATTCAAAATTAAAAAGAAATAAAATTTAAAAAATAAAACAGAAAAAACAATTATTCCCTTCACATACATGTATTTATATGAATAAATTATTTCCATGCTTATATCTGTAAATACAAAAAAGAGGAATAAAATCTACCTTGAACCAAAAACGAAAAAGAGAAAAAAAAACAGAACCCACCAGTTACTCAGAGGAAAACCGTATCAGGGCACTTGCTCCAGTTGTAAACAATTCTGAAGTTGGTCAGTGGTGGGGAATCGTCTCCCATTCAGCCAGCAGCCCCCACACAACAAGCGTCCTCATTGCAAAGCTGGGGCACCGTGCCGAGGCATCTGTGAGTAAACGTGAGCTGAACCCCAGGCCAGTTGCTGCTGAACTGTTCCCGCCCTTCCCAGGTAAAACACCTGAATATATACAAGGACTTGAAAGCCTAGAGGAAGGGCCATGGAGCCACACGAGTGACAGCATGCCAGCTGACTTGGTGCCTGCAGGCCAGCCAGGATGGTCCTGGCCCTGGGTGCTCTTCTGGAAGATTTCCATTTCCCTGCCTGAGATACCCGTCCTGTCCCTGCCCCCACTGCTTTTTTCCTTCCTCACCTCTGCCCAGGGAGAAATTCCAGCAGCAGGTATGGGTGACACATCCTCTTCTTTAGCAGGTGGCAGCCTGGCAACTGCTGCAGAAAGTCCAGCAGAGCCCCACTCACACTGGGCCACCCACAAAGCCGTGGCCTCTCACTCCCTCCCACCAGCCCAGCCCCGAGACTGCTGACAGGGCAGAGAAAATGGCGTCAGGCACAGCTGCAGGGGCTTTTGCTGCCTGGAGTGGTATTTATATTGATCTCAACCCAGGCACACCTGGGGAGGGCTGGCCGGCATGGTAAGGCTGCCCAGGTCAGCCAATCATCACCCCTCAGGGGCTCACAGTTGCAGAAAATGGAACTTGCTGAACCGGCCAGGTCCAAGGAACAGGTGTGGGCTCCTGAGAGTCAGGATAGACAAGGGGCTGCAGCTTTGGCTTGTTTTCTAATCATTTTATCTGGCCCATGAGTGGGAGACAACTTCAAGAAAACCCTCTCCTAATGAGAGGAACCCAGGAGTCAGGGAGAGGAGGGGTGGGTGGTGGTTGGAGACAGAGGCCTGGTGCCCTGGGTGCAGTGGAAGTCTCTGGAAGACCAGGTGGAGGGAGGCCACACAGAGTGATGCCCAGGGTCACAGACCTGTCGGAGCTGCTGTTTGTTAGTTCAAGTCCTGCTCTGAGGTGCTCTGTGTCAGCTCTGAGCGACAGGTGAGCTGGGGGTGCTCTTCAATGAGGGCTATGTGCACGGTTCCTGTGTGCCCAGCCCTGCCACGGTACCTGCAAGGGTAGCTCTGTATCCTGGGAGGGGCCTGACCATGAGAGCCCCGTGGGCTGGGTTGGGGGTGGGGTACCTGCCCAGGAGAGCTCCATATCCTGGGATTGGCCTGACCACGAGAGCCCCATGGGCTGCTGGGGACCTGGTAAAGGATGTCAGGACAGTCAGTGAAGCCACCGAGGATATACCTCCAGTTGCTCCTGATCCCTACACCCTGCTGGTCATTCTACCAACCACCAGGACATGGTATTCTGTATTAGTCTTCAATGATGCCTTCTTTTGTATTCCATTAGTCCCAGAGTCACAAGAAATTTTGGCTTGTGAGTGGCAGGACTCAACATACAACTAAAACAATACTTCCGGGCCGTCTTGCCCCAAGGGTTCAAAAATTCCCACACCATCTTTGGGGAAAGCTTAGCTAACGACCGAAAAGTTCTACCTCTGGAAAAGGAAACCCTCCTTCAATATGCAGACGACATTCTGATCGCCAGCCCTACTAAGGAGGCCTCTGAACTACCAAGCCAATAAAGGATAGAAGTTGTCCAAGAAAAAGCTCAAATATCACAGACTGCAGTGACCTGCCTGGGCTTCATTCTCACACAAGGTCAGAGAAGCCCATCCCAGGAAAAGGAAGAAACCATTTGCAGCCTTACCCCTTTCTAAAACTAGAAGACAGCTTAGGGGTTCCTGGGGAGGCCAGGGTTTGCTGCTTCTGGATCCCTAACTACAGTCTACTAGCTGGGCCTCTATATGAAACACTGAAAGGAAAAGATGATGATCCTTTTGAACAGAATCCAGAAGTGGCCTTTCAAGAATGGAAAGAGCAGTCAATTCAGACCCTTGCCCTGGAACTCCCTAATTGAGCTAAACCCTTTGACCTTTCCATTCCCGGTGAAAGGTGAATCGCCATTGGAGAATTAGTGCAAAAACTGGGACCACTTGAAATGGAACAACGCAAGAATGCCATCCAGGTAGGATAAACTACAGTCACCAAGGGGCTTGGCCCACTGCCACATCTGGCCAAGATACTGGCGGTATCTAAAAACCTGGAAATCAGCAGCCCAAAAGGCCACCTCCCTCCTAAGGGAAAAGGACCCCACGTGGTGATCCTAATCACCAACCATGCCCTGAAGTTGCAGGGTTCGCTCCGTGGGCACACCGACCTCGAGTGAGGAGGCCCTCCAACTCCAACATCCAGAGAGATAACCGGGGGCAACAGGGCACCATGACGACTCGTGCGAACATCACTTGACCTGGAGTTTCTCTCATAAAACAACAATAGTGTGTCCTGAAGGAGTAGACTACTGCTTGCAGGACTTCCTGCACCCGGAGGGGAGCTAATAATCTTGGCGGGGGAACCGTATATCACACCGTCACCATAGAAAAGCCTACAGACACCGTGATGATGGTGGCCAATAAGACCGGCTGGACTCCTGTTTACTTCAAAAGGCTGTTGACTCAGTGGCCATCATGGTCCTTGATCACCACTGACCCTGGACTGTCTGGGAGTTGAGCGGGCAGGGCTCTGACACCTGGTGCTGTTTTTACGTTAATTCAGGGGCCTAATTGAAGAAAGAGCAGACTACTGGTCAGAGCATCTAGGCTGGCAGAAACGGTCAGCCTAAGGTGGCCGAACAAATGTGGGGCGGGGTGAAACCGGCCCCCACAGCGTCTCTGCACATCTCTTTCCTGGACCCTTAAAGGTCATTAGAATCTATAACACTTCCAATGCTGGTGCTCAGGCGGACGAGCAGGGAGGCAGGGGTCCTGGGGCCAATCAACGTCACCTGGAGGCTGCTGGGGAGAAGTTCTGACCCTCGTCCCCTGGTATGAGGGCTCCCAACTCAGCACTCAGCAGTTACAGAAGAAGGGTCTGCACCCTCAGCACTCCAAGAATGAGGAACGGGACAAAAGGCAGAGGAGGGGTTTGTCCCCAGCAAAGCCCATTAAAAATCCCTGGGAGATAAAAATAGAATGTGGGCAATAAAGTCAAGTCTGACCTTTTTTATCCTTTGTGCTTTGTCTAATTTCACGTGCTCCTAGGGTCCCGCATGCAGAGGTTCCACACCCGGCACTTCAGACCAGATTTCCTGGTGCAGAATGGCTGGGTCGACACCTCAGCTCCTGGGGCCCAGTGCAGACTCCGAGATATAGAGCCTGAGCTGCAGCCAACCCGGCCCTTGAGAGCTCCGCCCCCTCCCTCCCACTGACTCTGACAGGATCTCTACACAGCAGCCCAGCCCACAGCCCACGGGGTAGTGCATGCTCTCACCTCTCCATTCTCTGATGAAAATATAAAGTTTCCTTTGCTTGGGAACCAAACTCAGTCTCGATCTGTTGGCCCCAATGACACTGGGCAGGGGGACCCTTGTTGGGGTCCACTCTGGAGGATCAGTAACAGAAATTGAGACTATTGTAACTTCAATGAACAGATGTGTGAGCCAAACTGTAGTTAACATAGAACAGTTTATAAGGCTCGGGTAAAATAAGATGTTTCTAACACTTCCATTTGATATTTCCATCACTTTATTATAAGCAAGTTCAGTGAAAAGGTTTGTCTTATTTGTCAGGTCAATATTAGAGAAATGAAGTGATTTCTTTCCAAGGATGTACATCTAATAATCTTGGTTAAAGCTTCAATCTTGTTTTAAATGCTTTTCCATTGAAAATGATACCTCTCTTTCAGCTCCCCCATTTCTGAGAAGTATAAAATCTTATAATTTATTATTACCAAAGGGGAAAGGTGGGAGGAGGGATAAATTAACAGTTTGGAATTAACACATACACACTGCTATGTATAAAATAGATCATCAACAAGGAACTACTGTATAGCACAGGGAACTACACTCAATATTGTGCAATAACCTATAAGGGGAAATAATCGGAAAAAGAATAGATATTTTTATTGACATCATCTATCAATGACAGTTAAAGTGTAACCTAAGGGAAGCCGGTGGTGAGTGCTTCTGACCCTGAAGACTTCAGTCATCTAAAGTTTGGACTCTGCCTACTTCCCAAGGCCCTTAATGAACATATGTGTAGCCGTAGCTTAAAAAACTCCCCAGTTTGGGTTTCGGGGAGACACTGATTTTGAAAAAGCCCTGGTGTTCTCCTTACATGAATGGGACTCTTCCTACTGCTAAAACATGTCTGTCACATCCAGAGGATGGTATACCGTCTGATCGGGAAGAGTTTGGAAAAGGCATCTCATCTCCTCATCTCCTGGTGCTCGGGTTCACCCCTCCAGCGTCTTTACTAACAGTCTCCCCACTTGGAGATGTCAACACTGTCAACATCCTGTTGCGTACAGTTTGGAATTTGTCCAGAGGATGAAGCGGAAGGATGAGGAACAATGAGAGACAAGTCCTAGGTGTTCAGACAGGCACATGTCACTCTAATTTCCAATCAGGAAGATGAATTGACCAAAGGCTAGGGTTGCCCATGGAAACAGTATAGGGCTTGAGGAAATCCCACTGCTTTGTGGCCAGTTCCCATAAACACAAGTTGAACAATGGAACTCAGGGGCAGTAAAATTCACGAAACTGCAGAGTTGAAAATATCTATCACTGAAAAATGTCTTGAGGAAAGTCAGAGAAAAGGATTGGCAAGCAAGGGAGAATGGCAGGAAAGGGATTTGAGGAGGTAGAAAGGACTCGCCATTAAGCACAAGAAAAGGGGCTGAACATTGCCGACATTGCAGTTGGCCAAAAAGGCTGTATGCGTTTTTTTCTGTATATATTCAAGAAAAGGGCATACACTTTTTTAGCCAACCAAACAGGTGGGCACTGGAAATCAATACTACAAAAGATATCACTTCGCATCAGTCAGAAGAGCCATCCTCATAAAGTGTAAACGCCAGAAATGCAGGACAGGGCAAGGAGAAGAGGGAGCCCTGTGAGGCTTATAGTGGAAATGTATATTGCCAACGGCCATTCTGGAGAAGTGTATTGTGTTTACTAAAGCATCTAAAAAATGAGCTACAGAGCATAGGGCACTTGCACTCATGGGCGTATATCTTGGGAAAAACAAAAATCGAGAGGACACAGGCACCCCAATGTTTACTGCCTCTCTGTTTAAAAGATCCTCGACTAGGATATAACTTAAATGTCTCTGGAGGGAAAAAATGGATAGAGATGTGGTACTTATGTAGAGTGGAATATTACTCAGCCTGGAAATCAATGAAATATGGCCAGTTGTAACAACTCCGGAGGAGTTACGTATGATCATTCTAAGTGACATAAATATGTAGAAAACACGCGTAAGGCTGCTAAACGGGAAAGGTGGGGAGGGGTGAGGCATCATCCAGGAGGTTGAAATTAGCAAAGATACCATTCCAAATACCAAACTGATAATCAACAAGGCCTACACGGTAGCTAAAAGAACTGCACTCAGCACACTCAAGTCACCGGAAAAGAATATCTATGACTGGTAAGAATCTGAAAAAGAAATTATTGATGTCTCTCTGTACGTGAATCAAGTGGATGTACAGCAGCAAGAAACAGAGCTTTGAAAATCAGCTGTAAACAACATAGTAATAAATTGAAAAAAATAAACGACAGAGAGACAGAGAAAACCTCTTACAACTTTTCCTCAGGGACGGTGATGCAACATGGATTGAACACATCTAGACCCACAGCAGGATGAGACATAAGGCTGGAAACTGTTCGCGCTAAGAGAAATGTGAGGTTGGGTGAGGAAATGCACACCCTTTAAAGTAATACTACCTGGTACCCATTCAATGGGTCCCAAATCTGCAGGTTCAAGGAATCTTCCTACAGCTAAAACATGCATGGAAAACCCAGAGGACTGTACACCATGTGATCGGGAGATGTGTCTAAAATGCACCTCATTTATCCTCTCCTGGTGCTCCTGTTCATCATTCCAGCCACGTTACTTAGAATCTCCCCACTTAGAGAATCAGCACATTTAAACTTCTGTTTCACACATTTTGCAAATTGTGAGGAGGATGAACGGGAACAGGGGGAACCAATGAGAGAATAGTTGTAGGGGTTTGGACGGGCACATGTCACTCTAATTTCCCATTAAGAATAAGAATTAAAAAAAGGCTCAGCCCGCCTCGCCGGAGCCAAAATAGGGCCTGAAGCAATCCTGCGGTTTTGAGGCCAGCTCACAAAAGAGCAACTTAAAAAATGGAGCTCAGGGTCACTGCAATTCACAAACCTGCAGAGTTATAAATGAAAACTAACGTCCAAAAATATGTTGAGGTAAGGCAAAGAAGAGGATCTGAATGCAAGACAGAATTGCAAGAAACAGATTTCAAGAGATAGATTGGACTCGCCTTTAAAGCACATGAAAAGCGGCAGAATTTCGACAATGATGCAGTTGGCCCAAAAGGGAGTATGCGTTTTTTCCTGAATATATCCAGGAAAAAACGCATACGCACTTTATGGGCAACCAAGCAAGCAAGCAATGCAAATGTGCACAACAAAGAAGTCTCATTTCCCACCGGTCAAAAGGGCCATCCGAAAAAATTGTAAAAACCAGAAATGCAGGACAGGCCATGGAGAACAGGGAGCCTTTATACGCTGATGGACAATGTGTGAACTGCCGAGAGCCACTCTGGAGAAGTGTATGGTGGTTCCTAAATCATCTAAAAAACAGAGCGACAGAGCATAGGGCACTTCCAATCATGGGAGTATATCTAGGAAAGTCTAAAAATCAACAAGACACAAGCACACCACAGTTTAGGGCTACTCTGTTTACAAGAACCTCAACTTCAGTACACCTTAAATATCCCAGGAAAGAGAACAATGGATAAAGAAAATGTGGTACTTATGTACAATGGAATATCTCTTCACCATGAAATCAATGTAATAAGGCTAGTAGAAGGATAAAGAGTGGATTGAGGTCCGATAATACTACTTGAAATAAGTCAAACAGAAAAAGAAACATATCATAAGATATCACTTATAGAGGGAGGATAAATATGGCTGCACAAAAAATGAATTACAAAACAGAACAGTGTCTCACATTTAGAAAACACACTTATGTCAGCTTAAGGGGAAAGGAGAGGTGGGGTGATGCATAAAACCAGAGTTTGAAATTAGCACAGATACCGTTCAATAAACCAAATAGGTATCAGACAAGATCTACACCTTGCTCAATGAACTGGCCTCAACACACCCTATAAACCGCAGAGAAATATATCTGAGTAATAAGAATCTTAAAACCCATGTATTGATATATCTCCATAAGGGAATCAAGTGTGCGCAGAGCGGCACAAACACAGCAGTGAAAATGAGCTAAACCCCATTATAGAAATAAATTTTAAAACCAAAACGCAGAAACAATGAAAGAGAGAAAAATTCTTACAAAATTCGCTCAGGGGCTGTGATGCAACCTGGAATGACCACATATAAACCCACAGCTGGATAAGACATAAGGCTGGACACTTGGGGCTGAAAGGATTGGAGAGCTTTGGTGAGCAACTGCCGAAAGTTTAATGCAATACTTCATGCTACTTATTCCAAGGGTCCCAACACTCCAAGTTGAAGGGAATCTTCCTACAGCTAAACCATGCATGGGAAATCCAGCAGATGGTATACCATATGATCGGGAAAGGTTTCTAAAATGCACCTCATTTTCCTCTCCTGGGGCTCCGGATCAACATTCCAGCCACTTTACTAACAACATCTCCACATGGAGAGTCAATGCCTTTAAGTTCCGGTATCGCACAGTCTGCAGATAGTGCGGAGGATGAATGGGAATAGGGGGAACCAGTGAGAAAATAGCTGTAGCGGTTTCAATGGGCACATGTCACTCTAATTTCAATTCAGGAAGAAGAATTAACCAAAGGCAGAGCAAGGCGCCCCAGAAGAAGAATAGGGCCTGAAGAAATCCTGTGGATATGAGGCAAGATCACAAAAATAAGAGCTGAAAAATGGAGCTAAGGGCCACTGCAATTCAAAAACCTGCAGAGTTATAAAGGCCAACTATTTTCCAAAAGTATATTGAAGTAAGGCTATGAAGAGGCACTGAGAGCAAGGCAGAACTGCAGGAAACCTATTTCAGGAGGTAGACTGGAATTGCACTGAAAACATATGAAAAGACTCAGAACGTCGACAATGATGCACTTGGCCAAAAAGGGCGTATGCGTTCTTTCCTGAATATATTCAGGAAGAAACGCATAAGCCCTTTCTGGCCAACCAAGCAAGCTCGCAAAGGAAATCTGCACTACAATGAAGTCTCACTGCCCCCCGGTCAAAGGGCCTTCTGAAAAAAGAGTAAAATCCAGAAAGGCAGGACAGGCCATGGAGAACTGGGAGCCTTGTTATGCTGATGGGCGAGATGTAAATTGCCAACAGCCACTCTGGAGAAGTGTACGGTGTTTCCTGAAACATCCAAAAAACTAAGCAACAGAGCCTAGGGCACTTCCACTTATGGTCCTATAGCTTAGGGAAATTAAAATCAAAAAGACACAGCCACCCCAAAGGTTGGGATGGCTCTGTTTACAAGAACCTCGTTTACGGTACAAGTTTAATATCGCAAAAAGTGAAAAATGGATAAAGAAGTTGTGGTACTTACGTACAATGCAATATCACTCAGCAATGAAATCTATGTCATCAGGCCCATAGCAGCATAATGAGTGGATTCAGGTACGATGATTCTAAGTGAAATAAGTCACACAGAAAGAGAAACATCATAAGATATCACTACTACACGGAATGTAAACTTGGCTACACAGGAACTGAATTACAAAACAGAACAGCGTCTCAAATGTAGAAAACCAACTTATGCTTGCTTAAGGGGAAAGGTGAGTTAGGGTGCTGCATAAAACCAGAAATTGAAATTAGCAGATACCGTTCCATAAGACAAATATGTAATAGAGAATAGCTACTCCTTGCTCAACGAAGTGGACTCAACATCCCATATTAAAAGCCTAAGAATATACCTGACTAGTAAGAATCTTAAAACCTATGGATTTATATGTCTCCGAAAGAGAATCAAGCATGTGTACAGCGGAATAAACGCAGCAGTGATAGGATTGGTGAGGTTCGGTGAGCAAATGCAGACCCTTTGAAGTAATATTGCATGGTACCCATTCCATGGTCTCAAATCTCTAGGTTTAAGGGATTCTTCATTCAGCTAAAACATGCATGTGGAACCCAGAGTATGATCCACGGTGTGATCGGGAAACGTGTTCAAATGTGTCTCAGTTTTCGTCCCCTGGTACTCGGGTACAACATTCCAGACACTTTACTAACACTCTCCCCACTTGGAGAGTCAGTGCCTTTAACCTCCTGTTTGGCCCAGTTTGCAGTTTCTGTGGAAGATGAACAGGAAGATGGAGAACCAAGGAGAGACTAGCTGGAGGTGTCTGGAAGGGCAAATTTAACTCTCATTTCCCACCAGGAAGAGGAATTAACCAAAGGCTCAGCGTGCCATGCCGGAACCACACTAGGGCCTGAAGCAATCCTGCAGTGTTGCGGCCAGCTCACAAAAAAGCGAGTTGAAGAAAGGAGCTCAGGGACACTGTAATTCACAACCCTACAGAGTTATAAATGACACTTATCGTCCAAAAATATATTGAAGTAAGGCTGCCAAGAGGACTTGAAAGCGGGGCAGAATTGCAGGAAACCGATTTCAGGAGGTAGACTGGAATTGCATGTAAAGCATAGGAAAAGAGGCAGAACGTCCACAATGATGCACTTGGCCAAAAAGGGCGTATGCGTTCTTTCCTGAATATATTCAGGAAAAAACGCATACGCCCTTTTTGGCCAACCAAGCAAGCTTGCAAAGGAAATCTGCACTACAATGAAGTCTCACTGCCCCCCGGTCAAAAGGGCCATCTGAAAAAAGTGTAAAATCCAGAAAGGCAGGACAGGCCATGGAGAACTGGGAGCCTTGTTATGCTGATGGGCGGGATGTAAATTGCCAGCAGCCACTCTGGAGAAGTGTATGGTGTTTCCTGAAACATCCAGAAAACAAAGCAACAGAGCCTAGGGCACTTCCACTTATGGTCCTATAGCTTAGGGAAATTAAAATCAAAAAGACACAGCCTCCCCAAGTTTGGGACGGCTCTGTTTACAAGAACCTCGTTTACGGTACAAGTTCAATATCACAGAAAGCGAAAAATGGATAAAGAAGTTGTGGTACTTACGTACAATGCAATATCACTCAGCAATGAAATCTATGTCATCAGGCCTGTAGCAGCACAATGAGTGGATTCAGGTACGATGATTCTAAGTGAAATAAGTCACACAGGGCTTACCTGGTGGCGCAGTGGTTGAGAGTCCGCCTGCCGATGCAGAGGACATGGGTTCGTGCCCCGCTCTGGGAAGATCCCACATGCCGCGGAGCGGCTGGGCCTGTGAGCCATGGCCGCTGAGCCTGCGTGTCCGGAGCCTGGGCTCTGCAATGGGAAAGACCACAACAGTGAGAGGCCCACGTACCGCAAAAAAAAAATAAAAATAAAAAAATAAAAAAAATAAAAAAATAAGTCACACAGAAAAAGAAACATCATAAGATATCACTACTACACGGATGTAAACTTGGTTACACAGGAACTAAATTACTAAACAGAACAGAGTGTCAAATGTAGAAAACCAATTTATGCTTGCTTAAGGGGAAAGGTGAGTTGGGGTGCTGCATACAACAAGAGATTGAAATTAGCACAGATACCGTTCCATAAGCCAAATATATAATAGACAAGTGCTACTCCTTGCTCAACGAAGTGGACTCAACAACCCATATTAAACGCCTAACAATATACCTGACTAGTAAGAATCTTAAAAATTATGGATTTATATGTCTCCGAAAGACAATCAAGCGTGTGTACAGCGGCATAAACGCAGCAGTGATAGGATTGGTGAGGTTCGGTGAGCAAATGCAGACCCTTTGAAGTCATATTGCATGGTACCCATTCCATGGGTCTCAACTCTCCATGTTTAAGGGATTCTTCCTTCAGCTAAAACATGCATGTGGAACCCAGAGTATGATCCACCGCGTGATCGGAAAACGTGTTCAAATGTGTCTCAGTTTTCGTCCCCTGCTACTCGGGTGCAGCATTCCAGACGCTTTACTAACACTCTCCCCACTTGGAGAGTCAGTGCCTTTAACCTCCTGTTTGGCCCAGTTTGCAATTTCTGTGGAAAATGAACAGGAATAGGGAGAACCAATGAGAGACTAGGTGGAGGTGTCTGGACGGGCAAATTTAACTCTCATTTCCCACCAGGAAGAGGAATTAACCAAAGGCTCAGCATGCCGTGCCGGAAACAAACTAGGGCCTGAAGCAATCCTGCGGTGTTGCGGCCAGCTCACAAGAAAGCGAGTTGAAGAAAGGAGCTCAGGGGCACTGTAATTCACAAACCTGCAGAGTTAAAATGACAGCTATCTTCCAAAAATATATTGAAGTAAGGCAGCCAAGAGGAGTTGAAAGCGGGGCAGAATTGCAGGAAACCGATTTCAGGAGGTAGACTGGAATTGCATGTAAAGCATAGGAAAAGAGGCAGAACGTCCACAATGATGCACTTGGCCAAAAAGGGCGTATGCGTTTTTTCCTGGATATATTCAGGAAAAAACGCATACGCACTTTTTGGCCAACCAAGCAAGCTTGCAAAGGAAATCTGCACTACAATGAAGTCTCACTGCCCCCTGGTCACAAGGGCCATCTGAAAAAAGTGTAAAATCCAGAAAGGCAGGACAGGCCATGGAGAACTGGGAGCCTTGTTATGCTGATGGGTGGGATGTAAATTACCAGCAGCCACTCTGGAGAAGTGTATGGTGTTTCCTGAAACATCCAAAAAACAAAGCAACAGAGCCTAGGGCACTTCCACTTATGGTCCTATAGCTTAGGGAAATTAAAATCAAAAAGACACAGCCATCCCAAAGTTTGGGACGGCTCTGTTTACAAGAACCTTGTTCAACATACAAGTTCAATATCACAGAAAGCGAAAAATGGATAAAGAAATTGTGGTACTTACGTACAATGCAATATCACTCAGCAATGAAATCTATGTCATCAGGCACATAGCAGCATAATGAGTGGATTCAGGTACGATGATTCTAAGTGAAATAAGTCACACAGAAAAAGAAACATCATAAGATATCACTACTACACGGAATGTAAACTTGGCTACACAGGAACTAAATTACTAAACAGAAAAGAGTGTCAAATGTAGAAAACCAATTTATGCTTGCTTAAGTGGAAAGGTGAGTTGGGGTGCTGCATACAACAAGAGATTGAAATTAGCACAGATACCTTTCCATAAGCCAAATATGCAATAGACAAGAGCTACTCCTTGCTGAACGAAGTGGACTCAACACCCCATATTAAACGCCTAACAATATACCTGACTAGTAAGAATCTTAAAACCTATAGATTTATATGTCTCCGAAAGAGAATCAAGCGTGTGTACAGCGGCATAAACGCAGCAGCGATAGGATTGGTGAGGTTCGGTGAGCAAATGCAGACACTTTGAAGTCATATTGCATGGTATCCATTCCATGGGTCTCAACTCTCCAGGTTTAAGGGATTCTTCCTTCAGCTAAAACATGCATGTGGAACCCAGAGTATGATCCACCGTGTGATCGGAAAACGTGTTCAAATGTGTCTCAGTTTTCGTCCCCTGCTACTCAGGTGCAACATTCCAGACGCTTTACTAACACTCTCCCCACTTGGAGAGTCAGTGCCTTTAACCTCTTGTTTGGCCCAGTTTGCAATTTCTGTGGAAAATGAACAGGAATAGGGAGAACCAATGAGAGACTAGGTGGAGGTGTCTGGACGGGCAAATTTAACTCTCATTTCCCACCAGGAAGAGGAATTAACCAAAGGCTCAGCATGCCGTGCCGGAAACAAACTAGGGCCTGAAGCAATCTTGCGGTGTTGCAGCCAGCTCACAAGAAAGCGAGTTGAAGAAAGGAGCTCAGGGTCACTGTGATTCACAAACCTGCAGAGTTTAAATGACAGCTATCTTCCAAAAATATATTGAAGGAAGGCTGCCAAGAGGAGTTGAATGCGGGGCAGAATTGCAGGAAACCGATTTCAGGAGGTAGACTGGAATTGCATGTAAAGCATAGGAAAAGAGGCACAACGTCCACAATGATGCACTTGGCCAAAAAGGGCGTATGCGTTTTTTCCTGAATATATTCAGGAAAAAACGCATACGCCCTTTTTGGCCAACCAAGCAAGCTTGCAAAGGAAATCTGCACTACAATGAAGTCTCACTGCCCCCCGGTCAAAAGGGCTATCTGAAAAAAGTGTAAAATCCAGAAAGGCAGGACAGGCCATGGAGAACTGGGAGCCTTGTTATGCTGATGGGCGGGATGTAAATTGCCAGCAGCCACTATGGAGAAGTGTATGGTGTTTCCTGAAACATCCAAAAAACAAAGCAACAGAGCCTAGGGCACTTCCACTTATGGTCCTATAGCTTAGGGAAATTAAAATCAAAAAGACACAGCCACCCCAAAGTTTGGGATGGCTCTGTTTACAAGAACCTCGTTTACGGTACAAGTTCAATATCACAGTAAGTGAAAAATGGATAAAGAAGTTGTGGTACTTACGTACAATGCAATATCACTCAGCAATGAAATCTATGTCATCAGACCCGTAGCAGCATAATGAGTGGATTCAGGTACGATGATTCTAAGTGAAATAAGTCACACAGGGCTTACCTGGTGGCGCAGTGGTTGAGAGTCCGCCTGCCGATGCAGAGGACATGGGTTCGTGCCCGGCTCCCGGAAGATCCCACATGCCGCGGAGCGGCTGGGCCTGTGAGCCATGGCCGCTGAGCCTGCGCGTCCGGAGCCTGTGCTCCGCAATGGGAAAGACCACAAAAGTGAGAGGCCCACGTACCGCAAAAAAAATAAAAATAAAAAAATAAAAAAAATAAAAAAATAAGTCACACAGAAAAAGAAACATCATAAGATATCACTACTACACGGAATGTAAACTTGGTTACACAGGAACTAAATTACTAAACAGAACAGAGTGTCAAATGTAGAAAACCAATTTATGCTTGCTTAAGGGGAAAGGTGAGTTGGGGTGCTGCATACAACAAGAGATTGAAATTAGCACAGATACCGTTCCATAAGCCAAATATATAATAGACAAGTGCTACACCTTGCTCAACGAAGTGGACTCAACACCCCATATTAAACGCCTAACAATATACCTGACTAGTAAGAATCTTAAAAACTATGGATTTATATGTCTCCGAAAGAGAATCAAGCGTGTGTACAGCGGCATAAACGCAGCAGTGATAGGATTGGTGAGGTTCGGTGAGCAAATGCAGACCCTTTGAAGTCATATTGCATGGTACCCATTCCATGGGTCTCAACTCTCCATGTTTAAGGGATTCTTCCTTCAGCTGAAACATGCATGTGGAACCCAGAGTATGATCCACCGTGTGATCGGAAAACGTGTTCAAATGTGTCTCAGTTTACGTCCCCTGGTACTCGGGTGCAACATTCCAGATGCTTTACTAACACTCTCCCCTCTTGGAGAGTCAGTGCCTTTAAACTCCTGTTTGGCCCAGTTTGCAATTTCTGTGGAAAATGAACAGGAATTGGGAGAACCAATGAGAGACTAGCTGGAGGTGTCTGGACGGGCAAATTTAACTCTCATTTCCCACCAGGAAGAGGAATTAACCAAAGGCTCAGCATGCCGTGCCAGAAACAAACTAGGGCCTGAAGCAATCCTGCGGTGTTGTGGCCAGCTCACAAGAAAGCGAGTTGAAGAAAGGAGCTCAGGGGCACTGTAATTCACAAACCTGCAGAGTTATAAATGACAGCTATCTTCCAAAAATATATTGAAGTAAGGCAGCCAAGAGGAGTTGAAAGCGGGGCAGAATTGCAGGAAACCGATTTCAGGAGGTAGACTGGAATTGCATGTAAAGCATAGGAAAAGAGGCAGAACGTCCACAATGATGCACTTGGCCAAAAAGGGCGTATGCGTTTTTTCCTGAATATATTCAGGAAAAAACGCATACGCACTTTTTGGCCAACCAAGCAAGCTTGCAAAGGAAATCTGCACTACAATGAAGTCTCACTGCCCCCCGGTCAAAAGGGCTATCTGAAAAAAGTGTAAAATCCAGAAAGGCAGGAAAGGCCAAGGAGAACTAGGAGCCTTGTTATGCTGATGGGTGGGATGTAAATTGCCAGCAGCCACTCTGGAGAAGTGTATGGTGTTTCCTGAAACATCCAAAAAACAAAGCAACAGAGCCTAGGGCACTTCCACTTATGGTCCTATAGCTTAGGGAAATTAAAATCAAAAAGACACAGCCACCCCAAAGTTTGGGACGGCTCTGTTTACAAGAAACTCGTTTACAGTACAAGTTCAATATCACAGAAAGCGATAAATGGATAAAGAAGTTGTGGTACTTACGTACAATGCAATATCACTCAGCAATGAAATCTATGTCATCAGGCCCATAGCAGCATAATGAGTGGATTCAGGTACGATGATTCTAAGTGAAATAAGTCACACAGAAAAAGAAACATCATAAGATATCACTACTACACGTAATGTAAACTTGGCTACACAGGAACTGAATTACAAAACAGAACAGGGTGTGAAATGTAGAAAACCAACTTATGCTTGCTTAAGGGGAAAGGTGAGTTGGGGTGCTGCATACAACAAGAGATTGAAATTAACACAGATACCATTCCATAAGCCAAATATGTAATAGACAAGAGCTACTCCTTGCTCAACGAAGTGGACTCAACACCCCATATTAATCGCCTAACAATATACCTGACTAGTAAGAATCTTAAAACCTATGGATATATATGTCTCCGAAAGAGAATCAAGCGTGTGTACAGCGGCATAAACGCAGCAGTGATAGGATTGGTGAGGTTCGGTGAGCAAATGCAGACCCTTTGAAGTCATATTGCATGGTACCCATTCCATGGGTCTCAACTCTCCATGTTTAAGGGATTCTTCTTTCAGCTAAAACATACATGTTGAACCCAGAGTATGATCCACCGTGTGATCGGAAAACGTGTTCAAATGTGTCTCAGTTTTCGTCCCCTGCTACTCGGGTGCAACATTCCAGACGCTTTACTAACACTCTCCCCACTTGGAGAGTCAGTGCCTTTAACCTCCTGTTTGGCCCAGTTTGCAATTTCTGTGGAAAATGAACAGGAATAGGGAGAACCAATGAGAGACTAGGTGGAGGTGTCTGGACGGGCAAATTTAACTCTCATTTCCCACCAGGAAGAGGAATTAACCAAAGGCTCAGCATGCCGTGCCAGAACCAAACTAGGGCCTGAAGCAATCCTGCGGTGTTGCGGCCAGCTCACAAGAAAGCGAGTTGAAGAAAGGAGCTCAGGGGCACTGTAATTCACAAACCTGCAGAGTTATAAATGACAGCTATCTTCCAAAAATATATTGAAGTAAGGCTGCCAAGAGGAGTTGAAAGCGGGGCAGAATTGCAGGAAACCAATTTCAGGAGGTAGACTGGAATTGCATGTAAAGCATAGGAAAAGAGGCAAAACGTCCACAATGATGCACTTGGCCAAAAAGGGCGTATGCGGTTTTTCCTGGATATATTCAGGAAAAAACGCATACGCACTTTTTGGCCAACCAAGCAAGCTTGCAAAGGAAATCTGCACTACAATGAAGTCTCACTGCCCCCTGGTCAAAAGGACCATCTGAAAAAAGTGTAAAATCCAGAAAGGCAGGACAGGCCATGGAGAACTGGGAGCCTTGTTATGCTGGTGGCTGGGATGTAAATTACCAGCAGCCACTCTGGAGAAGTGTATGGTGTTTCCTGAAAAATCCAAAAAACAAAGCAACAGAGCCTAGGGCACTTCCACTTATGGTCCTATAGCTTAGGGAAATTAAAATCAAAAAAACACAGCCATCCCAAAGTTTGGGACGGCTCTGTTTACAAGAACCTTGTTCACCGTACAAGTTCAATATCACAGAAAGCGAAAAATGGATAAAGAAGTTGTGGTACTTACGTACAATGCAATATCACTCAGCAATGAAATCTATGTCATCAGGCACATAGCAGCATAATGAGTGGATTCAGGTACGATGATTCTAAGTGAAATAAGTCACACAGAAAAAGAAACATCATAAGATATCACTACTACACGGAATGTAAACTTGGCTACACAGGACCTAAATTACTAAACAGAACAGAGTGTCAAATGTAGAAAACCAACTTATGCTTGCTTAAGGGGAAAGGTGAGTTGGGGTGCTGCATACAACAAGAGATTGAAATTAGCACAGATACCATTCCATAAGCCAAATATGTAATAGACAAGAGCTACTCCTTGCTCAACGAAGTGGACTCAACACCCCATATTAAACGCCTAACAATATACCTGACTAGTAAGAATTTTAAAACCTATGGTTTTATATGTCTCCGAAAGAGAATCAAGCGTGTGTACAGCGGCATAAACGCAGCAGTGATAGGATTGGTGAGGTTCGGTGAGCAAATGCAGACCCTTTGAAGTCATATTGCATGGTACCCATTCCATGGGTCTCAACTCTCCATGTATAAGGGATTCTTCTTTCAGCTAAAACATGCATGTGGAACCCAGAGTTACATCCACCATGTGATCGGAAAACGTGTTCAAATGTGTCTCAGTTTTCGTCCCCTGCTACTCGGGTGCAACATTCCAGACGCTTTACTAACACTCTCCCCACTTGGAGAGTCAGTGCCTTTAACCTCCTGTTTGGCCCAGTTTGCAATTTCTGTGGAAAATGAACAGGAATAGGGAGAACCAATGAGAGACTAGGTGGAGGTGTCTGGACGGGCAAATTTAACTCTCATTTCCCACCAGGAAGAAGAATTAACCAAAGGCTCAGCATGCCGTGCCGGAACCAAACTAGGGCCTGAAGCAATCCTGCGGTGTTGCGGCCAGCTCACAAGAAAGCGAGTTGAAGAAAGGAGCTCAGGGGCACTGTAATTCACAAACCTGCAGAGTTATAAATGACAGCTATCTTCCAAAAATATATTGAAGTAAGGCTGCCAAGAGGAGTTGAAAGCGGGGCAGAATTGCAGGAAACCGATTTCAGGAGGTAGACTGGAATTGCATGTAAAGCATAGGAAAAGAGGCAGAACGTCCACAATGATGCACTTGGCCAAAAAGGGCGTATGCGTTTTTTCCTGAATATATTCAGGAAAAAACGCATACGCCCTTTTTGGCCAACCAAGCAAGCTTGCAAAGGAAATCTGCACTACAATGAAGTCTCACTGCCCCCCGGTCAAAAGGGCCATCTGAAAAAAGTGTAAAATCCAGAAAGGCAGGACAGGCCATGGAGAACTGGGAGCCTTGTTATGCTGATGGGCGGGATGTAAATTGTCAGCAGCCACTCTGGAGAAGTGTATGGTGTTTCCTGAAACATCCAAAAAACAAGGCAACAGAGCCTAGGGCACTTCCACTTATGGTCCTATAGCTTAGGGAAATTAAAATCAAAAAGACACAGCCACCCCAAAGTTTGGGACGGCTCTGTTTACAAGAACCTCGTTTACCGTACAAGTTCAATATCACAGAAAGCGAAAAATGGATAAAGAAGTTGTGGTACTTACGTACAATGCAATATCACTCAGCAATGAAATCTATGTCATCAGGCCCATAGCAGCATAATGAGTGGATTCAGGTACGATGATTCTAAGTGAAATAAGTCACACAGAAAAAGAAACATCATAAGATATCACTACTACACGTAATGTAAACTTGGCTACACAGGAACTGAATTACAAAACAGAACAGGGTGTGAAATGTAGAAAACCAACTTATGCTTGCTTAAGGGGAAAGGTGAGTTGGGGTGCTGCATACAACAAGAGATTGAAATTAACACAGATACCATTCCATAAGCCAAATATGTAATAGACAAGAGCTACTCCTTGCTCAACGAAGTGGACTCAACACCCCATATTAATCGCCTAACAATATACCTGACTAGTAAGAATCTTAAAACCTATGGATATATATGTCTCCGAAAGAGAATCAAGCATGTGTACAGCGGCATAAACGCAGCAGTGATAGGATTGGTGAGGTTCGGTGAGCAAATGCAGACCCTTTGAAGTCATATTGCATGGTACCCATTCCATGGGTCTCAACTCTCCATGTTTAAGGGATTCTTCTTTCAGCTAAAACATACATGTTGAACCCAGAGTATGATCCACCGTGTGATCGGAAAACGTGTTCAAATGTGTCTCAGTTTTCGTCCCCTGCTACTCGGGTGCAACATTCCAGACGCTTTACTAACACTCTCCCCACTTGGAGAGTCAGTGCCTTTAACCTCCTGTTTGGCCCAGTTTGCAATTTCTGTGGAAAATGAACAGGAATAGGGAGAACCAATGAGAGACTAGGTGGAGGTGTCTGGACGGGCAAATTTAACTCTCATTTCCCACCAGGAAGAGGAATTAACCAAAGGCTCAGCATGCCGTGCCGGAACCAAACTAGGGCCTGAAGCAATCCTGCGGTGTTGCGGCCAGCTCACAAGAAAGCGAGTTGAAGAAAGGAGCTCAGGGGCACTGTAATTCACAAACCTGCAGAGTTATAAATGACAGCTATCTTCCAAAAATATATTGAAGTAAGGCTGCCAAGAGGAGTTGAAAGCGGGGCAGAATTGCAGGAAACCAATTTCAGGAGGTAGACTGGAATTGCATGTAAAGCATAGGAAAAGAGGCAAAACGTCCACAATGATGCACTTGGCCAAAAAGGGCGTGTGCGGTTTTTCCTGGATATATTCAGGAAAAAACGCATACGCACTTTTTGGCCAACCAAGCAAGCTTGCAAAGGAAATCTGCACTACAATGAAGTCTCACTGCCCCCTGGTCAAAAGGACCATCTGAAAAAAGTGTAAAATCCAGAAAGGCAGGACAGGCCATGGAGAACTGGGAGCCTTGTTATGCTGGTGGCTGGGATGTAAATTACCAGCAGCCACTCTGGAGAAGTGTATGGTGTTTCCTGAAAAATCCAAAAAACAAAGCAACAGAGCCTAGGGCACTTCCACTTATGGTCCTATAGCTTAGGGAAATTAAAATCAAAAAAACACAGCCATCCCAAAGTTTGGGACGGCTCTGTTTACAAGAACCTTGTTCACCGTACAAGTTCAATATCACAGAAAGCGAAAAATGGATAAAGAAGTTGTGGTACTTACGTACAATGCAATATCACTCAGCAATGAAATCTATGTCATCAGGCACATAGCAGCATAATGAGTGGATTCAGGTACGATGATTCTAAGTGAAATAAGTCACACAGAAAAAGAAACATCATAAGATATCACTACTACACGGAATGTAAACTTGGCTACACAGGACCTAAATTACTAAACAGAACAGAGTGTCAAATGTAGAAAACCAACTTATGCTTGCTTAAGGGGAAAGGTGAGTTGGGGTGCTGCATACAACAAGAGATTGAAATTAGCACAGATACCATTCCATAAGCCAAATATGTAATAGACAAGAGCTACTCCTTGCTCAACGAAGTGGACTCAACACCCCATATTAAACGCCTAACAATATACCTGACTAGTAAGAATTTTAAAACCTATGGTTTTATATGTCTCCGAAAGAGAATCAAGCGTGTGTACAGCGGCATAAACGCAGCAGTGATAGGATTGGTGAGGTTCGGTGAGCAAATGCAGACCCTTTGAAGTCATATTGCATGGTACCCATTCCATGGGTCTCAACTCTCCATGTATAAGGGATTCTTCTTTCAGCTAAAACATGCATGTGGAACCCAGAGTTACATCCACCATGTGATCGGAAAACGTGTTCAAATGTGTCTCAGTTTTCGTCCCCTGCTACTCGGGTGCAACATTCCAGACGCTTTACTAACACTCTCCCCACTTGGAGAGTCAGTGCCTTTAACCTCCTGTTTGGCCCAGTTTGCAATTTCTGTGGAAAATGAACAGGAATTGGGAGAACCAATGAGAGACTAGCTGGAGGTGTCTGGACGGGCAAATTTAACTCTCATTTCCCACCAGGAAGAAGAATTAACCAAAGGCTCAGCATGCCGTGCCGGAACCAAACTAGGGCCTGAAGCAATCCTGCGGTGTTGCGGCCAGCTCACAAGAAAGCGAGTTGAAGAAAGGAGCTCAGGGGCACTGTAATTCACAAACCTGCAGAGTTATAAATGACAGCTATCTTCCAAAAATATATTGAAGTAAGGCTGCCAAGAGGAGTTGAAAGCGGGGCAGAATTGCAGGAAACCGATTTCAGGAGGTAGACTGGAATTGCATGTAAAGCATAGGAAAAGAGGCAGAACGTCCACAATGATGCACTTGGCCAAAAAGGGCGTATGCGTTTTTTCCTGAATATATTCAGGAAAAAACGCATACGCCCTTTTTGGCCAACCAAGCAAGCTTGCAAAGGAAATCTGCACTACAATGAAGTCTCACTGCCCCCCGGTCAAAAGGGCCATCTGAAAAAAGTGTAAAATCCAGAAAGGCAGGACAGGCCATGGAGAACTGGGAGCCTTGTTATGCTGATGGGCGGGATGTAAATTGCCAGCAGCCACTCTGGAGAAGTGTATGGTGTTTCCTGAAACATCCAAAAAACAAGGCAACAGAGCCTAGGGCACTTCCACTTATGGTCCTATAGCTTAGGGAAATTAAAATCAAAAAGACACAGCCACCCCAAAGTTTGGGACGGCTCTGTTTACAAGAACCTCGTTTACCGTACAAGTTCAATATCACAGAAAGCGAAAAATGGATAAAGAAGTTGTGGTACTTACGTACAATGCAATATCACTCAGCAATGAAATCTATGTCATCAGGCCCATAGCAGCATAATGAGTGGATGCAGGTACGATGATTGTAAGTGAAATAAGTCACACAGAAAAAGAAACATCATAAGGTATCACTACTACACGGAATGTAAACTTGGCTACACAGGAACTGAATTACAAAACAGAACAGGGTGTGAAATGTAGAAAACCAACTTATGCTTGCTTAAGGGGAAAGGTGAGTTGGGGTGCTGCATGAAACCAGAGATTGAAATTAGCACAGATACCGTTCAATAAGCCAAATATGTAATAGACAAGAGCTACTCCTTGCTCAACGAAGTGGACTCAACACCCCATATTAAACGCCTAAGAATATACCTGACTAGTAAGAATCTTAAAACCTTTGAATTTATATGTCTCCGAAAGAGAATCAAGCGTCTGTACAGCAGCATAAACGCAGCAGTGATACGATTGGTGAGGTTCGGTGAGCAAATGCAGACACTTTGAAGTCATATTGCATGGTACCCATTCCATGGGTCTCAACTCTCCAGGTTTAAGGGATTCTTCCTTCAGCTAAAACATGCATGTGGAACGGAGTGTATGATCCACCGTGTGATCGGGAAACGTGTTCAAATGTGTCTCAGTTTTCGTCCCTTGGTACTCGGGTGCAACATTCCAGACGCTTTACTAACACTCTCCCCACTTGGAGAGTCAGTGCCTTTAACCTCCTGTTTGGCCCAGTTTGCAAGTTCTTCGGAAGATGAACCGGAATAAGGAGAAGCAATGGGAGACTATCTGTAGGTGTCTGGACGGGCAAATTTAACTCTCATTTCCCACCAGGAAGATAAATGAACCAAAGGCTCCGCGTGCCATGCTGGAACTAGATTAGGGCCTGAGGAGATCCTGCGGTGTTGCGGCCAGCTCACAAGAAAGCGAGTTGAAGAAAGGAGCTCAGGGGCACTGTAATTCAGAAACCTGCGGAGTTATAAATGACAGCTATCATCCAAAATTATACTGAAGTAAGGCTGCGAAGAGGACTTGAATGCGGGGCAGAATTGCTGGAAACTGATTTCAGAACGTACACGGGAGTAGCTCTTAAAGCATAGGAAAAGAGACAGAACTTGGAAAATAATGCACTTGGCAAAAAAGGGCATATGTGTTTTATCCAGAGCTCTCATACCTGAGGGGAGGAGATTCCCAGCAGGCTCCAACTGCCACCTGAGGGCTCACATTGCCAAGGCAACGTGAGCATGCCAGGCAGGAGTTACCTCACAGCAGAGGTCCCACCTCACAGAAGGGTGAGAAACCCAGCCAACATCAGACTCTCACCAGAGGGCCCACATCACCAAGGGGATGGGAACCAGGCAGGAGTGTCTTCACATCAGTGGGGCCACATCATCAAAAGCTGAGGTACTCAGCACATGTGTTCTCAAACCAGAGGACCCACATCACCAAGGACCTCGGAGTGAGGCAGGCAGGAGTAGCCTCACAACACTGGGCCCATAGAATAAAAAAGTGAGGAATCCAGCAGTTGGAACCTCCCAGCAGGCGGCCCAGAGCACCGAGGCCATGGGATCCAGGCCACAGTGAACTCACAGAAGAGGGCCCATGTCATGAAACTGAGCAACCCAGCCATTGGGACCTCAGAGCAGGAGGCCCACATCCCCATGGGGATGGAATTCTGGTAGGAGTGTCCTCGCACCACTGAGAACGTATCAGAAAATTTTGGGCGACCAGCAGTTAGGGCCTGACGCCAGAGGACCCTCATCACCAAGGGAAGGAGGCTCCCAGCAGGCTCCAACTGCCACCAGAGGGCTGACGTCGCCAAGGCGATGTGTGCCAACCAGGCACGAATGACCTCACAGCAGAGGGCCCACCTCAGAGAAGTGTGACGAACCCAGTCAGGATCAGACTCGCACCAGAGGGCCCACATCACCAAATGGATTGGAACCAGGCAGGAGTGTCCTCACATGAGTAGGGCCACATCATCTAAAGGTGAGGAACCCAGAACATGTGGCTTCAAACCATAGGACACCCATCACCAAGGGGCTGGGAGTGAGGCAGGCAGGAGGAGCCTCATAACAGAGGGCCCAAAAATAAGAAAGGTGAGGAATCCAGCAGTTGGAACCTCCCAGCAGGCGGCCCAGAGCACAGAGGCTAGAGGAACCAGGCCAGAGTGAACTAACACCAGACAGCCCACATCATGAAACTGTGAGCAACCCAGACATTGGGACCTCAGAGCAGAAGGCCCACATCCCCATGGTGATGGGAACATGACAGGAGTGTCCTGGCATCACTGGGCTCACATCAGAAAACGTGGGGTGCTCAGAAGTTAGGGCCTGACGCTAGAGGGCACTCATCACCGAGAGGAGGAGGCTCCCAGCAGGCTCCAGCTGCCACCAGAGGGCCAACGTCGCCAAGGTGATGTGTGCCAGCCTGGCAGGAGTGACCTCACAGCAGAGGGCCCACCTCACAGAAGGGTGAGGAACACAGCCAGGATCAGACTCTCACCAGAGGGCCCACATCACCAAGGGGATGGGAACCAGGCAGGAGTGTCCCCACACCAGTGGGACAACATCATCGAAAGGTGAGGATCCCAGCACATGTGTCCTCAAACCAGAGGAACCACATCACCAAGGGGTTCGGAATGAGGCTGGCAGGACTGGCCTCACAACACAGGGTCCATAGAATATAAAAGTTGAGGAATCCAGCAGTTGGAACCTCCCAGCAAGTGGCCCAGAGCACCGAGGCTATGGGATCCAGGCCGCAGTGAACTCACAGCAGAGGGCCCACATCATGAACCTGTGAGCAGCCCAGCTGTTGGGACCTCAGAACAGAAGGCCCACATCCCCATTGGGATGGGAACCTGGCAGGAGTGGCTTTGCACCACTTAGCACATATCAGAAAATGTTAGGAGCCCAGCAGTTAGGGCCTGACGCCAGGGGGCCCTCATAACTGAGGGGAGGAGACTCCCAGCAGGTTCCAACTGCCAACAGAGGGCCCACGTCTACAAGGTGGCATGCGCCAGCCAGGCAGTAGTGACCTCACAGCAGAGGGCCTATCTCACAGAAGGGTGAGGAACCGAGGCAGGATGAGACTCTCACCAGAGGGCCCACAACACCAAGGGGATGGGAACCAGTCAGGACTGTCCTCCCACCAGTGGGGCCACATCATCGAAAGGTGAGGAACCCAGCACATGTGGCCTCATATCAGAGGACATACATCACAAAGGGGATGGGAGTGAGGCAGGTAGGAGTAGCCTAAAAACAGAGGGCCCAAAGAATAAAAAAAGTGAGGAATCCAGCATTTGGAACCTCCCAGCAGGCGGCCGAGAGCACAGAAGCTATGGGATGCAGGCAGGAGTGAACTAACAGCAGAGAGCCCACATCATGAAACTGTGAGCAACCCAGGCATTGGGACCTCAGAGCAGAAAGCCCACATCCCCATGGGGATGGGAACCTGACAGGAGTGTCCTGGCATCACTGGGCTCACATCAGAAAACGTGGGGAGCCCAGCAGTTAGAGCCTGATGCTAGAGGGCCGTCATCACCGAGGGCAGGAGGCTCCCAGCAGGTTCCATGTGCCAACAGAGGGCCCACGTCGCCAAGGTGATGTGTGCAAGTCAGGCAGGATTGACCTCACAGCAGAGGGCCTACCTCACAGAAGAGTGAGGAACCCAGCCAGGATAAGACTGTCACCAGAAGGCCCACATCACCAAGGGGATGGGAACCAGGCAGGAGTGTCCTCACACCAGTGGGGCCACATCATTGAAAGTTGCCTAACCCAGCACATGTGGCCTCAAACCAGAAGACCCACATCACGAAGGGGTTGCGAGTGAGGCAGGCAGGAGGAGCATCACAACACAGGACCCATAGAATACAAAAGTTGAGGAATCGAGCAGTTGGAACCTCCCAGCAGGCAGCCAAGACCACAGAGGCTATGGGATCCAGGCCACAGTGAACTAACACCAGAGAGCCCACATCATGAAATTGTGATCAACCCAGCCGTTGGAACCTCAGAGCAGAAGGCCCACATCCCCATGGGAATGGGAACCTAAGAGGAGTGCTTGAGCAACACTGGGCTCACTAAGAAAAGTTGGGGAGCCCAGCAGTTAGGGCCTGACGTCAGAGGGCCCTCATCACAGAGCTGAGGAGGCTCCCAGCAGGGTCCAATTGCCACCAGAGGGCTCATGTCAACAAGGCGAGGTGAGCAACCCAGGCAAGAGTTACCTGATAGTAGAGGGCCCACCTCACAGATGGGTGAGGAACCCAGCCAGGATCAGACTCTCACCAGAGGGCCCACATCACAAAGAGGATGGGACCCAGTCAGGATTATCCTCACACCAGTGGGGCCTCATCATCTTAAGGTGAGGAACCCAGCACATGTGTCCTCAAACCAGAGGACCCACATCACCAAGGGCCTTGGAGTGAGGCAGGCAGGAGTAGCCTCACAACACAGGGCACATAATATAAAAAACGTGAAGATTCCAGCATTTAGACCTTCCAGCAGGCGGCCCAGAACACCGAGGCTATGGGATCCAGGCCACAGTGAACTCACAGCAGAGGGCCCACGTCACAAAACTGTGAGCAACCCAGGAGTTGAGACCTCAGCGCAGAAGGACCACATCCCCATGGGAATGGGAACCTGGCTGGAGTGTCCTCGCACCACTGGGCGCACATCAGAAAATGTGGGGAGCCCACCATTTAGGGCCTGACGCCAGAGGGCCATCATCACCGAGAGGAGGAGGCGCCCTGCACGCTCCAACTGCCACCAGAGGGCTCACGTCTCCAAGGTGACGTGTGCCAGCCAGGCAGGAGTGACCTCACAGCAGAGGGCCTACCTCACAGAACGTTGAGGAACCCAGCCAGGATTAGACTCTCGCCAGAGGGCCCACCTCACCAAGGGGATGGGAACCAGGCAGGAGTGTCCTCACACGAGTGGGGTCACATCATCGAAAGGTGAGGAACGCAGCACATGTGGCCTCAAGCCATAGGACAGTCATCATCAAGGGGCTGGCAGTGAGGCAGGCAGGAGGAGCCTCACAACAGAGGGCACATAGAATAAAAAAGTTGAGGAATCCAGCAGTTGGAACCTCCCAGCAGGCGGCTCAGAGCACCAATGATAAGGGATCCTTGCCGGAGTGAACTCACAGCAGAGGGCCCACATCATGGTACTGTGAGCAAGCCAGCCGTTTTGACCTCAGAGCAGAAGGCCCATATCGCCATGGGGATGGGAACCTGGCAAGAGTCTCCTCACTCACTTGGCGCACATCAGAAAATGTGGGGAGCCCAGCAGTTATGGCCTAAGGCAAGAGGGCCCTCATCACCGAGGGGAGGAGGATCCCAGCACACTCCAACTGCCACCAGAGGGCCCACGTCGCCAAGGTGACGTGTGCCAGACAGGCATGATTGACCTCACAGCAGAGGGCCCACCTCACAGAAGGGTGAGGAACCCAGCCAGGATCAGACTCTCACCTGAGGGCCCACATCAGCAAGGGGATGGGAACCAGTCAGGACTGTCTTCCCTCCAGTGGGGTCACATCATCGAAAGGTGCGGAACCCAGCACATGTGGCCTCAAATCAGAGGACACATATCACAAAGGGAATGGGAGTGAGGCAGGCAGGAGTAGCCTAAAAACAGAGGGCCCAAAGAATAAGAAAGGTGAGGAATCCAGCAGTTGGAACCTCCCAGCAGGCGGTCCAGAGCACAGAAGCTATGGGATGCAGGCAGGAGTGAACTAACAGCAGAGAGCCCACATCATGAAACTGTGAGCAACCCAGGCTTTGGGACCTCAGAGCAGAAGGCCCACACCCCAATGGGGATGTGAACCTGGCTGGAGTGTCCTCGCACCACTGGGCACACATCACAAAATGTGGGGAGCCCAGCAGTTAGGGCCTGATGCCAGAGGGCCCTCATCACCGAGGAGAGGAGGCTCCCAGCAGGCTCCAAGTGCCACCAGAGGGCTCATGTCCACAAGGCGAGGTGAGCAAGCCAGGCAAGAGTGACCTCACATCAGACGGCCTACCTCACAGATGGGTGAGGAACCCAGCCAGGATCAGACTCTCAACAGAGGGCCCACATCACCAAGGGGATGTGAACCAGGCAGGAGTCTCCTAAGACCATTGGTCCCACATCATCGAAAGGTGAGGAACCCAGCACATGTGGCCTCAAACCAGACGACACACATCACGAAGGGGCTGGGAGTGAGGCAGGCAGGAGGATCCTCACAACAGAGGGCCCAAAAATTTAAAAAAGTGAGGAATCCAGCAGTTGGAACCTCCCAGCAGGCGGCCAAGAGCACAGAGGCTATGGGATCCAGGCTTCTGTGAACTAACACCAGAGAGCCCACATCATGAAAATGTGAACAACCCAGCCGTTGGGACCTCAGAGCAGAAGGCCCACATCCCCATGGAGATGGGATCCTAAGAGGAGTGCCAAAGCATCACTGGGCTCACTAAGAAAAGTTGGTGAGCCCAGCAGTCAGGGCCTGATGCAAGAGGGCCCTCATCACCGGGGGGAAGAGATTCCCAGCACGCTCCAACTGCCACCACACGGCTGACTTCACCAAGGCAATGTGTGCCAGCCATGCAGGAGTGACCTATCAGCAGAGGGTCTCCCTCACAGGTGGGTGAGGAACAAAGCCAGGAACAGACTCTCACCAGGGGGTCCACATAACCACGTGGATGAGAACCAAGCAGGAGTGTCCTCACACTAGGGGGGCCACATCATCGAAAGGTGAGGAACCCAGCAAAAGTGGCCACAAACCAGAGGACCCACATCACCAAGGGGTTGAGAGTGAGGTAGGTGTCTGGACGGGCATATTTAACACTCATTTCCCACCAGGAAGAGGAATTAACCAAAGGCTCAGCGTGCCCTGCCAGAAGCAGATTAGGGCCTGAAGCAGTCTTGCGGGTTTGCGGCCAGCTCACAAGAAAGCGAGTTGAAGAAAGGAGCTCAGGGGCCCTGTAATTCACAAACCTGCAGAGTTATAAATGACAGATAACGTCCAAAAATATATTGAAGTAAGGCTGCGAAGAGGACTTGAAAGCGGGGCAGAATTGCAGGAAACCGATTTCAGGAGGTAGACTGGATTTGCATTTAAAGCATAGGAAAAGAGGCAGAACATCGACAATGATGCACTTGGCAACAAAGGGCGTATGAGTTTGTTCCTGAATATATTCAGGAACAAACACATACGCCCTTTTTGGCAAACCAAGCAAGCTTGCAATGGAAATCCGAACTACTATGAAGTGTCACTTCCCCCCGGTCTAAAGGGCCATCTGAGAAAAGTGTAAAATCCAGAAAGGCAAGACAGGCCATGGGGAAAAAGGAGCCTTGTTATGCTGATGGGCGGGATGTACATTGCCAACAGCCACTCTGGAGAAGTGTATGGTGTTTCCTGATACATCTGAAAAACAAAGCAACAGAGTCTAGGGCATTTCCACTTATGGTCCTATAGCTTAGGGAAATTAAAATCAAAAAGACACAGCCACCCCAAAATTTACAACGGCTCTGTTTACAGGAGCCTCTTCTACAGTACAAGTTAAATATCCCAGAGAACAAATAATTGATAAAGAAGTTGCGGTACTTATGTACAACAGAATACCACTCAGCAATGAAATCTGTGTCACCAGGCCTGTACCAGCATAATGAGTGGATTGAGGCATGATGATTCTAAGTGAAATAAGTCACACAGAAAAAGAAACATCATAAGGTATCACTAATGCACGGAATGTAAACTTGGCTACACATGAACTGAATTACAAAACAGAACAGGGTCTCAAGTTTAGAAAACCAACTTATGCTTGCTTAAGGGGAAAGGTGAGTTGGGGTGCTGCATAAAACCAGAGTTTGAAATTAGCACAGATACCGTTCCATAAGCCAAATACGTAATAGACAAGACCTACCCCTTGCTCAACGAAATGGACTCAACAATGAGGTATCACCTCACACCTGTTAGAATGGGCATCATCTGAAAATCTACAAACAACAAATGCTGGAAAGGGTGTGGAGAAAAGGAAGCCTCTTCCACTATTGTTGGGAATATAAATTGATACAGTCACTATGGAGAACAATATGGAGTTTCTTAAGAAACTAATAATAGAATTACCATACGATACAGCAATCCCAGGACTGGACATATACCCAGACAAAACCATAAATCAAAAAGAGACATTCACCGCAATGTTCATTGCATCACTATTTACAATATCGAGGTAATGGAAGCAACCTAAATGCCCACAGACAGACGAATGCATAAAGATGTGGTACATATATAAAATGGAATATTACTAAGCCATGAAAGGAATGAAATTGGGTCATTTGTAGAGACGTCGATGGATCTAGAGACTGTCATACAGAGTGAAGTAAGTCAGAAAGAGAAAAACAAATCTTGTATATTCATGCATATATGTGGAACCTAGAAAAACTGTACAGATTAACCGTTTTGCAAGGCATAAATAGAGCAACAGATGTAGACAACAATCGTATGGACAACAAGGGGGGAAAGCTCTTGGAGGGGTGGTGGTGGGAGGAGTTGAGAGATTGGGATTGGCATGTAAACATTTATATGTATAAAATAGATAACCAATGAGAACCTGCTGTATAAAAATATAAAATAAAATTCAAAATTAAAAAGAAATAAAATTTAAAAAATAAAACAGAAAAAACAATTATTCCCTTCACATACATGTATTTATATGAATAAATTATTTCCATGCTTATATCTGTAAATACAAAAAAGAGGAATAAAATCTACCTTGAACCAAAAACGAAAAAGAGAAAAAAAAAACAGAACCCACCAGTTACTCAGAGGAAAACCGTATCAGGGCACTTGCTCCAGTTGTAAACAATTCTGAAGTTGGTCAGTGGTGGGGAATCGTCTCCCATTCAGCCAGCAGCCCCCACACAACAAGCGTCCTCATTGCAAAGCTGGGGCACCGTGCCGAGGCATCTGTGAGTAAACGTGAGCTGAACCCCAGGCCAGTTGCTGCTGAACTGTTCCCGCCCTTCCCAGGTAAAACACCTGAATATATACAAGGACTTGAAAGCCTAGAGGAAGGGCCATGGAGCCACACGAGTGACAGCATGCCAGCTGACTTGGTGCCTGCAGGCCAGCCAGGATGGTCCTGGCCCTGGGTGCTCTTCTGGAAGATTTCCATTTCCCTGCCTGAGATACCCGTCCTGTCCCTGCCCCCACTGCTTTTTTCCTTCCTCACCTCTGCCCAGGGAGAAATTCCAGCAGCAGGTATGGGTGACACATCCTCTTCTTTAGCAGGTGGCAGCCTGGCAACTGCTGCAGAAAGTCCAGCAGAGCCCCACTCACACTGGGCCACCCACAAAGCCGTGGCCTCTCACTCCCTCCCACCAGCCCAGCCCGGAGACTGCTGACAGGGCAGAGAAAATGGCGTCAGGCACAGCTGCAGGGGCTTTTGCTGCCTGGAGTGGTATTTATATTGATCTCAACCCAGGCACACCTGGGGAGGGCTGGCCGGCATGGTAAGGCTGCCCAGGTCAGCCAATCATCACCCCTCAGGGGCTCACAGTTGCAGAAAATGGAACTTGCTGAACCGGCCAGGTCCAAGGAACAGGTGTGGGCTCCTGAGAGTCAGGATAGACAAGGGGCTGCAGCTTTGGCTTGTTTTCTAATCATTTTATCTGGCCCATGAGTGGGAGACAACTTCAAGAAAACCCTCTCCTAATGAGAGGAACCCAGGAGTCAGGGAGAGGAGGGGTGGGTGGTGGTTGGAGACAGAGGCCTGGTGCCCTGGGTGCAGTGGAAGTCTCTGGAAGACCAGGTGGAGGGAGGCCACACAGAGTGATGCCCAGGGTCACAGACCTGTCGGAGCTGCTGTTTGTTAGTTCAAGTCCTGCTCTGAGGTGCTCTGTGTCAGCTCTGAGCGACAGGTGAGCTGGGGGTGCTCTTCAATGAGGGCTATGTGCACGGTTCCTGTGTGCCCAGCCCTGCCACGGTACCTGCAAGGGTAGCTCTGTATCCTGGGAGGGGCCTGACCATGAGAGCCCCGTGGGCTGGGTTGGGGGTGGGGTACCTGCCCAGGAGAGCTCCATATCCTGGGATTGGCCTGACCACGAGAGCCCCATGGGCTGCTGGGGACCTGGTAAAGGATGTCAGGACAGTCAGTGAAGCCACCGAGGATATACCTCCAGTTGCTCCTGATCCCTACACCCTGCTGGTCATTCTACCAACCACCAGGACATGGTATTCTGTATTAGTCTTCAATGATGCCTTCTTTTGTATTCCATTAGTCCCAGAGTCACAAGAAATTTTGGCTTGTGAGTGGCAGGACTCAACATACAACTAAAACAATACTTCCGGGCCGTCTTGCCCCAAGGGTTCAAAAATTCCCACACCATCTTTGGGGAAAGCTTAGCTAACGACCGAAAAGTTCTACCTCTGGAAAAGGAAACCCTCCTTCAATATGCAGACGACATTCTGATCGCCAGCCCTACTAAGGAGGCCTCTGAACTACCAAGCCAATAAAGGATAGAAGTTGTCCAAGAAAAAGCTCAAATATCACAGACTGCAGTGACCTGCCTGGGCTTCATTCTCACACAAGGTCAGAGAAGCCCATCCCAGGAAAAGGAAGAAACCATTTGCAGCCTTACCCCTTTCTAAAACTAGAAGACAGCTTAGGGGTTCCTGGGGAGGCCAGGGTTTGCTGCTTCTGGATCCCTAACTACAGTCTACTAGCTGGGCCTCTATATGAAACACTGAAAGGAAAAGATGATGATCCTTTTGAACAGAATCCAGAAGTGGCCTTTCAAGAATGGAAAGAGCAGTCAATTCAGACCCTTGCCCTGGAACTCCCTAATTGAGCTAAACCCTTTGACCTTTCCATTCCCGGTGAAAGGTGAATCGCCATTGGAGAATTAGTGCAAAAACTGGGACCACTTGAAATGGAACAACGCAAGAATGCCATCCAGGTAGGATAAACTACAGTCACCAAGGGGCTTGGCCCACTGCCACATCTGGCCAAGATACTGGCGGTATCTAAAAACCTGGAAATCAGCAGCCCAAAAGGCCACCTCCCTCCTAAGGGAAAAGGACCCCACGTGGTGATCCTAATCACCAACCATGCCCTGAAGTTGCAGGGTTCGCTCCGTGGGCACACCGACCTCGAGTGAGGAGGCCCTCCAACTCCAACATCCAGAGAGATAACCGGGGGCAACAGGGCACCATGACGACTCGTGCGAACATCACTTGACCTGGAGTTTCTCTCATAAAACAACAATAGTGTGTCCTGAAGGAGTAGACTACTGCTTGCAGGACTTCCTGCACCCGGAGGGGAGCTAATAATCTTGGCGGGGGAACCGTATATCACACCGTCACCATAGAAAAGCCTACAGACACCGTGATGATGGTGGCCAATAAGACCGGCTGGACTCCTGTTTACTTCAAAAGGCTGTTGACTCAGTGGCCATCATGGTCCTTGATCACCACTGACCCTGGACTGTCTGGGAGTTGAGCGGGCAGGGCTCTGACACCTGGTGCTGTTTTTACGTTAATTCAGGGGCCTAATTGAAGAAAGAGCAGACTACTGGTCAGAGCATCTAGGCTGGCAGAAACGGTCAGCCTAAGGTGGCCGAACAAATGTGGGGCGGGGTGAAACCGGCCCCCACAGCGTCTCTGCACATCTCTTTCCTGGACCCTTAAAGGTCATTAGAATCTATAACACTTCCAATGCTGGTGCTCAGGCGGACGAGCAGGGAGGCAGGGGTCCTGGGGCCAATCAACGTCACCTGGAGGCTGCTGGGGAGAAGTTCTGACCCTCGTCCCCTGGTATGAGGGCTCCCAACTCAGCACTCAGCAGTTACAGAAGAAGGGTCTGCACCCTCAGCACTCCAAGAATGAGGAACGGGACAAAAGGCAGAGGAGGGGTTTGTCCCCAGCAAAGCCCATTAAAAATCCCTGGGAGATAAAAATAGAATGTGGGCAATAAAGTCAAGTCTGACCTTTTTTATCCTTTGTGCTTTGTCTAATTTCACGTGCTCCTAGGGTCCCGCATGCAGAGGTTCCACACCCGGCACTTCAGACCAGATTTCCTGGTGCAGAATGGCTGGGTCGACACCTCAGCTCCTGGGGCCCAGTGCAGACTCCGAGATATAGAGCCTGAGCTGCAGCCAACCCGGCCCTTGAGAGCTCCGCCCCCTCCCTCCCACTGACTCTGACAGGATCTCTACACAGCAGCCCAGCCCACAGCCCACGGGGTAGTGCATGCTCTCACCTCTCCATTCTCTGATGAAAATATAAAGTTTCCTTTGCTTGGGAACCAAACTCAGTCTCGATCTGTTGGCCCCAATGACACTGGGCAGGGGGACCCTTGTTGGGGTCCACTCTGGAGGATCAGTAACAGAAATTGAGACTATTGTAACTTCAATGAACAGATGTGTGAGCCAAACTGTAGTTAACATAGAACAGTTTATAAGGCTCGGGTAAAATAAGATGTTTCTAACACTTCCATTTGATATTTCCATCACTTTATTATAAGCAAGTTCAGTGAAAAGGTTTGTCTTATTTGTCAGGTCAATATTAGAGAAATGAAGTGATTTCTTTCCAAGGATGTACATCTAATAATCTTGGTTAAAGCTTCAATCTTGTTTTAAATGCTTTTCCATTGAAAATGATACCTCTCTTTCAGCTCCCCCATTTCTGAGAAGTATAAAATCTTATAATTTATTATTACCAAAGGGGAAAGGTGGGAGGAGGGATAAATTAACAGTTTGGAATTAACACATACACACTGCTATGTATAAAATAGATCATCAACAAGGAACTACTGTATAGCACAGGGAACTACACTCAATATTGTGCAATAACCTATAAGGGGAAATAATCGGAAAAAGAATAGATATTTTTATTGACATCATCTATCAATGACAGTTAAAGTGTAACCTAAGGGAAGCCGGTGGTGAGTGCTTCTGACCCTGAAGACTTCAGTCATCTAAAGTTTGGACTCTGCCTACTTCCCAAGGCCCTTAATGAACATATGTGTAGCCGTAGCTTAAAAAACTCCCCAGTTTGGGTTTCGGGGAGACACTGATTTTGAAAAAGCCCTGGTGTTCTCCTTACATGAATGGGACTCTTCCTACTGCTAAAACATGTCTGTCACATCCAGAGGATGGTATACCGTCTGATCGGGAAGAGTTTGGAAAAGGCATCTCATCTCCTCATCTCCTGGTGCTCGGGTTCACCCCTCCAGCGTCTTTACTAACAGTCTCCCCACTTGGAGATGTCAACACTGTCAACATCCTGTTGCGTACAGTTTGGAATTTGTCCAGAGGATGAAGCGGAAGGATGAGGAACAATGAGAGACAAGTCCTAGGTGTTCAGACAGGCACATGTCACTCTAATTTCCAATCAGGAAGATGAATTGACCAAAGGCTAGGGTTGCCCATGGAAACAGTATAGGGCTTGAGGAAATCCCACTGCTTTGTGGCCAGTTCCCATAAACACAAGTTGAACAATGGAACTCAGGGGCAGTAAAATTCACGAAACTGCAGAGTTGAAAATATCTATCACTGAAAAATGTCTTGAGGAAAGTCAGAGAAAAGGATTGGCAAGCAAGGGAGAATGGCAGGAAAGGGATTTGAGGAGGTAGAAAGGACTCGCCATTAAGCACAAGAAAAGGGGCTGAACATTGCCGACATTGCAGTTGGCCAAAAAGGCTGTATGCGTTTTTTTCTGTATATATTCAAGAAAAGGGCATACACTTTTTTAGCCAACCAAACAGGTGGGCACTGGAAATCAATACTACAAAAGATATCACTTCGCATCAGTCAGAAGAGCCATCCTCATAAAGTGTAAACGCCAGAAATGCAGGACAGGGCAAGGAGAAGAGGGAGCCCTGTGAGGCTTATAGTGGAAATGTATATTGCCAACGGCCATTCTGGAGAAGTGTATTGTGTTTACTAAAGCATCTAAAAAATGAGCTACAGAGCATAGGGCACTTGCACTCATGGGCGTATATCTTGGGAAAAACAAAAATCGAGAGGACACAGGCACCCCAATGTTTACTGCCTCTCTGTTTAAAAGATCCTCGACTAGGATATAACTTAAATGTCTCTGGAGGGAAAAAATGGATAGAGATGTGGTACTTATGTAGAGTGGAATATTACTCAGCCTGGAAATCAATGAAATATGGCCAGTTGTAACAACTCCGGAGGAGTTACGTATGATCATTCTAAGTGACATAAATATGTAGAAAACACGCGTAAGGCTGCTAAACGGGAAAGGTGGGGAGGGGTGAGGCATCATCCAGGAGGTTGAAATTAGCAAAGATACCATTCCAAATACCAAACTGATAATCAACAAGGCCTACACGGTAGCTAAAAGAACTGCACTCAGCACACTCAAGTCACCGGAAAAGAATATCTATGACTGGTAAGAATCTGAAAAAGAAATTATTGATGTCTCTCTGTACGTGAATCAAGTGGATGTACAGCAGCAAGAAACAGAGCTTTGAAAATCAGCTGTAAACAACATAGTAATAAATTGAAAAAAATAAACGACAGAGAGACAGAGAAAACCTCTTACAACTTTTCCTCAGGGACGGTGATGCAACATGGATTGAACACATCTAGACCCACAGCAGGATGAGACATAAGGCTGGAAACTGTTCGCGCTAAGAGAAATGTGAGGTTGGGTGAGGAAATGCACACCCTTTAAAGTAATACTACCTGGTACCCATTCAATGGGTCCCAAATCTGCAGGTTCAAGGAATCTTCCTACAGCTAAAACATGCATGGAAAACCCAGAGGACTGTACACCATGTGATCGGGAGATGTGTCTAAAATGCACCTCATTTATCCTCTCCTGGTGCTCCTGTTCATCATTCCAGCCACGTTACTTAGAATCTCCCCACTTAGAGAATCAGCACATTTAAACTTCTGTTTCACACATTTTGCAAATTGTGAGGAGGATGAACGGGAACAGGGGGAACCAATGAGAGAATAGTTGTAGGGGTTTGGACGGGCACATGTCACTCTAATTTCCCATTAAGAATAAGAATTAAAAAAAGGCTCAGCCCGCCTCGCCGGAGCCAAAATAGGGCCTGAAGCAATCCTGCGGTTTTGAGGCCAGCTCACAAAAGAGCAACTTAAAAAATGGAGCTCAGGGTCACTGCAATTCACAAACCTGCAGAGTTATAAATGAAAACTAACGTCCAAAAATATGTTGAGGTAAGGCAAAGAAGAGGATCTGAATGCAAGACAGAATTGCAAGAAACAGATTTCAAGAGATAGATTGGACTCGCCTTTAAAGCACATGAAAAGCGGCAGAATTTCGACAATGATGCAGTTGGCCCAAAAGGGAGTATGCGTTTTTTCCTGAATATATCCAGGAAAAAACGCATACGCACTTTATGGGCAACCAAGCAAGCAAGCAATGCAAATGTGCACAACAAAGAAGTCTCATTTCCCACCGGTCAAAAGGGCCATCCGAAAAAATTGTAAAAACCAGAAATGCAGGACAGGCCATGGAGAACAGGGAGCCTTTATACGCTGATGGACAATGTGTGAACTGCCGAGAGCCACTCTGGAGAAGTGTATGGTGGTTCCTAAATCATCTAAAAAACAGAGCGACAGAGCATAGGGCACTTCCAATCATGGGAGTATATCTAGGAAAGTCTAAAAATCAACAAGACACAAGCACACCACAGTTTAGGGCTACTCTGTTTACAAGAACCTCAACTTCAGTACACCTTAAATATCCCAGGAAAGAGAACAATGGATAAAGAAAATGTGGTACTTATGTACAATGGAATATCTCTTCACCATGAAATCAATGTAATAAGGCTAGTAGAAGGATAAAGAGTGGATTGAGGTCCGATAATACTACTTGAAATAAGTCAAACAGAAAAAGAAACATATCATAAGATATCACTTATAGAGGGAGGATAAATATGGCTGCACAAAAAATGAATTACAAAACAGAACAGTGTCTCACATTTAGAAAACACACTTATGTCAGCTTAAGGGGAAAGGAGAGGTGGGGTGATGCATAAAACCAGAGTTTGAAATTAGCACAGATACCGTTCAATAAACCAAATAGGTATCAGACAAGATCTACACCTTGCTCAATGAACTGGCCTCAACACACCCTATAAACCGCAGAGAAATATATCTGAGTAATAAGAATCTTAAAACCCATGTATTGATATATCTCCATAAGGGAATCAAGTGTGCGCAGAGCGGCACAAACACAGCAGTGAAAATGAGCTAAACCCCATTATAGAAATAAATTTTAAAACCAAAACGCAGAAACAATGAAAGAGAGAAAAATTCTTACAAAATTCGCTCAGGGGCTGTGATGCAACCTGGAATGACCACATATAAACCCACAGCTGGATAAGACATAAGGCTGGACACTTGGGGCTGAAAGGATTGGAGAGCTTTGGTGAGCAACTGCCGAAAGTTTAATGCAATACTTCATGCTACTTATTCCAAGGGTCCCAACACTCCAAGTTGAAGGGAATCTTCCTACAGCTAAACCATGCATGGGAAATCCAGCAGATGGTATACCATATGATCGGGAAAGGTTTCTAAAATGCACCTCATTTTCCTCTCCTGGGGCTCCGGATCAACATTCCAGCCACTTTACTAACAACATCTCCACATGGAGAGTCAATGCCTTTAAGTTCCGGTATCGCACAGTCTGCAGATAGTGCGGAGGATGAATGGGAATAGGGGGAACCAGTGAGAAAATAGCTGTAGCGGTTTCAATGGGCACATGTCACTCTAATTTCAATTCAGGAAGAAGAATTAACCAAAGGCAGAGCAAGGCGCCCCAGAAGAAGAATAGGGCCTGAAGAAATCCTGTGGATATGAGGCAAGATCACAAAAATAAGAGCTGAAAAATGGAGCTAAGGGCCACTGCAATTCAAAAACCTGCAGAGTTATAAAGGCCAACTATTTTCCAAAAGTATATTGAAGTAAGGCTATGAAGAGGCACTGAGAGCAAGGCAGAACTGCAGGAAACCTATTTCAGGAGGTAGACTGGAATTGCACTGAAAACATATGAAAAGACTCAGAACGTCGACAATGATGCACTTGGCCAAAAAGGGCGTATGCGTTCTTTCCTGAATATATTCAGGAAGAAACGCATAAGCCCTTTCTGGCCAACCAAGCAAGCTCGCAAAGGAAATCTGCACTACAATGAAGTCTCACTGCCCCCCGGTCAAAGGGCCTTCTGAAAAAAGAGTAAAATCCAGAAAGGCAGGACAGGCCATGGAGAACTGGGAGCCTTGTTATGCTGATGGGCGAGATGTAAATTGCCAACAGCCACTCTGGAGAAGTGTACGGTGTTTCCTGAAACATCCAAAAAACTAAGCAACAGAGCCTAGGGCACTTCCACTTATGGTCCTATAGCTTAGGGAAATTAAAATCAAAAAGACACAGCCACCCCAAAGGTTGGGATGGCTCTGTTTACAAGAACCTCGTTTACGGTACAAGTTTAATATCGCAAAAAGTGAAAAATGGATAAAGAAGTTGTGGTACTTACGTACAATGCAATATCACTCAGCAATGAAATCTATGTCATCAGGCCCGTAGCAGCATAATGAGTGGATTCAGGTACGATGATTCTAAGTGAAATAAGTCACACAGAAAGAGAAACATCATAAGATATCACTACTACACGGAATGTAAACTTGGCTACACAGGAACTGAATTACAAAACAGAACAGCGTCTCAAATGTAGAAAACCAACTTATGCTTGCTTAAGGGGAAAGGTGAGTTAGGGTGCTGCATAAAACCAGAAATTGAAATTAGCAGATACCGTTCCATAAGACAAATATGTAATAGAGAATAGCTACTCCTTGCTCAACGAAGTGGACTCAACATCCCATATTAAAAGCCTAAGAATATACCTGACTAGTAAGAATCTTAAAACCTATGGATTTATATGTCTCCGAAAGAGAATCAAGCATGTGTACAGCGGAATAAACGCAGCAGTGATAGGATTGGTGAGGTTCGGTGAGCAAATGCAGACCCTTTGAAGTAATATTGCATGGTACCCATTCCATGGTCTCAAATCTCTAGGTTTAAGGGATTCTTCATTCAGCTAAAACATGCATGTGGAACCCAGAGTATGATCCACGGTGTGATCGGGAAACGTGTTCAAATGTGTCTCAGTTTTCGTCCCCTGGTACTCGGGTACAACATTCCAGACACTTTACTAACACTCTCCCCACTTGGAGAGTCAGTGCCTTTAACCTCCTGTTTGGCCCAGTTTGCAGTTTCTGTGGAAGATGAACAGGAAGATGGAGAACCAAGGAGAGACTAGCTGGAGGTGTCTGGAAGGGCAAATTTAACTCTCATTTCCCACCAGGAAGAGGAATTAACCAAAGGCTCAGCGTGCCATGCCGGAACCACACTAGGGCCTGAAGCAATCCTGCAGTGTTGCGGCCAGCTCACAAAAAAGCGAGTTGAAGAAAGGAGCTCAGGGACACTGTAATTCACAACCCTACAGAGTTATAAATGACACTTATCGTCCAAAAATATATTGAAGTAAGGCTGCCAAGAGGACTTGAAAGCGGGGCAGAATTGCAGGAAACCGATTTCAGGAGGTAGACTGGAATTGCATGTAAAGCATAGGAAAAGAGGCAGAACGTCCACAATGATGCACTTGGCCAAAAAGGGCGTATGCGTTCTTTCCTGAATATATTCAGGAAAAAACGCATACGCCCTTTTTGGCCAACCAAGCAAGCTTGCAAAGGAAATCTGCACTACAATGAAGTCTCACTGCCCCCCGGTCAAAAGGGCCATCTGAAAAAAGTGTAAAATCCAGAAAGGCAGGACAGGCCATGGAGAACTGGGAGCCTTGTTATGCTGATGGGCGGGATGTAAATTGCCAGCAGCCACTCTGGAGAAGTGTATGGTGTTTCCTGAAACATCCAGAAAACAAAGCAACAGAGCCTAGGGCACTTCCACTTATGGTCCTATAGCTTAGGGAAATTAAAATCAAAAAGACACAGCCTCCCCAAGTTTGGGACGGCTCTGTTTACAAGAACCTCGTTTACGGTACAAGTTCAATATCACAGAAAGCGAAAAATGGATAAAGAAGTTGTGGTACTTACGTACAATGCAATATCACTCAGCAATGAAATCTATGTCATCAGGCCTGTAGCAGCACAATGAGTGGATTCAGGTACGATGATTCTAAGTGAAATAAGTCACACAGGGCTTACCTGGTGGCGCAGTGGTTGAGAGTCCGCCTGCCGATGCAGAGGACATGGGTTCGTGCCCCGCTCCGGGAAGATCCCACATGCCGCGGAGCGGCTGGGCCTGTGAGCCATGGCCGCTGAGCCTGCGTGTCCGGAGCCTGGGCTCTGCAATGGGAAAGACCACAACAGTGAGAGGCCCACGTACCGCAAAAAAAAAATAAAAATAAAAAAATAAAAAAAATAAAAAAATAAGTCACACAGAAAAAGAAACATCATAAGATATCACTACTACACGGATGTAAACTTGGTTACACAGGAACTAAATTACTAAACAGAACAGAGTGTCAAATGTAGAAAACCAATTTATGCTTGCTTAAGGGGAAAGGTGAGTTGGGGTGCTGCATACAACAAGAGATTGAAATTAGCACAGATACCGTTCCATAAGCCAAATATATAATAGACAAGTGCTACTCCTTGCTCAACGAAGTGGACTCAACAACCCATATTAAACGCCTAACAATATACCTGACTAGTAAGAATCTTAAAAATTATGGATTTATATGTCTCCGAAAGACAATCAAGCGTGTGTACAGCGGCATAAACGCAGCAGTGATAGGATTGGTGAGGTTCGGTGAGCAAATGCAGACCCTTTGAAGTCATATTGCATGGTACCCATTCCATGGGTCTCAACTCTCCATGTTTAAGGGATTCTTCCTTCAGCTAAAACATGCATGTGGAACCCAGAGTATGATCCACCGCGTGATCGGAAAACGTGTTCAAATGTGTCTCAGTTTTCGTCCCCTGCTACTCGGGTGCAGCATTCCAGACGCTTTACTAACACTCTCCCCACTTGGAGAGTCAGTGCCTTTAACCTCCTGTTTGGCCCAGTTTGCAATTTCTGTGGAAAATGAACAGGAATAGGGAGAACCAATGAGAGACTAGGTGGAGGTGTCTGGACGGGCAAATTTAACTCTCATTTCCCACCAGGAAGAGGAATTAACCAAAGGCTCAGCATGCCGTGCCGGAAACAAACTAGGGCCTGAAGCAATCCTGCGGTGTTGCGGCCAGCTCACAAGAAAGCGAGTTGAAGAAAGGAGCTCAGGGGCACTGTAATTCACAAACCTGCAGAGTTAAAATGACAGCTATCTTCCAAAAATATATTGAAGTAAGGCAGCCAAGAGGAGTTGAAAGCGGGGCAGAATTGCAGGAAACCGATTTCAGGAGGTAGACTGGAATTGCATGTAAAGCATAGGAAAAGAGGCAGAACGTCCACAATGATGCACTTGGCCAAAAAGGGCGTATGCGTTTTTTCCTGGATATATTCAGGAAAAAACGCATACGCACTTTTTGGCCAACCAAGCAAGCTTGCAAAGGAAATCTGCACTACAATGAAGTCTCACTGCCCCCTGGTCACAAGGGCCATCTGAAAAAAGTGTAAAATCCAGAAAGGCAGGACAGGCCATGGAGAACTGGGAGCCTTGTTATGCTGATGGGTGGGATGTAAATTACCAGCAGCCACTCTGGAGAAGTGTATGGTGTTTCCTGAAACATCCAAAAAACAAAGCAACAGAGCCTAGGGCACTTCCACTTATGGTCCTATAGCTTAGGGAAATTAAAATCAAAAAGACACAGCCATCCCAAAGTTTGGGACGGCTCTGTTTACAAGAACCTTGTTCAACATACAAGTTCAATATCACAGAAAGCGAAAAATGGATAAAGAAATTGTGGTACTTACGTACAATGCAATATCACTCAGCAATGAAATCTATGTCATCAGGCACATAGCAGCATAATGAGTGGATTCAGGTACGATGATTCTAAGTGAAATAAGTCACACAGAAAAAGAAACATCATAAGATATCACTACTACACGGAATGTAAACTTGGCTACACAGGAACTAAATTACTAAACAGAAAAGAGTGTCAAATGTAGAAAACCAATTTATGCTTGCTTAAGTGGAAAGGTGAGTTGGGGTGCTGCATACAACAAGAGATTGAAATTAGCACAGATACCTTTCCATAAGCCAAATATGCAATAGACAAGAGCTACTCCTTGCTGAACGAAGTGGACTCAACACCCCATATTAAACGCCTAACAATATACCTGACTAGTAAGAATCTTAAAACCTATAGATTTATATGTCTCCGAAAGAGAATCAAGCGTGTGTACAGCGGCATAAACGCAGCAGCGATAGGATTGGTGAGGTTCGGTGAGCAAATGCAGACACTTTGAAGTCATATTGCATGGTATCCATTCCATGGGTCTCAACTCTCCAGGTTTAAGGGATTCTTCCTTCAGCTAAAACATGCATGTGGAACCCAGAGTATGATCCACCGTGTGATCGGAAAACGTGTTCAAATGTGTCTCAGTTTTCGTCCCCTGCTACTCGGGTGCAACATTCCAGACGCTTTACTAACACTCTCCCCACTTGGAGAGTCAGTGCCTTTAACCTCTTGTTTGGCCCAGTTTGCAATTTCTGTGGAAAATGAACAGGAATAGGGAGAACCAATGAGAGACTAGGTGGAGGTGTCTGGACGGGCAAATTTAACTCTCATTTCCCACCAGGAAGAGGAATTAACCAAAGGCTCAGCATGCCGTGCCGGAAACAAACTAGGGCCTGAAGCAATCTTGCGGTGTTGCGGCCAGCTCACAAGAAAGCGAGTTGAAGAAAGGAGCTCAGGGTCACTGTGATTCACAAACCTGCAGAGTTTAAATGACAGCTATCTTCCAAAAATATATTGAAGGAAGGCTGCCAAGAGGAGTTGAATGCGGGGCAGAATTGCAGGAAACCGATTTCAGGAGGTAGACTGGAATTGCATGTAAAGCATAGGAAAAGAGGCACAACGTCCACAATGATGCACTTGGCCAAAAAGGGCGTATGCGTTTTTTCCTGAATATATTCAGGAAAAAACGCATACGCCCTTTTTGGCCAACCAAGCAAGCTTGCAAAGGAAATCTGCACTACAATGAAGTCTCACTGCCCCCCGGTCAAAAGGGCTATCTGAAAAAAGTGTAAAATCCAGAAAGGCAGGACAGGCCATGGAGAACTGGGAGCCTTGTTATGCTGATGGGCGGGATGTAAATTGCCAGCAGCCACTATGGAGAAGTGTATGGTGTTTCCTGAAACATCCAAAAAACAAAGCAACAGAGCCTAGGGCACTTCCACTTATGGTCCTATAGCTTAGGGAAATTAAAATCAAAAAGACACAGCCACCCCAAAGTTTGGGATGGCTCTGTTTACAAGAACCTCGTTTACGGTACAAGTTCAATATCACAGTAAGTGAAAAATGGATAAAGAAGTTGTGGTACTTACGTACAATGCAATATCACTCAGCAATGAAATCTATGTCATCAGACCCGTAGCAGCATAATGAGTGGATTCAGGTACGATGATTCTAAGTGAAATAAGTCACACAGGGCTTACCTGGTGGCGCAGTGGTTGAGAGTCCGCCTGCCGATGCAGAGGACATGGGTTCGTGCCCGGCTCCCGGAAGATCCCACATGCCGCGGAGCGGCTGGGCCTGTGAGCCATGGCCGCTGAGCCTGCGCGTCCGGAGCCTGTGCTCCGCAATGGGAAAGACCACAAAAGTGAGAGGCCCACGTACCGCAAAAAAAATAAAAATAAAAAAATAAAAAAAATAAAAAAATAAGTCACACAGAAAAAGAAACATCATAAGATATCACTACTACACGGAATGTAAACTTGGTTACACAGGAACTAAATTACTAAACAGAACAGAGTGTCAAATGTAGAAAACCAATTTATGCTTGCTTAAGGGGAAAGGTGAGTTGGGGTGCTGCATACAACAAGAGATTGAAATTAGCACAGATACCGTTCCATAAGCCAAATATATAATAGACAAGTGCTACACCTTGCTCAACGAAGTGGACTCAACACCCCATATTAAACGCCTAACAATATACCTGACTAGTAAGAATCTTAAAAACTATGGATTTATATGTCTCCGAAAGAGAATCAAGCGTGTGTACAGCGGCATAAACGCAGCAGTGATAGGATTGGTGAGGTTCGGTGAGCAAATGCAGACCCTTTGAAGTCATATTGCATGGTACCCATTCCATGGGTCTCAACTCTCCATGTTTAAGGGATTCTTCCTTCAGCTGAAACATGCATGTGGAACCCAGAGTATGATCCACCGTGTGATCGGAAAACGTGTTCAAATGTGTCTCAGTTTACGTCCCCTGGTACTCGGGTGCAACATTCCAGATGCTTTACTAACACTCTCCCCTCTTGGAGAGTCAGTGCCTTTAAACTCCTGTTTGGCCCAGTTTGCAATTTCTGTGGAAAATGAACAGGAATTGGGAGAACCAATGAGAGACTAGCTGGAGGTGTCTGGACGGGCAAATTTAACTCTCATTTCCCACCAGGAAGAGGAATTAACCAAAGGCTCAGCATGCCGTGCCAGAAACAAACTAGGGCCTGAAGCAATCCTGCGGTGTTGTGGCCAGCTCACAAGAAAGCGAGTTGAAGAAAGGAGCTCAGGGGCACTGTAATTCACAAACCTGCAGAGTTATAAATGACAGCTATCTTCCAAAAATATATTGAAGTAAGGCAGCCAAGAGGAGTTGAAAGCGGGGCAGAATTGCAGGAAACCGATTTCAGGAGGTAGACTGGAATTGCATGTAAAGCATAGGAAAAGAGGCAGAACGTCCACAATGATGCACTTGGCCAAAAAGGGCGTATGCGTTTTTTCCTGAATATATTCAGGAAAAAACGCATACGCCCTTTTTGGCCAACCAAGCAAGCTTGCAAAGGAAATCTGCACTACAATGAAGTCTCACTGCCCCCTGGTCAAAAGGGCTATCTGAAAAAAGTGTAAAATCCAGAAAGGCAGGAAAGGCCAAGGAGAACTAGGAGCCTTGTTATGCTGATGGGTGGGATGTAAATTGCCAGCAGCCACTCTGGAGAAGTGTATGGTGTTTCCTGAAACATCCAAAAAACAAAGCAACAGAGCCTAGGGCACTTCCACTTATGGTCCTATAGCTTAGGGAAATTAAAATCAAAAAGACACAGCCACCCCAAAGTTTGGGACGGCTCTGTTTACAAGAAACTCGTTTACAGTACAAGTTCAATATCACAGAAAGCGATAAATGGATAAAGAAGTTGTGGTACTTACGTACAATGCAATATCACTCAGCAATGAAATCTATGTCATCAGGCCCATAGCAGCATAATGAGTGGATTCAGGTACGATGATTCTAAGTGAAATAAGTCACACAGAAAAAGAAACATCATAAGATATCACTACTACACGTAATGTAAACTTGGCTACACAGGAACTGAATTACAAAACAGAACAGGGTGTGAAATGTAGAAAACCAACTTATGCTTGCTTAAGGGGAAAGGTGAGTTGGGGTGCTGCATACAACAAGAGATTGAAATTAACACAGATACCATTCCATAAGCCAAATATGTAATAGACAAGAGCTACTCCTTGCTCAACGAAGTGGACTCAACACCCCATATTAATCGCCTAACAATATACCTGACTAGTAAGAATCTTAAAACCTATGGATATATATGTCTCCGAAAGAGAATCAAGCGTGTGTACAGCGGCATAAACGCAGCAGTGATAGGATTGGTGAGGTTCGGTGAGCAAATGCAGACCCTTTGAAGTCATATTGCATGGTACCCATTCCATGGGTCTCAACTCTCCATGTTTAAGGGATTCTTCTTTCAGCTAAAACATACATGTTGAACCCAGAGTATGATCCACCGTGTGATCGGAAAACGTGTTCAAATGTGTCTCAGTTTTCGTCCCCTGCTACTCGGGTGCAACATTCCAGACGCTTTACTAACACTCTCCCCACTTGGAGAGTCAGTGCCTTTAACCTCCTGCTTGGCCCAGTTTGCAATTTCTGTGGAAAATGAACAGGAATAGGGAGAACCAATGAGAGACTAGGTGGAGGTGTCTGGACGGGCAAATTTAACTCTCATTTCCCACCAGGAAGAGGAATTAACCAAAGGCTCAGCATGCCGTGCCGGAACCAAACTAGGGCCTGAAGCAATCCTGCGGTGTTGCGGCCAGCTCACAAGAAAGCGAGTTGAAGAAAGGAGCTCAGGGGCACTGTAATTCACAAACCTGCAGAGTTATAAATGACAGCTATCTTCCAAAAATATATTGAAGTAAGGCTGCCAAGAGGAGTTGAAAGCGGGGCAGAATTGCAGGAAACCAATTTCAGGAGGTAGACTGGAATTGCATGTAAAGCATAGGAAAAGAGGCAAAACGTCCACAATGATGCACTTGGCCAAAAAGGGCGTATGCGGTTTTTCCTGGATATATTCAGGAAAAAACGCATACGCACTTTTTGGCCAACCAAGCAAGCTTGCAAAGGAAATCTGCACTACAATGAAGTCTCACTGCCCCCTGGTCAAAAGGACCATCTGAAAAAAGTGTAAAATCCAGAAAGGCAGGACAGGCCATGGAGAACTGGGAGCCTTGTTATGCTGGTGGCTGGGATGTAAATTACCAGCAGCCACTCTGGAGAAGTGTATGGTGTTTCCTGAAAAATCCAAAAAACAAAGCAACAGAGCCTAGGGCACTTCCACTTATGGTCCTATAGCTTAGGGAAATTAAAATCAAAAAAACACAGCCATCCCAAAGTTTGGGACGGCTCTGTTTACAAGAACCTTGTTCACCGTACAAGTTCAATATCACAGAAAGCGAAAAATGGATAAAGAAGTTGTGGTACTTACGTACAATGCAATATCACTCAGCAATGAAATCTATGTCATCAGGCACATAGCAGCATAATGAGTGGATTCAGGTACGATGATTCTAAGTGAAATAAGTCACACAGAAAAAGAAACATCATATGATATCACTACTACACGGAATGTAAACTTGGCTACACAGGACCTAAATTACTAAACAGAACAGAGTGTCAAATGTAGAAAACCAACTTATGCTTGCTTAAGGGGAAAGGTGAGTTGGGGTGCTGCATACAACAAGAGATTGAAATTAGCACAGATACCATTCCATAAGCCAAATATGTAATAGACAAGAGCTACTCCTTGCTCAACGAAGTGGACTCAACACCCCATATTAAACGCCTAACAATATACCTGACTAGTAAGAATTTTAAAACCTATGGTTTTATATGTCTCCGAAAGAGAATCAAGCGTGTGTACAGCGGCATAAACGCAGCAGTGATAGGATTGGTGAGGTTCGGTGAGCAAATGCAGACCCTTTGAAGTCATATTGCATGGTACCCATTCCATGGGTCTCAACTCTCCATGTATAAGGGATTCTTCTTTCAGCTAAAACATGCATGTGGAACCCAGAGTTACATCCACCATGTGATCGGAAAACGTGTTCAAATGTGTCTCAGTTTTCGTCCCCTGCTACTCGGGTGCAACATTCCAGACGCTTTACTAACACTCTCCCCACTTGGAGAGTCAGTGCCTTTAACCTCCTGTTTGGCCCAGTTTGCAATTTCTGTGGAAAATGAACAGGAATAGGGAGAACCAATGAGAGACTAGGTGGAGGTGTCTGGACGGGCAAATTTAACTCTCATTTCCCACCAGGAAGAAGAATTAACCAAAGGCTCAGCATGCCGTGCCGGAACCAAACTAGGGCCTGAAGCAATCCTGCGGTGTTGCGGCCAGCTCACAAGAAAGCGAGTTGAAGAAAGGAGCTCAGGGGCACTGTAATTCACAAACCTGCAGAGTTATAAATGACAGCTATCTTCCAAAAATATATTGAAGTAAGGCTGCCAAGAGGAGTTGAAAGCGGGGCAGAATTGCAGGAAACCGATTTCAGGAGGTAGACTGGAATTGCATGTAAAGCATAGGAAAAGAGGCAGAACGTCCACAATGATGCACTTGGCCAAAAAGGGCGTATGCGTTTTTTCCTGAATATATTCAGGAAAAAACGCATACGCCCTTTTTGGCCAACCAAGCAAGCTTGCAAAGGAAATCTGCACTACAATGAAGTCTCACTGCCCCCCGGTCAAAAGGGCCATCTGAAAAAAGTGTAAAATCCAGAAAGGCAGGACAGGCCATGGAGAACTGGGAGCCTTGTTATGCTGATGGGCGGGATGTAAATTGTCAGCAGCCACTCTGGAGAAGTGTATGGTGTTTCCTGAAACATCCAAAAAACAAGGCAACAGAGCCTAGGGCACTTCCACTTATGGTCCTATAGCTTAGGGAAATTAAAATCAAAAAGACACAGCCACCCCAAAGTTTGGGACGGCTCTGTTTACAAGAACCTCGTTTACCGTACAAGTTCAATATCACAGAAAGCGAAAAATGGATAAAGAAGTTGTGGTACTTACGTACAATGCAATATCACTCAGCAATGAAATCTATGTCATCAGGCCCATAGCAGCATAATGAGTGGATTCAGGTACGATGATTCTAAGTGAAATAAGTCACACAGAAAAAGAAACATCATAAGATATCACTACTACACGTAATGTAAACTTGGCTACACAGGAACTGAATTACAAAACAGAACAGGGTGTGAAATGTAGAAAACCAACTTATGCTTGCTTAAGGGGAAAGGTGAGTTGGGGTGCTGCATACAACAAGAGATTGAAATTAACACAGATACCATTCCATAAGCCAAATATGTAATAGACAAGAGCTACTCCTTGCTCAACGAAGTGGACTCAACACCCCATATTAATCGCCTAACAATATACCTGACTAGTAAGAATCTTAAAACCTATGGATATATATGTCTCCGAAAGAGAATCAAGCGTGTGTACAGCGGCATAAACGCAGCAGTGATAGGATTGGTGAGGTTCGGTGAGCAAATGCAGACCCTTTGAAGTCATATTGCATGGTACCCATTCCATGGGTCTCAACTCTCCATGTTTAAGGGATTCTTCTTTCAGCTAAAACATACATGTTGAACCCAGAGTATGATCCACCGTGTGATCGGAAAACGTGTTCAAATGTGTCTCAGTTTTCGTCCCCTGCTACTCGGGTGCAACATTCCAGACGCTTTACTAACACTCTCCCCACTTGGAGAGTCAGTGCCTTTAACCTCCTGTTTGGCCCAGTTTGCAATTTCTGTGGAAAATGAACAGGAATAGGGAGAACCAATGAGAGACTAGGTGGAGGTGTCTGGACGGGCAAATTTAACTCTCATTTCCCACCAGGAAGAGGAATTAACCAAAGGCTCAGCATGCCGTGCCGGAACCAAACTAGGGCCTGAAGCAATCCTGCGGTGTTGCGGCCAGCTCACAAGAAAGCGAGTTGAAGAAAGGAGCTCAGGGGCACTGTAATTCACAAACCTGCAGAGTTATAAATGACAGCTATCTTCCAAAAATATATTGAAGTAAGGCTGCCAAGAGGAGTTGAAAGCGGGGCAGAATTGCAGGAAACCAATTTCAGGAGGTAGACTGGAATTGCATGTAAAGCATAGGAAAAGAGGCAAAACGTCCACAATGATGCACTTGGCCAAAAAGGGCGTATGCGGTTTTTCCTGGATATATTCAGGAAAAAACGCATACGCACTTTTTGGCCAACCAAGCAAGCTTGCAAAGGAAATCTGCACTACAATGAAGTCTCACTGCCCCCTGGTCAAAAGGACCATCTGAAAAAAGTGTAAAATCCAGAAAGGCAGGACAGGCCATGGAGAACTGGGAGCCTTGTTATGCTGGTGGCTGGGATGTAAATTACCAGCAGCCACTCTGGAGAAGTGTATGGTGTTTCCTGAAACATCCAAAAAACAAAGCAACAGAGCCTAGGGCACTTCCACTTATGGTCCTATAGCTTAGGGAAATTAAAATCAAAAAAACACAGCCATCCCAAAGTTTGGGACGGCTCTGTTTACAAGAACCTTGTTCACCGTACAAGTTCAATATCACAGAAAGCGAAAAATGGATAAAGAAGTTGTGGTACTTACGTACAATGCAATATCACTCAGCAATGAAATCTATGTCATCAGGCACATAGCAGCATAATGAGTGGATTCAGGTACGATGATTCTAAGTGAAATAAGTCACACAGAAAAAGAAACATCATAAGATATCACTACTACACGGAATGTAAACTTGGCTACACAGGACCTAAATTACTAAACAGAACAGAGTGTCAAATGTAGAAAACCAACTTATGCTTGCTTAAGGGGAAAGGTGAGTTGGGGTGCTGCATACAACAAGAGATTGAAATTAGCACAGATACCATTCCATAAGCCAAATATGTAATAGACAAGAGCTACTCCTTGCTCAACGAAGTGGACTCAACACCCCATATTAAACGCCTAACAATATACCTGACTAGTAAGAATTTTAAAACCTATGGTTTTATATGTCTCCGAAAGAGAATCAAGCGTGTGTACAGCGGCATAAACGCAGCAGTGATAGGATTGGTGAGGTTCGGTGAGCAAATGCAGACCCTTTGAAGTCATATTGCATGGTACCCATTCCATGGGTCTCAACTCTCCATGTATAAGGGATTCTTCTTTCAGCTAAAACATGCATGTGGAACCCAGAGTTACATCCACCATGTGATCGGAAAACGTGTTCAAATGTGTCTCAGTTTTCGTCCCCTGCTACTCGGGTGCAACATTCCAGACGCTTTACTAACACTCTCCCCACGTGGAGAGTCAGTGCCTTTAACCTCCTGTTTGGCCCAGTTTGCAATTTCTGTGGAAAATGAACAGGAATTGGGAGAACCAATGAGAGACTAGCTGGAGGTGTCTGGACGGGCAAATTTAACTCTCATTTCCCACCAGGAAGAAGAATTAACCAAAGGCTCAGCATGCCGTGCCGGAACCAAACTAGGGCCTGAAGCAATCCTGCGGTGTTGCGGCCAGCTCACAAGAAAGCGAGTTGAAGAAAGGAGCTCAGGGGCACTGTAATTCACAAACCTGCAGAGTTATAAATGACAGCTATCTTCCAAAAATATATTGAAGTAAGGCTGCCAAGAGGAGTTGAAAGCGGGGCAGAATTGCAGGAAACCGATTTCAGGAGGTAGACTGGAATTGCATGTAAAGCATAGGAAAAGAGGCAGAACGTCCACAATGATGCACTTGGCCAAAAAGGGGGTATGCGTTTTTTCCTGAATATATTCAGGAAAAAACGCATACGCCCTTTTTGGCCAACCAAGCAAGCTTGCAAAGGAAATCTGCACTACAATGAAGTCTCACTGCCCCCCGGTCAAAAGGGCCATCTGAAAAAAGTGTAAAATCCAGAAAGGCAGGACAGGCCATGGAGAACTGGGAGCCTTGTTATGCTGATGGGCGGGATGTAAATTGCCAGCAGCCACTCTGGAGAAGTGTATGGTGTTTCCTGAAACATCCAAAAAACAAGGCAACAGAGCCTAGGGCACTTCCACTTATGGTCCTATAGCTTAGGGAAATTAAAATCAAAAAGACACAGCCACCCCAAAGTTTGGGACGGCTCTGTTTACAAGAACCTCGTTTACCGTACAAGTTCAATATCACAGAAAGCGAAAAATGGATAAAGAAGTTGTGGTACTTACGTACAATGCAATATCACTCAGCAATGAAATCTATGTCATCAGGCCCATAGCAGCATAATGAGTGGATGCAGGTACGATGATTGTAAGTGAAATAAGTCACACAGAAAAAGAAACATCATAAGGTATCACTACTACACGGAATGTAAACTTGGCTACACAGGAACTGAATTACAAAACAGAACAGGGTGTGAAATGTAGAAAACCAACTTATGCTTGCTTAAGGGGAAAGGTGAGTTGGGGTGCTGCATGAAACCAGAGATTGAAATTAGCACAGATACCGTTCAATAAGCCAAATATGTAATAGACAAGAGCTACTCCTTGCTCAACGAAGTGGACTCAACACCCCATATTAAACGCCTAAGAATATACCTGACTAGTAAGAATCTTAAAACCTTTGAATTTATATGTCTCCGAAAGAGAATCAAGCGTCTGTACAGCAGCATAAACGCAGCAGTGATACGATTGGTGAGGTTCGGTGAGCAAATGCAGACACTTTGAAGTCATATTGCATGGTACCCATTCCATGGGTCTCAACTCTCCAGGTTTAAGGGATTCTTCCTTCAGCTAAAACATGCATGTGGAACGGAGTGTATGATCCACCGTGTGATCGGGAAACGTGTTCAAATGTGTCTCAGTTTTCGTCCCTTGGTACTCGGGTGCAACATTCCAGACGCTTTACTAACACTCTCCCCACTTGGAGAGTCAGTGCCTTTAACCTCCTGTTTGGCCCAGTTTGCAAGTTCTTCGGAAGATGAACCGGAATAAGGAGAAGCAATGGGAGACTATCTGTAGGTGTCTGGACGGGCAAATTTAACTCTCATTCCCACCAGGAAGATAAATGAACCAAAGGCTCCGCGTGCCATGCTGGAACTAGATTAGGGCCTGAGGAGATCCTGCGGTGTTGCGGCCAGCTCACAAGAAAGCGAGTTGAAGAAAGGAGCTCAGGGGCACTGTAATTCAGAAACCTGCGGAGTTATAAATGACAGCTATCATCCAAAATTATACTGAAGTAAGGCTGCGAAGAGGACTTGAATGCGGGGCAGAATTGCTGGAAACTGATTTCAGAACGTACACGGGAGTAGCTCTTAAAGCATAGGAAAAGAGACAGAACTTGGAAAATAATGCACTTGGCAAAAAAGGGCATATGTGTTTTATCCAGAGCTCTCATACCTGAGGGGAGGAGATTCCCAGCAGGCTCCAACTGCCACCTGAGGGCTCACATTGCCAAGGCAACGTGAGCATGCCAGGCAGGAGTTACCTCACAGCAGAGGTCCCACCTCACAGAAGGGTGAGAAACCCAGCCAACATCAGACTCTCACCAGAGGGCCCACATCACCAAGGGGATGGGAACCAGGCAGGAGTGTCTTCACATCAGTGGGGCCACATCATCAAAAGCTGAGGTACTCAGCACATGTGTCCTCAAACCAGAGGACCCACATCACCAAGGACCTCGGAGTGAGGCAGGCAGGAGTAGCCTCACAACACTGGGCCCATAGAATAAAAAAGTGAGGAATCCAGCAGTTGGAACCTCCCAGCAGGCGGCCCAGAGCACCGAGGCCATGGGATCCAGGCCACAGTGAACTCACAGAAGAGGGCCCATGTCATGAAACTGAGCAACCCAGCCATTGGGACCTCAGAGCAGGAGGCCCACATCCCCATGGGGATGGAATTCTGGTAGGAGTGTCCTCGCACCACTGAGAACGTATCAGAAAATTTTGGGCGACCAGCAGTTAGGGCCTGACGCCAGAGGACCCTCATCACCAAGGGAAGGAGGCTCCCAGCAGGCTCCAACTGCCACCAGAGGGCTGACGTCGCCAAGGCGATGTGTGCCAACCAGGCACGAATGACCTCACAGCAGAGGGCCCACCTCAGAGAAGTGTGACGAACCCAGTCAGGATCAGACTCGCACCAGAGGGCCCACATCACCAAATGGATTGGAACCAGGCAGGAGTGTCCTCACATGAGTAGGGCCACATCATCTAAAGGTGAGGAACCCAGAACATGTGGCTTCAAACCATAGGACACCCATCACCAAGGGGCTGGGAGTGAGGCAGGCAGGAGGAGCCTCATAACAGAGGGCCCAAAAATAAGAAAGGTGAGGAATCCAGCAGTTGGAACCTCCCAGCAGGCGGCCCAGAGCACAGAGGCTAGAGGATCCAGGCCAGAGTGAACTAACACCAGACAGCCCACATCATGAAACTGTGAGCAACCCAGACATTGGGACCTCAGAGCAGAAGGCCCACATCCCCATGGTGATGGGAACATGACAGGAGTGTCCTGGCATCACTGGGCTCACATCAGAAAACGTGGGGTGCTCAGAAGTTAGGGCCTGACGCTAGAGGGCACTCATCACCGAGAGGAGGAGGCTCCCAGCAGGCTCCAGCTGCCACCAGAGGGCCAACGTCGCCAAGGTGATGTGTGCCAGCCTGGCAGGAGTGACCTCACAGCAGAGGGCCCACCTCACAGAAGGGTGAGGAACACAGCCAGGATCAGACTCTCACCAGAGGGCCCACATCACCAAGGGGATGGGAACCAGGCAGGAGTGTCCCCACACCAGTGGGACAACATCATCGAAAGGTGAGGATCCCAGCACATGTGTCCTCAAACCAGAGGAACCACATCACCAAGGGGTTCGGAATGAGGCTGGCAGGACTGGCCTCACAACACAGGGTCCATAGAATATAAAAGTTGAGGAATCCAGCAGTTGGAACCTCCCAGCAAGTGGCCCAGAGCACCGAGGCTATGGGATCCAGGCCGCAGTGAACTCACAGCAGAGGGCCCACATCATGAACCTGTGAGCAGCCCAGCTGTTGGGACCTCAGAACAGAAGGCCCACATCCCCATTGGGATGGGAACCTGGCAGGAGTGGCTTTGCACCACTTAGCACATATCAGAAAATGTTAGGAGCCCAGCAGTTAGGGCCTGATGCCAGGGGGCCCTCATAACTGAGGGGAGGAGACTCCCAGCAGGTTCCAACTGCCAACAGAGGGCCCACGTCTACAAGGTGGCATGCGCCAGCCAGGCAGTAGTGACCTCACAGCAGAGGGCCTATCTCACAGAAGGGTGAGGAACCGAGGCAGGATGAGACTCTCACCAGAGGGCCCACAACACCAAGGGGATGGGAACCAGTCAGGACTGTCCTCCCACCAGTGGGGCCACATCATCGAAAGGTGAGGAACCCAGCACATGTGGCCTCATATCAGAGGACATACATCACAAAGGGGATGGGAGTGAGGCAGGTAGGAGTAGCCTAAAAACAGAGGGCCCAAAGAATAAAAAAAGTGAGGAATCCAGCATTTGGAACCTCCCAGCAGGCGGCCGAGAGCACAGAAGCTATGGGATGCAGGCAGGAGTGAACTAACAGCAGAGAGCCCACATCATGAAACTGTGAGCAACCCAGGCATTGGGACCTCAGAGCAGAAAGCCCACATCCCCATGGGGATGGGAACCTGACAGGAGTGTCCTGGCATCACTGGGCTCACATCAGAAAACGTGGGGAGCCCAGCAGTTAGAGCCTGATGCTAGAGGGCCGTCATCACCGAGGGCAGGAGGCTCCCAGCAGGTTCCATGTGCCAACAGAGGGCCCACATCGCCAAGGTGATGTGTGCAAGTCAGGCAGGATTGACCTCACAGCAGAGGGCCTACCTCACAGAAGAGTGAGGAACCCAGCCAGGATAAGACTGTCACCAGAAGGCCCACATCACCAAGGGGATGGGAACCAGGCAGGAGTGTCCTCACACCAGTGGGGCCACATCATTGAAAGTTGCCTAACCCAGCACATGTGGCCTCAAACCAGAAGACCCACATCACGAAGGGGTTGCGAGTGAGGCAGGCAGGAGGAGCATCACAACACAGGACCCATAGAATACAAAAGTTGAGGAATCGAGCAGTTGGAACCTCCCAGCAGGCAGCCAAGACCACAGAGGCTATGGGATCCAGGCCACAGTGAACTAACACCAGAGAGCCCACATCATGAAATTGTGATCAACCCAGCCGTTGGAACCTCAGAGCAGAAGGCCCACATCCCCATGGGGATGGGAACCTAAGAGGAGTGCTTGAGCAACACTGGGCTCACTAAGAAAAGTTGGGGAGCCCAGCAGTTAGGGCCTGACGTCAGAGGGCCCTCATCACAGAGCTGAGGAGGCTCCCAGCAGGGTCCAATTGCCACCAGAGGGCTCATGTCAACAAGGCGAGGTGAGCAACCCAGGCAAGAGTTACCTGATAGTAGAGGGCCCACCTCACAGATGGGTGAGGAACCCAGCCAGGATCAGACTCTCACCAGAGGGCCCACATCACAAAGGGGATGGGACCCAGTCAGGATTATCCTCACACCAGTGGGGCCTCATCATCTTAAGGTGAGGAACCCAGCACATGTGTCCTCAAACCAGAGGACCCACATCACCAAGGGCCTTGGAGTGAGGCAGGCAGGAGTAGCCTCACAACACAGGGCACATAATATAAAAAACGTGAGGATTCCAGCATTTAGACCTTCCAGCAGGCGGCCCAGAACACCGAGGCTATGGGATCCAGGCCACAGTGAACTCACAGCAGAGGGTCCACATCACAAAACTGTGAGCAACCCAGGAGTTGAGACCTCAGCGCAGAAGGACCACATCCCCATGGGAATGGGAACCTGGCTGGAGTGTCCTCGCACCACTGGGCGCACATCAGAAAATGTGGGGAGCCCACCATTTAGGGCCTGACGCCAGAGGGCCGTCATCACCGAGAGGAGGAGGCGCCCTGCACGCTCCAACTGCCACCAGAGGGCTCACGTCTCCAAGGTGACGTGTGCCAGCCAGGCAGGAGTGACCTCACAGCAGAGGGCCTACCTCACAGAACGTTGAGGAACCCAGCCAGGATTAGACTCTCGCCAGAGGGCCCACCTCACCAAGGGGATGGGAACCAGGCAGGAGTGTCCTCACACGAGTGGGGTCACATCATCGAAAGGTGAGGAACGCAGCACATGTGGCCTCAAGCCATAGGACAGTCATCACCAAGGGGCTGGCAGTGAGGCAGGCAGGAGGAGCCTCACAACAGAGGGCACATAGAATAAAAAAGTTGAGGAATCCAGCAGTTGGAACCTCCCAGCAGGCGGCTCAGAGAACTGATGATAAGGGATCCTTGCCGGAGTGAACTCACAGCAGAGGGCCCACATCATGGTACTGTGAGCAAGCCAGCCGTTTTGACCTCAGAGCAGAAGGCCCATATCGCCATGGGGATGGGAACCTGGCAAGAGTCTCCTCACTCACTTGGCGCACATCAGAAAATGTGGGGAGCCCAGCAGTTATGGCCTAAGGCAAGAGGGCCCTCATCACCGAGGGGAGGAGGATCCCAGCACACTCCAACTGCCACCAGAGGGCCCACGTCGCCAAGGTGACGTGTGCCAGACAGGCATGATTGACCTCACAGCAGAGGGCCCACCTCACAGAAGGGTGAGGAACCCAGCCAGGATCAGACACTCACCTGAGGGCCCACATCAGCAAGGGGATGGGAACCAGTCAGGACTGTCTTCCCTCCAGTGGGGTCACATCATCGAAAGGTGCGGAACCCAGCACATGTGGCCTCAAATCAGAGGACACATATCACAAAGGGAATGGGAGTGAGGCAGGCAGGAGTAGCCTAAAAACAGAGGGCCCAAAGAATAAGAAAGGTGAGGAATCCAGCAGTTGGAACCTCCCAGCAGGCGGTCCAGAGCACAGAAGCTATGGGATGCAGGCAGGAGTGAACTAACAGCAGAGAGCCCACATCATGAAACTGTGAGCAACCCAGGCTTTGGGACCTCAGAGCAGAAGGCCCACACCCCAATGGGGATGTGAACCTGGCTGGAGTGTCCTCGCACCACTGGGCACACATCACAAAATGTGGGGAGCCCAGCAGTTAGGGCCTGATGCCAGAGGGCCCTCATCACCGAGGAGAGGAGGCTCCCAGCAGGCTCCAAGTGCCACCAGAGGGCTCATGTCCACAAGGCGAGGTGAGCAAGCCAGGCAAGAGTGACCTCACATCAGACGGCCTACCTCACAGATGGGTGAGGAACCCAGCCAGGATCAGACTCTCAACAGAGGGCCCACATCACCAAGGGGATGTGAACCAGGCAGGAGTCTCCTAAGACCATTGGTCCCACATCATCGAAAGGTGAGGAACCCAGCACATGTGGCCTCAAACCAGACGACACACATCACGAAGGGGCTGGGAGTGAGGCAGGCAGGAGGATCCTCACAACAGAGGGCCCAAAAATTTAAAAAAGTGAGGAATCCAGCAGTTGGAACCTCCCAGCAGGCGGCCAAGAGCACAGAGGCTATGGGATCCAGGCTTCTGTGAACTAACACCAGAGAGCCCACATCATGAAAATGTGAACAACCCAGCCGTTGGGACCTCAGAGCAGAAGGCCCACATCCCCATGGAGATGGGATCCTAAGAGGAGTGCCAAAGCATCACTGGGCTCACTAAGAAAAGTTGGTGAGCCCAGCAGTCAGGGCCTGATGCAAGAGGGCCCTCATCACCGGGGGGAAGAGATTCCCAGCACGCTCCAACTGCCACCACACGGCTGACTTCACCAAGGCAATGTGTGCCAGCCATGCAGGAGTGACCTATCAGCAGAGGGTCTCCCTCACAGGTGGGTGAGGAACAAAGCCAGGAACAGACTCTCACCAGGGGGTCCACATAACCACGTGGATGAGAACCAAGCAGGAGTGTCCTCACACTAGTGGGGCCACATCATCGAAAGGTGAGGAACCCAGCAAAAGTGGCCACAAACCAGAGGACCCACATCACCAAGGGGTTGAGAGTGAGGTAGGTGTCTGGACGGGCATATTTAACACTCATTTCCCACCAGGAAGAGGAATTAACCAAAGGCTCAGCGTGCCCTGCCAGAAGCAGATTAGGGCCTGAAGCAGTCTTGCGGGTTTGCGGCCAGCTCACAAGAAAGCGAGTTGAAGAAAGGAGCTCAGGGGCCCTGTAATTCACAAACCTGCAGAGTTATAAATGACAGATAACGTCCAAAAATATATTGAAGTAAGGCTGCGAAGAGGACTTGAAAGCGGGGCAGAATTGCAGGAAACCGATTTCAGGAGGTAGACTGGATTTGCATTTAAAGCATAGGAAAAGAGGCAGAACATCGACAATGATGCACTTGGCAACAAAGGGCGTATGAGTTTGTTCCTGAATATATTCAGGAACAAACACATACGCCCTTTTTGGCAAACCAAGCAAGCTTGCAATGGAAATCCGAACTACTATGAAGTGTCACTTCCCCCCGGTCTAAAGGGCCATCTGAGAAAAGTGTAAAATCCAGAAAGGCAAGACAGGCCATGGGGAAAAAGGAGCCTTGTTATGCTGATGGGCGGGATGTACATTGCCAACAGCCACTCTGGAGAAGTGTATGGTGTTTCCTGATACATCTGAAAAACAAAGCAACAGAGTCTAGGGCATTTCCACTTATGGTCCTATAGCTTAGGGAAATTAAAATCAAAAAGACACAGCCACCCCAAAATTTACAACGGCTCTGTTTACAGGAGCCTCTTCTACAGTACAAGTTAAATATCCCAGAGAACAAATAATTGATAAAGAAGTTGCGGTACTTATGTACAACAGAATACCACTCAGCAATGAAATCTGTGTCACCAGGCCTGTACCAGCATAATGAGTGGATTGAGGCATGATGATTCTAAGTGAAATAAGTCACACAGAAAAAGAAACATCATAAGGTATCACTAATGCACGGAATGTAAACTTGGCTACACATGAACTGAATTACAAAACAGAACAGGGTCTCAAGTTTAGAAAACCAACTTATGCTTGCTTAAGGGGAAAGGTGAGTTGGGGTGCTGCATAAAACCAGAGTTTGAAATTAGCACAGATACCGTTCCATAAGCCAAATACGTAATAGACAAGACCTACCCCTTGCTCAACGAAATGGACTCAACAATGAGGTATCACCTCACACCTGTTAGAATGGGCATCATCTGAAAATCTACAAACAACAAATGCTGGAAAGGGTGTGGAGAAAAGGAAGCCTCTTCCACTATTGTTGGGAATATAAATTGATACAGTCACTATGGAGAACAATATGGAGTTTCTTAAGAAACTAATAATAGAATTACCATATGATACAGCAATCCCAGGACTGGACATATACCCAGACAAAACCATAAATCAAAAAGAGACATTCACCGCAATGTTCATTGCATCACTATTTACAATATCGAGGTAATGGAAGCAACCTAAATGCCCACAGACAGACGAATGCATAAAGATGTGGTACATATATAAAATGGAATATTACTAAGCCATGAAAGGAATGAAATTGGGTCATTTGTAGAGACGTCGATGGATCTAGAGACTGTCATACAGAGTGAAGTAAGTCAGAAAGAGAAAAACAAATCTTGTATATTCATGCATATATGTGGAACCTAGAAAAACTGTACAGATTAACCGTTTTGCAAGGCATAAATAGAGCAACAGATGTAGACAACAATCGTATGGACAACAAGGGGGGAAAGCTCTTGGAGGGGTGGTGGTGGGAGGAGTTGAGAGATTGGGATTGGCATGTAAACATTTATATGTATAAAATAGATAACCAATGAGAACCTGCTGTATAAAAATATAAAATAAAATTCAAAATTAAAAAGAAATAAAATTTAAAAAATAAAACAGAAAAAACAATTATTCCCTTCACATACATGTATTTATATGAATAAATTATTTCCATGCTTATATCTGTAAATACAAAAAAGAGGAATAAAATCTACCTTGAACCAAAAACGAAAAAGAGAAAAAAAAAACAGAACCCACCAGTTACTCAGAGGAAAACCGTATCAGGGCACTTGCTCCAGTTGTAAACAATTCTGAAGTTGGTCAGTGGTGGGGAATCGTCTCCCATTCAGCCAGCAGCCCCCACACAACAAGCGTCCTCATTGCAAAGCTGGGGCACCGTGCCGAGGCATCTGTGAGTAAACGTGAGCTGAACCCCAGGCCAGTTGCTGCTGAACTGTTCCCGCCCTTCCCAGGTAAAACACCTGAATATATACAAGGACTTGAAAGCCTAGAGGAAGGGCCATGGAGCCACACGAGTGACAGCATGCCAGCTGACTTGGTGCCTGCAGGCCAGCCAGGATGGTCCTGGCCCTGGGTGCTCTTCTGGAAGATTTCCATTTCCCTGCCTGAGATACCCGTCCTGTCCCTGCCCCCACTGCTTTTTTCCTTCCTCACCTCTGCCCAGGGAGAAATTCCAGCAGCAGGTATGGGTGACACATCCTCTTCTTTAGCAGGTGGCAGCCTGGCAACTGCTGCAGAAAGTCCAGCAGAGCCCCACTCACACTGGGCCACCCACAAAGCCATGGCCTCTCACTCCCTCCCACCAGCCCAGCCCCGAGACTGCTGACAGGGCAGAGAAAATGGCGTCAGGCACAGCTGCAGGGGCTTTTGCTGCCTGGAGTGGTATTTATATTGATCTCAACCCAGGCACACCTGGGGAGGGCTGGCCGGCATGGTAAGGCTGCCCAGGTCAGCCAATCATCACCCCTCAGGGGCTCACAGTTGCAGAAAATGGAACTTGCTGAACCGGCCAGGTCCAAGGAACAGGTGTGGGCTCCTGAGAGTCAGGATAGACAAGGGGCTGCAGCTTTGGCTTGTTTTCTAATCATTTTATCTGGCCCATGAGTGGGAGACAACTTCAAGAAAACCCTCTCCTAATGAGAGGAACCCAGGAGTCAGGGAGAGGAGGGGTGGGTGGTGGTTGGAGACAGAGGCCTGGTGCCCTGGGTGCAGTGGAAGTCTCTGGAAGACCAGGTGGAGGGAGGCCACACAGAGTGATGCCCAGGGTCACAGACCTGTCGGAGCTGCTGTTTGTTAGTTCAAGTCCTGCTCTGAGGTGCTCTGTGTCAGCTCTGAGCGACAGGTGAGCTGGGGGTGCTCTTCAATGAGGGCTATGTGCACGGTTCCTGTGTGCCCAGCCCTGCCACGGTACCTGCAAGGGTAGCTCTGTATCCTGGGAGGGGCCTGACCATGAGAGCCCCGTGGGCTGGGTTGGGGGTGGGGTACCTGCCCAGGAGAGCTCCATATCCTGGGATTGGCCTGACCACGAGAGCCCCATGGGCTGCTGGGGACCTGGTAAAGGATGTCAGGACAGTCAGTGAAGCCACCGAGGATATACCTCCAGTTGCTCCTGATCCCTACACCCTGCTGGTCATTCTACCAACCACCAGGACATGGTATTCTGTATTAGTCTTCAATGATGCCTTCTTTTGTATTCCATTAGTCCCAGAGTCACAAGAAATTTTGGCTTGTGAGTGGCAGGACTCAACATACAACTAAAACAATACTTCCGGGCCGTCTTGCCCCAAGGGTTCAAAAATTCCCACACCATCTTTGGGGAAAGCTTAGCTAACGACCGAAAAGTTCTACCTCTGGAAAAGGAAACCCTCCTTCAATATGCAGACGACATTCTGATCGCCAGCCCTACTAAGGAGGCCTCTGAACTACCAAGCCAATAAAGGATAGAAGTTGTCCAAGAAAAAGCTCAAATATCACAGACTGCAGTGACCTGCCTGGGCTTCATTCTCACACAAGGTCAGAGAAGCCCATCCCAGGAAAGGGAAGAAACCATTTGCAGCCTTACCCCTTTCTAAAACTAGAAGACAGCTTAGGGGTTCCTGGGGAGGCCAGGGTTTGCTGCTTCTGGATCCCTAACTACAGTCTACTAGCTGGGCCTCTATATGAAACACTGAAAGGAAAAGATGATGATCCTTTTGAACAGAATCCAGAAGTGGCCTTTCAAGAATGGAAAGAGCAGTCAATTCAGACCCTTGCCCTGGAACTCCCTAATTGAGCTAAACCCTTTGACCTTTCCATTCCCGGTGAAAGGTGAATCGCCATTGGAGAATTAGTGCAAAAACTGGGACCACTTGAAATGGAACAACGCAAGAATGCCATCCAGGTAGGATAAACTACAGTCACCAAGGGGCTTGGCCCACTGCCACATCTGGCCAAGATACTGGCGGTATCTAAAAACCTGGAAATCAGCAGCCCAAAAGGCCACCTCCCTCCTAAGGGAAAAGGACCCCACGTGGTGATCCTAATCACCAACCATGCCCTGAAGTTGCAGGGTTCGCTCCGTGGGCACACCGACCTCGAGTGAGGAGGCCCTCCAACTCCAACATCCAGAGAGATAACCGGGGGCAACAGGGCACCATGACGACTCGTGTGAACATCACTTGACCTGGAGTTTCTCTCATAAAACAACAATAGTGTGTCCCGAAGGAGTAGACTACTGCTTGCAGGACTTCCTGCACCCGGAGGGGAGCTAATAATCTTGGCGGGGGAACCGTATATCACACCGTCACCATAGAAAAGCCTACAGACACCGTGATGATGGTGGCCAATAAGACCGGCTGGACTCCTGTTTACTTCAAAAGGCTGTTGACTCAGTGGCCATCATGGTCCTTGATCACCACTGACCCTGGACTGTCTGGGAGTTGAGCGGGCAGGGCTCTGACACCTGGTGCTGTTTTTACGTTAATTCAGGGGCCTAATTGAAGAAAGAGCAGACTACTGGTCAGAGCATCTAGGCTGGCAGAAACGGTCAGCCTAAGGTGGCCGAACAAATGTGGGGCGGGGTGAAACCGGCCCCCACAGCGTCTCTGCACATCTCTTTCCTGGACCCTTAAAGGTCATTAGAATCTATAACACTTCCAATGCTGGTGCTCAGGCGGACGAGCAGGGAGGCAGGGGTCCTGGGGCCAATCAACGTCACCTGGAGGCTGCTGGGGAGAAGTTCTGACCCTCGTCCCCTGGTATGAGGGCTCCCAACTCAGCACTCAGCAGTTACAGAAGAAGGGTCTGCACCCTCAGCACTCCAAGAATGAGGAACGGGACAAAAGGCAGAGGAGGGGTTTGTCCCCAGCAAAGCCCATTAAAAATCCCTGGGAGATAAAAATAGAATGTGGGCAATAAAGTCAAGTCTGACCTTTTTTATCCTTTGTGCTTTGTCTAATTTCACGTGCTCCTAGGGTCCCGCATGCAGAGGTTCCACACCCGGCACTTCAGACCAGATTTCCTGGTGCAGAATGGCTGGGTCGACACCTCAGCTCCTGGGGCCCAGTGCAGACTCCGAGATATAGAGCCTGAGCTGCAGCCAACCCGGCCCTTGAGAGCTCCGCCCCCTCCCTCCCACTGACTCTGACAGGATCTCTACACAGCAGCCCAGCCCACAGCCCACGGGGTAGTGCATGCTCTCACCTCTCCATTCTCTGATGAAAATATAAAGTTTCCTTTGCTTGGGAACCAAACTCAGTCTCGATCTGTTGGCCCCAATGACACTGGGCAGGGGGACCCTTGTTGGGGTCCACTCTGGAGGATCAGTAACAGAAATTGAGACTATTGTAACTTCAATGAACAGATGTGTGAGCCAAACTGTAGTTAACATAGAACAGTTTATAAGGCTCGGGTAAAATAAGATGTTTCTAACACTTCCATTTGATATTTCCATTACTTTATTATAAGCAAGTTCAGTGAAAAGGTTTGTCTTATTTGTCAGGTCAATATTAGAGAAATGAAGTGATTTCTTTCCAAGGATGTACATCTAATAATCTTGGTTAAAGCTTCAATCTTGTTTTAAATGCTTTTCCATTGAAAATGATACCTCTCTTTCAGCTCCCCCATTTCTGAGAAGTATAAAATCTTATAATTTATTATTACCAAAGGGGAAAGGTGGGAGGAGGGATAAATTAACAGTTTGGAATTAACACATACACACTGCTATGTATAAAATAGATCATCAACAAGGAACTACTGTATAGCACAGGGAACTACACTCAATATTGTGCAATAACCTATAAGGGGAAATAATCGGAAAAAGAATAGATATTTTTATTGACATCATCTATCAATGACAGTTAAAGTGTAACCTAAGGGAAGCCGGTGGTGAGTGCTTCTGACCCTGAAGACTTCAGTCATCTAAAGTTTGGACTCTGCCTACTTCCCAAGGCCCTTAATGAACATATGTGTAGCCGTAGCTTAAAAAACTCCCCAGTTTGGGTTTCGGGGAGACACTGATTTTGAAAAAGCCCTGGTGTTCTCCTTACATGAATGGGACTCTTCCTACTGCTAAAACATGTCTGTCACATCCAGAGGATGGTATACCGTCTGATCGGGAAGAGTTTGGAAAAGGCATCTCATCTCCTCATCTCCTGGTGCTCGGGTTCACCCCTCCAGCGTCTTTACTAACAGTCTCCCCACTTGGAGATGTCAACACTGTCAACATCCTGTTGCGTACAGTTTGGAATTTGTCCAGAGGATGAAGCGGAAGGATGAGGAACAATGAGAGACAAGTCCTAGGTGTTCAGACAGGCACATGTCACTCTAATTTCCAATCAGGAAGATGAATTGACCAAAGGCTAGGGTTGCCCATGGAAACAGTATAGGGCTTGAGGAAATCCCACTGCTTTGTGGCCAGTTCCCATAAACACAAGTTGAACAATGGAACTCAGGGGCAGTAAAATTCACGAAACTGCAGAGTTGAAAATATCTATCACTGAAAAATGTCTTGAGGGAAGTCAGAGAAAAGGATTGGCAAGCAAGGGAGAATGGCAGGAAAGGGATTTGAGGAGGTAGAAAGGACTCGCCATTAAGCACAAGAAAAGGGGCTGAACATTGCCGACATTGCAGTTGGCCAAAAAGGCTGTATGCGTTTTTTTCTGTATATATTCAAGAAAAGGGCATACACTTTTTTAGCCAACCAAACAGGTGGGCACTGGAAATCAATACTACAAAAGATATCACTTCGCATCAGTCAGAAGAGCCATCCTCATAAAGTGTAAACGCCAGAAATGCAGGACAGGGCAAGGAGAAGAGGGAGCCCTGTGAGGCTTATAGTGGAAATGTATATTGCCAACGGCCATTCTGGAGAAGTGTATTGTGTTTACTAAAGCATCTAAAAAATGAGCTACAGAGCATAGGGCACTTGCACTCATGGGCGTATATCTTGGGAAAAACAAAAATCGAGAGGACACAGGCACCCCAATGTTTACTGCCTCTCTGTTTAAAAGATCCTCGACTAGGATATAACTTAAATGTCTCTGGAGGGAAAAAATGGATAGAGATGTGGTACTTATGTAGAGTGGAATATTACTCAGCCTGGAAATCAATGAAATATGGCCAGTTGTAACAACTCCGGAGGAGTTACGTATGATCATTCTAAGTGACATAAATATGTAGAAAACACGCGTAAGGCTGCTAAACGGGAAAGGTGGGGAGGGGTGAGGCATCATCCAGGAGGTTGAAATTAGCAAAGATACCATTCCAAATACCAAACTGATAATCAACAAGGCCTACACGGTAGCTAAAAGAACTGCACTCAGCACACTCAAGTCACCGGAAAAGAATATCTATGACTGGTAAGAATCTGAAAAAGAAATTATTGATGTCTCTCTGTACGTGAATCAAGTGGATGTACAGCAGCAAGAAACAGAGCTTTGAAAATCAGCTGTAAACAACATAGTAATAAATTGAAAAAAATAAACGACAGAGAGACAGAGAAAACCTCTTACAACTTTTCCTCAGGGACGGTGATGCAACATGGATTGAACACATCTAGACCCACAGCAGGATGAGACATAAGGCTGGAAACTGTTCGCGCTAAGAGAAATGTGAGGTTGGGTGAGGAAATGCACACCCTTTAAAGTAATACTACCTGGTACCCATTCAATGGGTCCCAAATCTGCAGGTTCAAGGAATCTTCCTACAGCTAAAACATGCATGGAAAACCCAGAGGACTGTACACCATGTGATCGGGAGATGTGTCTAAAATGCACCTCATTTATCCTCTCCTGGTGCTCCTGTTCATCATTCCAGCCACGTTACTTAGAATCTCCCCACTTAGAGAATCAGCACATTTAAACTTCTGTTTCACACATTTTGCAAATTGTGAGGAGGATGAACGGGAACAGGGGGAACCAATGAGAGAATAGTTGTAGGGGTTTGGACGGGCACATGTCACTCTAATTTCCCATTAAGAATAAGAATTAAAAAAAGGCTCAGCCCGCCTCGCCGGAGCCAAAATAGGGCCTGAAGCAATCCTGCGGTTTTGAGGCCAGCTCACAAAAGAGCAACTTAAAAAATGGAGCTCAGGGTCACTGCAATTCACAAACCTGCAGAGTTATAAATGAAAACTAACGTCCAAAAATATGTTGAGGTAAGGCAAAGAAGAGGATCTGAATGCAAGACAGAATTGCAAGAAACAGATTTCAAGAGATAGATTGGACTCGCCTTTAAAGCACATGAAAAGCGGCAGAATTTCGACAATGATGCAGTTGGCCCAAAAGGGAGTATGCGTTTTTTCCTGAATATATCCAGGAAAAAACGCATACGCACTTTATGGGCAACCAAGCAAGCAAGCAATGCAAATGTGCACAACAAAGATGTCTCATTTCCCACCGGTCAAAAGGGCCATCCGAAAAAATTGTAAAAACCAGAAATGCAGGACAGGCCATGGAGAACAGGGAGCCTTTATACGCTGATGGACAGTGTGTGAACTGCTGAGAGCCACTCTGGACATGTGTATGGTGGTTCCTAAATCATCTAAAAAACAGAGCGACAGAGCATAGGGCACTTCCAATCATGGGAGTATATCTAGGGAAGTCTAAAAATCAACAAGACACAAGCACACCACAGTTTAGGGCTACTCTGTTTACAAGAACCTCAACTTCAGTACACCTTAAATATCCCAGGAAAGAGAACAATGGATAAAGAAAATGTGGTACTTATGTACAATGGAATATCTCTTCACCATGAAATCAATGTAATAAGGCTAGTAGAAGGATAAAGAGTGGATTGAGGTCCGATAATACTACTTGAAATAAGTCAAACAGAAAAAGAAACATATCATAAGATATCACTTATAGAGGGAGGATAAATATGGCTGCACAAAAAATGAATTACAAAACAGAACAGTGTCTCACATTTAGAAAACACACTTATGTCAGCTTAAGGGGAAAGGAGAGGTGGGGTGATGCATAAAACCAGAGTTTGAAATTAGCACAGATACCGTTCAATAAACCAAATAGGTATCAGACAAGATCTACACCTTGCTCAATGAACTGGCCTCAACACACCCTATAAACCGCAGAGAAATATATCTGAGTAATAAGAATCTTAAAACCCATGTATTGATATATCTCCATAAGGGAATCAAGTGTGAGCAGAGCGGCACAAACACAGCAGTGAAAATGAGCTAAACCCCATTATAGAAATAAATTTTAAAACCAAAACGCAGAAACAATGAAAGAGAGAAAAATTCTTACAAAATTCGCTCAGGGGCTGTGATGCAACCTGGAATGACCACATATAAACCCACAGCTGGATAAGACATAAGGCTGGACACTTGGGGCTGAAAGGATTGGAGAGCTTTGGTGAGCAACTGCCGAAAGTTTAATGCAATACTTCATGCTACTTATTCCAAGGGTCCCAACACTCCAAGTTGAAGGGAATCTTCCTACAGCTAAACCATGCATGGGAAATCCAGCGGATGGTATACCATATGATCGGGAAAGGTTTCTAAAATGCACCTCATTTTCCTCTCCTGGGGCTCCGGATCAACATTCCAGCCACTTTACTAACAACATCTCCACATGGAGAGTCAATGCCTTTAAGTTCCGGTATCACACAGTCTGCAGTTAGTGCGGAGGATGAATGGGAATAGGGGGAACCAGTGAGAAAATAGCTGTAGCGGTTTCAATGGGCACATGTCACTCTAATTTCAATTCAGGAAGAAGAATTAACCAAAGGCAGAGCAAGGCGCCCCAGAAGAAGAATAGGGCCTGAAGAAATCCTGTGGATATGAGGCAAGATCACAAAAATAAGAGCTGAAAAATGGAGCTATGGGCCACTGCAATTCAAAAACCTGCAGAGTTATAAAGGCCAACTATTTTCCAAAAGTATATTGAAGTGAGGCTATGAAGAGGCACTGAGAGCAAGGCAGAACTGCAAGAAACCTATTTCGGGAGGTAGACTGGAATTGCACTGAAAACATATGAAAAGACTCAGAACGTCGACAATGATGCACTTGGCCAAAAAGGGCGTATGCGTTCTTTCCTGAATATATTCAGGAAGAAACGCATACGCCCTTTCTGGCCAACCAAGCAAGCTCGCAAAGGAAATCTGCACTACAATGAAGTTTCACTGCCCCCCGGTCAAAGGGCCTTCTGAAAAAAGAGTAAAATCCAGAAAGGCAGGACAGGCCATGGAGAACTGGGAGCCTTGTTATGCTGATGGGCGAGATGTAAATTGCCAACAGCCACTCTGGAGAAGTGTATGGTCTTTCCTGAAACATCCAAAAAACTAAGCAACAGAGCCTAGGGCACTTCCACTTATGGTCCTATAGCTTAGGGAAATTAAAATCAAAAAGACACAGCCACCCAAAGGTTGGGATGGCTCTGTTTACAAGAACCTCGTTTACGGTACAAGTTCAATATCGCAAAAAGCGAAAAATGGATAAAGAAGTTGTGGTACTTACGTACAATGCAATATCACTCAGCAATGAAATCTATGTCATCAGGCCCGTAGCAGCACAATGAGTGGATTCAGGTACGATGATTCTAAGTGAAATAAGTCACACAAAAAGAGAAACATCATAAGATATCACTACTACACGGAATGTAAACTTGGCTACACAGGAACTGAATTACAAAACAGAACAGCGTCTCAAATGTAGAAAACCAACTTATGCTTGCTTAAGGAGAACGGTGAGTTGGGGTGCTGCATAAAACCAGAAATTGAAATTAGCAGATACCGTTCCATAAGCCAAATATGTAATAGACAAGAGCTACTCCTTGCTCAACGAAGTGGACTCAACACCCCATATTAAACGCCTAAGAATATACCTGACTAGTAAGAATCTTAAAACCTATGGATTTATATGTCTCCGAAAGAGAATCAAGCGTGTGTACAGCGGCATAAACGCAGCAGTGATAGGATTGGTGAGGTTCGGTGAGCAAATGCAGACCCTTTGAAGTCATATTGCATGGTACCCATTACATGGGTCTCAACTCTCTAGGTTTAAGAGATTCTTCCTTCAGCTAAAACATGCATGTGGAACCAAGAGTATGATCCACCGTGTGATCGGGAAATGTGTTCAAATGTGTCTCAGTTTTAGTCCCCTGGTACTCGGGTGCAACATTCCAGACGCTTTAGTAACACTCTCCCCACTTGGAGAGTCAGTGCCTTTAACCTACTGTTTGGCCCAGTTTGCAATTTCTGTGGAAAATGAACAGGAATAGGGAGAACCAATGAGAGACTAGGTCGAGGTGTCCGGACGCGCAAATTTAACTCTCATTTCCCATCAGGAAGAGGAATTAACCAAAGGCTCAGCGTGCCATGCCGGAACCAAACTAGGGCCCGAAGCAATCCTGCGGTGTTGCGGCCAGCTCACAAGAAAGCGAGTTGAAGAAAGGAGCTCAGGGGCACTGTAATTCACAAACCTGCAGAGTTATAATTGATAGCTATCGTCCAAAAATATATTGAAGTAAGGCTGCCAAGAGGACTTGAAAGCGGGGCAGAATTGCAGGAAACCGATTTCAGGACGTAGACTAGACTTGCATGTAACGCATAGGAAAAGAGGCAGAATGTCCACAATGATGCTCTTGGCCAAAAAGGGCGTATGCGTTTTTTCCTGAATATATTCAGGAAAAAACGCATACGCCCTTTCTGGCCAAAGAAGCAAGCTTGCAAAGGAAATCTGCACTACAATGAAGTCTCACTGCCCCCCGGTCAAAAGGGCCATCTGAAAAAAGTGTAAAATCCAGAAAGGCAGGACAGGCCATGGAGAACTGGGAGCCTTGTTATGCTGATGATCGGGATGTGAATTGCCAGCAGCCACTCTGGAGAAGTGTATGGTGTTTCCTGAAACATCCAAAAAACAAAGCAACAGAGCCTAGGGCACTTCCACTTATGGTCCTATAGCTTAGGGAAATTAAAATCAAAAGACACAGCCACCCCAAAGTTTGGGACGGCTCTGTTTACAAGAACCTCGTTTACGGTACAAGTTCAATATCACAGAAAGTGAAAAATGGATAAAGAAGTTGTGGTGCTTACGTACAATGCAATATCACTCAGCAATGAAATCTATGTCATCAGGCCCGTAGCAGCATAATGAGAGGATTCAGGTACGAGTATTCTAAGTGAAATAAGTCACACAGAAAAAGAAACATCATAAGATATCCCTAATACACGGAATGTAAACTTGGCTACACAGGAACTGAATTACAAAACAGAACAGAGTGTCAAATGTAGAAAACCAAGTTAGGCTTGCTTAAGGGGAAGGGTGAGTTGGGGTGCTGCATGAAACCAGAGATTGAAATTAGCACAGATACCGTTCCATAAGCCAAATATGTAATAGACAAGAGCTACTCCTTGCTCAACGAAGTGGACTCAACACCCCATATTAAACCCCTAAGAATATACCTGACTAGTAAGAATATACCTGACTAGAAATAATCTTAAAACCTACGGATTTATATGTCTCCGAAAGAGAATCAAGCGTGTGTACAGCGGCATAAACGCAGCAGTGATAGGATTGGTGAGGTTCGGTGAGCAAATGCAGACCCTTTGAAGTCATATTGCATGGTACCCATTCCATGGGTCTCAACTCTCCATGTTTAAGGGATTCTTCCTTCAGCTAAAACATGCATGTGGAACCCAGAGTACGATCCACCGTGTGATCGGAAAACGTGTTCAAATATGTCTCAGTTTTCGTCCCCTGGTACTCGGGTGCAACACTCCAGACGCTTTACTAACACTCTCCCCACCTGGAGAGTCAGTGCCTTTAACCTCCTGTTTGGCCCAGTTTGCAATTTCTGTGGAAAATGAACAGGCATAGGGAGAACCAATGAGAGACTAGCTGGAGGCGTCTGGACGGGCAAATTTAACTCTCATTTCCCACCAGGAAGAGGAATTAACCAAATGCTCAGCGTGCCATGCCGGAACCACACTAGGGCCAGAAGCAATCCTGCGGTGTTGCGGCCAGCTCACAAGAAAGCGAGTTGAAGAAAGGAGCTCAGGGGCACTGTAATTCACAAACCTGCAGAGTTATAAATGACAGCTATCTTCCAAAAATATATTGAAGTGAGGCTGCCAAGAGGAGTTGAAAGCGGGGCAGAATTGCAGGAAACCGATTTCAGGAGGTAGACAGGAATTGCATGTAAAGCATAGGAAAAGAGGCAGAACGTCCACAATAATCCACTTGGCTAAAAATGGCGTATGCGTTTTTTCCTGAATATATTCAGGAAAAAACGCATACGCCCTTTTTGGCCAACCAAGCAAGCTTGCAAAGGAAATCTGCACTACAATGAACTCTCACGGCCCCCTGGTCCAAAAGGCCATCTGAAAAAAGTGTAAAATCCAGAAAGGCAGGACAGGCCATGGAGAAATGGGAGCCTTGTTATGCTGATGGGCGGGATGTAAATTGCCAATAGCCACTCTGGAGAAGTGTATGGTGTTTCCTGAAACATCAAACAAACAAAGCAACAGAGCCTAGGGCAATTCCACTTATGGTCCTATAGCTTAGGGAAATTAAAATCAAAAAGACACAGCCACCCCAAAGTTTGGGCCGGCTCTGTTTACAAGAACCTTGTTTACGGTACAAGTTCAATATCACAGAAAGCGAAAAATGGATAAAGAAATTGTGGTACTTACGTACAATGCAATATCTCTCAGCAATGAAATCTATGTCATCAGGACCGTAGCAGCATAATGAGTGGATTCAGGTACGATGATTCTAAGTGAAATAAATCACACAGAAAAAGAAACATCATAAGATATCACTACTACATGGAATGTAAACTTGGCTACACAGGAACTGAATTACAAAACAGAACAGGGTCTCAAATGTAGAAACCCAACTTATGCTTGCTTAAGGGGAAAGGTGAGTTGGGGTGCTGCATAAAACCAGAGATTGAAATTAGCACAGATACCGTTCCATAAGCCAAATATGTAATAGACAAGAGCTACTCCTTGCTCAACGAAGTGGACCCAACACCCCATATTAAACGCCTAAGAATATACCTGACTAGTAAGAATCTTAAAACCTAAGGATTTATATGTCTCCGAAAGAGAATCAAGCGTGTGTACAGCGGCATAAACGCAGCAGTGATAGGATTGGTGAGGTTCGGTGAGCAAATGCAGACACTTTGAAGTCATATTGCATGGTACCCATTCCATGGGTCTCAACTCTCCAGGTTTAAGGGATTCTTCCTTCAGCTAAAACATGCATGTGGACCCCAGAGTATGATCCACCGTGTGATCGGGAAACGTGTTCAAATGTGTCTCAGTTTTCGTCCCCTGGTACTCGGGTGCAACATTCCAGACGCTTTACTAACACTCTCCCCACTTGGAGAGTCAGTGCCTTTAACCTCCTGTTTGGCCCAGTTTGCAATTTCTTCGGAAGATGAACAGGAATAAGGAGAAGCAATGGGAGACTATCTGTAGGTGTCTGGACGGGCAAATTTAACTCTCATTTCCCACCAGGAAGATAAATGAACCAAAGGCTCCGCGTGCCATGCTGGAACTAGATTAGGGCCTGAGGAGATCCTGCGGTGTTGCGGCCAGCTCACAAGAAAGCGAGTTGAAGAAAGGAGCTCAGGGGCACTGTAATTCAGAAACCTGCGGAGTTATAAATGACAGCTATCATCCAAAATTATACTGAAGTAAGGCTGCGAAGAGGACTTGAATGCGGGGCAGAATTGCTGGAAACTGATTTCAGAACGTACACGGGAGTAGCTCTTAAAGCATAGGAAAAGAGACAGAACTTGGAAAATAATGCACTTGGCAAAAAAGGGCATATGTGTTTTATCCAGAGCTCTCATACCTGAGGGGAGGAGATTCCCAGCAGGCTCCAACTGCCACCTGAGGGCTCACATTGCCAAGGCAACGTGAGCATGCCAGGCAGGAGTTACCTCACAGCAGAGGTCCCACCTCACAGAAGGGTGAGAAACCCAGCCAACATCAGACTCTCACCAGAGGGCCCACATCACCAAGGGGATGGGAACCAGGCAGGAGTGTCTTCACATCAGTGGGGCCACATCATCAAAAGCTGAGGTACTCAGCACATGTGTTCTCAAACCAGAGGACCCACATCACCAAGGACCTCGGAGTGAGGCAGGCAGGAGTAGCCTCACAACACTGGGCCCATAGAATAAAAAAGTGAGGAATCCAGCAGTTGGAACCTCCCAGCAGGCGGCCCAGAGCACCGAGGCCATGGGATCCAGGCCACAGTGAACTCACAGAAGAGGGCCCATGTCATGAAACTGAGCAACCCAGCCATTGGGACCTCAGAGCAGGAGGCCCACATCCCCATGGGGATGGAATTCTGGTAGGAGTGTCCTCGCACCACTGAGAACGTATCAGAAAATTTTGGGCGACCAGCAGTTAGGGCCTGACGCCAGAGGACCCTCATCACCAAGGGAAGGAGGCTCCCAGCAGGCTCCAACTGCCACCAGAGGGCTGACGTCGCCAAGGCGATGTGTGCCAACCAGGCACGAATGACCTCACAGCAGAGGGCCCACCTCAGAGAAGTGTGACGAACCCAGTCAGGATCAGACTCGCACCAGAGGGCCCACATCACCAAATGGATTGGAACCAGGCAGGAGTGTCCTCACATGAGTAGGGCCACATCATCTAAAGGTGAGGAACCCAGAACATGTGGCTTCAAACCATAGGACACCCATCACCAAGGGGCTGGGAGTGAGGCAGGCAGGAGGAGCCTCATAACAGAGGGCCCAAAAATAAGAAAGGTGAGGAATCCAGCAGTTGGAACCTCCCAGCAGGCGGCCCAGAGCACAGAGGCTAGAGGAACCAGGCCAGAGTGAACTAACACCAGACAGCCCACATCATGAAACTGTGAGCAACCCAGACATTGGGACCTCAGAGCAGAAGGCCCACATCCCCATGGTGATGGGAACATGACAGGAGTGTCCTGGCATCACTGGGCTCACATCAGAAAACGTGGGGTGCTCAGAAGTTAGGGCCTGACGCTAGAGGGCACTCATCACCGAGAGGAGGAGGCTCCCAGCAGGCTCCAGCTGCCACCAGAGGGCCAACGTCGCCAAGGTGATGTGTGCCAGCCTGGCAGGAGTGACCTCACAGCAGAGGGCCCACCTCACAGAAGGGTGAGGAACACAGCCAGGATCAGACTCTCACCAGAGGGCCCACATCACCAAGGGGATGGGAACCAGGCAGGAGTGTCCCCACACCAGTGGGACAACATCATCGAAAGGTGAGGATCCCAGCACATGTGTCCTCAAACCAGAGGAACCACATCACCAAGGGGTTCGGAATGAGGCTGGCAGGACTGGCCTCACAACACAGGGTCCATAGAATATAAAAGTTGAGGAATCCAGCAGTTGGAACCTCCCAGCAAGTGGCCCAGAGCACCGAGGCTATGGGATCCAGGCCGCAGTGAACTCACAGCAGAGGGCCCACATCATGAACCTGTGAGCAGCCCAGCTGTTGGGACCTCAGAACAGAAGGCCCACATCCCCATTGGGATGGGAACCTGGCAGGAGTGGCTTTGCACCACTTAGCACATATCAGAAAATGTTAGGAGCCCAGCAGTTAGGGCCTGACGCCAGGGGGCCCTCATAACTGAGGGGAGGAGACTCCCAGCAGGTTCCAACTGCCAACAGAGGGCCCACGTCTACAAGGTGGCATGCGCCAGCCAGGCAGTAGTGACCTCACAGCAGAGGGCCTATCTCACAGAAGGGTGAGGAACCGAGGCAGGATGAGACTCTCACCAGAGGGCCCACAACACCAAGGGGATGGGAACCAGTCAGGACTGTCCTCCCACCAGTGGGGCCACATCATCGAAAGGTGAGGAACCCAGCACATGTGGCCTCATATCAGAGGACATACATCACAAAGGGGATGGGAGTGAGGCAGGTAGGAGTAGCCTAAAAACAGAGGGCCCAAAGAATAAAAAAAGTGAGGAATCCAGCATTTGGAACCTCCCAGCAGGCGGCCGAGAGCACAGAAGCTATGGGATGCAGGCAGGAGTGAACTAACAGCAGAGAGCCCACATCATGAAACTGTGAGCAACCCAGGCATTGGGACCTCAGAGCAGAAAGCCCACATCCCCATGGGGATGGGAACCTGACAGGAGTGTCCTGGCATCACTGGGCTCACATCAGAAAACGTGGGGAGCCCAGCAGTTAGAGCCTGATGCTAGAGGGCCGTCATCACCGAGGGCAGGAGGCTCCCAGCAGGTTCCATGTGCCAACAGAGGGCCCACGTCGCCAAGGTGATGTGTGCAAGTCAGGCAGGATTGACCTCACAGCAGAGGGCCTACCTCACAGAAGAGTGAGGAACCCAGCCAGGATAAGACTGTCACCAGAAGGCCCACATCACCAAGGGGATGGGAACCAGGCAGGAGTGTCCTCACACCAGTGGGGCCACATCATTGAAAGTTGCCTAACCCAGCACATGTGGCCTCAAACCAGAAGACCCACATCACGAAGGGGTTGCGAGTGAGGCAGGCAGGAGGAGCATCACAACACAGGACCCATAGAATACAAAAGTTGAGGAATCGAGCAGTTGGAACCTCCCAGCAGGCAGCCAAGACCACAGAGGCTATGGGATCCAGGCCACAGTGAACTAACACCAGAGAGCCCACATCATGAAATTGTGATCAACCCAGCCGTTGGAACCTCAGAGCAGAAGGCCCACATCCCCATGGGAATGGGAACCTAAGAGGAGTGCTTGAGCAACACTGGGCTCACTAAGAAAAGTTGGGGAGCCCAGCAGTTAGGGCCTGACGTCAGAGGGCCCTCATCACAGAGCTGAGGAGGCTCCCAGCAGGGTCCAATTGCCACCAGAGGGCTCATGTCAACAAGGCGAGGTGAGCAACCCAGGCAAGAGTTACCTGATAGTAGAGGGCCCACCTCACAGATGGGTGAGGAACCCAGCCAGGATCAGACTCTCACCAGAGGGCCCACATCACAAAGGGGATGGGACCCAGTCAGGATTATCCTCACACCAGTGGGGCCTCATCATCTTAAGGTGAGGAACCCAGCACATGTGTCCTCAAACCAGAGGACCCACATCACCAAGGGCCTTGGAGTGAGGCAGGCAGGAGTAGCCTCACAACACAGGGCACATAATATAAAAAACGTGAAGATTCCAGCATTTAGACCTTCCAGCAGGCGGCCCAGAACACCGAGGCTATGGGATCCAGGCCACAGTGAACTCACAGCAGAGGGCCCACATCACAAAACTGTGAGCAACCCAGGAGTTGAGACCTCAGCGCAGAAGGACCACATCCCCATGGGAATGGGAACCTGGCTGGAGTGTCCTCGCACCACTGGGCGCACATCAGAAAATGTGGGGAGCCCACCATTTAGGGCCTGACGCCAGAGGGCCGTCATCACCGAGAGGAGGAGGCGCCCTGCACGCTCCAACTGCCACCAGAGGGCTCACGTCTCCAAGGTGACGTGTGCCAGCCAGGCAGGAGTGACCTCACAGCAGAGGGCCTACCTCACAGAACGTTGAGGAACCCAGCCAGGATTAGACTCTCGCCAGAGGGCCCACCTCACCAAGGGGATGGGAACCAGGCAGGAGTGTCCTCACACGAGTGGGGTCACATCATCGAAAGGTGAGGAACGCAGCACATGTGGCCTCAAGCCATAGGACAGTCATCACCAAGGGGCTGGCAGTGAGGCAGGCAGGAGGAGCCTCACAACAGAGGGCACATAGAATAAAAAAGTTGAGGAATCCAGCAGTTGGAACCTCCCAGCAGGCGGCTCAGAGCACCGATGATAAGGGATCCTTGCCGGAGTGAACTCACAGCAGAGGGCCCACATCATGGTACTGTGAGCAAGCCAGCCGTTTTGACCTCAGAGCAGAAGGCCCATATCGCCATGGGGATGGGAACCTGGCAAGAGTCTCCTCACTCACTTGGCGCACATCAGAAAATGTGGGGAGCCCAGCAGTTATGGCCTAAGGCAAGAGGGCCCTCATCACCGAGGGGAGGAGGATCCCAGCACACTCCAACTGCCACCAGAGGGCCCACGTCGCCAAGGTGACGTGTGCCAGACAGGCATGATTGACCTCACAGCAGAGGGCCCACCTCACAGAAGGGTGAGGAACCCAGCCAGGATCAGACTCTCACCTGAGGGCCCACATCAGCAAGGGGATGGGAACCAGTCAGGACTGTCTTCCCTCCAGTGGGGTCACATCATCGAAAGGTGCGGAACCCAGCACATGTGGCCTCAAATCAGAGGACACATATCACAAAGGGAATGGGAGTGAGGCAGGCAGGAGTAGCCTAAAAACAGAGGGCCCAAAGAATAAGAAAGGTGAGGAATCCAGCAGTTGGAACCTCCCAGCAGGCGGTCCAGAGCACAGAAGCTATGGGATGCAGGCAGGAGTGAACTAACAGCAGAGAGCCCACATCATGAAACTGTGAGCAACCCAGGCTTTGGGACCTCAGAGCAGAAGGCCCACACCCCAATGGGGATGTGAACCTGGCTGGAGTGTCCTCGCACCACTGGGCACACATCACAAAATGTGGGGAGCCCAGCAGTTAGGGCCTGATGCCAGAGGGCCCTCATCACCGAGGAGAGGAGGCTCCCAGCAGGCTCCAAGTGCCACCAGAGGGCTCATGTCCACAAGGCGAGGTGAGCAAGCCAGGCAAGAGTGACCTCACATCAGACGGCCTACCTCACAGATGGGTGAGGAACCCAGCCAGGATCAGACTCTCAACAGAGGGCCCACATCACCAAGGGGATGTGAACCAGGCAGGAGTCTCCTAAGACCATTGGTCCCACATCATCGAAAGGTGAGGAACCCAGCACATGTGGCCTCAAACCAGACGACACACATCACGAAGGGGCTGGGAGTGAGGCAGGCAGGAGGATCCTCACAACAGAGGGCCCAAAAATTTAAAAAAGTGAGGAATCCAGCAGTTGGAACCTCCCAGCAGGCGGCCAAGAGCACAGAGGCTATGGGATCCAGGCTTCTGTGAACTAACACCAGAGAGCCCACATCATGAAAATGTGAACAACCCAGCCGTTGGGACCTCAGAGCAGAAGGCCCACATCCCCATGGAGATGGGATCCTAAGAGGAGTGCCAAAGCATCACTGGGCTCACTAAGAAAAGTTGGTGAGCCCAGCAGTCAGGGCCTGATGCAAGAGGGCCCTCATCACCGGGGGGAAGAGATTCCCAGCACGCTCCAACTGCCACCACACGGCTGACTTCACCAAGGCAATGTGTGCCAGCCATGCAGGAGTGACCTATCAGCAGAGGGTCTCCCTCACAGGTGGGTGAGGAACAAAGCCAGGAACAGACTCTCACCAGGGGGTCCACATAACCACGTGGATGAGAACCAAGCAGGAGTGTCCTCACACTAGTGGGGCCACATCATCGAAAGGTGAGGAACCCAGCAAAAGTGGCCACAAACCAGAGGACCCACATCACCAAGGGGTTGAGAGTGAGGTAGGTGTCTGGACGGGCATATTTAACACTCATTTCCCACCAGGAAGAGGAATTAACCAAAGGCTCAGCGTGCCCTGCCAGAAGCAGATTAGGGCCTGAAGCAGTCTTGCGGGTTTGCGGCCAGCTCACAAGAAAGCGAGTTGAAGAAAGGAGCTCAGGGGCCCTGTAATTCACAAACCTGCAGAGTTATAAATGACAGATAACGTCCAAAAATATATTGAAGTAAGGCTGCGAAGAGGACTTGAAAGCGGGGCAGAATTGCAGGAAACCGATTTCAGGAGGTAGACTGGATTTGCATTTAAAGCATAGGAAAAGAGGCAGAACATCGACAATGATGCACTTGGCAACAAAGGGCGTATGAGTTTGTTCCTGAATATATTCAGGAACAAACACATACGCCCTTTTTGGCAAACCAAGCAAGCTTGCAATGGAAATCCGAACTACTATGAAGTGTCACTTCCCCCCGGTCTAAAGGGCCATCTGAGAAAAGTGTAAAATCCAGAAAGGCAAGACAGGCCATGGGGAAAAAGGAGCCTTGTTATGCTGATGGGCGGGATGTACATTGCCAACAGCCACTCTGGAGAAGTGTATGGTGTTTCCTGATACATCTGAAAAACAAAGCAACAGAGTCTAGGGCATTTCCACTTATGGTCCTATAGCTTAGGGAAATTAAAATCAAAAAGACACAGCCACCCCAAAATTTACAACGGCTCTGTTTACAGGAGCCTCTTCTACAGTACAAGTTAAATATCCCAGAGAACAAATAATTGATAAAGAAGTTGCGGTACTTATGTACAACAGAATACCACTCAGCAATGAAATCTGTGTCACCAGGCCTGTACCAGCATAATGAGTGGATTGAGGCATGATGATTCTAAGTGAAATAAGTCACACAGAAAAAGAAACATCATAAGGTATCACTAATGCACGGAATGTAAACTTGGCTACACATGAACTGAATTACAAAACAGAACAGGGTCTCAAGTTTAGAAAACCAACTTATGCTTGCTTAAGGGGAAAGGTGAGTTGGGGTGCTGCATAAAACCAGAGTTTGAAATTAGCACAGATACCGTTCCATAAGCCAAATACGTAATAGACAAGACCTACCCCTTGCTCAACGAAATGGACTCAACAATGAGGTATCACCTCACACCTGTTAGAATGGGCATCATCTGAAAATCTACAAACAACAAATGCTGGAAAGGGTGTGGAGAAAAGGAAGCCTCTTCCACTATTGTTGGGAATATAAATTGATACAGTCACTATGGAGAACAATATGGAGTTTCTTAAGAAACTAATAATAGAATTACCATATGATACAGCAATCCCAGGACTGGACATATACCCAGACAAAACCATAAATCAAAAAGAGACATTCACCGCAATGTTCATTGCATCACTATTTACAATATCGAGGTAATGGAAGCAACCTAAATGCCCACAGACAGACGAATGCATAAAGATGTGGTACATATATAAAATGGAATATTACTAAGCCATGAAAGGAATGAAATTGGGTCATTTGTAGAGACGTCGATGGATCTAGAGACTGTCATACAGAGTGAAGTAAGTCAGAAAGAGAAAAACAAATCTTGTATATTCATGCATATATGTGGAACCTAGAAAAACTGTACAGATTAACCGTTTTGCAAGGCATAAATAGAGCAACAGATGTAGACAACAATCGTATGGACAACAAGGGGGGAAAGCTCTTGGAGGGGTGGTGGTGGGAGGAGTTGAGAGATTGGGATTGGCATGTAAACATTTATATGTATAAAATAGATAACCAATGAGAACCTGCTGTATAAAAATATAAAATAAAATTCAAAATTAAAAAGAAATAAAATTTAAAAAATAAAACAGAAAAAACAATTATTCCCTTCACATACATGTATTTATATGAATAAATTATTTCCATGCTTATATCTGTAAATACAAAAAAGAGGAATAAAATCTACCTTGAACCAAAAACGAAAAAGAGAAAAAAAAAACAGAACCCACCAGTTACTCAGAGGAAAACCGTATCAGGGCACTTGCTCCAGTTGTAAACAATTCTGAAGTTGGTCAGTGGTGGGGAATCGTCTCCCATTCAGCCAGCAGCCCCCACACAACAAGCGTCCTCATTGCAAAGCTGGGGCACCATGCCGAGGCATCTGTGAGTAAACGTGAGCTGAACCCCAGGCCAGTTGCTGCTGAACTGTTCCCGCCCTTCCCAGGTAAAACACCTGAATATATACAAGGACTTGAAAGCCTAGAGGAAGGGCCATGGAGCCACACGAGTGACAGCATGCCAGCTGACTTGGTGCCTGCAGGCCAGCCAGGATGGTCCTGGCCCTGGGTGCTCTTCTGGAAGATTTCCATTTCCCTGCCTGAGATACCCGTCCTGTCCCTGCCCCCACTGCTTTTTTCCTTCCTCACCTCTGCCCAGGGAGAAATTCCAGCAGCAGGTATGGTGACACATCCTCTTCTTTAGCAGGTGGCAGCCTGGCAACTGCTGCAGAAAGTCCAGCAGAGCCCCACTCACACTGGGCCACCCACAAAGCCGTGGCCTCTCACTCCCTCCCACCAGCCCAGCCCCGAGACTGCTGACAGGGCAGAGAAAATGGCGTCAGGCACAGCTGCAGGGGCTTTTGCTGCCTGGAGTGGTATTTATATTGATCTCAACCCAGGCACACCTGGGGAGGGCTGGCCGGCATGGTAAGGCTGCCCAGGTCAGCCAATCATCACCCCTCAGGGGCTCACAGTTGCAGAAAATGGAACTTGCTGAACCGGCCAGGTCCAAGGAACAGGTGTGGGCTCCTGAGAGTCAGGATAGACAAGGGGCTGCAGCTTTGGCTTGTTTTCTAATCATTTTATCTGGCCCATGAGTGGGAGACAACTTCAAGAAAACCCTCTCCTAATGAGAGGAACCCAGGAGTCAGGGAGAGGAGGGGTGGGTGGTGGTTGGAGACAGAGGCCTGGTGCCCTGGGTGCAGTGGAAGTCTCTGGAAGACCAGGTGGAGGGAGGCCACACAGAGTGATGCCCAGGGTCACAGACCTGTCGGAGCTGCTGTTTGTTAGTTCAAGTCCTGCTCTGAGGTGCTCTGTGTCAGCTCTGAGCGACAGGTGAGCTGGGGGTGCTCTTCAATGAGGGCTATGTGCACGGTTCCTGTGTGCCCAGCCCTGCCACGGTACCTGCAAGGGTAGCTCTGTATCCTGGGAGGGGCCTGACCATGAGAGCCCCGTGGGCTGGGTTGGGGGTGGGGTACCTGCCCAGGAGAGCTCCATATCCTGGGATTGGCCTGACCACGAGAGCCCCATGGGCTGCTGGGGACCTGGTAAAGGATGTCAGGACAGTCAGTGAAGCCACCGAGGATATACCTCCAGTTGCTCCTGATCCCTACACCCTGCTGGTCATTCTACCAACCACCAGGACATGGTATTCTGTATTAGTCTTCAATGATGCCTTCTTTTGTATTCCATTAGTCCCAGAGTCACAAGAAATTTTGGCTTGTGAGTGGCAGGACTCAACATACAACTAAAACAATACTTCCGGGCCGTCTTGCCCCAAGGGTTCAAAAATTCCCACACCATCTTTGGGGAAAGCTTAGCTAACGACCGAAAAGTTCTACCTCTGGAAAAGGAAACCCTCCTTCAATATGCAGACGACATTCTGATCGCCAGCCCTACTAAGGAGGCCTCTGAACTACCAAGCCAATAAAGGATAGAAGTTGTCCAAGAAAAAGCTCAAATATCACAGACTGCAGTGACCTGCCTGGGCTTCATTCTCACACAAGGTCAGAGAAGCCCATCCCAGGAAAGGGAAGAAACCATTTGCAGCCTTACCCCTTTCTAAAACTAGAAGACAGCTTAGGGGTTCCTGGGGAGGCCAGGGTTTGCTGCTTCTGGATCCCTAACTACAGTCTACTAGCTGGGCCTCTATATGAAACACTGAAAGGAAAAGATGATGATCCTTTTGAACAGAATCCAGAAGTGGCCTTTCAAGAATGGAAAGAGCAGTCAATTCAGACCCTTGCCCTGGAACTCCCTAATTGAGCTAAACCCTTTGACCTTTCCATTCCCGGTGAAAGGTGAATCGCCATTGGAGAATTAGTGCAAAAACTGGGACCACTTGAAATGGAACAACGCAAGAATGCCATCCAGGTAGGATAAACTACAGTCACCAAGGGGCTTGGCCCACTGCCACATCTGGCCAAGATACTGGCGGTATCTAAAAACCTGGAAATCAGCAGCCCAAAAGGCCACCTCCCTCCTAAGGGAAAAGGACCCCACGTGGTGATCCTAATCACCAACCATGCCCTGAAGTTGCAGGGTTCGCTCCGTGGGCACACCGACCTCGAGTGAGGAGGCCCTCCAACTCCAACATCCAGAGAGATAACCGGGGGCAACAGGGCACCATGACGACTCGTGTGAACATCACTTGACCTGGAGTTTCTCTCATAAAACAACAATAGTGTGTCCCGAAGGAGTAGACTACTGCTTGCAGGACTTCCTGCACCCGGAGGGGAGCTAATAATCTTGGCGGGGGAACCGTATATCACACCGTCACCATAGAAAAGCCTACAGACACCGTGATGATGGTGGCCAATAAGACCGGCTGGACTCCTGTTTACTTCAAAAGGCTGTTGACTCAGTGGCCATCATGGTCCTTGATCACCACTGACCCTGGACTGTCTGGGAGTTGAGCGGGCAGGGCTCTGACACCTGGTGCTGTTTTTACGTTAATTCAGGGGCCTAATTGAAGAAAGAGCAGACTACTGGTCAGAGCATCTAGGCTGGCAGAAACGGTCAGCCTAAGGTGGCCGAACAAATGTGGGGCGGGGTGAAACCGGCCCCCACAGCGTCTCTGCACATCTCTTTCCTGGACCCTTAAAGGTCATTAGAATCTATAACACTTCCAATGCTGGTGCTCAGGCGGACGAGCAGGGAGGCAGGGGTCCTGGGGCCAATCAACGTCACCTGGAGGCTGCTGGGGAGAAGTTCTGACCCTCGTCCCCTGGTATGAGGGCTCCCAACTCAGCACTCAGCAGTTACAGAAGAAGGGTCTGCACCCTCAGCACTCCAAGAATGAGGAACGGGACAAAAGGCAGAGGAGGGGTTTGTCCCCAGCAAAGCCCATTAAAAATCCCTGGGAGATAAAAATAGAATGTGGGCAATAAAGTCAAGTCTGACCTTTTTTATCCTTTGTGCTTTGTCTAATTTCACGTGCTCCTAGGGTCCCGCATGCAGAGGTTCCACACCCGGCACTTCAGACCAGATTTCCTGGTGCAGAATGGCTGGGTCGACACCTCAGCTCCTGGGGCCCAGTGCAGACTCCGAGATATAGAGCCTGAGCTGCAGCCAACCCGGCCCTTGAGAGCTCCGCCCCCTCCCTCCCACTGACTCTGACAGGATCTCTACACAGCAGCCCAGCCCACAGCCCACGGGGTAGTGCATGCTCTCACCTCTCCATTCTCTGATGAAAATATAAAGTTTCCTTTGCTTGGGAACCAAACTCAGTCTCGATCTGTTGGCCCCAATGACACTGGGCAGGGGGACCCTTGTTGGGGTCCACTCTGGAGGATCAGTAACAGAAATTGAGACTATTGTAACTTCAATGAACAGATGTGTGAGCCAAACTGTAGTTAACATAGAACAGTTTATAAGGCTCGGGTAAAATAAGATGTTTCTAACACTTCCATTTGATATTTCCATCACTTTATTATAAGCAAGTTCAGTGAAAAGGTTTGTCTTATTTGTCAGGTCAATATTAGAGAAATGAAGTGATTTCTTTCCAAGGATGTACATCTAATAATCTTGGTTAAAGCTTCAATCTTGTTTTAAATGCTTTTCCATTGAAAATGATACCTCTCTTTCAGCTCCCCCATTTCTGAGAAGTATAAAATCTTATAATTTATTATTACCAAAGGGGAAAGGTGGGAGGAGGGATAAATTAACAGTTTGGAATTAACACATACACACTGCTATGTATAAAATAGATCATCAACAAGGAACTACTGTATAGCACAGGGAACTACACTCAATATTGTGCAATAACCTATAAGGGGAAATAATCGGAAAAAGAATAGATATTTTTATTGACATCATCTATCAATGACAGTTAAAGTGTAACCTAAGGGAAGCCGGTGGTGAGTGCTTCTGACCCTGAAGACTTCAGTCATCTAAAGTTTGGACTCTGCCTACTTCCCAAGGCCCTTAATGAACATATGTGTAGCCGTAGCTTAAAAAACTCCCCAGTTTGGGTTTCGGGGAGACACTGATTTTGAAAAAGCCCTGGTGTTCTCCTTACATGAATGGGACTCTTCCTACTGCTAAAACATGTCTGTCACATCCAGAGGATGGTATACCGTCTGATCGGGAAGACTTTGGAAAAGGCATCTCATCTCCTCATCTCCTGGTGCTCGGGTTCACCCCTCCAGCGTCTTTACTAACAGTCTCCCCACTTGGAGATGTCAACACTGTCAACATCCTGTTGCGTACAGTTTGGAATTTGTCCAGAGGATGAAGCGGAAGGATGAGGAACAATGAGAGACAAGTCCTAGGTGTTCAGACAGGCACATGTCACTCTAATTTCCAATCAGGAAGATGAATTGACCAAAGGCTAGGGTTGCCCATGGAAACAGTATAGGGCTTGAGGAAATCCCACTGCTTTGTGGCCAGTTCCCATAAACACAAGTTGAACAATGGAACTCAGGGGCAGTAAAATTCACGAAACTGCAGAGTTGAAAATATCTATCACTGAAAAATGTCTTGAGGGAAGTCAGAGAAAAGGATTGGCAAGCAAGGGAGAATGGCAGGAAAGGGATTTGAGGAGGTAGAAAGGACTCGCCATTAAGCACAAGAAAAGGGGCTGAACATTGCCGACATTGCAGTTGGCCAAAAAGGCTGTATGCGTTTTTTTCTGTATATATTCAAGAAAAGGGCATACACTTTTTTAGCCAACCAAACAGGTGGGCACTGGAAATCAATACTACAAAAGATATCACTTCGCATCAGTCAGAAGAGCCATCCTCATAAAGTGTAAACGCCAGAAATGCAGGACAGGGCAAGGAGAAGAGGGAGCCCTGTGAGGCTTATAGTGGAAATGTATATTGCCAACGGCCATTCTGGAGAAGTGTATTGTGTTTACTAAAGCATCTAAAAAATGAGCTACAGAGCATAGGGCACTTGCACTCATGGGCGTATATCTTGGGAAAAACAAAAATCGAGAGGACACAGGCACCCCAATGTTTACTGCCTCTCTGTTTAAAAGATCCTCGACTAGGATATAACTTAAATGTCTCTGGAGGGAAAAAATGGATAGAGATGTGGTACTTATGTAGAGTGGAATATTACTCAGCCTGGAAATCAATGAAATATGGCCAGTTGTAACAACTCCGGAGGAGTTACGTATGATCATTCTAAGTGACATAAATATGTAGAAAACACGCGTAAGGCTGCTAAACGGGAAAGGTGGGGAGGGGTGAGGCATCATCCAGGAGGTTGAAATTAGCAAAGATACCATTCCAAATACCAAACTGATAATCAACAAGGCCTACACGGTAGCTAAAAGAACTGCACTCAGCACACTCAAGTCACCGGAAAAGAATATCTATGACTGGTAAGAATCTGAAAAAGAAATTATTGATGTCTCTCTGTACGTGAATCAAGTGGATGTACAGCAGCAAGAAACAGAGCTTTGAAAATCAGCTGTAAACAACATAGTAATAAATTGAAAAAAATAAACGACAGAGAGACAGAGAAAACCTCTTACAACTTTTCCTCAGGGACGGTGATGCAACATGGATTGAACACATCTAGACCCACAGCAGGATGAGACATAAGGCTGGAAACTGTTCGCGCTAAGAGAAATGTGAGGTTGGGTGAGGAAATGCACACCCTTTAAAGTAATACTACCTGGTACCCATTCAATGGGTCCCAAATCTGCAGGTTCAAGGAATCTTCCTACAGCTAAAACATGCATGGAAAACCCAGAGGACTGTACACCATGTGATCGGGAGATGTGTCTAAAATGCACCTCATTTATCCTCTCCTGGTGCTCCTGTTCATCATTCCAGCCACGTTACTTAGAATCTCCCCACTTAGAGAATCAGCACATTTAAACTTCTGTTTCACACATTTTGCAAATTGTGAGGAGGATGAACGGGAACAGGGGGAACCAATGAGAGAATAGTTGTAGGGGTTTGGACGGGCACATGTCACTCTAATTTCCCATTAAGAATAAGAATTAAAAAAAGGCTCAGCCCGCCTCGCCGGAGCCAAAATAGGGCCTGAAGCAATCCTGCGGTTTTGAGGCCAGCTCACAAAAGAGCAACTGAAAAAATGGAGCTCAGGGTCACTGCAATTCACAAACCTGCAGAGTTATAAATGAAAACTAACGTCCAAAAATATGTTGAGGTAAGGCAAAGAAGAGGATCTGAATGCAAGACAGAATTGCAAGAAACAGATTTCAAGAGATAGATTGGACTCGCCTTTAAAGCACATGAAAAGCGGCAGAATTTCGACAATGATGCAGTTGGCCCAAAAGGGAGTATGCGTTTTTTCCTGAATATATCCAGGAAAAAACGCATACGCACTTTATGGGCAACCAAGCAAGCAAGCAATGCAAATGTGCACAACAAAGAAGTCTCATTTCCCACCGGTCAAAAGGGCCATCCGAAAAAATTGTAAAAACCAGAAATGCAGGACAGGCCATGGAGAACAGGGAGCCTTTATACGCTGATGGACAGTGTGTGAACTGCCGAGAGCCACTCTGGACATGTGTATGGTGGTTCCTAAATGATCTAAAAAACAGAGCGACAGAGCATAGGGCACTTCCAATCATGGGAGTATATCTAGGGAAGTCTAAAAATCAACAAGACACAAGCACACCACAGTTTAGGGCTACTCTGTTTACAAGAACCTCAACTTCAGTACACCTTAAATATCCCAGGAAAGAGAACAATGGATAAAGAAAATGTGGTACTTATGTACAATGGAATATCTCTTCACCATGAAATCAATGTAATAAGGCTAGTAGAAGGATAAAGAGTGGATTGAGGTCCGATAATACTACTTGAAATAAGTCAAACAGAAAAAGAAACATATCATAAGATATCACTTATAGAGGGAGGATAAATATGGCTGCACAAAAAATGAATTACAAAACAGAACAGTGTCTCACATTTAGAAAACACACTTATGTCAGCTTAAGGGGAAAGGAGAGGTGGGGTGATGCATAAAACCAGAGTTTGAAATTAGCACAGATACCGTTCAATAAACCAAATAGGTATCAGACAAGATCTACACCTTGCTCAATGAACTGGCCTCAACACACCCTATAAACCGCAGAGAAATATATCTGAGTAATAAGAATCTTAAAACCCATGTATTGATATATCTCCATAAGGGAATCAAGTGTGAGCAGAGCGGCACAAACACAGCAGTGAAAATGAGCTAAACCCCATTATAGAAATAAATTTTAAAACCAAAACGCAGAAACAATGAAAGAGAGAAAAATTCTTACAAAATTCGCTCAGGGGCTGTGATGCAACCTGGAATGACCACATATAAACCCACAGCTGGATAAGACATAAGGCTGGACACTTGGGGCTGAAAGGATTGGAGAGCTTTGGTGAGCAACTGCCGAAAGTTTAATGCAATACTTCATGCTACTTATTCCAAGGGTCCCAACACTCCAAGTTGAAGGGAATCTTCCTACAGCTAAACCATGCATGGGAAATCCAGCGGATGGTATACCATATGATCGGGAAAGGTTTCTAAAATGCACCTCATTTTCCTCTCCTGGGGCTCCGGATCAACATTCCAGCCACTTTACTAACAACATCTCCACATGGAGAGTCAATGCCTTTAAGTTCCGGTATCGCACAGTCTGCAGTTAGTGCGGAGGATGAATGGGAATAGGGGGAACCAGTGAGAAAATAGCTGTAGCGGTTTCAATGGGCACATGTCACTCTAATTTCAATTCAGGAAGAAGAATTAACCAAAGGCAGAGCAAGGCACCCCAGAAGAAGAATAGGGCCTGAAGAAATCCTGTGGATATGAGGCAAGATCACAAAAATAAGAGCTGAAAAATGGAGCTATGGGCCACTGCAATTCAAAAACCTGCAGAGTTATAAAGGCCAACTATTTTCCAAAAGTATATTGAAGTAAGGCTATGAAGAGGCACTGAGAGCAAGGCAGAACTGCAGGAAACCTATTTCAGGAGGTAGACTGGAATTGCACTGAAAACATATGAAAAGACTCAGAACGTCGACAATGATGCACTTGGCCAAAAAGGGCGTATGCGTTCTTTCCTGAATATATTCAGGAAGAAACGCATAAGCCCTTTCTGGCCAACCAAGCAAGCTCGCAAAGGAAATCTGCACTACAATGAAGTCTCACTGCCCCCCGGTCAAAGGGACTTCTGAAAAAAGAGTAAAATCCAGAAAGGCAGGACAGGCCATGGAGAACTGGGAGCCTTGTTATGCTGATGGGCGAGATGTAAATTGCCAACAGCCACTCTGGAGAAGTGTACGGTGTTTCCTGAAACATCCAAAAAACTAAGCAACAGAGCCTAGGGCACTTCCACTTATGGTCCTATAGCTTAGGGAAATTAAAATCAAAAAGACACAGCCACCCCAAAGGTTGGGATGGCTCTGTTTACAAGAACCTCGTTTACGGTACAAGTTTAATATCGCAAAAAGTGAAAAATGGATAAAGAAGTTGTGGTACTTACGTACAATGCAATATCACTCAGCAATGAAATCTATGTCATCAGGCCCGTAGCAGCATAATGAGTGGATTCAGGTACGATGATTCTAAGTGAAATAAGTCACACAGAAAGAGAAACATCATAAGATATCACTACTACACGGAATGTAAACTTGGCTACACAGGAACTGAATTACAAAACAGAACAGCGTCTCAAATGTAGAAAACCAACTTATGCTTGCTTAAGGGGAAAGGTGAGTTAGGGTGCTGCATAAAACCAGAAATTGAAATTAGCAGATACCGTTCCATAAGACAAATATGTAATAGAGAATAGCTACTCCTTGCTCAACGAAGTGGACTCAACATCCCATATTAAAAGCCTAAGAATATACCTGACTAGTAAGAATCTTAAAACCTATGGATTTATATGTCTCCGAAAGAGAATCAAGCATGTGTACAGCGGAATAAACGCAGCAGTGATAGGATTGGTGAGGTTCGGTGAGCAAATGCAGACCCTTTGAAGTAATATTGCATGGTACCCATTCCATGGTCTCAACTCTCTAGGTTTAAGGGATTCTTCATTCAGCTAAAACATGCATGTGGAACCCAGAGTATGATCCACGGTGTGATCGGGAAACGTGTTCAAATGTGTCTCAGTTTTCGTCCGCTGGTACTCGGGTACAACATTCCAGACACTTTACTAACACTCTCCCCACTTGGAGAGTCAGGGCCTTTAACCTCCTGTTTGGCCCAGTTTGCAGTTTCTGTGGAAGATGAACAGGAAGATGGAGAACCAAGGAGAGACTAGCTGGAGGTGTCTGGAAGGGCAAATTTAACTCTCATTTCCCACCAGGAAGATGAATTAACCAAAGGCTCAGCGTGCCATGCCGGAACCACACTAGGGCCTGAAGCAATCCTGCAGTGTTGCGGCCAGCTCACAAAAAAGCGAGTTGAAGAAAGGAGCTCAGGGACACTGTAATTCACAACCCTACAGAGTTAAAATGACAGCTATCTTCCAAAAATATATTGAAGTAAGGCTGCCAAGAGGACTTGAAAGCGGGGCAGAATTGCAGGAAACCGATTTCAGGAGGTAGACTGGAATTGCATGTAAAGCATAGGAAAAGAGGCAGAACGTCCACAATGATGCACTTGGCCAAAAAGGGCGTATGCGTTTTTTCCTGGATATATTCAGGAAAAAACGCATACGCACTTTTTGGCCAACCAAGCAAGCTTGCAAAGGAAATCTGCACTACAATGAAGTCTCACTGCCCCCTGGTCAAAAGGGCCATCTGAAAAAAGTGTAAAATCCAGAAAGGCAGGACAGGCCATGGAGAACTGGGAGCCTTGTTATGCTGATGGGTGGGATGTAAATTACCAGCAGCCCCTCTGGAGAAGTGTATGGTGTTTCCTGAAACATCCAAAAAACAAAGCAACAGAGCCTAGGGCACTTCCACTTATGGTCCTATAGCTTAGGGAAATTAAAATCAAAAAGACACAGCCATCCCAAAGTTTGGGACGGCTCTGTTTACAAGAACCTTCTTCACCGTATAAGTTCAATATCACAGAAAGCGAAAAATGGATAAAGAAGTTGTGGTACTTACGTACAATGCAATATCACTCAGCAATGAAATCTATGTCATCAGGCACATAGCAGCATAATGAGTGGATTCAGGTACGATGATTCTAAGTGAAATAAGTCACACAGGGCTTACCTGGTGGCGCAGTGGTTGAGAGTCCGCCTGCCGATGCAGAGGACATGGGTTCGTGCCCCGCTCCGGGAAGATCCCACATGCCGCGGAGCGGCTGGGCCTGTGAGCCATGGCCGCTGAGCCTGCGCGTCCGGAGCCTGTGCTCCGCAATGGGAAAGACCACAAAAGTGAGAGGCCCACGTACCGCAAAAAAAATAAAAATAAAAAAATAAAAAAAGTAAAAAAATAAGTCACACAGAAAAAGAAACATCATAAGATATCACTACTACACGGAATGTAAACTTGGTTACACAGGAACTAAATTACTAAACAGAACAGAGTGTCAAATGTAGAAAACCAATTTATGCTTGCTTAAGGGGAAAGGTGAGTTGGGGTGCTGCATACAACAAGAGATTGAAATTAGCACAGATACCGTTCCATAAGCCAAATATATAATAGACAAGTGCTACTCCTTGCTCAACGAAGTGGACTCAACACCCCATATTAAACGCCTAACAATATATCTGACTAGTAAGAATCTTAAAAACTATGGATTTATATGTCTCCGAAGGAGAATCAAGCGTGTGTACAGCAGCATAAACGCAGCAGTGATAGGATTGGTGAGGTTCGGTGAGCAAATGCAGACCCTTTGAAGTCATATTGCATGGTACCCATTCCATGGGTCTCAACTCTCCATGTTTAAGGGATTCTTCCTTCAGCTAAAACATGCATGTGGAACCCAGAGTATGATCCACCGCGTGATCGGAAAACGTGTTCAAATGTGTCTCAGTTTTCGTCCCCTGCTACTCGGGTGCAGCATTCCAGACGCTTTACTAACACTCTCCCCACTTGGAGAGTCAGTGCCTTTAACCTCCTGTTTGGCCCAGTTTGCAATTTCTGTGGAAAATGAACAGGAATAGGGAGAACCAATGAGAGACTAGGTGGAGGTGTCTGGACGGGCAAATTTAACTCTCATTTCCCACCAGGAAGAGGAATTAACCAAAGGCTCAGCATGCCGTGCCGGAAACAAACTAGGGCCTGAAGCAATCCTGCGGTGTTGCGGCCAGCTCACAAGAAAGCGAGTTGAAGAAAGGAGCTCAGGGGCACTGTAATTCACAAACCTGCAGAGTTAAAATGACAGCTATCTTCCAAAAATATATTGAAGTAAGGCAGCCAAGAGGAGTTGAAAGCGGGGCAGAATTGCAGGAAACCGATTTCAGGAGGTAGACTGGAATTGCATGTAAAGCATAGGAAAAGAGACAGAACGTCCACAATGATGCACTTGGCCAAAAAGGGCGTATGCGTTTTTTCCTGGATATATTCAGGAAAAAACGCATACGCACTTTTTGGCCAACCAAGCAAGCTTGCAAAGGAAATCTGCACTACAATGAAGTCTCACTGCCCCCTGGTCAAAAGGGCCATCTGAAAAAAGTGTAAAATCCAGAAAGGCAGGACAGGCCATGGAGAACTGGGAGCCTTGTTATGCTGATGGGTGGGATGTAAATTACCAGCAGCCACTCTGGAGAAGTGTATGGTGTTTCCTGAAACATCCAAAAAACAAAGCAACAGAGCCTAGGGCACTTCCACTTATGGTCCTATAGCTTAGGGAAATTAAAATCAAAAAGACACAGCCATCCCAAAGTTTGGGACGGCTCTGTTTACAAGAACCTTCTTCACCATATAAGTTCAATATCACAGAAAGCGAAAAATGGATAAAGAAGTTGTGGTACTTACGTACAATGCAATATCACTCAGCAATGAAATCTATGTCATCAGGCACATAGCAGCATAATGAGTGGATTCAGGTACGATGATTCTAAGTGAAATAAGTCACACAGAAAAAGAAACATCATAAGATATCACTACTACACGGAATGTAAACTTGGCTACACAGGAACTAAATTACTAAACAGAAAAGAGTGTCAAATGTAGAAAACCAATTTATGCTTGCTTAAGTGGAAAGGTGAGTTGGGGTGCTGCATACAACAAGAGATTGAAAATTAGCACAGATACCGTTCCATAAGCCAAATATATAATAGACAAGTGCTACTCCTTGCTCAACGAAGTGGACTCAACACCCCATATTAAACGCCTAACAATATACCTGACTAGTAAGAATCTTAAAACCTATAGATTTATATGTCTCCGAAAGAGAATCAAGCGTGTGTACAGCGGCATAAATGCAGCAGCGATAGGATTGGTGAGGTTCGGTGAGCAAATGCAGACACTTTGAAGTCATATTGCATGGTATCCATTCCATGGGTCTCAACTCTCCAGGTTTAAGGGATTCTTCCTTCAGCTAAAACATGCATGTGGAACCCAGAGTATGATCCACCGCGTGATCGGAAAACGTGTTCAAATGTGTCTCAGTTTTCGTCCCCTGCTACTCGGGTGCAACATTCCAGACGCTTTACTAACACTCTCCCCACTTGGAGAGTCAGTGCCTTTAACCTCCTGTTTGGCCCAGTTTGCAATTTCTGTGGAAAATGAACAGGAATAGGGAGAACCAATGAGAGACTAGCTGGAGGTGTCTGGACGGGCAAATTTAACTCTCATTTCCCACCAGGAAGAGGAATTAACCAAAGGCTCAGCATGCCGTGCCGGAAACCAACTAGGGCCTGAAGCAATCCTGCGGTGTTGTGGCCAGCTCACAAGAAAGCGAGTTGAAGAAAGGAGCTCAGGGGCACTGTAATTCACAAACCTGCAGAGTTATAAATGACAGCTATCTTCCAAAAATATATTGAAGTAAGGCAGCCAAGAGGAGTTGAAAGCGGGGCAGAATTGCAGGAAACCGATTTCAGGAGGTAGACTGGAATTGCATGTAAAGCATAGGAAAAGAGGCAGAATGTCCACAATGATGCACTTGGCCAAAAAGGGCGTATGCGTTTTTTCCTGAATATATTCAGGAAAAAACGCATACGCCCTTTTTGGCCAACCAAGCAAGCTTGCAAAGGAAATCTGCACTACAATGAAGTCTCACTGCCCCCCGGTCAAAGGGCCTTCTGAATAAAGAGTAAAATCCAGAAAGGCAGGACAGGCCATGGAGAACTGGGAGCCTTGTTATGCTGATGGGCGAGATGTAAATTGCCAACAGCCACTCTGGAGAAGTGTACGGTGTTTCCTGAAACATCCAAAAAACTAAGCAACAGAGCCTAGGGCACTTCCACTTATGGTCCTATAGCTTAGGGAAATTAAAATCAAAAAGACACAGCCACCCCAAAGGTTGGGATGGCTCTGTTTACAAGAACCTCGTTTACGGTACAAGTTTAATATCGCAAAAAGTGAAAAATGGATAAAGAAGTTGTGGTACTTACATACAATGCAATATCACTCAGCAATGAAATCTATGTCATCAGGCCCGTAGCAGCATAATGAGTGGATTCAGGTACGATGATTCTAAGTGAAATAAGTCACACAGAAAGAGAAACATCATAAGATATCACTACTACACGGAATGTAAACTTGGCTACACAGGAACTGAATTACAAAACAGAACAGCGTCTCAAATGTAGAAAACCAACTTATGCTTGCTTAAGGGGAAAGGTGAGTTAGGGTGCTGCATAAAACCAGAAATTGAAATTAGCAGATACCGTTCCATAAGACAAATATGTAATAGAGAATAGCTACTCCTTGCTCAACGAAGTGGACTCAACATCCCATATTAAAAGCCTTAGAATATACCTGACTAGTAAGAATCTTAAAACCTATGGATTTATATGTCTCCGAAAGAGAATCAAGCATGTGTACAGCGGAATAAACGCAGCAGTGATAGGATTGGTGAGGTTCGGTGAGCAAATGCAGACCCTTTGAAGTAATATTGCATGGTACCCATTCCATGGTCTCAACTCTCTAGGTTTAAGGGATTCTTCATTCAGCTAAAACATGCATGTGGAACCCAGAGTATGATCCACGGTGTGATCGGGAAACGTGTTCAAATGTGTCTCAGTTTTCGTCCGCTGGTACTCGGGTACAACATGCCAGACACTTTACTAACACTCTCCCCACTTGGAGAGTCAGGGCCTTTAACCTCCTGTTTGGCCCAGTTTGCAGTTTCTGTGGAAGATGAACAGGAAGATGGAGAACCAAGGAGAGACTAGCTGGAGGTGTCTGGAAGGGCAAATTTAACTCTCATTTCCCACCAGGAAGAGGAATTAACCAAAGGCTCAGCGTGCCATGCCGGAACCACACTAGGGCCTGAAGCAATCCTGCAGTGTTGCGGCCAGCTCACAAAAAAGCGAGTTGAAGAAAGGAGCTCAGGGACACTGTAATTCACAACCCTACAGAGTTATAAATGACACTTATCGTCCAAAAATATATTGAAGTAAGGCTGCCAAGAGGACTTGAAAGCGGGGCAGAATTGCAGGAAACCGATTTCAGGAGGTAGACTGGAATTGCATGTAAAGCATAGGAAAAGAGGCACAACGTCCACAATGATGCACTTGGCCAAAAAGGGCGTATGCGTTCTTTCCTGAATATATTCAGGAAAAAACGCATACGCCCTTTTTGGCCAACCAAGCAAGCTTGCAAAGGAAATCTGCACTACAATGAAGTCTCACTGCCCCCCGGTCAAAAGGGCCATCTGAAAAAAGTGTAAAATCCAGAAAGGCAGGACAGGCCATGGAGAACTGGGAGCCTTGTTATGCTGATGGGCGGGATGTAAATTGCCAGCAGCCACTCTGGAGAAGTGTATGGTGTTTCCTGAAACATCCAGAAAACAAAGCAACAGAGCCTAGGGCACTTCCACTTATGGTCCTATAGCTTAGGGAAATTAAAATCAAAAAGACACAGCCTCCCCAAGTTTGGGACGGCTCTGTTTACAAGAACCTCGTTTACGGTACAAGTTCAATATCACAGAAAGCGAAAAATGGATAAAGAAGTTGTGGTACTTACGTACAATGCAATATCACTCAGCAATGAAATCTATGTCATCAGGCCTGTAGCAGCATAATGAGTGGATTCAGGTACGATGATTCTAAGTGAAATAAGTCACACAGGGCTTACCTGGTGGCGCAGTGGTTGAGAGTCCGCCTGCCGATGCAGAGGACATGGGTTCGTGCCCCGCTCCGGGAAGATCCCACATGCCGCGGAGCGGCTGAGCCTGTGAGCCATGGCCGCTGAGCCTGCGTGTCCGGAGCCTGGGCTCTGCAAAGGGAAAGACCACAATAGTGAGAGGCCCACGTACCGCAAAAAAAAAAAAAATAAATAAATAAATAAAAAAAATAAAAAAATAAGTCACACAGAAAAAGAAACATCATAAGATATCACTACTACACGGATGTAAACTTGGTTACACAGGAACTAAATTACTAAACAGAACAGAGTGTCAAATGTAGAAAACCAATTTATGCTTGCTTAAGGGGAAAGGTGAGTTGGGGTGCTGCATACAACAAGAGATTGAAATTAGCACAGATACCATTCCATAAGCCAAATATATAATAGACAAGTGCTACTCCTTGCTCAACGAAGTGGACTCAACAACCCATATTAAACGCCTAACAATATACCTGACTAGTAAGAATCTTAAAAATTATGGATTTATATGTCTCCGAAAGAGAATCAAGCGTGTGTACAGCGGCATAAACGCAGCAGTGATAGGATTGGTGAGGTTCGGTGAGCAAATGCAGACCCTTTGAAGTCATATTGCATGGTACCCATTCCATGGGTCTCAACTCTCCATGTTTAAGGGATTCTTCCTTCAGCTAAAACATGCATGTGGAACCCAGAGTATGATCCACCGCGTGATCGGAAAACGTGTTCAAATGTGTCTCAGTTTTCGTCCCCTGCTACTCGGGTGCAGCATTCCAGACGCTTTACTAACACTCTCCCCACTTGGAGAGTCAGTGCCTTTAACCTCCTGTTTGGCCCAGTTTGCAATTTCTGTGGAAAATGAACAGGAATAGGGAGAACCAATGAGAGACTAGGTGGAGGTGTCTGGACGGGCAAATTTAACTCTCATTTCCCACCAGGAAGAGGAATTAACCAAAGGCTCAGCATGCCGTGCCGGAAACAAACTAGGGCCTGAAGCAATCCTGCGGTGTTGCGGCCAGCTCACAAGAAAGCGAGTTGAAGAAAGGAGCTCAGGGGCACTGTAATTCACAAACCTGCAGAGTTAAAATGACAGCTATCTTCCAAAAATATATTGAAGTAAGGCAGCCAAGAGGAGTTGAAAGCGGGGCAGAATTGCAGGAAACCGATTTCAGGAGGTAGACTGGAATTGCATGTAAAGCATACGAAAAGAGACAGAACGTCCACAATGATGCACTTGGCCAAAAAGGGCGTATGCGTTTTTTCCTGGATATATTCAGGAAAAAATGCATACGCACTTTTTGGCCAACCAAGCAAGCTTGCAAAGGAAATCTGCACTACAATGAAGTCTCACTGCCCCCTGGTCAAAAGGGCCATCTGAAAAAAGTGTAAAATCCAGAAAGGCAGGACAGGCCATGGAGAACTGGGAGCCTTGTTATGCTGATGGGTGGGATGTAAATTACCAGCAGCCACTCTGGAGAAGTGTATGGTGTTTCCTGAAACATCCAAAAAACAAAGCAACAGAGCCTAGGGCACTTCCACTTATGGTCCTATAGCTTAGGGAAATTAAAATCAAAAAGACACAGCCATCCCAAAGTTTGGGACGGCTCTGTTTACAAGAACCTTCTTCACCATATAAGTTCAATATCACAGAAAGCGAAAAATGGATAAAGAAGTTGTGGTACTTACGTACAATGCAATATCACTCAGCAATGAAATCTATGTCATCAGGCACATAGCAGCATAATGAGTGGATTCAGGTACGATGATTCTAAGTGAAATAAGTCACACAGAAAAAGAAACATCATAAGATATCACTACTACACGGAATGTAAACTTGGCTACACAGGAACTAAATTACTAAACAGAAAAGAGTGTCAAATGTAGAAAACCAATTTATGCTTGCTTAAGTGGAAAGGTGAGTTGGGGTGCTGCATACAACAAGAGATTGAAATTAGCACAGATACCGTTCCATAAGCCAAATATATAATAGACAAGTGCTACTCCTTGCTCAACGAAGTGGACTCAACACCCCATATTAAACGCCTAACAATATACCTGACTAGTAAGAATCTTAAAACCTATAGATTTATATGTCTCCGAAAGAGAATCAAGCGTGTGTACAGCGGCATAAATGCAGCAGCGATAGGATTGGTGAGGTTCGGTGAGCAAATGCAGACACTTTGAAGTCATATTGCATGGTATCCATTCCATGGGTCTCAACTCTCCAGGTTTAAGGGATTCTTCCTTCAGCTAAAACATGCATGTGGAACCCAGAGTATGATCCACCGTGTGATCGGAAAACGTGTTCAAATGTGTCTCAGTTTTCGTCCCCTGCTACTCGGGTGCAACATTCCAGACGCTTTACTAACACTCTCCCCACTTGGAGAGTCAGTGCCTTTAACCTCCTGTTTGGCCCAGTTTGCAATTTCTGTGGAAAATGAACAGGAATAGGGAGAACCAATGAGAGACTAGGTGGAGGTGTCTGGACGGGCAAATTTAACTCTCATTTCCCACCAGGAAGAGGAATTAACCAAAGGCTCAGCATGCCGTGCCGGAAACAAACTAGGGCCTGAAGCAATCCTGCGGTGTTGCGGCCAGCTCACAAGAAAGCGAGTTGAAGAAAGGAGCTCAGGGTCACTGTGATTCACAAACCTGCAGAGTTTAAATGACAGCTATCTTCCAAAAATATATTGAAGTAAGGCTGCCAAGAGGAGTTGAATGCGGGGCAGAATTGCAGGAAACCGATTTCAGGAGGTAGACTGGAATTGCATGTAAAGCATACGAAAAGAGGCACAACGTCCACAATGATGCACTTGGCCAAAAAGGGCGTATGCGTTTTTTCCTGAATATATTCAGGAAAAAACGCATACGCCCTTTTTGGCCAACCAAGCAAGCTTGCAAAGGAAATCTGCACTACAATGAAGTCTCACTGCCCCCCGGTCAAAAGGGCTATCTGAAAAAAGTGTAAAATCCAGAAAGGCAGGACAGGCCATGGAGAACTGGGAGCCTTGTTATGCTGATGGGCGGGATGTAAATTGCCAGCAGCCACTCTGGAGAAGTGTATGGTGTTTCCTGAAACATCCAAAAAACAAAGCAACAGAGCCTAGGGCACTTCCACTTATGGTCCTATAGCTTAGGGAAATTAAAATCAAAAAGACACAGCCACCCCAAAGTTTGGGATGGCTCTGTTTACAAGAACCTCGTTTACGGTACAAGTTCAATATCACAGAAAGTGAAAAATGGATAAAGAAGTTGTGGTACTTACGTACAATGCAATATCACTCAGCAATGAAATCTATGTCATCAGGCCCGTAGCAGCATAATGAGTGGATTCAGGTACGATGATTCTAAGTGAAATAAGTCACACAGGGCTTACCTGGTGGCGCAGTGGTTGAGAGTCCGCCTGCCGATGCAGAGGACATGGGTTCGTGCCCCGCTCCGGGAAGATCCCACATGCCGCGGAGCGGCTGGGCCTGTGAGCCATGGCCGCTGAGCCTGCGCGTCCGTTGCCTGTGCTCCGCAATGGGAAAGACCACAAAAGTGAGAGGCCCACGTACCGCAAAAAAAATAAAAATAAAAAAATAAAAAAAATAAAAAAATAAGTCACACAGAAAAAGAAACATCATAAGATATCACTACTACACGGAATGTAAACTTGGTTACACAGGAACTAAATTACTAAACAGAACAGAGTGTCAAATGTAGAAAACCAATTTATGCTTGCTTAAGGGGAAAGGTGAGTTGGGGTGCTGCATACAACAAGAGATTGAAATTAGCACAGATACCGTTCCATAAGCCAAATATATAATAGACAAGTGCTACTCCTTGCTCAACGAAGTGGACTCAACACCCCATATTAAACGCCTAACAATATACCTGACTAGTAAGAATCTTAAAAACTATGGATTTATATGTCTCCGAAGGAGAATCAAGCGTGTGTACAGCGGCATAAACGCAGCAGTGATAGGATTGGTGAGGTTCGGTGAGCAAATGCAGACCCTTTGAAGTCATATTGCATGGTACCCATTCCATGGGTCTCAACTCTCCATGTTTAAGGGATTCTTCCTTCAGCTGAAACATGCATGTGGAACCCAGAGTATGATCCACCGTGTGATCGGAAAACGTGTTCAAATGTGTCTCAGTTTACGTCCCCTGGTACTCGGGTGCAACATTCCAGACGCTTTACTAACACTCTCCCCACTTGGAGAGTCAGTGCCTTTAAACTCCTGTTTGGCCCAGTTTGCAATTTCTGTGGAAAATGAACAGGAATAGGGAGAACCAATGAGAGACTAGCTGGAGGGGTCTGGACGGGCAAATTTAACTCTCATTTCCCACCAGGAAGAGGAATTAACCAAAGGCTCAGCATGCCGTGCCGGAAACCAACTAGGGCCTGAAGCAATCCTGCGGTGTTGTGGCCAGCTCACAAGAAAGCGAGTTGAAGAAAGGAGCTCAGGGGCACTGTAATTCACAAACCTGCAGAGTTATAAATGACAGCTATCTTCCAAAAATATATTGAAGTAAGGCAGCCAAGAGGAGTTGAAAGCGGGGCAGAATTGCAGGAAACCGATTTCAGGAGGTAGACTGGAATTGCATGTAAAGCATAGGAAAAGAGGCAGAATGTCCACAATGATGCACTTGGCCAAAAAGGGCGTATGCGTTTTTTCCTGAATATATTCAGGAAAAAACGCATACGCCCTTTTTGGCCAACCAAGCAAGCTTGCAAAGGAAATCTGCACTACAATGAAGTCTCACTGCCCCCCGGTCAAAGGGCCTTCTGAAAAAAGAGTAAAATCCAGAAAGGCAGGACAGGCCATGGAGAACTGGGAGCCTTGTTATGCTGATGGGCGAGATGTAAATTGCCAACAGCCACTCTGGAGAAGTGTATGGTGTTTCCTGAAACATCCAAAAAACTAAGCAACAGAGCCTAGGGCACTTCCACTTATGGTCCTATAGCTTAGGGAAATTAAAATCAAAAAGACACAGCCACCCCAAAGGTTGGGATGGCTCTGTTTACAAGAACCTCGTTTACGGTACAAGTTTAATATCGCAAAAAGTGAAAAATGGATAAAGAAGTTGTGGTACTTACGTACAATGCAATATCACTCAGCAATGAAATCTATGTCATCAGGCCCGTAGCAGCATAATGAGTGGATTCAGGTACGATGATTCTAAGTGAAATAAGTCACACAGAAAGAGAAACATCATAAGATATCACTACTACACGGAATGTAAACTTGGCTACACAGGAACTGAATTACAAAACAGAACAGCGTCTCAAATGTAGAAAACCAACTTATGCTTGCTTAAGGGGAAAGGTGAGTTAGGGTGCTGCATAAAACCAGAAATTGAAATTAGCAGATACCGTTCCATAAGACAAATATGTAATAGAGAATAGCTACTCCTTGCTCAACGAAGTGGACTCAACATCCCATATTAAAAGCCTAAGAATATACCTGACTAGTAAGAATCTTAAAACCTATGGATTTATATGTCTCCGAAAGAGAATCAAGCATGTGTACAGCAGAATAAACGCAGCAGTGATAGGATTGGTGAGGTTCGGTGAGCAAATGCAGACCCTTTGAAGTAATATTGCATGGTACCCATTCCATGGTCTCAACTCTCTAGGTTTAAGGGATTCTTCATTCAGCTAAAACATGCATGTGGAACCCAGAGTATGATCCACGGTGTGATCGGGAAACGTGTTCAAATGTGTCTCAGTTTTCGTCCGCTGGTACTCGGGTACAACATTCCAGACACTTTACTAACACTCTCCCCACTTGGAGAGTCAGGGCCTTTAACCTCCTGTTTGGCCCAGTTTGCAGTTTCTGTGGAAGATGAACAGGAAGATGGAGAACCAAGGAGAGACTAGCTGGAGGTGTCTGGAAGGGCAAATTTAACTCTCATTTCCCACCAGGAAGAGGAATTAACCAAAGGCTCAGCGTGCCATGCCGGAACCACACTAGGGCCTGAAGCAATCCTGCAGTGTTGCGGCCAGCTCACAAAAAAGCGAGTTGAAGAAAGGAGCTCAGGGACACTGTAATTCACAACCCTACAGAGTTATAAATGACACTTATCGTCCAAAAATATATTGAAGTAAGGCTGCCAAGAGGACTTGAAAGCGGGGCAGAATTGCAGGAAACCGATTTCAGGAGGTAGACTGGAATTGCATGTAAAGCATAGGAAAAGAGGCAGAACGTCCACAATGATGCACTTGGCCAAAAAGGGCGTATGCGTTCTTTCCTGAATATATTCAGGAAAAAACGCATACGCCCTTTTTGGCCAACCAAGCAAGCTTGCAAAGGAAATCTGCACTACAATGAAGTCTCACTGCCCCCCGGTCAAAAGGGCCATCTGAAAAAAGTGTAAAATCCAGAAAGGCAGGACAGGCCATGGAGAACTGGGAGCCTTGTTATGCTGATGGGCGGGATGTAAATTGCCAGCAGCCACTCTGGAGAAGTGTATGGTGTTTCCTGAAACATCCAGAAAACAAAGCAACAGAGCCTAGGGCACTTCCACTTATGGTCCTATAGCTTAGGGAAATTAAAATCAAAAAGACACAGCCTCCCCAAGTTTGGGACGGCTCTGTTTACAAGAACCTCGTTTACGGTACAAGTTCAATATCACAGAAAGCGAAAAATGGATAAAGAAGTTGTGGTACTTACGTACAATGCAATATCACTCAGCAATGAAATCTATGTCATCAGGCCTGTAGCAGCATAATGAGTGGATTCAGGTACGATGATTCTAAGTGAAATAAGTCACACAGGGCTTACCTGGTGGCGCAGTGGTTGAGAGTCCGCCTGCCGATGCAGAGGACATGGGTTCGTGCCCCGCTCCGGGAAGATCCCACATGCCGCGGAGCGGCTGAGCCTGTGAGCCATGGCCGCTGAGCCTGCGTGTCCGGAGCCTGGGCTCTGCAATGGGAAAGACCACAACAGTGAGAGGCCCACGTACCGCAAAAAAAAAAAATAAATGAAAAAATAAAAAAAATAAAAAAATAAAAAAATAAGTCACACAGAAAAAGAAACATCATAAGATATCACTACTACACGGAATGTAAACTTGGCTACACAGGAACTAAATTACTAAACAGAAAAGAGTGTCAAATGTAGAAAACCAATTTATGCTTGCTTAAGGGGAAAGGTGAGTTGGGGTGCTGCATACAACAAGAGATTGAAATTAGCACAGATACCGTTCCATAAGCCAAATATATAATAGACAAGTGCTACTCCTTGCTCAACGAAGTGGACTCAACACCCCATATTAAACGCCTAACAATATACCTGACTAGTAAGAATCTTAAAACCTATAGATTTATATGTCTCCGAAAGAGAATCAAGCGTGTGTACAGCGGCATAAACGCAGCAGCGATAGGATTGGTGAGGTTCGGTGAGCAAATGCAGACACTTTGAAGTCATATTGCATGGTATCCATTCCATGGGTCTCAACTCTCCAGGTTTAAGGGATTCTTCCTTCAGCTAAAACATGCATGTGGAACCCAGAGTATGATCCACCGTGTGATCGGAAAACGTGTTCAAATGTGTCTCAGTTTTCGTCCCCTGCTACTCGGGTGCAACATTCCAGACGCTTTACTAACACTCTCCCCACTTGGAGAGTCAGTGCCTTTAACCTCCTGTTTGGCCCAGTTTGCAATTTCTGTGGAAAATGAACAGGAATAGGGAGAACCAATGAGAGACTAGGTGGAGGTGTCTGGACGGGCAAATTTAACTCTCATTTCCCACCAGGAAGAGGAATTAACCAAAGGCTCAGCATGCCGTGCCGGAAACAAATTAGGGCCTGAAGCAATCCTGCGGTGTTGCGGCCAGCTCACAAGAAAGCGAGTTGAAGAAAGGAGCTCAGGGTCACTGTGATTCACAAACCTGCAGAGTTTAAATGACAGCTATCTTCCAAAAATATATTGAAGTAAGGCTGCCAAGAGGAGTTGAATGCGGGGCAGAATTGCAGGAAACCGATTTCAGGAGGTAGACTGGAATTGCATGTAAAGCATACGAAAAGAGGCACAACGTCCACAATGATGCACTTGGCCAAAAAGGGCGTATGCGTTTTTTCCTGAATATATTCAGGAAAAAACGCATACGCCCTTTTTGGCCAACCAAGCAAGCTTGCAAAGGAAATCTGCACTACAATGAAGTCTCACTGCCCCCCGGTCAAAAGGGCTATCTGAAAAAAGTGTAAAATCCAGAAAGGCAGGACAGGCCATGGAGAACTGGGAGCCTTGTTATGCTGATGGGCGGGATGTAAATTGCCAGCAAACACTCTGGAGAAGTGTATGGTGTTTCCTGAAACATCCAAAAAACAAAGCAACAGAGCCTAGGGCACTTCCACTTATGGTCCTATAGCTTAGGGAAATTAAAATCAAAAAGACACAGCCACCCCAAAGTTTGGGATGGCTCTGTTTACAAGAACCTCGTTTACGGTACAAGTTCAATATCACAGAAAGTGAAAAATGGATAAAGAAGTTGTGGTACTTACGTACAATGCAATATCACTCAGCAATGAAATCTATGTCATCAGGCCCGTAGCAGCATAATGAGTGGATTCAGGTACGATGATTCTAAGTGAAATAAGTCACACAGGGCTTACCTGGTGGCGCAGTGGTTGAGAGTCCGCCTGCCGATGCAGAGGACATGGGTTCGTGCCCCGCTCCGGGAAGATCCCACATGCCGCGGAGCGGCTGGGCCTGTGAGCCATGGCCGCTGAGCCTGCGCGTCCGGAGCCTGTGCTCCGCAATGGGAAAGACCACAAAAGTGAGAGGCCCACGTACCGCAAAAAAAATAAAAATAAAAAAATAAAAAAAATAAAAAAATAAGTCACACAGAAAAAGAAACATCATAAGATATCACTACTACACGGAATGTAAACTTGGTTACACAGGAACTAAATTACTAAACAGAACAGAGTGTCAAATGTAGAAAACCAATTTATGCTTGCTTAAGGGGAAAGGTGAGTTGGGGTGCTGCATACAACAAGATTTTGAAATTAGCACAGATACCGTTCCATAAGCCAAATATATAATAGACAAGTGCTACTCCTTGCTCAACGAAGTGGACTCAACACCCCATATTAAACGCCTAACAATATACCTGACTAGTAAGAATCTTAAAAACTATGGATTTATATGTCTCCGAAGGAAAATCAAGCGTGTGTACAGCGGCATAAACGCAGCAGTGATAGGATTGGTGAGGTTCGGTGAGCAAATGCAGACCCTTTGAAGTCATATTGCATGGTACCCATTCCATGGGTCTCAACTCTCCATGTTTAAGGGATTCTTCCTTCAGCTGAAACATGCATGTGGAACCCAGAGTATGATCCACCGTGTGATCGGAAAACGTGTTCAAATGTGTCTCAGTTTACGTCCCCTGGTACTCGGGTGCAACATTCCAGACGCTTTACTAACACTCTCCCCACTTGGAGAGTCAGTGCCTTTAAACTCCTGTTTGGCCCAGTTTGCAATTTCTGTGGAAAATGAACAGGAATAGGGAGAACCAATGAGAGACTAGCTGGAGGTGTCTGGACGGGCAAATTTAACTCTCATTTCCCACCAGGAAGAGGAATTAACCAAAGGCTCAGCATGCCGTGCCGGAAACAAACTAGGGCCTGAAGCAATCCTGCGGTGTTGTGGCCAGCTCACAAGAAAGCGAGTTGAAGAAAGGAGCTCAGGGGCACTGTAATTCACAAACCTGCAGAGTTATAAATGACAGCTATCTTCCAAAAATATATTGAAGTAAGGCAGCCAAGAGGAGTTGAAAGCGGGGCAGAATTGCAGGAAACCGATTTCAGGAGGTAGACTGGAATTGCATGTAAAGCATAGGAAAAGAGGCAGAATGTCCACAATGATGCACTTGGCCAAAAAGGGCGTATGCGTTTTTTCCTGAATATATTCAGGAAAAAACGCATACGCCCTTTTAGGCCAACCAAGCAAGCTTGCAAAGGAAATCTGCACTACAATGAAGTCTCACTGCCCCCCGGTCAAAGGGCCTTCTGAATAAAGAGTAAAATCCAGAAAGGCAGGACAGGCCATGGAGAACTGGGAGCCTTGTTATGCTGATGGGCGAGATGTAAATTGCCAACAGCCACTCTGGAGAAGTGTACGGTGTTTCCTGAAACATCCAAAAAACTAAGCAACAGAGCCTAGGGCACTTCCACTTATGGTCCTATAGCTTAGGGAAATTAAAATCAAAAAGACACAGCCACCCCAAAGGTTGGGATGGCTCTGTTTACAAGAACCTCGTTTACGGTACAAGTTTAATATCGCAAAAAGTGAAAAATGGATAAAGAAGTTGTGGTACTTACGTACAATGCAATATCACTCAGCAATGAAATCTATGTCATCAGGCCCGTAGCAGCATAATGAGTGGATTCAGGTACGATGATTCTAAGTGAAATAAGTCACACAGAAAGAGAAACATCATAAGATATCACTACTACACGGAATGTAAACTTGGCTACACAGGAACTGAATTACAAAACAGAACAGCGTCTCAAATGTAGAAAACCAACTTATGCTTGCTTAAGGGGAAAGGTGAGTTAGGGTGCTGCATAAAACCAGAAATTGAAATTAGCAGATACCGTTCCATAAGACAAATATGTAATAGAGAATAGCTACTCCTTGCTCAACGAAGTGGACTCAACATCCCATATTAAAAGCCTAAGAATATACCTGACTAGTAAGAATCTTAAAACCTATGGATTTATATGTCTCCGAAAGAGAATCAAGCATGTGTACAGCGGAATAAACGCAGCAGTGATAGGATTGGTGAGGTTCGGTGAGCAAATGCAGACCCTTTGAAGTAATATTGCATGGTACCCATTCCATGGTCTCAACTCTCTAGGTTTAAGGGATTCTTCATTCAGCTAAAACATGCATGTGGAACCCAGAGTATGATCCACGGTGTGATCGGGAAACGTGTTCAAATGTGTCTCAGTTTTCGTCCGCTGGTACTCGGGTACAACATTCCAGACACTTTACTAACACTCTCCCCACTTGGAGAGTCAGGGCCTTTAACCTCCTGTTTGGCCCAGTTTGCAGTTTCTGTGGAAGATGAACAGGAAGATGGAGAACCAAGGAGAGACTAGCTGGAGGTGTCTGGAAGGGCAAATTTAACTCTCATTTCCCACCAGGAAGAGGAATTAACCAAAGGCTCAGCGTGCCATGCCGGAACCACACTACGGCCTGAAGCAATCCTGCAGTGTTGCGGCCAGCTCACAAAAAAGCGAGTTGAAGAAAGGAGCTCAGGGACACTGTAATTCACAACCCTACAGAGTTATAAATGACACTTATCGTCCAAAAATATATTGAAGTAAGGCTGCCAAGAGGACTTGAAAGCGGGGCAGAATTGCAGGAAACCGATTTCAGGAGGTAGACTGGAATTGCATGTAAAGCATAGGAAAAGAGGCAGAACGTCCACAATGATGCACTTGGCCAAAAAGGGCGTATGCGTTTTTTCCTGAATATATTCAGGAAAAAACGCATACGCCCTTTTTGGCCAACCAAGCAAGCTTGCAAAGGAAATCTGCACTACAATGAAGTCTCACTGCCCCCCGGTCAAAGGGCCTTCTGAATAAAGAGTAAAATCCAGAAAGGCAGGACAGGCCATGGAGAACTGGGAGCCTTGTTATGCTGATGGGCGAGATGTAAATTGCCAACAGCCACTCTGGAGAAGTGTACGGTGTTTCCTGAAACATCCAAAAAACTAAGCAACAGAGCCTAGGGCACTTCCACTTATGGTCCTATAGCTTAGGGAAATTAAAATCAAAAAGACACAGCCACCCCAAAGGTTGGGATGGCTCTGTTTACAAGAACCTCGTTTACGGTACAAGTTTAATATCGCAAAAAGTGAAAAATGGATAAAGAAGTTGTGGTACTTACGTACAATGCAATATCACTCAGCAATGAAATCTATGTCATCAGGCCCGTAGCAGCATAATGAGTGGATTCAGGTACGATGATTCTAAGTGAAATAAGTCACACAGAAAGAGAAACATCATAAGATATCACTACTACACGGAATGTAAACTTGGCTACACAGGAACTGAATTACAAAACAGAACAGCGTCTCAAATGTAGAAAACCAACTTATGCTTGCTTAAGGGGAAAGGTGAGTTAGGGTGCTGCATAAAACCAGAAATTGAAATTAGCAGATACCGTTCCATAAGACAAATATGTAATAGAGAATAGCTACTCCTTGCTCAACGAAGTGGACTCAACATCCCATATTAAAAGCCTAAGAATATACCTGACTAGTAAGAATCTTAAAACCTATGGATTTATATGTCTCCGAAAGAGAATCAAGCATGTGTACAGCGGAATAAACGCAGCAGTGATAGGATTGGTGAGGTTCGGTGAGCAAATGCAGACCCTTTGAAGTAATATTGCATGGTACCCATTCCATGGTCTCAACTCTCTAGGTTTAAGGGATTCTTCATTCAGCTAAAACATGCATGTGGAACCCAGAGTATGATCCACGGTGTGATCGGGAAACGTGTTCAAATGTGTCTCAGTTTTCGTCCGCTGGTACTCGGGTACAACATTCCAGACACTTTACTAACACTCTCCCCACTTGGAGAGTCAGGGCCTTTAACCTCCTGTTTGGCCCAGTTTGCAGTTTCTGTGGAAGATGAACAGGAAGATGGAGAACCAAGGAGAGACTAGCTGGAGGTGTCTGGAAGGGCAAATTTAACTCTCATTTCCCACCAGGAAGAGGAATTAACCAAAGGCTCAGCGTGCCATGCCGGAACCACACTAGGGCCTGAAGCAATCCTGCAGTGTTGCGGCCAGCTCACAAAAAAGCGAGTTGAAGAAAGGAGCTCAGGGACACTGTAATTCACAACCCTACAGAGTTATAAATGACACTTATCGTCCAAAAATATATTGAAGTAAGGCTGCCAAGAGGACTTGAAAGCGGGGCAGAATTGCAGGAAACCGATTTCAGGAGGTAGACTGGAATTGCATGTAAAGCATAGGAAAAGAGGCAGAACGTCCACAATGATGCACTTGGCCAAAAAGGGCGTTTGTGTTCTTTCCTGAATATATTCAGGAAAAAAGGCATACGCCCTTTTTGGCCAACCAAGCAAGCTTGCAAAGGAAATCTGCACTACAATGAAGTCTCACTGCCCCCCGGTCAAAAGGGCCATCTGAAAAAAGTGTAAAATCCAGAAAGGCAGGACAGGCCATGGAGAACTGGGAGCCTTGTTATGCTGATGGGCGGGATGTAAATTGCCAGCAGCCACTCTGGAGAAGTGTATGGTGTTTCCTGAAACATCCAGAAAACAAAGCAACAGAGCCTAGGGCACTTCCACTTATGGTCCTATAGCTTAGGGAAATTAAAATCAAAAAGACACAGCCTCCCCAAGTTTGGGACGGCTCTGTTTACAAGAACCTCGTTTACGGTACAAGTTCAATATCACAGAAAGCGAAAAATGGATAAAGAAGTTGTGGTACTTACGTACAATGCAATATCACTCAGCAATGAAATCTATGTCATCAGGCCTGTAGCAGCATAATGAGTGGATTCAGGTACGATGATTCTAAGTGAAATAAGTCACACAGGGCTTACCTGGTGGCGCAGTGGTTGAGAGTCCGCCTGCCGATGCAGAGGACATGGGTTTGTGCCCCGCTCCGGGAAGATCCCACATGCCGCGGAGCGGCTGAGCCTGTGAGCCATGGTCGCTGAGCCTGCACGTCCGGAGCCTGTGCTCCGCAATGGGAAAGACCACAACAGTGAGAGGCCCACGTACCGCAAAAAAAAAAAAATAAAAAATAAAATAAATAAAAAAATAAGTCACACAGAAAAAGAAACATCATAAGATATCACTACTACACGGATGTAAACTTGGTTACACAGGAACTAAATTACTAAACAGAACAGAGTGTCAAATGTAGAAAACCAATTTATGCTTGCTTAAGGGGAAAGGTGAGTTGGGGTGCTGCATACAACAAGAGATTGAAATTAGCACAGATACCATTCCATAAGCCAAATATATAATAGACAAGTGCTACTCCTTGCTCAACGAAGTGGACTCAACAACCCATATTAAACGCCTAACAATATACCTGACTAGTAAGAATCTTAAAAATTATGGATTTATATGTCTCCGAAAGAGAATCAAGCGTGTGTACAGCGGCATAAACGCAGCAGTGATAGGATTGGTGAGGTTCGGTGAGCAAATGCAGACCCTTTGAAGTCATATTGCATGGTACCCATTCCATGGGTCTCAACTCTCCATGTTTAAGGGATTCTTCCTTCAGCTAAAACATGCATGTGGAACCCAGAGTATGATCCACCGCGTGATCGGAAAACGTGTTCAAATGTGTCTCAGTTTTCGTCCCCTGCTACTCGGGTGCAGCATTCCAGACGCTTTACTAACACTCTCCCCACTTGGAGAGTCAGTGCCTTTAACCTCCTGTTTGGCCCAGTTTGCAATTTCTGTGGAAAATGAACAGGAATAGGGAGAACCAATGAGAGACTAGGTGGAGGTGTCTGGACGGGCAAATTTAACTCTCATTTCCCACCAGGAAGAGGAATTAACCAAAGGCTCAGCATGCCGTGCCGGAAACAAACTAGGGCCTGAAGCAATCCTGCGGTGTTGCGGCCAGCTCACAAGAAAGCGAGTTGAAGAAAGGAGCTCAGGGGCACTGTAATTCACAAACCTGCAGAGTTAAAATGACAGCTATCTTCCAAAAATATATTGAAGTAAGGCAGCCAAGAGGAGTTGAAAGCGGGGCAGAATTGCAGGAAACCGATTTCAGGAGGTAGACTGGAATTGCATGTAAAGCATACGAAAAGAGACAGAACGTCCACAATGATGCACTTGGCCAAAAAGGGCGTATGCGTTTTTTCCTGGATATATTCAGGAAAAAACGCATACGCACTTTTTGGCCAACCAAGCAAGCTTGCAAAGGAAATCTGCACTACAATGAAGTCTCACTGCCCCCTGGTCAAAAGGGCCATCTGAAAAAAGTGTAAAATCCAGAAAGGCAGGACAGGCCATGGAGAACTGGGAGCCTTGTTATGCTGATGGGTGGGATGTAAATTACCAGCAGCCACTCTGGAGAAGTGTATGGTGTTTCCTGAAACATCCAAAAAACAAAGCAACAGAGCCTAGGGCACTTCCACTTATGGTCCTATAGCTTAGGGAAATTAAAATCAAAAAGACACAGCCATCCCAAAGTTTGGGACGGCTCTGTTTACAAGAACCTTCTTCACCATATAAGTTCAATATCACAGAAAGCGAAAAATGGATAAAGAAGTTGTGGTACTTACGTACAATGCAATATCACTCAGCAATGAAATCTATGTCATCAGGCACATAGCAGCATAATGAGTGGATTCAGGTACGATGATTCTAAGTGAAATAAGTCACACAGAAAAAGAAACATCATAAGATATCACTACTACACGGAATGTAAACTTGGCTACACAGGAACTAAATTACTAAACAGAAAAGAGTGTCAAATGTAGAAAACCAATTTATGCTTGCTTAAGTGGAAAGGTGAGTTGGGGTGCTGCATACAACAAGAGATTGAAATTAGCACAGATACCGTTCCATAAGCCAAATATATAATAGACAAGTGCTACTCCTTGCTCAACGAAGTGGACTCAACACCCCATATTAAACGCCTAACAATATACCTGACTAGTAAGAATCTTAAAACCTATAGATTTATATGTCTCCGAAAGAGAATCAAGCGTGTGTACAGCGGCATAAATGCAGCAGCGATAGGATTGGTGAGGTTCGGTGAGCAAATGCAGACACTTTGAAGTCATATTGCATGGTATCCATTCCATGGGTCTCAACTCTCCAGGTTTAAGGGATTCTTCCTTCAGCTAAAACATGCATGTGGAACCCAGAGTATGATCCACCGTGTGATCGGAAAACGTGTTCAAATGTGTCTCAGTTTTCGTCCCCTGCTACTCGGGTGCAACATTCCAGACGCTTTACTAACACTCTCCCCACTTGGAGAGTCAGTGCCTTTAACCTCCTGTTTGGCCCAGTTTGCAATTTCTGTGGAAAATGAACAGGAATAGGGAGAACCAATGAGAGACTAGGTGGAGGTGTCTGGACGGGCAAATTTAACTCTCATTTCCCACCAGGAAGAGGAATTAACCAAAGGCTCAGCATGCCGTGCCGGAAACAAACTAGGGCCTGAAGCAATCCTGCGGTGTTGCGGCCAGCTCACAAGAAAGCGAGTTGAAGAAAGGAGCTCAGGGTCACTGTGATTCACAAACCTGCAGAGTTTAAATGACAGCTATCTTCCAAAAATATATTGAAGTAAGGCTGCCAAGAGGAGTTGAATGCGGGGCAGAATTGCAGGAAACCGATTTCAGGAGGTAGACTGGAATTGCATGTAAAGCATACGAAAAGAGGCACAACGTCCACAATGATGCACTTGGCCAAAAAGGGCGTATGCGTTTTTTCCTGAATATATTCAGGAAAAAACGCATACGCCCTTTTTGGCCAACCAAGCAAGCTTGCAAAGGAAATCTGCACTACAATGAAGTCTCACTGCCCCCCGGTCAAAAGGGCTATCTGAAAAAAGTGTAAAATCCAGAAAGGCAGGACAGGCCATGGAGAACTGGGAGCCTTGTTATGCTGATGGGCGGGATGTAAATTGCCAGCAGCCACTCTGGAGAAGTGTATGGTGTTTCCTGAAACATCCAAAAAACAAAGCAACAGAGCCTAGGGCACTTCCACTTATGGTCCTATAGCTTAGGGAAATTAAAATCAAAAAGACACAGCCACCCCAAAGTTTGGGATGGCTCTGTTTACAAGAACCTCGTTTACGGTACAAGTTCAATATCACAGAAAGTGAAAAATGGATAAAGAAGTTGTGGTACTTACGTACAATGCAATATCACTCAGCAATGAAATCTATGTCATCAGGCCCGTAGCAGCATAATGAGTGGATTCAGGTACGATGATTCTAAGTGAAATAAGTCACACAGGGCTTACCTGGTGGCGCAGTGGTTGAGAGTCCGCCTGCCGATGCAGAGGACATGGGTTCGTGCCCCGCTCCGGGAAGATCCCACATGCCGCGGAGCGGCTGGGCCTGTGAGCCATGGCCGCTGAGCCTGCGCGTCCGTTGCCTGTGCTCCGCAATGGGAAAGACCACAAAAGTGAGAGGCCCACGTACCGCAAAAAAAATAAAAATAAAAAAATAAAAAAAATAAAAAAATAAGTCACACAGAAAAAGAAACATCATAAGATATCACTACTACACGGAATGTAAACTTGGTTACACAGGAACTAAATTACTAAACAGAACAGAGTGTCAAATGTAGAAAACCAATTTATGCTTGCTTAAGGGGAAAGGTGAGTTGGGGTGCTGCATACAACAAGAGATTGAAATTAGCACAGATACCGTTCCATAAGCCAAATATATAATAGACAAGTGCTACTCCTTGCTCAACGAAGTGGACTCAACACCCCATATTAAACGCCTAACAATATACCTGACTAGTAAGAATCTTAAAAACTATGGATTTATATGTCTCCGAAGGAAAATCAAGCGTGTGTACAGCGGCATAAACGCAGCAGTGATAGGATTGGTGAGGTTCGGTGAGCAAATGCAGACCCTTTGAAGTCATATTGCATGGTACCCATTCCATGGGTCTCAACTCTCCATGTTTAAGGGATTCTTCCTTCAGCTGAAACATGCATGTGGAACCCAGAGTATGATCCACCGTGTGATCGGAAAACGTGTTCAAATGTGTCTCAGTTTACGTCCCCTGGTACTCGGGTGCAACATTCCAGACGCTTTACTAACACTCTCCCCACTTGGAGAGTCAGTGCCTTTAAACTCCTGTTTGGCCCAGTTTGCAATTTCTGTGGAAAATGAACAGGAATAGGGAGAACCAATGAGAGACTAGCTGGAGGTGTCTGGACGGGCAAATTTAACTCTCATTTCCCACCAGGAAGAGGAATTAACCAAAGGCTCAGCATGCCGTGCCGGAAACAAACTAGGGCCTGCAGCAATCCTGCGGTGTTGTGGCCAGCTCACAAGAAAGCGAGTTGAAGAAAGGAGCTCAGGGGCACTGTAATTCACAAACCTGCAGAGTTATAAATGACAGCTATCTTCCAAAAATATATTGAAGTAAGGCAGCCAAGAGGAGTTGAAAGCGGGGCAGAATTGCAGGAAACCGATTTCAGGAGGTAGACTGGAATTGCATGTAAAGCATAGGAAAAGAGGCAGAATGTCCACAATGATGCACTTGGCCAAAAAGGGCGTATGCGTTTTTTCCTGAATATATTCAGGAAAAAACGCATACGCCCTTTTTGGCCAACCAAGCAAGCTTGCAAAGGAAATCTGCACTACAATGAAGTCTCACTGCCCCCCGGTCAAAGGGCCTTCTGAATAAAGAGTAAAATCCAGAAAGGCAGGACAGGCCATGGAGAACTGGGAGCCTTGTTATGCTGATGGGCGAGATGTAAATTGCCAACAGCCACTCTGGAGAAGTGTACGGTGTTTCCTGAAACATCCAAAAAACTAAGCAACAGAGCCTAGGGCACTTCCACTTATGGTCCTATAGCTTAGGGAAATTAAAATCAAAAAGACACAGCCACCCCAAAGGTTGGGATGGCTCTGTTTACAAGAACCTCGTTTACGGTACAAGTTTAATATCGCAAAAAGTGAAAAATGGATAAAGAAGTTGTGGTACTTACGTACAATGCAATATCACTCAGCAATGAAATCTATGTCATCAGGCCCGTAGCAGCATAATGAGTGGATTCAGGTACGATGATTCTAAGTGAAATAAGTCACACAGAAAGAGAAACATCATAAGATATCACTACTACACGGAATGTAAACTTGGCTACACAGGAACTGAATTACAAAACAGAACAGCGTCTCAAATGTAGAAAACCAACTTATGCTTGCTTAAGGGGAAAGGTGAGTTAGGGTGCTGCATAAAACCAGAAATTGAAATTAGCAGATACCGTTCCATAAGACAAATATGTAATAGAGAATAGCTACTCCTTGCTCAACGAAGTGGACTCAACATCCCATATTAAAAGCCTAAGAATATACCTGACTAGTAAGAATCTTAAAACCTATGGATTTATATGTCTCCGAAAGAGAATCAAGCATGTGTACAGCGGAATAAACGCAGCAGTGATAGGATTGGTGAGGTTCGGTGAGCAAATGCAGACCCTTTGAAGTAATATTGCATGGTACCCATTCCATGGTCTCAACTCTCTAGGTTTAAGGGATTCTTCATTCAGCTAAAACATGCATGTGGAACCCAGAGTATGATCCACGGTGTGATCGGGAAACGTGTTCAAATGTGTCTCAGTTTTCGTCCGCTGGTACTCGGGTACAACATTCCAGACACTTTACTAACACTCTCCCCACTTGGAGAGTCAGGGCCTTTAACCTCCTGTTTGGCCCAGTTTGCAGTTTCTGTGGAAGATGAACAGGAAGATGGAGAACCAAGGAGAGACTAGCTGGAGGTGTCTGGAAGGGCAAATTTAACTCTCATTTCCCACCAGGAAGAGGAATTAACCAAAGGCTCAGCGTGCCATGCCGGAACCACACTACGGCCTGAAGCAATCCTGCAGTGTTGCGGCCAGCTCACAAAAAAGCGAGTTGAAGAAAGGAGCTCAGGGACACTGTAATTCACAACCCTACAGAGTTATAAATGACACTTATCGTCCAAAAATATATTGAAGTAAGGCTGCCAAGAGGACTTGAAAGCGGGGCAGAATTGCAGGAAACCGATTTCAGGAGGTAGACTGGAATTGCATGTAAAGCATAGGAAAAGAGGCAGAACGTCCACAATGATGCACTTGGCCAAAAAGGGCGTATGCGTTTTTTCCTGAATATATTCAGGAAAAAACGCATACGCCCTTTTTGGCCAACCAAGCAAGCTTGCAAAGGAAATCTGCACTACAATGAAGTCTCACTGCCCCCCGGTCAAAGGGCCTTCTGAATAAAGAGTAAAATCCAGAAAGGCAGGACAGGCCATGGAGAACTGGGAGCCTTGTTATGCTGATGGGCGAGATGTAAATTGCCAACAGCCACTCTGGAGAAGTGTACGGTGTTTCCTGAAACATCCAAAAAACTAAGCAACAGAGCCTAGGGCACTTCCACTTATGGTCCTATAGCTTAGGGAAATTAAAATCAAAAAGACACAGCCACCCCAAAGGTTGGGATGGCTCTGTTTACAAGAACCTCGTTTACGGTACAAGTTTAATATCGCAAAAAGTGAAAAATGGATAAAGAAGTTGTGGTACTTACGTACAATGCAATATCACTCAGCAATGAAATCTATGTCATCAGGCCCGTAGCAGCATAATGAGTGGATTCAGGTACGATGATTCTAAGTGAAATAAGTCACACAGAAAGAGAAACATCATAAGATATCACTACTACACGGAATGTAAACTTGGCTACACAGGAACTGAATTACAAAACAGAACAGCGTCTCAAATGTAGAAAACCAACTTATGCTTGCTTAAGGGGAAAGGTGAGTTAGGGTGCTGCATAAAACCAGAAATTGAAATTAGCAGATACCGTTCCATAAGACAAATATGTAATAGAGAATAGCTACTCCTTGCTCAACGAAGTGGACTCAACATCCCATATTAAAAGCCTAAGAATATACCTGACTAGTAAGAATCTTAAAACCTATGGATTTATATGTCTCCGAAAGAGAATCAAGCATGTGTACAGCGGAATAAACGCAGCAGTGATAGGATTGGTGAGGTTCGGTGAGCAAATGCAGACCCTTTGAAGTAATATTGCATGGTACCCATTCCATGGTCTCAACTCTCTAGGTTTAAGGGATTCTTCATTCAGCTAAAACATGCATGTGGAACCCAGAGTATGATCCACGGTGTGATCGGGAAACGTGTTCAAATGTGTCTCAGTTTTCGTCCGCTGGTACTCGGGTACAACATTCCAGACACTTTACTAACACTCTCCCCACTTGGAGAGTCAGGGCCTTTAACCTCCTGTTTGGCCCAGTTTGCAGTTTCTGTGGAAGATGAACAGGAAGATGGAGAACCAAGGAGAGACTAGCTGGAGGTGTCTGGAAGGGCAAATTTAACTCTCATTTCCCACCAGGAAGAGGAATTAACCAAAGGCTCAGCGTGCCATGCCGGAACCACACTAGGGCCTGAAGCAATCCTGCAGTGTTGCGGCCAGCTCACAAAAAAGCGAGTTGAAGAAAGGAGCTCAGGGACACTGTAATTCACAACCCTACAGAGTTATAAATGACACTTATCGTCCAAAAATATATTGAAGTAAGGCTGCCAAGAGGACTTGAAAGCGGGGCAGAATTGCAGGAAACCGATTTCAGGAGGTAGACTGGAATTGCATGTAAAGCATAGGAAAAGAGGCAGAACGTCCACAATGATGCACTTGGCCAAAAAGGGCGTATGTGTTCTTTCCTGAATATATTCAGGAAAAAAGGCATACGCCCTTTTTGGCCAACCAAGCAAGCTTGCAAAGGAAATCTGCACTACAATGAAGTCTCACTGCCCCCCGGTCAAAAGGGCCATCTGAAAAAAGTGTAAAATCCAGAAAGGCAGGACAGGCCATGGAGAACTGGGAGCCTTGTTATGCTGATGGGCGGGATGTAAATTGCCAGCAGCCACTCTGGAGAAGTGTATGGTGTTTCCTGAAACATCCAGAAAACAAAGCAACAGAGCCTAGGGCACTTCCACTTATGGTCCTATAGCTTAGGGAAATTAAAATCAAAAAGACACAGCCTCCCCAAGTTTGGGACGGCTCTGTTTACAAGAACCTCGTTTACGGTACAAGTTCAATATCACAGAAAGCGAAAAATGGATAAAGAAGTTGTGGTACTTACGTACAATGCAATATCACTCAGCAATGAAATCTATGTCATCAGGCCTGTAGCAGCATAATGAGTGGATTCAGGTACGATGATTCTAAGTGAAATAAGTCACACAGGGCTTACCTGGTGGCGCAGTGGTTGAGAGTCCGCCTGCCGATGCAGAGGACATGGGTTTGTACCCCGCTCCGGGAAGATCCCACATGCCGCGGAGCGGCTGAGCCTGTGAGCCATGGTCGCTGAGCCTGCACGTCCGGAGCCTGTGCTCCGCAATGGGAAAGACCACAACAGTGAGAGGCCCACGTACCGCAAAAAAAAAAAAATAAAAAATAAAATAAATAAAAAAATAAGTCACACAGAAAAAGAAACATCATAAGATATCACTACTACACGGATGTAAACTTGGTTACACAGGAACTAAATTACTAAACAGAACAGAGTGTCAAATGTAGAAAACCAATTTATGCTTGCTTAAGGGGAAAGGTGAGTTGGGGTGCTGCATACAACAAGAGATTGAAATTAGCACAGATACCATTCCATAAGCCAAATATATAATAGACAAGTGCTACTCCTTGCTCAACGAAGTGGACTCAACAACCCATATTAAACGCCTAACAATATACCTGACTAGTAAGAATCTTAAAAATTATGGATTTATATGTCTCCGAAAGAGAATCAAGCGTGTGTACAGCGGCATAAACGCAGCAGTGATAGGATTGGTGAGGTTCGGTGAGCAAATGCAGACCCTTTGAAGTCATATTGCATGGTACCCATTCCATGGGTCTCAACTCTCCATGTTTAAGGGATTCTTCCTTCAGCTAAAACATGCATGTGGAACCCAGAGTATGATCCACCGCGTGATCGGAAAACGTGTTCAAATGTGTCTCAGTTTTCGTCCCCTGCTACTCGGGTGCAGCATTCCAGACGCTTTACTAACACTCTCCCCACTTGGAGAGTCAGTGCCTTTAACCTCCTGTTTGGCCCAGTTTGCAATTTCTGTGGAAAATGAACAGGAATAGGGAGAACCAATGAGAGACTAGGTGGAGGTGTCTGGACGGGCAAATTTAACTCTCATTTCCCACCAGGAAGAGGAATTAACCAAAGGCTCAGCATGCCGTGCCGGAAACAAACTAGGGCCTGAAGCAATCCTGCGGTGTTGCGGCCAGCTCACAAGAAAGCGAGTTGAAGAAAGGAGCTCAGGGGCACTGTAATTCACAAACCTGCAGAGTTAAAATGACAGCTATCTTCCAAAAATATATTGAAGTAAGGCAGCCAAGAGGAGTTGAAAGCGGGGCAGAATTGCAGGAAACCGATTTCAGGAGGTAGACTGGAATTGCATGTAAAGCATAGGAAAAGAGGCAGAACGTCCACAATGATGCACTTGGCCAAAAAGGGCGTATGCGTTTTTTCCTGAATATATTCAGGAAAAAACGCATACGCACTTTTTGGCCAACCAAGCAAGCTTGCAAAGGAAATCTGCACTACAATGAAGTCTCACTGCCCCCTGGTCAAAAGGGCCATCTGAAAAAAGTGTAAAATCCAGAAAGGCAGGACAGGCCATGGAGAACTGGGAGCCTTGTTATGCTGATGGGTGGGATGTAAATTACCAGCAGCCACTCTGGAGAAGTGTATGGTGTTTCCTGAAACATCCAAAAAACAAAGCAACAGAGCCTAGGGCACTTCCACTTATGGTCCTATAGCTTAGGGAAATTAAAATCAAAAAGACACAGCCATCCCAAAGTTTGGGACGGCTCTGTTTACAAGAACCTTCTTCACCATATAAGTTCAATATCACAGAAAGCGAAAAATGGATAAAGAAGTTGTGGTACTTACGTACAATGCAATATCACTCAGCAAGGAAATCTATGTCATCAGGCACATAGCAGCATAATGAGTGGATTCAGGTACGATGATTCTAAGTGAAATAAGTCACACAGAAAAAGAAACATCATAAGATATCACTACTACACGGAATGTAAACTTGGCTACACAGGAACTAAATTACTAAACAGAAAAGAGTGTCAAATGTAGAAAACCAATTTATGCTTGCTTAAGTGGAAAGGTGAGTTGGGGTGCTGCATACAACAAGAGATTGAAATTAGCACAGATACCGTTCCATAAGCCAAATATATAATAGACAAGTGCTACTCCTTGCTCAACGAAGTGGACTCAACACCCCATATTAAACGCCTAACAATATACCTGACTAGTAAGAATCTTAAAACCTATAGATTTATATGTCTCCGAAAGAGAATCAAGCGTGTGTACAGCGGCATAAACGCAGCAGCGATAGGATTGGTGAGGTTCGGTGAGCAAATGCAGACACTTTGAAGTCATATTGCATGGTATCCATTCCATGGGTCTCAACTCTCCAGGTTTAAGGGATTCTTCCTTCAGCTAAAACATGCATGTGGAACCCAGAGTATGATCCACCGTGTGATCGGAAAACGTGTTCAAATGTGTCTCAGTTTTCGTCCCCTGCTACTCGGGTGCAACATTCCAGACGCTTTACTAACACTCTCCCCACTTGGAGAGTCAGTGCCTTTAACCTCCTGTTTGGCCCAGTTTGCAATTTCTGTGGAAAATGAACAGGAATAGGGAGAACCAATGAGAGACTAGGTGGAGGTGTCTGGACGGGCAAATTTAACTCTCATTTCCCACCAGGAAGAGGAATTAACCAAAGGCTCAGCATGCCGTGCCGGAAACAAACTAGGGCCTGAAGCAATCCTGCGGTGTTGCGGCCAGCTCACAAGAAAGCGAGTTGAAGAAAGGAGCTCAGGGTCACTGTGATTCACAAACCTGCAGAGTTTAAATGACAGCTATCTTCCAAAAATATATTGAAGTAAGGCTGCCAAGAGGAGTTGAATGCGGGGCAGAATTGCAGGAAACCGATTTCAGGAGGTAGACTGGAATTGCATGTAAAGCATACGAAAAGAGGCACAACGTCCACAATGATGCACTTGGCCAAAAAGGGCGTATGCGTTTTTTCCTGAATATATTCAGGAAAAAACGCATACGCCCTTTTTGGCCAACCAAGCAAGCTTGCAAAGGAAATCTGCACTACAATGAAGTCTCACTGCCCCCCGGTCAAAAGGGCTATCTGAAAAAAGTGTAAAATCCAGAAAGGCAGGACAGGCCATGGAGAACTGGGAGCCTTGTTATGCTGATGGGCGGGATGTAAATTGCCAGCAGCCACTCTGGAGAAGTGTATGGTGTTTCCTGAAACATCCAAAAAACAAAGCAACAGAGCCTAGGGCACTTCCACTTATGGTCCTATAGCTTAGGGAAATTAAAATCAAAAAGACACAGCCACCCCAAAGTTTGGGATGGCTCTGTTTACAAGAACCTCGTTTACGGTACAAGTTCAATATCACAGAAAGTGAAAAATGGATAAAGAAGTTGTGGTACTTACGTACAATGCAATATCACTCAGCAATGAAATCTATGTCATCAGGCCCGTAGCAGCATAATGAGTGGATTCAGGTACGATGATTCTAAGTGAAATAAGTCACACAGGGCTTACCTGGTGGCGCAGTGGTTGAGAGTCCGCCTGCCGATGCAGAGGACATGGGTTCGTGCCCCGCTCCGGGAAGATCCCACATGCCGCGGAGCGGCTGGGCCTGTGAGCCATGGCCGCTGAGCCTGCGCGTCCGTTGCCTGTGCTCCGCAATGGGAAAGACCACAAAAGTGAGAGGCCCACGTACCGCAAAAAAAATAAAAATAAAAAAATAAAAAAAATAAAAAAATAAGTCACACAGAAAAAGAAACATCATAAGATATCACTACTACACGGAATGTAAACTTGGCTACACAGGAACTGAATTACAAAACAGAACAGCGTCTCAAATGTAGAAAACCAACTTATGCTTGCTTAAGGGGAAAGGTGAGTTAGGGTGCTGCATAAAACCAGAAATTGAAATTAGCAGATACCGTTCCATAAGACAAATATGTAATAGAGAATAGCTACTCCTTGCTCAACGAAGTGGACTCAACATCCCATATTAAAAGCCTAAGAATATACCTGACTAGTAAGAATCTTAAAACCTATGGATTTATATGTCTCCGAAAGAGAATCAAGCATGTGTACAGCACAATAAACGCAGCAGTGATAGGATTGGTGAGGTTCGGTGAGCAAATGCAGACCCTTTGAAGTAATATTGCATGGTACCCATTCCATGGTCTCAACTCTCTAGGTTTAAGGGATTCTTCATTCAGCTAAAACATGCATGTGGAACCCAGAGTATGATCCACGGTGTGATCGGGAAACGTGTTCAAATGTGTCTCAGTTTTCGTCCGCTGGTACTCGGGTACAACATTCCAGACGCTTTACTAACACTCTCCCCACTTGGAGAGTCAGGGCCTTTAACCTCCTGTTTGGCCCAGTTTGCAGTTTCTGTGGAAGATGAACAGGAAGATGGAGAACCAAGGAGAGACTAGCTGGAGGTGTCTGGAAGGGCAAATTTAACTCTCATTTCCCACCAGGAAGAGGAATTAACCAAAGGCTCAGCGTGCCATGCCGGAACCACACTAGGGCCTGAAGCAATCCTGCAGTGTTGCGGCCAGCTCACAAAAAAGCGAGTTGAAGAAAGGAGCTCAGGGACACTGTAATTCACAACCCTACAGAGTTATAAATGACACTTATCGTCCAAAAATATATTGAAGTAAGGCTGCCAAGAGGACTTGAAAGCGGGGCAGAATTGCAGAAAGCCGATTTCAGGAGGTAGACTGGAATTGCATGTAAAGCATAGGAAAAGAGGCAGAACGTCCACAATGATGCACTTGGCCAAAAAGGGCGTATGCGTTCTTTCCTGAATATATTCAGGAAAAAACGCATACGCCCTTTTTGGCCAACCAAGCAAGCTTGCAAAGGAAATCTGCACTACAATGAAGTCTCACTGTCCCCCGGTCAAAAGGGCCATCTGAAAAAAGTGTAAAATCCAGAAAGGCAGGACAGGCCATGGAGAACTGGGAGCCTTGTTATGCTGATGGGCGGGATGTAAATTGCCAGCAGCCACTCTGGAGAAGTGTATGGTGTTTCCTGAAACATCCAGAAAACAAAGCAACAGAGCCTAGGGCACTTCCACTTATGGTCCTATAGCTTAGGGAAATTAAAATCAAAAAGACACAGCCTCCCCAAGTTTGGGACGGCTCTGTTTACAAGAACCTCGTTTACGGTACAAGTTCAATATCACAGAAAGCGAAAAATGGATAAAGAAGTTGTGGTACTTACGTACAATGCAATATCACTCAGCAATGAAATCTATGTCATCAGGCCTGTAGCAGCATAATGAGTGGATTCAGGTACGATGATTCTAAGTGAAATAAGTCACACAGGGCTTACCTGGTGGCGCAGTGGTTGAGAGTCCGCCTGCCGATGCAGAGGACATGGGTTCGTGCCCCGCTCCGGGAAGATCCCACATGCCGCGGAGCGGCTGAGCCTGTGAGCCATGGTCGCTGAGCCTGCGTGTCCGGAGCCTGGGCTCTGCAATGGGAAAGACCACAATAGTGAGAGGCCCACGTACCGCAAAAAAAAAAAAAAAAAATAAAAAAATAAAAAAAATAAACAAATAAAAAAATAAGTCACACAGAAAAAGAAACATCATAAGATATCACTACTACACGGATGTAAACTTGGTTACACAGGAACTAAATTACTAAACAGAACAGAGTGTCAAATGTAGAAAACCAATTTATGCTTGCTTAAGGGGAAAGGTGAGTTGGGGTGCTGCATACAACAAGAGATTGAAATTAGCACAGATACCATTCCATAAGCCAAATATATAATAGACAAGTGCTACTCCTTGCTCAACGAAGTGGACTCAACAACCCATATTAAACGCCTAACAATATACCTGACTAGTAAGAATCTTAAAAATTATGGATTTATATGTCTCCGAAAGAGAATCAAGCGTGTGTACAGCGGCATAAACGCAGCAGTGATAGGATTGGTGAGGTTCGGTGAGCAAATGCAGACCCTTTGAAGTCATATTGCATGGTACCCATTCCATGGGTCTCAACTCTCCATGTTTAAGGGATTCTTCCTTCAGCTAAAACATGCATGTGGAACCCAGAGTATGATCCACCGCGTGATCGGAAAACGTGTTCAAAAGTGTCTCAGTTTTCGTCCCCTGCTACTCGGGTGCAGCATTCCAGACGCTTTACTAACACTCTCCCCACTTGGAGAGTCAGTGCCTTTAACCTCCTGTTTGGCCCAGTTTGCAATTTCTGTGGAAAATGAACAGGAATAGGGAGAACCAATGAGAGACTAGGTGGAGGTGTCTGGACGGGCAAATTTAACTCTCATTTCCCACCAGGAAGAGGAATTAACCAAAGGCTCAGCATGCCGTGCCGGAAACAAACTAGGGCCTGAAGCAATCCTGCAGTGTTGCGGCCAGCTCACAAGAAAGCGAGTTGAAGAAAGGAGCTCAGGGGCACTGTAATTCACAAACCTGCAGAGTTAAAATGACAGCTATCTTCCAAAAATATATTGAAGTAAGGCAGCCAAGAGGAGTTGAAAGCGGGGCAGAATTGCAGGAAACCGATTTCAGGAGGTAGACTGGAATTGCATGTAAAGCATAGGAAAAGAGGCAGAACGTCCACAATGATGCACTTGGCCAAAAAGGGCGTATGCGTTTTTTCCTGGATATATTCAGGAAAAAACGCATACGCACTTTTTGGCCAACCAAGCAAGCTTGCAAAGGAAATCTGCACTACAATGAAGTCTCACTGCCCCCTGGTCAAAAGGGCCATCTGAAAAAAGTGTAAAATCCAGAAAGGCAGGACAGGCCATGGAGAACTGGGAGCCTTGTTATGCTGATGGGTGGGATGTAAATTACCAGCAGCCACTCTGGAGAAGTGTATGGTGTTTCCTGAAACATCCAAAAAACAAAGCAACAGAGCCTAGGGCACTTCCACTTATGGTCCTATAGCTTAGGGAAATTAAAATCAAAAAGACACAGCCACCCCAAAGTTTGGGACGGCTCTGTTTACAAGAACCTCGTTTACGGTACAAGTTCAATATCACAGAAAGCAAAAAATGGATAAAGAAGTTGTGGTACTTACGTACAATGCAATATCACTCAGCAATGAAATCTATGTCATCAGGCCCATAGCAGCATAATGAGTGGATTCAGGTACGATGATTCTATGTGAAATAAGTCACACAGAAAAAAAAACATCATAAGATATCACTACTACACGGAATGTAAACTTGGCTACACAGGAACTGAATTACAAAACAGAACAGGGTGTGAAATGTAGAAAACCAACTTATGCTTGCTTAAGGGGAAAGGTGAGTTGGGGTGCTGCATACAACAAGAGATTGAAATTAACACAGATACCATTCCATAAGCCAAATATGTAATAGACAAGAGCTACTCCTTGCTCAACGAAGTGGACTCAACACCCCATATTAATCGCCTAACAATATACCTGACTAGTAAGAATCTTAAAACCTATGGATTTATATGTCTCCGAAAGAGAATCAAGCGTGTGTACAGCGGCATAAACGCAGCAGTGATAGGATTGGTGAGGTTCGGTGAGCAAATGCAGACCCTTTGAAGTCATATTGCATGGTACCCATTCCATGGGTCTCAACTCTCCATGTTTAAGGGATTCTTCTTTCAGCTAAAACATGCATGTTGAACCCAGAGTATGATCCACCGTGTGATCGGAAAACGTGTTCAAATGTGTCTCAGTTTTCGTCCCCTGCTACTCGGGTGCAACATTCCAGACGCTTTACTAACACTCTCCCCACTTGGAGAGTCAGTGCCTTTAAACTCCTGTTTGGCCCAGTTTGCAATTTCTGTGGAAAATGAACAGGAATAGGGAGAACCAATGAGAGACTAGCTGGAGGTGTCTGGACGGGCAAATTTAACTCTCATTTCCCACCAGGAAGAGGAATTAACCAAAGGCTCAGCATGCCGTGCCGGAACCAAACTAGGGCCTGAAGCAATCCTGCGGTGTTGCGGCCAGCTCACAAGAAAGCGAGTTGAAGAAAGGAGCTCAGGGGCACTGTAATTCACAAACCTGCAGAGTTATAAATGACAGCTATCTTCCAAAAATATATTGAAGTAAGGCTGCCAAGAGGAGTTGAAAGCGGGGCAGAATTGCAGGAAACCGATTTCAGGAGGTAGACTGGAATTGCATGTAAAGCATACGAAAAGAGGCAAAACGTCCACAATGATGCACTTGGCCAAAAAGGGCGTATGCGTTTTTTCCTGGATATATTCAGGAAAAAACGCATACGCCCTTTTTGGCCAACCAAGCAAGCTTGCAAAGGAAATCTGCACTACAATGAAGTCTCACTGCCCCCTGGTCAAAAGGACCATCTGAAAAAAGTGTAAAATCCAGAAAGGCAGGACAGGCCATGGAGAACTGGGAGCCTTGTTATGCTGATGGGTGGGATGTAAATTACCAGCAGCCACTCTGGAGAAGTGTATGGTGTTTCCTGAAACATCCAAAAAACAAAGCAACAGAGCCTAGGGCACTTCCACTTATGGTCCTATAGCTTAGGGAAATTAAAATCAAAAAAACACAGCCATCCCAAAGTTTGGGACGGCTCTATTTACAAGAACCTTGTTCACCGTACAAGTTCAATATCACAGGAAGCGAAAAATGGATAAAGAAGTTGTGGTACTTACGTACAATGCAATATCACTCAGCAATGAAATCTATGTCATCAGGCACATAGCAGCATAATGAGTGGATTCAGGTACGATGATTCTAAGTGAAATAAGTCACACAGAAAAAGAAACATCATAAGATATCACTACTACACGGAATGTAAAGTTGGCTACACAGGAACTAAATTACTAAACAGAAAAGAGTGTCAAATGTAGAAAACCAACTTATGCTTGCTTAAGGGGAAAGGTGAGTTGGGGTGCTGCATACAACAAGAGATTGAAATTAGCACAGATACCATTCCATAAGCCAAATATGTAATAGACAAGAGCTACTCCTTGCTCAACGAAGTGGACTCAACACCCCATATTAAACGCCTAACAATATACCTGACTAGTAAGAATCTTAAAACCTATGGATTTATATGTCTCCGAAAGAGAATCAAGCGTGTGTACAGCGGAATAAACGCAGCAGTGATAGGATTGGTGAGGTTCGGTGAGCAAATGCAGACCCTTTGAAGTCATATTGCATGGTACCCATTCCATGGGTCTCAACTCTCCATGTTTAAGGGATTCTTCTTTCAGCTAAAACATGCACGTGGAACCCAGAGTATGATCCACCGTGTGATCGGAAAACGTGTTCAAATGTGTCTCAGTTTTCGTCCCCTGCTACTCGGGTGCAACATTCCAGACGCTTTACTAACACTCTCCCCACTTGGAGAGTCAGTGCCTTTAACCTCCTGTTTGGCCCAGTTTGCAATTTCTGTGGAAAATGAACAGGAATAGGGAGAACCAATGAGAGACTAGGTGGAGGTGTCTGGACGGGCAAATTTAACTCTCATTTCCCACCAGGAAGAGGAATTAACCAAAGGCTCAGCATGCCGTGCCGGAACCAAACTAGGGCCTGAAGCAATCCTGCGGTGTTGCGGCCAGCTCACAAGAAAGCGAGTTGAAGAAAGGAGCTCAGGGGCACTGTAATTCACAAACCTGCAGAGTTATAAATGACAGCTATCTTCCAAAAATATATTGAAGTAAGGCTGCCAAGAGGAGTTGAAAGCGGGTCAGAATTGCAGGAAACCGATTTCAGGAGGTAGACTGGAATTGCATGTAAAGCATAGGAAAAGAGGCAGAACGTCCACAATGATGCACTTGGCCAAAAAGGGCGTATGCGTTTTTTCCTGAATATATTCAGGAAAAAACGCATACGCCCTTTTTGGCCAACCAAGCAAGCTTGCAAAGGAAATCTGCACTACAATGAAGTCTCACTGCCCCCCGGTCAAAAGGGCCATCTGAAAAAAGTGTAAAATCCAGAAAGGCAGGACAGGCCATGGAGAACTGGGAGCCTTGTTATGCTGATGGGCGGGATGTAAATTGCCAGCAGCCACTCTGGAGAAGTGTATGGTGTTTCCTGAAACATCCAAAAAACAAGGCAACAGAGCCTAGGGCACTTCCACTTATGGTCCTATAGCTTAGGGAAATTAAAATCAAAAAGACACAGCCACCCCAAAGTTTGGGACGGCTCTGTTTACAAGAACCTCGTTTACCGTACAAGTCCAATATCACAGAAAGCGAAAAATGGATAAAGAAGTTGTGGTACTTACGTACAATGCAATATCACTCAGCAATGAAATCTATGTCATCAGGCCCGTAGCAGCATAATGAGTGGATTCAGGTACGATGATTCTAAGTGAAATAACTCACACAGAAAAAGGAACATCATAAGATATCCCTAATACACGGAATGTAAACTTGGCTACACAGGAACTGAATTACAAAACAGAACAGGGTGTGAAATGTAGAAAACCAACTTATGCTTGCTTAAGGGGAAAGGTGAGTTGGGGTGCTGCATGAAACCAGAGATTGAAATTAGCACAGATACCGTTCCATAAGCCAAATATGTAATAGACAAGAGCTACTCCTTGCTCAACGAAGTGGACTCAACACCCCATATTAAACGCCTAAGAATATACCTGACTAGTAAGAATCTTAAAACCTACGGATTTATATGTCTCCGAAAGAGAATCAAGCGTGTGTACAGCGGCATAAACGCAGCAGTGATAGGATTGGTGAGGTTTGGTGAGCAAATGCAGACCCTTTGAAGTCATATTGCATGGTACCCATTCCATGGGTCTCAACTCTCCAGGTTTAAGGGATTCTTCCTTCAGCTAAAACATGCATGTGGAACGGAGTGTATGATCCACCGTGTGATTGGGAAACGTGTTCAAATGTGTCTCAGTTTTCGTCCCTTGGTACTCGGGTGCAACATTCCAGATGCTTTACTAACACTCTCCCCACTTGGAGAGTCAGTGCCTTTAACCTCCTGTTTGGCCCAGTTTGTAATTTCTGTGGAAAATGAACAGGAATAGGGAGAACGAAATAGAGACTAGCTGGAGGTGTCTGGACGGGCAAATTTAACTCTCATTTCCCACCAGGAAGAGGAATTAACCAAAGGCTCAGCGTGCCGTGCCGGAACTACACTAGGGCCTGAAGCAATCCTGCGGTGTTGCGGCCAGCTCACAAGAAAGCGAGTTGAAGAAACGAGCTCAGGGGCACTGTAATTCACAAACCTGCAGAGTTATAAATGACAGCTATCGTCCAAAAATATATTGAAGTAAGGCTGCCAAGAGGACTTGAAAGCGGGGCAGAATTGCAGGAAATCGATTTCATGAGGTAGACTGGAATTGCATGTAAAGCATAGGAAAAGAGGCAGAACGTCCACAATGATGCACTTGGCCAAAAAGGGCGTATGCATTTTTTCCTGAATATATTCAGGAAAAAACGCATACGCCCTTTTTGGCCAACCAAGCAAGCTTGCAAAGGAAATCTGCACTACTATGAAGTCTCACTGCCCCCCGGTCAAAAGGGCCATCTGAAAAAAGTGTAAAATCCAGAAAGGCAGGACAGGCCATGGAGAACTGGGAGCCTTGTTATGCTGGTGGGCGTGATGTAAATTGCCAACAGCCACTCTGGAGAAGTGTATGGTGTTTCCTGAAACATCTAAATAACAAAGCAACAGAGCCTAGGGCACTTCCACTTATGGTCCTATAGCTTAGGGAAATTAAAATCAAAAAGACACAGCCACCCCAAAGTTTGGGCCGGCTCTGTTTACAAGAACCTCGTTTACGGTACAAGTTCAATATCACAGAAAGCAAAAAATGGATAAAGAAGTTGTGGTACTTACGTACAATGCAATATCACTCAGCAATGAAATATATGTCATCAGGCCCGTAGCAGCATAATGAGTGGATGCAGGTTTGATGAGTCTAAGTGAAATAAGTCACACAGAAAAAGAAACATCATAAGATATCACTACTACACGGAATGTAAACTTGGCTACACAGGAACTGAATTACAAAACAGAACAGGGTCTCAAATGTAGAAAACCAACTTATGCTTGCTTAAGGGGAAAGGTGAGTTGGGGTGCTGCATGAAACCAGAGATTGAAATTAGCACAGATACCGTTCCATAAGCCAAATATGCAATAGACAAGAGCTACTCCTTGTTGAATGAAGTGGACTCAACACCCCATATTAAACGCCTAAGAATATACCTGACTAGAAATAATCTTAAAACCTACGGATTTATATGTCTCCGAAAGAGAATCAAGCGTGTGCACAGCGGCATAAACGCAGCAGTGATAGGATTGGTGAGGTTCGGTGAGCAAATGCAGACCCTTTGAAGTCATATTGCATGGTACCCATTCCATGGGTCTCAACTCTCCAGGTTTAAGGGATTCTTCCTTCAGCTAAAACATGCATGTGGAACCCAGAGTATGATCCACCGTGTGATCGGGAAACGTGTTCAAATGTGTCTCGTTTTCGTCCCTGGTACTCGGGTGCAACATTCCAGATGCTTTACTAACACTCTCCCCACTTGGAGAGTCAGTGCCTTTAACCTCCTGTTTGGCCCAGTTTGTAATTTCTGTGGAAAATGAACAGGAATAGGGAGAACGAAAGAGAGACTAGCTGGAGGTGTCTGGACGGGCAAATTTAACTCTCATTTCCCACCAGGAAGAGGAATTAACCAAAGGCTCAGCGTGCCGTGCCGGAACTACACTAGGGCCTGAAGCAATCCTGCAGTGTTGCGGCCAGCTCACAAGAAAGCGAGTTGAAGAAACGAACTCAGGGGCACTGTAATTCACAAACCTGCAGAGTTATAAATGACAGCTATCGTCCAAAAATATATTGAAGTAAGGCTGCCAAGAGGACTTGAAAGCGGGGCAGAATTGCAGGAAATCGATTTCAGGAGGTACACTGGAATTGCATGTAAAGCATAGGAAAAGAGGCAGAACGTCCACAATGATGCACTTGGCCAAAAAGGGCGTATGCATTTTTTCCTGAATATATTCAGGAAAAAACGCATACGCACTTTTTGGCCAACCAAGCAAGCTTGCAAAGGAAATCTGCACTACTATGAAGTCTCACTGCCCCCCGGTCAAAAGGGCCATCTGAAAAAAGTGTAAAATCCAGAAAGGCAGGACAGGCCATGGAAAACTGGGAGCCTTGTTATGCTGGTGGGCGTGATGTAAATTGCCAACAGCCACTCTGGAGAAGTGTATGGTGTTTCCTGAAACATCTAAAAAACAAAGCAACAGAGCCTAGGGCACTTCCACTTATGGTCCTATAGCTTAGGGAAATTAAAATCAAAAAGACACAGCCACCCCAAAGTTTGGGCCGGCTCTGTTTACAAGAACCTCGTTTACGGTACAAGTTCAATATCACAGAAAGCAAAAAATGGATAAAGAAGTTGTGGTACTTACGTACAATGCAATATCACTCAGCAATGAAATCTATGTCATCAGGCCCGTAGCAGCATAATGAGTGGATGCAGGTATGATGAGTCTAAGTGAAATAAGTCACACAGAAAAAGAAACATCATAAGATATCACTACTACACGGAATGTAAACTTGGCTACACAGGAACTGAATTACAAAACAGAACAGGGTGTCAAATGTAGAAAACCAACTTATGCTTGCTTAAGGGGAAAGGTGAGTTGGGGTGCTGCATGAAACCAGAGATTGAAATTAGCACAGATACTGTTCCATAAGCCAAATATGCAATAGACTAGAGCTACTCCTTGCTCAACGAAGTGGACTCAACACCCCATATTAAACGCCTAAGAATATACCTGACTAGAAATAATCTTAAAACCTACGGATTTATATGTCTCCGAAAGAGAATCAAGCGTGTGTACAGCGGCATAAACGCAGCAGTGATAGGATTGGTGAGGTTAGGTGAGCAAATGCAGACCCTTTGAAGTCATATTGCATGGTACCCATTCCATGGGTCTCAACTCTCCAGGTTTAAGGGATTCTTCCTTCAGCTAAAACATGCATGTGGAACCCAGAGTATGATCCACCGTGTGATCGGGAAACGTGTTCAAATGTGTCTCGTTTTCTTCCCTGGTACTCGGGTGCAACATTCCAGATGCTTTACTAACACTCTCCCCACTTGGAGAGTCAGTGCCTTTAACCTCCTGTTTGGCCCAGTTTGCAATTTCTTCGGAAGATGAACAGGAATAAGGAGAAGCAATGGGAGACTATCTGTAGGTGTCTGGACGGGCAAATTTAACTCTCATTCCCACCAGGAAGATAAATGAACCAAAGGCTCCGCGTGCCATGCTGGAACTAAATTAGGGCCTGAGGAGATCCTGCGGTGTTGCGGCCAGCTCACAAGAAAGCGAGTTGAAGAAAGGAGCTCAGGGGCACTGTAATTCAGAAACCTGCGGAGTTATAAATGACAGCTATCATCCAAAATTATACTGAAGTAAGGCTGCGAAGAGGACTTGAATGCGGGGCAGAATTGCTGGAAACTGATTTCAGAACGTACACGGGAGTAGCTCTTAAAGCATAGGAAAAGAGACAGAACTTGGAAAATAATGCACTTGGCAAAAAAGGGCATATGTGTTTTATCCAGAGCTCTCATACCTGAGGGGAGGAGATTCCCAGCAGGCTCCAACTGCCACCTGAGGGCTCACACTGCCAAGGCAACGTGAGCATGCCAGGCAGGAGTTACCTCACAGCAGAGGTCCCACCTCACAGAAGGGTGAGAAACCCAGCCAACATCAGACTCTCACCAGAGGGCCCACATCACCAAGGGGATGGGAACCAGGCAGGAGTGTCTTCACATCAGTGGGGCCACATCATCAAAAGCTGAGGTACTCAGCACATGTGTCCTCAAACCAGAGGACCCACATCACCAAGGACCTCGGAGTGAGGCAGGCAGGAGTAGCCTCACAACACTGGGCCCATAGAATAAAAAAGTGAGGAATCCAGCAGTTGGAACCTCCCAGCAGGCGGCCCAGAGCACCGAGGCCATGGGATCCAGGCCACAGTGAACTCACAGAAGAGGGCCCATGTCATGAAACTGAGCAACCCAGCCATTGGGACCTCAGAGCAGGAGGCCCACATCCCCATGGGGATGGAATTCTGGTAGGAGTGTCCTCGCACCACTGAGAACGTATCAGAAAATTTTGGGCGACCAGCAGTTAGGGCCTGACGCCAGAGGACCCTCATCACCAAGGGAAGGAGGCTCCCAGCAGGCTCCAACTGCCACCAGAGGGCTGACGTCGCCAAGGCGATGTGTGCCAACCAGGCACGAATGACCTCACAGCAGAGGGCCCACCTCAGAGAAGTGTGACGAACCCAGTCAGGATCAGACTCGCACCAGAGGGCCCACATCACCAAATGGATTGGAACCAGGCAGGAGTGTCCTCACATGAGTAGGGCCACATCATCTAAAGGTGAGGAACCCAGAACATGTGGCTTCAAACCATAGGACACCCATCACCAAGGGGCTGGGAGTGAGGCAGGCAGGAGGAGCCTCATAACAGAGGGCCCAAAAATAAGAAAGGTGAGGAATCCAGCAGTTGGAACCTCCCAGCAGGCGGCCCAGAGCACAGAAGCTAGAGGATCCAGGCCAGAGTGAACTAACACCAGACAGCCCACATCATGAAACTGTGAGCAACCCAGACATTGGGACCTCAGAGCAGAAGGCCCACATCCCCATGGTGATGGGAACATGACAGGAGTGTCCTGGCATCACTGGGCTCACATCAGAAAACGTGGGGTGCTCAGAAGTTAGGGCCTGACGCTAGAGGGCACTCATCACCGAGAGGAGGAGGCTCCCAGCAGGCTCCAGCTGCCACCAGAGGGCCAACGTCGCCAAGGTGATGTGTGCCAGCCTGGCAGGAGTGACCTCACAGCAGAGGGCCCACCTCACAGAAGGGTGAGGAACACAGCCAGGATCAGACTCTCACCAGAGGGCCCACATCACCAAGGGGATGGGAACCAGGCAGGAGTGTCCCCACACCAGTGGGACAACATCATCGAAAGGTGAGGATCCCAGCACATGTGTCCTCAAACCAGAGGAACCACATCACCAAGGGGTTCGGAATGAGGCTGGCAGGACTGGCCTCACAACACAGGGTCCATAGAATATAAAAGTTGAGGAATCCAGCAGTTGGAACCTCCCAGCAAGTGGCCCAGAGCACCGAGGCTATGGGATCCAGGCCGCAGTGAACTCACAGCAGAGGGCCCACATCATGAACCTGTGAGCAGCCCAGCTGTTGGGACCTCAGAACAGAAGGCCCACATCCCCATTGGGATGGGAACCTGGCAGGAGTGGCTTTGCACCACTTAGCACATATCAGAAAATGTTAGGAGCCCAGCAGTTAGGGCCTGATGCCAGGGGGCCCTCATAACTGAGGGGAGGAGACTCCCAGCAGGTTCCAACTGCCAACAGAGGGCCCACGTCTACAAGGTGGCATGCGCCAGCCAGGCAGTAGTGACCTCACAGCAGAGGGCCTATCTCACAGAAGGGTGAGGAACCGAGGCAGGATGAGACTCTCACCAGAGGGCCCACAACACCAAGGGGATGGGAACCAGTCAGGACTGTCCTCCCACCAGTGGGGCCACATCATCGAAAGGTGAGGAACCCAGCACATGTGGCCTCATATCAGAGGACATACATCACAAAGGGGATGGGAGTGAGGCAGGTAGGAGTAGCCTAAAAACAGAGGGCCCAAAGAATAAAAAAAGTGAGGAATCCAGCATTTGGAACCTCCCAGCAGGCGGCCGAGAGCACAGAAGCTATGGGATGCAGGCAGGAGTGAACTAACAGCAGAGAGCCCACATCATGAAACTGTGAGCAACCCAGGCATTGGGACCTCAGAGCAGAAAGCCCACATCCCCATGGGGATGGGAACCTGACAGGAGTGTCCTGGCATCACTGGGCTCACATCAGAAAACGTGGGGAGCCCAGCAGTTAGAGCCTGATGCTAGAGGGCCGTCATCACCGAGGGCAGGAGGCTCCCAGCAGGTTCCATGTGCCAACAGAGGGCCCACATCGCCAAGGTGATGTGTGCAAGTCAGGCAGGATTGACCTCACAGCAGAGGGCCTACCTCACAGAAGAGTGAGGAACCCAGCCAGGATAAGACTGTCACCAGAAGGCCCACATCACCAAGGGGATGGGAACCAGGCAGGAGTGTCCTCACACCAGTGGGGCCACATCATTGAAAGTTGCCTAACCCAGCACATGTGGCCTCAAACCAGAAGACCCACATCACGAAGGGGTTGCGAGTGAGGCAGGCAGGAGGAGCATCACAACGCAGGACCCATAGAATACAAAAGTTGAGGAATCGAGCAGTTGGAACCTCCCAGCAGGCAGCCAAGACCACAGAGGCTATGGGATCCAGGCCACAGTGAACTAACACCAGAGAGCCCACATCATGAAATTGTGATCAACCCAGCTGTTGGAACCTCAGAGCAGAAGGCCCACATCCCCATGGGGATGGGAACCTAAGAGGAGTGCTTGAGCAACACTGGGCTCACTAAGAAAAGTTGGGGAGCCCAGCAGTTAGGGCCTGACGTCAGAGGGCCCTCATCACAGAGCTGAGGAGGCTCCCAGCAGGGTCCAATTGCCACCAGAGGGCTCATGTCAACAAGGCGAGGTGAGCAACCCAGGCAAGAGTTACCTGATAGTAGAGGGCCCACCTCACAGATGGGTGAGGAACCCAGCCAGGATCAGACTCTCACCAGAGGGCCCACATCACAAAGGGGATGGGACCCAGTCAGGATTATCCTCACACCAGTGGGGCCTCATCATCTTAAGGTGAGGAACCCAGCACATGTGTCCTCAAACCAGAGGACCCACATCACCAAGGGCCTTGGAGTGAGGCAGGCAGGAGTAGCCTCACAACACAGGGCACATAATATAAAAAACGTGAGGATTCCAGCATTTAGACCTTCCAGCAGGCGGCCCAGAACACCGAGGCTATGGGATCCAGGCCACAGTGAACTCACAGCAGAGGGCCCACATCACAAAACTGTGAGCAACCCAGGAGTTGAGACCTCAGCGCAGAAGGCCCACATCCCCATGGGAATGGGAACCTGGCTGGAGTGTCCTCGCACCACTGGGCGCACATCAGAAAATGTGGGGAGCCCACCATTTAGGGCCTGACGCCAGAGGGCCGTCATCACCGAGAGGAGGAGGCGCCCTGCACGCTCCAACTGCCACCAGAGGGCTCACGTCTCCAAGGTGACGTGTGCCAGCCAGGCAGGAGTGACCTCACAGCAGAGGACCTACCTCACAGAACGTTGAGGAACCCAGCCAGGATTAGACTCTCGCCAGAGGGCCCACCTCACCAAGGGGATGGGAACCAGGCAGGAGTGTCCTCACACGAGTGGGGTCACATCATCGAAAGGTGAGGAACGCAGCACATGTGGCCTCAAGCCATAGGACAGTCATCACCAAGGGGCTGGCAGTGAGGCAGGCAGGAGGAGCCTCACAACAGAGGGCACATAGAATAAAAAAGTTGAGGAATCCAGCAGTTGGAACCTCCCAGCAGGCGGCTCAGAGCACCGATGATAAGGGATCCTTGCCGGAGTGAACTCACAGCAGAGGGCCCACATCATGGTACTGTGAGCAAGCCAGCCGTTTTGACCTCAGAGCAGAAGGCCCATATCGCCATGGGGATGGGAACCTGGCAAGAGTCTCCTCACTCACTTGGCGCACATCAGAAAATGTGGGGAGCCCAGCAGTTATGGCCTAAGGCAAGAGGGCCCTCATCACCGAGGGGAGGAGGATCCCAGCACACTCCAACTGCCACCAGAGGGCCCACGTCGCCAAGGTGACGTGTGCCAGACAGGCATGATTGACCTCACAGCAGAGGGCCCACCTCACAGAAGGGTGAGGAACCCAGCCAGGATCAGACTCTCACCTGAGGGCCCACATCAGCAAGGGGATGGGAACCAGTCAGGACTGTCTTCCCTCCAGTGGGGTCACATCATCGAAAGGTGCGGAACCCAGCACATGTGGCCTCAAATCAGAGGACACATATCACAAAGGGAATGGGAGTGAGGCAGGCAGGAGTAGCCTAAAAACAGAGGGCCCAAAGAATAAGAAAGGTGAGGAATCCAGCAGTTGGAACCTCCCAGCAGGCGGTCCAGAGCACAGAAGCTATGGGATGCAGGCAGGAGTGAACTAACAGCAGAGAGCCCACATCATGAAACTGTGAGCAACCCAGGCTTTGGGACCTCAGAGCAGAAGGCCCACACCCCAATGGGGATGTGAACCTGGCTGGAGTGTCCTCGCACCACTGGGCACACATCACAAAATGTGGGGAGCCCAGCAGTTAGGGCCTGATGCCAGAGGGCCCTCATCACCGAGGAGAGGAGGCTCCCGGCAGGCTCCAAATGCCACCAGAGGGCTCATGTCCACAAGGCGAGGTGAGCAAGCCAGGCAAGAGTGACCTCACATCAGACGGCCCACCTCACAGATGGGTGAGGAACCCAGCCAGGATCAGACTCTCAACAGAGGGCCCACATCACCAAGGGGATGTGAACCAGGCAGGAGTCTCCTAAGACCATTGGTCCCACATCATCGAAAGGTGAGGAACCCAGCACATGTGGCCTCAAACCAGACGACACACATCACGAAGGGGCTGGGAGTGAGGCAGGCAGGAGGATCCTCACAACAGAGGGCCCAAAAATTTAAAAAAGTGAGGAATCCAGCAGTTGGAACCTCCCAGCAGGCGGCCAAGAGCACAGAGGCTATGGGATCCAGGCTTCTGTGAACTAACACCAGAGAGCCCACATCATGAAAATGTGAACAACCCAGCCGTTGGGACCTCAGAGCAGAAGGCCCACATCCCCATGGAGATGGGATCCTAAGAGGAGTGCCAAAGCATCACTGGGCTCACTAAGAAAAGTTGGTGAGCCCAGCAGTCAGGGCCTGATGCAAGAGGGCCCTCATCACCGGGGGGAAGAGATTCCCAGCACGCTCCAACTGCCACCACACGGCTGACTTCACCAAGGCAATGTGTGCCAGCCATGCAGGAGTGACCTATCAGCAGAGGGTCTCCCTCACAGGTGGGTGAGGAACAAAGCCAGGAACAGACTCTCACCAGGGGGTCCACATAACCACGTGGATGAGAACCAAGCAGGAGTGTCCTCACACTAGTGGGGCCACATCATCGAAAGGTGAGGAACCCAGCAAAAGTGGCCACAAACCAGAGGACCCACATCACCAAGGGGTTGAGAGTGAGGTAGGTGTCTGGACGGGCAAATTTAACTCTCATTTCCCACCAGGAAGAGGAATTAACCAAAGGCTCAGCGTGCCCTGCCAGAAGCAGATTAGGGCCTGAAGCAGTCTTGCGGGTTTGCGGTCAGCTCACAAGAAAGCGAGTTGAAGAAAGGAGCTCAGGGGCCCTGTAATTCACAAACCTGCAGAGTTATAAATGACAGATAACGTCCAAAAATATATTGAAGTAAGGCTGCGAAGAGGACTTGAAAGCGGGGCAGAATTGCAGGAAACCGATTTCAGGAGGTAGACTGGATTTGCATTTAAAGCATAGGAAAAGAGGCAGAACATCGACAATGATGCACTTGGCAACAAAGGGCGTATGAGTTTGTTCCTGAATATATTCAGGAACAAACACATACGCCCTTTTTGGCAAACCAAGCAAGCTTGCAATGGAAATCCGAACTACTATGAAGTGTCACTTCCCCCCGGTCTAAAGGGCCATCTGAGAAAAGTGTAAAATCCAGAAAGGCAAGACAGGCCATGGGGAAAAAGGAGCCTTGTTATGCTGATGGGCGGGATGTACATTGCCAACAGCCACTCTGGAGAAGTGTATGGTGTTTCCTGATACATCTGAAAAACAAAGCAACAGAGTCTAGGGCATTTCCACTTATGGTCCTATAGCTTAGGGAAATTAAAATCAAAAAGACACAGCCACCCCAAAATTTACAACGGCTCTGTTTACAGGAGCCTCTTCTACAGTACAAGTTAAATATCCCAGAGAACAAATAATTGATAAAGAAGTTGCGGTACTTATGTACAACAGAATACCACTCAGCAATGAAATCTGTGTCACCAGGCCTGTACCAGCATAATGAGTGGATTGAGGCATGATGATTCTAAGTGAAATAAGTCACACAGAAAAAGAAACATCATAAGGTATTACTAATGCACGGAATGTAAACTTGGCTACACATGAACTGAATTACAAAACAGAACAGGGTCTCAAGTTTAGAAAACCAACTTATGCTTGCTTAAGGGGAAAGGTGAGTTGGGGTGCTGCATAAAACCAGAGTTTGAAATTAGCACAGATACCGTTCCATAAGCCAAATACGTAATAGACAAGACCTACCCCTTGCTCAACGAAATGGACTCAACAATGAGGTATCACCTCACACCTGTTAGAATGGGCATCATCTGAAAATCTACAAACAACAAATGCTGGAAAGGGTGTGGAGAAAAGGAAGCCTCTTCCACTATTGTTGGGAATATAAATTGATACAGTCACTATGGAGAACAATATGGAGTTTCTTAAGAAACTAATAATAGAATTACCATACGATACAGCAATCCCAGGACTGGACATATACCCAGACAAAACCATAAATCAAAAAGAGACATTCACCGCAATGTTCATTGCATCACTATTTACAATATCGAGGTAATGGAAGCAACCTAAATGCCCACAGACAGACGAATGCATAAAGATGTGGTACATATATAAAATAGAATATTACTAAGCCATGAAAGGAATGAAATTGGGTCATTTGTAGAGACGTCGATGGATCTAGAGACTGTCATACAGAGTGAAGTAAGTCAGAAAGAGAAAAACAAATCTTGTATATTCATGCATATATGTGGAACCTAGAAAAACTGTACAGATTAACCGTTTTGCAAGGCATAAATAGAGCAACAGATGTAGACAACAATCGTATGGACAACAAGGGGGGAAAGCTCTTGGAGGGGTGGTGGTGGGAGGAGTTGAGAGATTGGGATTGGCATGTAAACATTTATATGTATAAAATAGATAACCAATGAGAACCTGCTGTATAAAAATATAAAATAAAATTCAAAATTAAAAAGAAATAAAATTTAAAAAATAAAACAGAAAAAACAATTATTCCCTTCACATACATGTATTTATATGAATAAATTATTTCCATGCTTATATCTGTAAATACAAAAAAGAGGAATAAAATCTACCTTGAACCAAAAACGAAAAAGAGAAAAAAAAAACAGAACCCACCAGTTACTCAGAGGAAAACCGTATCAGGGCACTTGCTCCAGTTGTAAACAATTCTGAAGTTGGTCAGTGGTGGGGAATCGTCTCCCATTCAGCCAGCAGCCCCCACACAACAAGCGTCCTCATTGCAAAGCTGGGGCACCGTGCCGAGGCATCTGTGAGTAAACGTGAGCTGAACCCCAGGCCAGTTGCTGCTGAACTGTTCCCGCCCTTCCCAGGTAAAACACCTGAATATATACAAGGACTTGAAAGCCTAGAGGAAGGGCCATGGAGCCACACGAGTGACAGCATGCCAGCTGACTTGGTGCCTGCAGGCCAGCCAGGATGGTCCTGGCCCTGGGTGCTCTTCTGGAAGATTTCCATTTCCCTGCCTGAGATACCCGTCCTGTCCCTGCCCCCACTGCTTTTTTCCTTCCTCACCTCTGCCCAGGGAGAAATTCCAGCAGCAGGTATGGGTGACACATCCTCTTCTTTAGCAGGTGGCAGCCTGGCAACTGCTGCAGAAAGTCCAGCAGAGCCCCACTCACACTGGGCCACCCACAAAGCCGTGGCCTCTCACTCCCTCCCACCAGCCCAGCCCCGAGACTGCTGACAGGGCAGAGAAAATGGCGTCAGGCACAGCTGCAGGGGCTTTTGCTGCCTGGAGTGGTATTTATATTGATCTCAACCCAGGCACACCTGGGGAGGGCTGGCCGGCATGGTAAGGCTGCCCAGGTCAGCCAATCATCACCCCTCAGGGGCTCACAGTTGCAGAAAATGGAACTTGCTGAACCGGCCAGGTCCAAGGAACAGGTGTGGGCTCCTGAGAGTCAGGATAGACAAGGGGCTGCAGCTTTGGCTTGTTTTCTAATCATTTTATCTGGCCCATGAGTGGGAGACAACTTCAAGAAAACCCTCTCCTAATGAGAGGAACCCAGGAGTCAGGGAGAGGAGGGGTGGGTGGTGGTTGGAGACAGAGGCCTGGTGCCCTGGGTGCAGTGGAAGTCTCTGGAAGACCAGATGGAGGGAGGCCACACAGAGTGATGCCCAGGGTCACAGACCTGTCGGAGCTGCTGTTTGTTAGTTCAAGTCCTGCTCTGAGGTGCTCTGTGTCAGCTCTGAGCGACAGGTGAGCTGGGGGTGCTCTTCAATGAGGGCTATGTGCACGGTTCCTGTGTGCCCAGCCCTGCCATGGTACCTGCAAGGGTAGCTCTGTATCCTGGGAGGGGCCTGACCATGAGAGCCCCGTGGGCTGGGTTGGGGGTGGGGTACCTGCCCAGGAGAGCTCCATATCCTGGGATTGGCCTGACCACGAGAGCCCCATGGGCTGCTGGGGACCTGGTAAAGGATGTCAGGACAGTCAGTGAAGCCACCGAGGATATACCTCCAGTTGCTCCTGATCCCTACACCCTGCTGGTCATTCTACCAACCACCAGGACATGGTATTCTGTATTAGTCTTCAATGATGCCTTCTTTTGTATTCCATTAGTCCCAGAGTCACAAGAAATTTTGGCTTGTGAGTGGCAGGACTCAACATACAACTAAAACAATACTTCCGGGCCGTCTTGCCCCAAGGGTTCAAAAATTCCCACACCATCTTTGGGGAAAGCTTAGCTAACGACCGAAAAGTTCTACCTCTGGAAAAGGAAACCCTCCTTCAATATGCAGACGACATTCTGATCGCCAGCCCTACTAAGGAGGCCTCTGAACTACCAAGCCAATAAAGGATAGAAGTTGTCCAAGAAAAAGCTCAAATATCACAGACTGCAGTGACCTGCCTGGGCTTCATTCTCACACAAGGTCAGAGAAGCCCATCCCAGGAAAGGGAAGAAACCATTTGCAGCCTTACCCCTTTCTAAAACTAGAAGACAGCTTAGGGGTTCCTGGGGAGGCCAGGGTTTGCTGCTTCTGGATCCCTAACTACAGTCTACTAGCTGGGCCTCTATATGAAACACTGAAAGGAAAAGATGATGATCCTTTTGAACAGAATCCAGAAGTGGCCTTTCAAGAATGGAAAGAGCAGTCAATTCAGACCCTTGCCCTGGAACTCCCTAATTGAGCTAAACCCTTTGACCTTTCCATTCCCGGTGAAAGGTGAATCGCCATTGGAGAATTAGTGCAAAAACTGGGACCACTTGAAATGGAACAACGCAAGAATGCCATCCAGGTAGGATAAACTACAGTCACCAAGGGGCTTGGCCCACTGCCACATCTGGCCAAGATACTGGCGGTATCTAAAAACCTGGAAATCAGCAGCCCAAAAGGCCACCTCCCTCCTAAGGGAAAAGGACCCCACGTGGTGATCCTAATCACCAACCATGCCCTGAAGTTGCAGGGTTCGCTCCGTGGGCACACCGACCTCGAATGAGGAGGCCCTCCAACTCCAACATCCAGAGAGATAACCGGGGGGCAACAGGGCACCATGACGACTCGTGTGAACATCACTTGACCTGGAGTTTCCCTCATAAAACAACAATAGTGTGTCCCGAAGGAGTAGACTACTGCTTGCAGGACTTCCTGCACCCGGAGGGGAGCTAATAATCTTGGCGGGGGAACCGTATATCACACCGTCACCATAGAAAAGCCTACAGACACCGTGATGATGGTGGCCAATAAGACCGGCTGGACTCCTGTTTACTTCAAAAGGCTGTTGACTCAGTGGCCATCATGGTCCTTGATCACCACTGACCCTGGACTGTCTGGGAGTTGAGCGGGCAGGGCTCTGACACCTGGTGCTGTTTTTACGTTAATTCAGGGGCCTAATTGAAGAAAGAGCAGACTACTGGTCAGAGCATCTAGGCTGGCAGAAACGGTCAGCCTAAGGTGGCCGAACAAATGTGGGGCGGGGTGAAACCGGCCCCCACAGCGTCTCTGCACATCTCTTTCCTGGACCCTTAAAGGTCATTAGAATCTATAACACTTCCAATGCTGGTGCTCAGGCGGACGAGCAGGGAGGCAGGGGTCCTGGGGCCAATCAACGTCACCTGGAGGCTGCTGGGGAGAAGTTCTGACCCTCGTCCCCTGGTATGAGGGCTCCCAACTCAGCACTCAGCAGTTACAGAAGAAGGGTCTGCACCCTCAGCACTCCAAGAATGAGGAACGGGACAAAAGGCAGAGGAGGGGTTTGTCCCCAGCAAAGCCCATTAAAAATCCCTGGGAGATAAAAATAGAATGTGGGCAATAAAGTCAAGTCTGACCTTTTTTATCCTTTGTGCTTTGTCTAATTTCACGTGCTCCTAGGGTCCCGCATGCAGAGGTTCCACACCCGGCACTTCAGACCAGATTTCCTGGTGCAGAATGGCTGGGTCGACACCTCAGCTCCTGGGGCCCAGTGCAGACTCCGAGATATAGAGCCTGAGCTGCAGCCAACCCGGCCCTTGAGAGCTCCGCCCCCTCCCTCCCACTGACTCTGACAGGATCTCTACACAGCAGCCCAGCCCACAGCCCACGGGGTAGTGCATGCTCTCACCTCTCCATTCTCTGATGAAAATATAAAGTTTCCTTTGCTTGGGAACCAAACTCAGTCTCGATCTGTTGGCCCCAATGACACTGGGCAGGGGGACCCTTGTTGGGGTCCACTCTGGAGGATCAGTAACAGAAATTGAGACTATTGTAACTTCAATGAACAGATGTGTGAGCCAAACTGTAGTTAACATAGAACAGTTTATAAGGCTCGGGTAAAATAAGATGTTTCTAACACTTCCATTTGATATTTCCATCACTTTATTATAAGCAAGTTCAGTGAAAAGGTTTGTCTTATTTGTCAGGTCAATATTAGAGAAATGAAGTGATTTCTTTCCAAGGATGTACATCTAATAATCTTGGTTAAAGCTTCAATCTTGTTTTAAATGCTTTTCCATTGAAAATGATACCTCTCTTTCAGCTCCCCCATTTCTGAGAAGTATAAAATCTTATAATTTATTATTACCAAAGGGGAAAGGTGGGAGGAGGGATAAATTAACAGTTTGGAATTAACACATACACACTGCTATGTATAAAATAGATCATCAACAAGGAACTACTGTATAGCACAGGGAACTACACTCAATATTGTGCAATAACCTATAAGGGGAAATAATCGGAAAAAGAATAGATATTTTTATTGACATCATCTATCAATGACAGTTAAAGTGTAACCTAAGGGAAGCCGGTGGTGAGTGCTTCTGACCCTGAAGACTTCAGTCATCTAAAGTTTGGACTCTGCCTACTTCCCAAGGCCCTTAATGAACATATGTGTAGCCGTAGCTTAAAAAACTCCCCAGTTTGGGTTTCGGGGAGACACTGATTTTGAAAAAGCCCTGGTGTTCTCCTTACATGAATGGGACTCTTCCTACTGCTAAAACATGTCTGTCACATCCAGAGGATGGTATACCGTCTGATCGGGAAGAGTTTGGAAAAGGCATCTCATCTCCTCATCTCCTGGTGCTCGGGTTCACCCCTCCAGCGTCTTTACTAACAGTCTCCCCACTTGGAGATGTCAACACTGTCAACATCCTGTTGCGTACAGTTTGGAATTTGTCCAGAGGATGAAGCGGAAGGATGAGGAACAATGAGAGACAAGTCCTAGGTGTTCAGACAGGCACATGTCACTCTAATTTCCAATCAGGAAGATGAATTGACCAAAGGCTAGGGTTGCCCATGGAAACAGTATAGGGCTTGAGGAAATCCCACTGCTTTGTGGCCAGTTCCCATAAACACAAGTTGAACAATGGAACTCAGGGGCAGTAAAATTCACGAAACTGCAGAGTTGAAAATATCTATCACTGAAAAATGTCTTGAGGAAAGTCAGAGAAAAGGATTGGCAAGCAAGGGAGAATGGCAGGAAAGGGATTTGAGGAGGTAGAAAGGATTCGCCATTAAGCACAAGAAAAGGGGCTGAACATTTCCGACATTGCAGTTGGCCAAAAAGGCTGTATGCGTTTTTTTCTGTATATATTCAAGAAAAGGGCATACACTTTTTTAGCCAACCAAACAGGTGGGCACTGGAAATCAATACTACAAAAGATATCACTTCGCATCAGTCAGAAGAGCCATCCTCATAAAGTGTAAACGCCAGAAATGCAGAACAGGGCAAGGAGAAGAGGGAGCCCTGTGAGGCTTATAGTGGAAATGTATATTGCCAACGGCCATTCTGGAGAAGTGTATTGTGTTTACTAAAGCATCTAAAAAATGAGCTACAGAGCATAGGGCACTTGCACTCATGGGCGTATATCTTGGGAAAAACAAAAATCGAGAGGACACAGGCACCCCAATGTTTACTGCCTCTCTGTTTAAAAGATCCTCGACTAGGATATAACTTAAATGTCTCTGGAGGGAAAAAATGGATAGAGATGTGGTACTTATGTAGAGTGGAATATTACTCAGCCTGGAAATCAATGAAATATGGCCAGTTGTAACAACTCCGGAGGAGTTACGTATGATCATTCTAAGTGACATAAATATGTAGAAAACACGCGTAAGGCTGCTAAACGGGAAAGGTGGGGAGGGGTGAGGCATCATCCAGGAGGTTGAAATTAGCAAAGATACCATTCCAAATACCAAACTGATAATCAACAAGGCCTACACGGTAGCTAAAAGAACTGCACTCAGCACACTCAAGTCACCGGAAAAGAATATCTATGACTGGTAAGAATCTGAAAAAGAAATTATTGATGTCTCTCTGTACGTGAATCAAGTGGATGTACAGCAGCAAGAAACAGAGCTTTGAAAATCAGCTGTAAACAACATAGTAATAAATTGAAAAAAATAAACGACAGAGAAAACCTCTTACAACTTTTCCTCAGGGACGGTGATGCAACATGGATTGAACACATCTAGACCCACAGCAGGATGAGACATAAGGCTGGAAACTGTTCGCGCTAAGAGAAATGTGAGGTTGGGTGAGGAAATGCACACCCTTTAAAGTAATACTACCTGGTACCCATTCAATGGGTCCCAAATCTGCAGGTTCAAGGAATCTTCCTACAGCTAAAACATGCATGGAAAACCCAGAGGACTGTACACCATGTGATCGGGAGATGTGTCTAAAATGCACCTCATTTATCCTCTCCTAGTGCTCCTGTTCATCATTCCAGCCACGTTACTTAGAATCTCCCCACTTAGAGAATCAGCACATTTAAACTTCTGTTTCACACATTTTGCAAATTGTGAGGAGGATGAACGGGAACAGGGGGAACCAATGAGAGAATAGTTGTAGGGGTTTGGACGGGCACATGTCACTCTAATTTCCCATTAAGAATAAGAATTAAAAAAAGGCTCAGCCCGCCTCGCCGGAGCCAAAATAGGGCCTGAAGCAATCCTGCGGTTTTGAGGCCAGCTCACAAAAGAGCAACTTAAAAAATGGAGCTCAGGGTCACTGCAATTCACAAACCTGCAGAGTTATAAATGAAAACTAACGTCCAAAAATATGTTGAGGTAAGGCAAAGAAGAGGATCTGAATGCAAGACAGAATTGCAAGAAACAGATTTCAAGAGATAGATTGGACTCGCCTTTAAAGCACATGAAAAGCGGCAGAATTTCGACAATGATGCAGTTGGCCCAAAAGGGAGTATGCGTTTTTTCCTGAATATATCCAGGAAAAAACGCATACGCACTTTATGGGCAACCAAGCAAGCAAGCAATGCAAATGTGCACAACAAAGAAGTCTCATTTCCCACCAGTCAAAAGGGCCATCCGAAAAAATTGTAAAAACCAGAAATGCAGGACAGGCCATGGAGAACAGGGAGCCTTTATACGCTGATGGACAGTGTGTGAACTGCCGAGAGCCACTCTGGAGAAGTGTATGGTGGTTCCTAAATCATCTAAAAAACAGAGCGACAGAGCATAGGGCACTTCCAATCACGGGAGTATATCTAGGGAAGTCTAAAAATCAACAAGACACAAGCACACCACAGTTTAGGGCTACTCTGTTTACAAGAACCTCAACTTCAGTACACCTTAAATATCCCAGGAAAGAGAACAATGGATAAAGAAAATGTGGTACTTATGTACAATGGAATATCTCTTCACCATGAAATCAATGTAATAAGGCTAGTAGAAGGATAAAGAGTGGATTGAGGTCCGATAATACTACTTGAAATAAGTCAAACAGAAAAAGAAACATATCATAAGATATCACTTATAGAGGGAGGATAAATATGGCTGCACAAAAAATGAATTACAAAACAGAACAGTGTCTCACATTTAGAAAACACACTTATGTCAGCTTAAGGGGAAAGGAGAGGTGGGGTGATGCATAAAACCAGAGTTTGAAATTAGCACAGATACCGTTCAATAAACCAAATAGGTATCAGACAAGATCTACACCTTGCTCAATGAACTGGCCTCAACACACCCTATAAACCGCAGAGAAATATATCTGAGTAATAAGAATCTTAAAACCCATGTATTGATATATCTCCATAAGGGAATCAAGTGTGAGCAGAGCGGCACAAACACAGCAGTGAAAATGAGCTAAACCCCATTATAGAAATAAATTTTAAAACCAAAACGCAGAAACAATGAAAGAGAGAAAAATTCTTACAAAATTCGCTCAGGGGCTGTGATGCAACCTGGAATGACCACATATAAACCCACAGCTGGATAAGACATAAGGCTGGACACTTGGGGCTGAAAGGATTGGAGAGCTTTGGTGAGCAACTGCCGAAAGTTTAATGCAATACTTCATGCTACTTATTCCAAGGGTCCCAACACTCCAAGTTGAAGGGAATCTTCCTACAGCTAAACCATGCATGGGAAATCCAGCGGATGGTATACCATATGATCGGGAAAGGTTTCTAAAATGCACCTCATTTTCCTCTCCTGGGGCTCCGGATCAACATTCCAGCCACTTTACTAACAACATCTCCACATGGAGAGTCAATGCCTTTAAGTTCCGGTATCGCACAGTCTGCAGTTAGTGCGGAGGATGAATGGGAATAGGGGGAACCAGTGAGAAAATAGCTGTAGCGGTTTCAATGGGCACATGTGACTCTAATTTCAATTCAGGAAGAAGAATTAACCAAAGGCAGAGCAAGGCACCCCAGAAGAAGAATAGGGCCTGAAGAAATCCTGTGGATATGAGGCAAGATCACAAAAATAAGAGCTGAAAAATGGAGCTAAGGGCCACTGCAATTCAAAAACCTGCAGAGTTATAAAGGCCAACTATTTTCCAAAAGTATATTGAAGTAAGGCTATGAAGAGGGACTGAGAGCAAGGCAGAACTGCAGGAAACCTATTTCAGGAGGTAGACTGGAATTGCACTGAAAACATATGAAAAGACTCAGAACGTCGACAATGATGCACTTGGCCAAAAAGGGCGTATGCGTTCTTTCCTGAATATATTCAGGAAGAAACGCATACGCCCTTTCTGGCCAACCAAGCAAGCTCGCAAAGGAAATCTGCACTACAATGAAGTCTCACTGCCCCCCGGTCAAAGGGCCTTCTGAAAAAAGAGTAAAATCCAGAAAGGCAGGACAGGCCATGGAGAACTGGGAGCCTTGTTATGCTGATGGGCGAGATGTAAATTGCCAACAGCCACTCTGGAGAAGTGTATGGTGTTTCCTGAAACATCCAAAAAACTAAGCAACAGAGCCTAGGGCACTTCCACTTATGGTCCTATAGCTTAGGGAAATTAAAATCAAAAAGACACAGCCACCCCAAAGGTTGGGATGGCTCTGTTTACAAGAACCTCGTTTACGGTACAAGTTCAATATCGCAAAAAGCGAAAAATGGATAAAGAAGTTGTGGTACTTACGTACAATGCAATATCACTAAGCAATGAAATCTATGTCATCAGGCCCGTAGCAGGATAATGAGTGGATTCAGGTACGATGATTCTAAGTGAAATAAGTCACACAGGGCTTACCTGGTGGCGCAGTGGTTGAGAGTCCGCCTGCCGATGCAGAAGACATGGGTTTGTGCCCCGCTCCGGGAAGATCCCACATGCCGCGGAGCGGCTGGGCCTGTGAGCCATGGCCGCTGAGCCTACGCGTCCGGAGCCTGTGCTCCGCAATGGGAAAAACCACAACAGTGAGAGGCCCACGTACCGCAAAAAAAAAAATAAATAAAAAAATAAAAAAATAAAAAAATAAGTCACACAGAAAAAGAAACATCATAAGATATCACTACTACACGGAATGTAAACTTGGTTACACAGGAACTAAATTACTAAACAGAACAGAGTGTCAAATGTAGAAAACCAATTTATGCTTGCTTAAGGGGAAAGGTGAGTTGGGGTGCTGCATACAACAAGAGATTGAAATTAGCACAGATACCGTTCCATAAGCCAAATATATAATAGACAAGTGCTACTCCTTGCTCAACGAAGTGGACTCAACACCCCATATTAAACACCTAACAATATACCTAACTAGTAAGAATCTTAAAAACTATGGATTTATATGTCACCCAAAGAGAATCAAGCGTGTGTACAGTGGCATAAACGCAGCAGTGATAGGATTGGTGAGGTTCGGTGAGCAAATGCAGACCCTTTGAAGTCATATTGCATGGTACCCATTCCATGGGTCTCAACTCTCCATGTTTAAGGGATTCTTCCTTCAGCTAAAACATGCATGTGGAACGCAGAGTATGATCCACCGTGTGATCGGAAAACGTGTTCAAATGTGTCTCAGTTTACGTCCCCTGGTACTCCGGTGCAACATTCCAGACACTTTACTAACACTCTCCCCACTTGGAGAGTCAGTGCCTTTAACCTCCTGTTTGGCCCAGTTTGCAATTTCTGTGGAAAATGAACAGGAATAGGGAGAACCAATGAGAGACTAGCTGGAGCTGTCTGGACGGGCAAATTTAACTCTCATTTCCCACCAGGAAGAGGAATTAACCAAAGGCTCAGCATGCCGTGCCGGAAACAAACTAGGGCCTGAAGCAATCCTGCGGTGTTGCGGCCAGCTCACAAGAAAGCGAGTTGAAGAAAGGAGCTCAGGGGCACTGTAATTCACAAACCTGCAGAGTTATAAATGACAGCTATCTTCCAAAAATATATTGAAGTAAGGCTGCCAAGAGGAGTTGAAAGCGGGGCAGAATTGCAGGAAACCGATTTCAGGAGGTAGACTGGAATTGCATGTAAAGCATAGGAAAAGAGGCAGATCGTCCACAATGATGCACTTGGCCAAAAAGGGCGTATGCGTTTTTTCCTGATTCAGGAAAAAACGCATACGCCCTTTTTGGCCAACCAAGCAAGCTTGCAAAGGAAATCTGCACTACAATGAAGTCTCACTGCCCCCCGGTCTTAAGGGCCATCTGAAAAAAGTGTAAAATCCAGAAAGGCAGGACAGGCCATGGAGAACTGGGAGCCTTGTTATGCTGATGGGCGGGATGTAAATTACCAGCAGCCACTCTGGAGAAGTGTATGGTGTTTCCTGAAACATCCAAAAAACAAAGCAACAGAGCCTAGGGCACTTCCACTTATGGTCCTATAGCTTAGGGAAATTAAAATCAAAAAGACACAGCCACCCCAAAGTTTGGGACGGCTCTGTTTACAAGAACCTTGTTCACCGTACAATTTCAATATCACAGAAAGCGAAAAATGGATAAAGAAGTTGTGGTACTTACGTACAATGCAATATCACTCAGCAATGAAATCTATGTCATCAGGCACATAGCAGCATAATGAGTGGATTCAGGTACGATGATTCTAAGTGAAATAAGTCACACAGAAAAAGAAACATCATAAGATATCACTACTACACGGAATATAAACTTGGCTACACAGGAACTGAATTACTAAACAGAACAGGGTGTCAAATGTAGAAAACCAACTTATGCTTGCTTAAGGGGAAAGGTGAGTTGGGGTGCTGCATACAACAAGAGATTGAAATTAGCACAGATACCGTTCCATAAGCCAAATATGTAATAAACAAGTGCTACTCCTTGCTCAACGAAGTGGACTCAACACCCCATATTAAACACCTAAGAATATACCTGACTAGTAAGAATCTTAAAACCTATGGATTTATATGTCTCCAAAAGAGAATCAAGTGTGTGTACAGCGGCATAAACGCAGCAGTGATAGGATTGGTGAGGTTCGGTGAGCAAATGCAGACCCTTTGAAGTCATATTGCGTGGTACCCATTCCATGGGTCTCAACTCTCCAGGTTTAAGGGATTCTTCCTTCAGCTAAAACATGCATGTTGAACCCAGAGTATGATCCACCGTGTGATCGGAAAACGTGTTTAAATGTGTCTCAATTTTCATCCCCTGGTACTCGGGAACAACATTCCAGACGCATTACTAACACTCTCCCCACTTGGAGAGTCAGTGCCTTTAACCTCCTGTTTGGCCCAGTTTGCAGTTTCTGTGGAAGATGAACAGGAAGATGGAGAACCAAGGAGAGACTAGCTGGAGGTGTCTATACGGGCAAATTTAACTCTCATTTCCCACCAGGAAGAGGAATTAACCAAAGTCTCAGCATGCCGTGCCGGAACCAAACTAGGGCCTGAAGCAATCCTGCGGTGTTGCGGCCAGCTCACAAGAAAGCGAGTTGAAGAAAGGAGCTCAGGGGCACTGTAATTCACAAACCTGCAGAGTTATAAATGACAGCTATCTTCCAAAAATATATTGAATTAGGCTGCCAAGAGGAGTTGAAAGCGGGGCAGAATTGCAGGAAACCGATTTCAGGAGGTAGACTGGAATTGCATGTAAAGCATAGGAAAAGAGGCAGAACGTCCACAATGATGCACTTGGCCAAAAAGGGCGTATGCGTTTTTTCCTGAATATATTCAGGAAAAAACGCATACGCCCTTTTTGGCCAACCAAGCAAGCTTGCAAAGGAAATCTGCACTACAATGAAGTCTCACTGCCCCCTGGTCAAAAGGGCCATCTGAAAAAAGTGTAAAATCCAGAAAGGCAGGACAGGCCATGGAGAACTGGGAGCCTTGTGTGCTGATGGGCGGGATGTAAATTGCCAGCAGCCACTCTGGAGAAGTGTATGGTGTTTCCTGAAACATCCAAAAAACAAGGCAACAGAGCCTAGGGCACTTCCACTTATGGTCCTATAGCTTAGGGAAATTAAAATCAAAAAGACACAGCCACCCCAAAGTTTGGGACGGCTCTGTTTACAAGAACCTCGTTTACCGTACAAGTTCAATATCACAGAAAGCGAAAAATGGATACAGAAGTTGTGGTACTTACGTACAATGCAATATCACTCAGCAATGAAATCTATGTCATCAGGCCCGTAGCAGCATAATGAGTGGATTCAGGTACGATGATTCTAAGTGAAATAAGTCACACAGAAAAAGGAACATCATAAGATATCCCTAATACACGGAATGTAAACTTGGCTACACAGGAACTGAATTACAAAACAGAACAGGGTGTCAAATGTAGAAAACCAACTTATGCTTGCTTAAGGGGAAAGGTGAGTTGGGGTGCTGCATGAAACCAGAGATTGAAATTAGCACAGATACCGTTCCATAAGCCAAATATGTAATAGACAAGAGCTACTCCTTGCTCAACGAAGTGGACTCAACACCCCATATTAAACGCCTAACAATATACCTGACTAGTAAGAATCTTAAAACCTTTGAATTTATATGTCTCCGAAAGAGAATCAAGCGTCTGTACAGCAGCATAAACGCAGCAGTGATAGGATTGGTGAGGTTCGGTGAGCAAATGCAGACCCTTTGAAGTCATATTGCATGGTACCCATTCCATGGGTCTCAACTCTCCAGGTTTAAGGGATTCTTCCTTCAGCTAAAACATGCATGTGGAACGGAGTGTATGATCCACCGTGTGATCGGGAAACGTGTTCAAATGTGTCTCAGTTTTCGTCCCCTGGTACTCGGGTGCAACATTCCAGACGCTTTACTAACACTCTCCCCACTTGGAGAGTCAGTGCCTTTAACCTCCTGTTTGGCCCAGTTTGCAATTTCTTCGGAAGATGAACAGGAATAAGGAGAAGCAATGGGAGACTATCTGTAGGTGTCTGGACGGGCAAATTTAACTCTCATTTCCCACCAGGAAGATAAATGAACCAAAGGCTCCGCGTGCCATGCTGGAACTAGATTAGGGCCTGAGGAGATCCTGCGGTGTTGCGGCCAGCTCACAAGAAAGCGAGTTGAAGAAAGGAGCTCAGGGGCACTGTAATTCAGAAACCTGCGGAGTTATAAATGACAGCTATCATCCAAAATTATACTGAAGTAAGGCTGCGAAGAGGACTTGAATGCGGGGCAGAATTGCTGGAAACTGATTTCAGAACGTACACGGGAGTAGCTCTTAAAGCATAGGAGAAGAGACAGAACTTGGAAAATAATGCACTTGGCAAAAAAGGGCATATGTGTTTTATCCAGAGCTCTCATACCTGAGGGGAGGAGATTCCCAGCAGGCTCCAACTGCCACCTGAGGGCTCACATTGCCAAGGTAACGTGAGCATGCCAGGCAGGAGTTACCTCACAGCAGAGGTCCCACCTCACAGAAGGGTGAGAAACCCAGCCAACATCAGACTCTCACCAGAGGGCCCACATCACCAAGGGGATGGGAACCAGGCAGGAGTGTCTTCACATCAGTGGGGCCACATCATCAAAAGCTGAGGTACTCAGCACATGTGTCCTCAAACCAGAGGACCCACATCACCAAGGACCTCGGAGTGAGGCAGGCAGGAGTAGTCTCACAACACTGGGCCCATAGAATAAAAAAGTGAGGAATCCAGCAGTTGGAACCTCCCAGCAGGCGGCCCAGAGCACCGAGGCCATGGGATCCAGGCCACAGTGAACTCACAGAAGAGGGCCCATGTCATGAAACTGAGCAACCCAGCCATTGGGACCTCAGAGCAGGAGGCCCACATCCCCATGGGGATGGAATTCTGGTAGGAGTGTCCTCGCACCACTGAGAACGTATCAGAAAATTTTGGGCGACCAGCAGTTAGGGCCTGACGCCAGAGGACCCTCATCACCAAGGGAAGGAGGCTCCCAGCAGGCTCCAACTGCCACCAGAGGGCTGACGTCGCCAAGGCGATGTGTGCCAACCAGGCACGAATGACCTCACAGCAGAGGGCCCACCTCAGAGAAGTGTGACGAACCCAGTCAGGATCAGACTCGCACCAGAGGGCCCACATCACCAAATGGATTGGAACCAGGCAGGAGTGTCCTCACATGAGTAGGGCCACATCATCTAAAGGTGAGGAACCCAGAACATGTGGCTTCAAACCATAGGACACCCATCACCAAGGGGCTGGGAGTGAGGCAGGCAGGAGGAGCCTCATAACAGAGGGCCCAAAAATAAGAAAGGTGAGGAATCCAGCAGTTGGAACCTCCCAGCAGGCGGCCCAGAGCACAGAGGCTAGAGGATCCAGGCCAGAGTGAACTAACACCAGACAGCCCACATCATGAAACTGTGAGCAACCCAGACATTGGGACCTCAGAGCAGAAGGCCCACATCCCCATGGTGATGGGAACATGACAGGAGTGTCCTGGCATCACTGGGCTCACATCAGAAAACGTGGGGTGCTCAGAAGTTAGGGCCTGACGCTAGAGGGCACTCATCACCGAGAGGAGGAGGCTCCCAGCAGGCTCCAGCTGCCACCAGAGGGCCAACGTCGCCAAGGTGATGTGTGCCAGCCTGGCAGGAGTGACCTCACAGCAGAGGGCCCACCTCACAGAAGGGTGAGGAACACAGCCAGGATCAGACTCTCACCAGAGGGCCCACATCACCAAGGGGATGGGAACCAGGCAGGAGTGTCCCCACACCAGTGGGACAACATCATCGAAAGGTGAGGATCCCAGCACATGTGTCCTCAAACCAGAGGAACCACATCACCAAGGGGTTCGGAATGAGGCTGGCAGGACTGGCCTCACAACACAGGGTCCATAGAATATAAAAGTTGAGGAATCCAGCAGTTGGAACCTCCCAGCAAGTGGCCCAGAGCACCGAGGCTATGGGATCCAGGCCGCAGTGAACTCACAGCAGAGGGCCCACATCATGAACCTGTGAGCAGCCCAGCTGTTGGGACCTCAGAACAGAAGGCCCACATCCCCATTGGGATGGGAACCTGGCAGGAGTGGCTTTGCACCACTTAGCACATATCAGAAAATGTTAGGAGCCCAGCAGTTAGGGCCTGATGCCAGGGGGCCCTCATAACTGAGGGGAGGAGACTCCCAGCAGGTTCCAACTGCCAACAGAGGGCCCACGTCTACAAGGTGGCATGCGCCAGCCAGGCAGTAGTGACCTCACAGCAGAGGGCCTATCTCACAGAAGGGTGAGGAACCGAGGCAGGATGAGACTCTCACCAGAGGGCCCACAACACCAAGGGGATGGGAACCAGTCAGGACTGTCCTCCCACCAGTGGGGCCACATCATCGAAAGGTGAGGAACCCAGCACATGTGGCCTCATATCAGAGGACATACATCACAAAGGGGATGGGAGTGAGGCAGGTAGGAGTAGCCTAAAAACAGAGGGCCCAAAGAATAAAAAAAGTGAGGAATCCAGCATTTGGAACCTCCCAGCAGGCGGCCGAGAGCACAGAAGCTATGGGATGCAGGCAGGAGTGAACTAACAGCAGAGAGCCCACATCATGAAACTGTGAGCAACCCAGGCATTGGGACCTCAGAGCAGAAAGCCCACATCCCCATGGGGATGGGAACCTGACAGGAGTGTCCTGGCATCACTGGGCTCACATCAGAAAACGTGGGGAGCCCAGCAGTTAGAGCCTGATGCTAGAGGGCCGTCATCACCGAGGGCAGGAGGCTCCCAGCAGGTTCCATGTGCCAACAGAGGGCCCACATCGCCAAGGTGATGTGTGCAAGTCAGGCAGGATTGACCTCACAGCAGAGGGCCTACCTCACAGAAGAGTGAGGAACCCAGCCAGGATAAGACTGTCACCAGAAGGCCCACATCACCAAGGGGATGGGAACCAGGCAGGAGTGTCCTCACACCAGTGGGGCCACATCATTGAAAGTTGCCTAACCCAGCACATGTGGCCTCAAACCAGAAGACCCACATCACGAAGGGGTTGCGAGTGAGGCAGGCAGGAGGAGCATCACAACACAGGACCCATAGAATACAAAAGTTGAGGAATCGAGCAGTTGGAACCTCCCAGCAGGCAGCCAAGACCACAGAGGCTATGGGATCCAGGCCACAGTGAACTAACACCAGAGAGCCCACATCATGAAATTGTGATCAACCCAGCCGTTGGAACCTCAGAGCAGAAGGCCCACATCCCCATGGGGATGGGAACCTAAGAGGAGTGCTTGAGCAACACTGGGCTCACTAAGAAAAGTTGGGGAGCCCAGCAGTTAGGGCCTGACGTCAGAGGGCCCTCATCACAGAGCTGAGGAGGCTCCCAGCAGGGTCCAATTGCCACCAGAGGGCTCATGTCAACAAGGCGAGGTGAGCAACCCAGGCAAGAGTTACCTGATAGTAGAGGGCCCACCTCACAGATGGGTGAGGAACCCAGCCAGGATCAGACTCTCACCAGAGGGCCCACATCACAAAGGGGATGGGACCCAGTCAGGATTATCCTCACACCAGTGGGGCCTCATCATCTTAAGGTGAGGAACCCAGCACATGTGTCCTCAAACCAGAGGACCCACATCACCAAGGGCCTTGGAGTGAGGCAGGCAGGAGTAGCCTCACAACACAGGGCACATAATATAAAAAACGTGAGGATTCCAGCATTTAGACCTTCCAGCAGGCGGCCCAGAACACCGAGACTATGGGATCCAGGCCACAGTGAACTCACAGCAGAGGGCCCACATCACAAAACTGTGAGCAACCCAGGAGTTGAGACCTCAGCGCAGAAGGACCACATCCCCATGGGAATGGGAACCTGGCTGGAGTGTCCTCGCACCACTGGGCGCACATCAGAAAATGTGGGGAGCCCACCATTTAGGGCCTGACGCCAGAGGGCCGTCATCACCGAGAGGAGGAGGCGCCCTGCACGCTCCAACTGCCACCAGAGGGCTCACGTCTCCAAGGTGACGTGTGCCAGCCAGGCAGGAGTGACCTCACAGCAGAGGGCCTACCTCACAGAACGTTGAGGAACCCAGCCAGGATTAGACTCTCGCCAGAGGGCCCACCTCACCAAGGGGATGGGAACCAGGCAGGAGTGTCCTCACACGAGTGGGGTCACATCATCGAAAGGTGAGGAACGCAGCACATGTGGCCTCAAGCCATAGGACAGTCATCACCAAGGGGCTGGCAGTGAGGCAGGCAGGAGGAGCCTCACAACAGAGGGCACATAGAATAAAAAAGTTGAGGAATCCAGCAGTTGGAACCTCCCAGCAGGCGGCTCAGAGCACCGATGATAAGGGATCCTTGCCGGAGTGAACTCACAGCAGAGGGCCCACATCATGGTACTGTGAGCAAGCCAGCCGTTTTGACCTCAGAGCAGAAGGTCCATATCGCCATGGGGATGGGAACCTGGCAAGAGTCTCCTCACTCACTTGGCGCACATCAGAAAATGTGGGGAGCCCAGCAGTTATGGCCTAAGGCAAGAGGGCCCTCATCACCGAGGGGAGGAGGATCCCAGCACACTCCAACTGCCACCAGAGGGCCCACGTCGCCAAGGTGACGTGTGCCAGACAGGCATGATTGACCTCACAGCAGAGGGCCCACCTCACAGAAGGGTGAGGAACCCAGCCAGGATCAGACACTCACCTGAGGGCCCACATCAGCAAGGGGATGGGAACCAGTCAGGACTGTCTTCCCTCCAGTGGGGTCACATCATCGAAAGGTGCGGAACCCAGCACATGTGGCCTCAAATCAGAGGACACATATCACAAAGGGAATGGGAGTGAGGCAGGCAGGAGTAGCCTAAAAACAGAGGGCCCAAAGAATAAGAAAGGTGAGGAATCCAGCAGTTGGAACCTCCCAGCAGGCGGTCCAGAGCACAGAAGCTATGGGATGCAGGCAGGAGTGAACTAACAGCAGAGAGCCCACATCATGAAACTGTGAGCAACCCAGGCTTTGGGACCTCAGAGCAGAAGGCCCACACCCCAATGGGGATGTGAACCTGGCTGGAGTGTCCTCGCACCACTGGGCACACATCACAAAATGTGGGGAGCCCAGCAGTTAGGGCCTGATGCCAGAGGGCCCTCATCACCGAGGAGAGGAGGCTCCCAGCAGGCTCCAAGTGCCACCAGAGGGCTCATGTCCACAAGGCGAGGTGAGCAAGCCAGGCAAGAGTGACCTCACATCAGACGGCCCACCTCACAGATGGGTGAGGAACCCAGCCAGGATCAGACTCTCAACAGAGGGCCCACATCACCAAGGGGATGTGAACCAGGCAGGAGTCTCCTAAGACCATTGGTCCCACATCATCGAAAGGTGAGGAACCCAGCACATGTGGCCTCAAACCAGACGACACACATCACGAAGGGGCTGGGAGTGAGGCAGGCAGGAGGATCCTCACAACAGAGGGCCCAAAAATTTAAAAAAGTGAGGAATCCAGCAGTTGGAACCTCCCAGCAGGCGGCCAAGAGCACAGAGGCTATGGGATCCAGGCTTCTGTGAACTAACACCAGAGAGCCCACATCATGAAAATGTGAACAACCCAGCCGTTGGGACCTCAGAGCAGAAGGCCCACATCCCCATGGAGATGGGATCCTAAGAGGAGTGCCAAAGCATCACTGGGCTCCCTAAGAAAAGTTGGTGAGCCCAGCAGTCAGGGCCTGATGCAAGAGGGCCCTCATCACCGGGGGGAAGAGATTCCCAGCACGCTCCAACTGCCACCACACGGCTGACTTCACCAAGGCAATGTGTGCCAACCATGCAGGAGTGACCTATCAGCAGAGGGTCTCCCTCACAGGTGGGTGAGGAACAAAGCCAGGAACAGACTCTCACCAGGGGGTCCACATAACCACGTGGATGAGAACCAAGCAGGAGTGTCCTCACACTAGTGGGGCCACATCATCGAAAGGTGAGGAACCCAGCAAAAGTGGCCACAAACCAGAGGACCCACATCACCAAGGGGTTGAGAGTGAGGTAGGTGTCTGGACGGGCATATTTAACACTCATTTCCCACCAGGAAGAGGAATTAACCAAAGGCTCAGCGTGCCCTGCCAGAAGCAGATTAGGGCCTGAAGCAGTCTTGCGGGTTTGCGGCCAGCTCACAAGAAAGCGAGTTGAAGAAAGGAGCTCAGGGGCCCTGTAATTCACAAACCTGCAGAGTTATAAATGACAGATAACGTCCAAAAATATATTGAAGTAAGGCTGCGAAGAGGACTTGAAAGCGGGGCAGAATTGCAGGAAACCGATTTCAGGAGGTAGACTGGATTTGCATTTAAAGCATAGGAAAAGAGGCAGAACATCGACAATGATGCACTTGGCAACAAAGGGCGTATGAGTTTGTTCCTGAATATATTCAGGAAAAAACACATACGCCCTTTTTGGCAAACCAAGCAAGCTTGCAATGGAAATCCGAACTACTATGAAGTGTCACTTCCCCCCGGTCTAAAGGGCCATCTGAGAAAAGTGTAAAATCCAGAAAGGCAAGACAGGCCATGGGGAAAAAGGAGCCTTGTTATGCTGATGGGCGGGATGTACATTGCCAACAGCCACTCTGGAGAAGTGTATGGTGTTTCCTGATACATCTGAAAAACAAAGCAACAGAGTCTAGGGCATTTCCACTTATGGTCCTATAGCTTAGGGAAATTAAAATCAAAAAGACACAGCCACCCCAAAATTTACAACGGCTCTGTTTACAGGAGCCTCTTCTACAGTACAAGTTAAATATCCCAGAGAACAAATAATTGATAAAGAAGTTGCGGTACTTATGTACAACAGAATACCACTCAGCAATGAAATCTGTGTCACCAGGCCTGTACCAGCATAATGAGTGGATTGAGGCATGATGATTCTAAGTGAAATAAGTCACACAGAAAAAGAAACATCATAAGGTATCACTAATGCACGGAATGTAAACTTGGCTACACATGAACTGAATTACAAAACAGAACAGGGTCTCAAGTTTAGAAAACCAACTTATGCTTGCTTAAGGGGAAAGGTGAGTTGGGGTGCTGCATAAAACCAGAGTTTGAAATTAGCACAGATACCGTTCCATAAGCCAAATACGTAATAGACAAGACCTACCCCTTGCTCAACGAAATGGACTCAACAATGAGGTATCACCTCACACCTGTTAGAATGGGCATCATCTGAAAATCTACAAACAACAAATGCTGGAAAGGGTGTGGAGAAAAGGAAGCCTCTTCCACTATTGTTGGGAATATAAATTGATACAGTCACTATGGAGAACAATATGGAGTTTCTTAAGAAACTAATAATAGAATTACCATACGATACAGCAATCCCAGGACTGGACATATACCCAGACAAAACCATAAATCAAAAAGGGACATTCACCGCAATGTTCATTGCATCACTATTTACAATATCGAGGTAATGGAAGCAACCTAAATTCCCACAGACAGACGAATGCATAAAGATGTGGTACATATATAAAATGGAATATTACTAAGCCATGAAAGGAATGAAATTGGGTCATTTGTAGAGACGTCGATGGATCTAGAGACTGTCATACAGAGTGAAGTAAGTCAGAAAGAGAAAAACAAATCTTGTATATTCATGCATATATGTGGAACCTAGAAAAACTGTACAGATTAACCGTTTTGCAAGGCATAAATAGAGCAACAGATGTAGACAACAATCGTATGGACAACAAGGGGGGAAAGCTCTTGGAGGGGTGGTGGTGGGAGGAGTTGAGAGATTGGGATTGGCATGTAAACATTTATATGTATAAAATAGATAACCAATGAGAACCTGCTGTATAAAAATATAAAATAAAATTCAAAATTAAAAAGAAATAAAATTTAAAAAATAAAACAGAAAAAACAATTATTCCCTTCACATACATGTATTTATATGAATAAATTATTTCCATGCTTATATCTGTAAATACAAAAAAGAGGAATAAAATCTACCTTGAACCAAAAACGAAAAAGAGAAAAAAAAAACAGAACCCACCAGTTACTCAGAGGAAAACCGTATCAGGGCACTTGCTCCAGTTGTAAACAATTCTGAAGTTGGTCAGTGGTGGGGAATCGTCTCCCATTCAGCCAGCAGCCCCCACACAACAAGCGTCCTCATTGCAAAGCTGGGGCACCGTGCCGAGGCATCTGTGAGTAAACGTGAGCTGAACCCCAGGCCAGTTGCTGCTGAACTGTTCCCGCCCTTCCCAGGTAAAACACCTGAATATATACAAGGACTTGAAAGCCTAGAGGAAGGGCCATGGAGCCACACGAGTGACAGCATGCCAGCTGACTTGGTGCCTGCAGGCCAGCCAGGATGGTCCTGGCCCTGGGTGCTCTTCTGGAAGATTTCCATTTCCCTGCCTGAGATACCCGTCCTGTCCCTGCCCCCACTGCTTTTTTCCTTCCTCACCTCTGCCCAGGGAGAAATTCCAGCAGCAGGTATGGGTGACACATCCTCTTCTTTAGCAGGTGGCAGCCTGGCAACTGCTGCAGAAAGTCCAGCAGAGCCCCACTCACACTGGGCCACCCACAAAGCCGTGGCCTCTCACTCCCTCCCACCAGCCCAGCCCCGAGACTGCTGACAGGGCAGAGAAAATGGCGTCAGGCACAGCTGCAGGGGCTTTTGCTGCCTGGAGTGGTATTTATATTGATCTCAACCCAGGCACACCTGGGGAGGGCTGGCCGGCATGGTAAGGCTGCCCAGGTAGCCAATCATCACCCCTCAGGGGCTCACAGTTGCAGAAAATGGAACTTGCTGAACCGGCCAGGTCCAAGGAACAGGTGTGGGCTCCTGAGAGTCAGGATAGACAAGGGGCTGCAGCTTTGGCTTGTTTTCTAATCATTTTATCTGGCCCATGAGTGGGAGACAACTTCAAGAAAACCCTCTCCTAATGAGAGGAACCCAGGAGTCAGGGAGAGGAGGGGTGGGTGGTGGTTGGAGACAGAGGCCTGGTGCCCTGGGTGCAGTGGAAGTCTCTGGAAGACCAGGTGGAGGGAGGCCACACAGAGTGATGCCCAGGGTCACAGACCTGTCGGAGCTGCTGTTTGTTAGTTCAAGTCCTGCTCTGAGGTGCTCTGTGTCAGCTCTGAGCGACAGGTGAGCTGGGGGTGCTCTTCAATGAGGGCTATGTGCACGGTTCCTGTGTGCCCAGCCCTGCCACGGTACCTGCAAGGGTAGCTCTGTATCCTGGGAGGGGCCTGACCATGAGAGCCCCGTGGGCTGGGTTGGGGGTGGGGTACCTGCCCAGGAGAGCTCCATATCCTGGGATTGGCCTGACCACGAGAGCCCCATGGGCTGCTGGGGACCTGGTAAAGGATGTCAGGACAGTCAGTGAAGCCACCGAGGATATACCTCCAGTTGCTCCTGATCCCTACACCCTGCTGGTCATTCTACCAACCACCAGGACATGGTATTCTGTATTAGTCTTCAATGATACCTTCTTTTGTATTCCATTAGTCCCAGAGTCACAAGAAATTTTGGCTTGTGAGTGGCAGGACTCAACATACAACTAAAACAATACTTCCGGGCCGTCTTGCCCCAAGGGTTCAAAAATTCCCACACCATCTTTGGGGAAAGCTTAGCTAACGACCGAAAAGTTCTACCTCTGGAAAAGGAAACCCTCCTTCAATATGCAGATGACATTCTGATCGCCAGCCCTACTAAGGAGGCCTCTGAACTACCAAGCCAATAAAGGATAGAAGTTGTCCAAGAAAAAGCTCAAATATCACAGACTGCAGTGACCTGCCTGGGCTTCATTCTCACACAAGGTCAGAGAAGCCCATCCCAGGAAAGGGAAGAAACCATTTGCAGCCTTACCCCTTTCTAAAACTAGAAGACAGCTTAGGGGTTCCTGGGGAGGCCAGGGTTTGCTGCTTCTGGATCCCTAACTACAGTCTACTAGCTGGGCCTCTATATGAAACACTGAAAGGAAAAGATGATGATCCTTTTGAACAGAATCCAGAAGTGGCCTTTCAAGAATGGAAAGAGCAGTCAATTCAGACCCTTGCCCTGGAACTCCCTAATTGAGCTAAACCCTTTGACCTTTCCATTCCCGGTGAAAGGTGAATCGCCATTGGAGAATTAGTGCAAAAACTGGGACCACTTGAAATGGAACAACGCAAGAATGCCATCCAGGTAGGATAAACTACAGTCACCAAGGGGCTTGGCCCACTGCCACATCTGGCCAAGATACTGGCGGTATCTAAAAACCTGGAAATCAGCAGCCCAAAAGGCCACCTCCCTCCTAAGGGAAAAGGACCCCACGTGGTGATCCTAATCACCAACCATGCCCTGAAGTTGCAGGGTTCGCTCCGTGGGCACACCGACCTCGAGTGAGGAGGCCCTCCAACTCCAACATCCAGAGAGATAACCGGGGGCAACAGGGCACCATGACGACTCGTGTGAACATCACTTGACCTGGAGTTTCTCTCATAAAACAACAATAGTGTGTCCCGAAGGAGTAGACTACTGCTTGCAGGACTTCCTGCACCCGGAGGGGAGCTAATAATCTTGGCGGGGGAACCGTATATCACACCGTCACCATAGAAAAGCCTACAGACACCGTGATGATGGTGGCCAATAAGACCGGCTGGACTCCTGTTTACTTCAAAAGGCTGTTGACTCAGTGGCCATCATGGTCCTTGATCACCACTGACCCTGGACTGTCTGGGAGTTGAGCGGGCAGGGCTCTGACACCTGGTGCTGTTTTTACGTTAATTCAGGGGCCTAATTGAAGAAAGAGCAGACTACTGGTCAGAGCATCTAGGCTGGCAGAAACGGTCAGCCTAAGGTGGCCGAACAAATGTGGGGCGGGGTGAAACCGGCCCCCACAGCGTCTCTGCACATCTCTTTCCTGGACCCTTAAAGGTCATTAGAATCTATAACACTTCCAATGCTGGTGCTCAGGCGGACGAGCAGGGAGGCAGGGGTCCTGGGGCCAATCAACGTCACCTGGAGGCTGCTGGGGAGAAGTTCTGACCCTCGTCCCCTGGTATGAGGGCTCCCAACTCAGCACTCAGCAGTTACAGAAGAAGGGTCTGCACCCTCAGCACTCCAAGAATGAGGAACGGGACAAAAGGCAGAGGAGGGGTTTGTCCCCAGCAAAGCCCATTAAAAATCCCTGGGAGATAAAAATAGAATGTGGGCAATAAAGTCAAGTCTGACCTTTTTTATCCTTTGTGCTTTGTCTAATTTCACGTGCTCCTAGGGTCCCGCATGCAGAGGTTCCACACCCGGCACTTCAGACCAGATTTCCTGGTGCAGAATGGCTGGGTCGACACCTCAGCTCCTGGGGCCCAGTGCAGACTCCGAGATATAGAGCCTGAGCTGCAGCCAACCCGGCCCTTGAGAGCTCCGCCCCCTCCCTCCCACTGACTCTGACAGGATCTCTACACAGCAGCCCAGCCCACAGCCCACGGGGTAGTGCATGCTCTCACCTCTCCATTCTCTGATGAAAATATAAAGTTTCCTTTGCTTGGGAACCAAACTCAGTCTCGATCTGTTGGCCCCAATGACACTGGGCAGGGGGACCCTTGTTGGGGTCCACTCTGGAGGATCAGTAACAGAAATTGAGACTATTGTAACTTCAATGAACAGATGTGTGAGCCAAACTGTAGTTAACATAGAACAGTTTATAAGGCTCGGGTAAAATAAGATGTTTCTAACACTTCCATTTGATATTTCCATCACTTTATTATAAGCAAGTTCAGTGAAAAGGTTTGTCTTATTTGTCAGGTCAATATTAGAGAAATGAAGTGATTTCTTTCCAAGGATGTACATCTAATAATCTTGGTTAAAGCTTCAATCTTGTTTTAAATGCTTTTCCATTGAAAATGATACCTCTCTTTCAGCTCCCCCATTTCTGAGAAGTATAAAATCTTATAATTTATTATTACCAAAGGGGAAAGGTGGGAGGAGGGATAAATTAACAGTTTGGAATTAACACATACACACTGCTATGTATAAAATAGATCATCAACAAGGAACTACTGTATAGCACAGGGAACTACACTCAATATTGTGCAATAACCTATAAGGGGAAATAATCGGAAAAAGAATAGATATTTTTATTGACATCATCTATCAATGACAGTTAAAGTGTAACCTAAGGGAAGCCGGTGGTGAGTGCTTCTGACCCTGAAGACTTCAGTCATCTAAAGTTTGGACTCTGCCTACTTCCCAAGGCCCTTAATGAACATATGTGTAGCCGTAGCTTAAAAAACTCCCCAGTTTGGGTTTCGGGGAGACACTGATTTTGAAAAAGCCCTGGTGTTCTCCTTACATGAATGGGACTCTTCCTACTGCTAAAACATGTCTGTCACATCCAGAGGATGGTATACCGTCTGATCGGGAAGAGTTTGGAAAAGGCATCTCATCTCCTCATCTCCTGGTGCTCGGGTTCACCCCTCCAGCGTCTTTACTAACAGTCTCCCCACTTGGAGATGTCAACACTGTCAACATCCTGTTGCGTACAGTTTGGAATTTGTCCAGAGGATGAAGCGGAAGGATGAGGAACAATGAGAGACAAGTCCTAGGTGTTCAGACAGGCACATGTCACTCTAATTTCCAATCAGGAAGATGAATTGACCAAAGGCTAGGGTTGCCCATGGAAACAGTATAGGGCTTGAGGAAATCCCACTGCTTTGTGGCCAGTTCCCATAAACACAAGTTGAACAATGGAACTCAGGGGCAGTAAAATTCACGAAACTGCAGAGTTGAAAATATCTATCACTGAAAAATGTCTTGAGGAAAGTCAGAGAAAAGGATTGGCAAGCAAGGGAGAATGGCAGGAAAGGGATTTGAGGAGGTAGAAAGGACTCGCCATTAAGCACAAGAAAAGGGGCTGAACATTGCCGACATTGCAGTTGGCCAAAAAGGCTGTATGCGTTTTTTTCTGTATATATTCAAGAAAAGGGCATACACTTTTTTAGCCAACCAAACAGGTGGGCACTGGAAATCAATACTACAAAAGATATCACTTCGCATCAGTCAGAAGAGCCATCCTCATAAAGTGTAAACGCCAGAAATGCAGGACAGGGCAAGGAGAAGAGGGAGCCCTGTGAGGCTTATAGTGGAAATGTATATTGCCAACGGCCATTCTGGAGAAGTGTATTGTGTTTACTAAAGCATCTAAAAAATGAGCTACAGAGCATAGGGCACTTGCACTCATGGGCGTATATCTTGGGAAAAACAAAAATCGAGAGGACACAGGCACCCCAATGTTTACTGCCTCTCTGTTTAAAAGATCCTCGACTAGGATATAACTTAAATGTCTCTGGAGGGAAAAAATGGATAGAGATGTGGTACTTATGTAGAGTGGAATATTACTCAGCCTGGAAATCAATGAAATATGGCCAGTTGTAACAACTCCGGAGGAGTTACGTATGATCATTCTAAGTGACATAAATATGTAGAAAACACGCGTAAGGCTGCTAAACGGGAAAGGTGGGGAGGGGTGAGGCATCATCCAGGAGGTTGAAATTAGCAAAGATACCATTCCAAATACCAAACTGATAATCAACAAGGCCTACACGGTAGCTAAAAGAACTGCACTCAGCACACTCAAGTCACCGGAAAAGAATATCTATGACTGGTAAGAATCTGAAAAAGAAATTATTGATGTCTCTCTGTACGTGAATCAAGTGGATGTACAGCAGCAAGAAACAGAGCTTTGAAAATCAGCTGTAAACAACATAGTAATAAATTGAAAAAAATAAACGACAGAGAAAACCTCTTACAACTTTTCCTCAGGGACGGTGATGCAACATGGATTGAACACATCTAGACCCACAGCAGGATGAGACATAAGGCTGGAAACTGTTCGCGCTAAGAGAAATGTGAGGTTGGGTGAGGAAATGCACACCCTTTAAAGTAATACTACCTGGTACCCATTCAATGGGTCCCAAATCTGCAGGTTCAAGGAATCTTCCTACAGCTAAAACATGCATGGAAAACCCAGAGGACTGTACACCATGTGATCGGGAGATGTGTCTAAAATGCACCTCATTTATCCTCTCCTAGTGCTCCTGTTCATCATTCCAGCCACGTTACTTAGAATCTCCCCACTTAGAGAATCAGCACATTTAAACTTCTGTTTCACACATTTTGCAAATTGTGAGGAGGATGAACGGGAACAGGGGGAACCAATGAGAGAATAGTTGTAGGGGTTTGGACGGGCACATGTCACTCTAATTTCCCATTAAGAATAAGAATTAAAAAAAGGCTCAGCCCGCCTCGCCGGAGCCAAAATAGGGCCTGAAGCAATCCTGCGGTTTTGAGGCCAGCTCACAAAAGAGCAACTTAAAAAATGGAGCTCAGGGTCACTGCAATTCACAAACCTGCAGAGTTATAAATGAAAACTAACGTCCAAAAATATGTTGAGGTAAGGCAAAGAAGAGGATCTGAATGCAAGACAGAATTGCAAGAAACAGATTTCAAGAGATAGATTGGACTCGCCTTTAAAGCACATGAAAAGCGGCAGAATTTCGACAATGATGCAGTTGGCCCAAAAGGGAGTATGCGTTTTTTCCTGAATATATCCAGGAAAAAACGCATACGCACTTTATGGGCAACCAAGCAAGCAAGCAATGCAAATGTGCACAACAAAGAAGTCTCATTTCCCACCAGTCAAAAGGGCCATCCGAAAAAATTGTAAAAACCAGAAATGCAGGACAGGCCATGGAGAACAGGGAGCCTTTATACGCTGATGGACAGTGTGTGAACTGCCGAGAGCCACTCTGGAGAAGTGTATGGTGGTTCCTAAATCATCTAAAAAACAGAGCGACAGAGCATAGGGCACTTCCAATCACGGGAGTATATCTAGGGAAGTCTAAAAATCAACAAGACACAAGCACACCACAGTTTAGGGCTACTCTGTTTACAAGAACCTCAACTTCAGTACACCTTAAATATCCCAGGAAAGAGAACAATGGATAAAGAAAATGTGGTACTTATGTACAATGGAATATCTCTTCACCATGAAATCAATGTAATAAGGCTAGTAGAAGGATAAAGAGTGGATTGAGGTCCGATAATACTACTTGAAATAAGTCAAACAGAAAAAGAAACATATCATAAGATATCACTTATAGAGGGAGGATAAATATGGCTGCACAAAAAATGAATTACAAAACAGAACAGTGTCTCACATTTAGAAAACACACTTATGTCAGCTTAAGGGGAAAGGAGAGGTGGGGTGATGCATAAAACCAGAGTTTGAAATTAGCACAGATACCGTTCAATAAACCAAATAGGTATCAGACAAGATCTACACCTTGCTCAATGAACTGGCCTCAACACACCCTATAAACCGCAGAGAAATATATCTGAGTAATAAGAATCTTAAAACCCATGTATTGATATATCTCCATAAGGGAATCAAGTGTGAGCAGAGCGGCACAAACACAGCAGTGAAAATGAGCTAAACCCCATTATAGAAATAAATTTTAAAACCAAAACGCAGAAACAATGAAAGAGAGAAAAATTCTTACAAAATTCGCTCAGGGGCTGTGATGCAACCTGGAATGACCACATATAAACCCACAGCTGGATAAGACATAAGGCTGGACACTTGGGGCTGAAAGGATTGGAGAGCTTTGGTGAGCAACTGCCGAAAGTTTAATGCAATACTTCATGCTACTTATTCCAAGGGTCCCAACACTCCAAGTTGAAGGGAATCTTCCTACAGCTAAACCATGCATGGGAAATCCAGCGGATGGTATACCATATGATCGGGAAAGGTTTCTAAAATGCACCTCATTTTCCTCTCCTGGGGCTCCGGATCAACATTCCAGCCACTTTACTAACAACATCTCCACATGGAGAGTCAATGCCTTTAAGTTCCGGTATCGCACAGTCTGCAGTTAGTGCGGAGGATGAATGGGAATAGGGGGAACCAGTGAGAAAATAGCTGTAGCGGTTTCAATGGGCACATGTGACTCTAATTTCAATTCAGGAAGAAGAATTAACCAAAGGCAGAGCAAGGCACCCCAGAAGAAGAATAGGGCCTGAAGAAATCCTGTGGATATGAGGCAAGATCACAAAAATAAGAGCTGAAAAATGGAGCTAAGGGCCACTGCAATTCAAAAACCTGCAGAGTTATAAAGGCCAACTATTTTCCAAAAGTATATTGAAGTAAGGCTATGAAGAGGGACTGAGAGCAAGGCAGAACTGCAGGAAACCTATTTCAGGAGGTAGACTGGAATTGCACTGAAAACATATGAAAAGACTCAGAACGTCGACAATGATGCACTTGGCCAAAAAGGGCGTATGCGTTCTTTCCTGAATATATTCAGGAAGAAACGCATACGCCCTTTCTGGCCAACCAAGCAAGCTCGCAAAGGAAATCTGCACTACAATGAAGTCTCACTGCCCCCCGGTCAAAGGGCCTTCTGAAAAAAGAGTAAAATCCAGAAAGGCAGGACAGGCCATGGAGAACTGGGAGCCTTGTTATGCTGATGGGCGAGATGTAAATTGCCAACAGCCACTCTGGAGAAGTGTATGGTGTTTCCTGAAACATCCAAAAAACTAAGCAACAGAGCCTAGGGCACTTCCACTTATGGTCCTATAGCTTAGGGAAATTAAAATCAAAAAGACACAGCCACCCCAAAGGTTGGGATGGCTCTGTTTACAAGAACCTCGTTTACGGTACAAGTTCAATATCGCAAAAAGCGAAAAATGGATAAAGAAGTTGTGGTACTTACGTACAATGCAATATCACTAAGCAATGAAATCTATGTCATCAGGCCCGTAGCAGGATAATGAGTGGATTCAGGTACGATGATTCTAAGTGAAATAAGTCACACAGGGCTTACCTGGTGGCGCAGTGGTTGAGAGTCCGCCTGCCGATGCAGAAGACATGGGTTTGTGCCCCGCTCCGGGAAGATCCCACATGCCGCGGAGCGGCTGGGCCTGTGAGCCATGGCCGCTGAGCCTACGCGTCCGGAGCCTGTGCTCCGCAATGGGAAAAACCACAACAGTGAGAGGCCCACGTACCGCAAAAAAAAAAATAAATAAAAAAATAAAAAAATAAAAAAATAAGTCACACAGAAAAAGAAACATCATAAGATATCACTACTACACGGAATGTAAACTTGGTTACACAGGAACTAAATTACTAAACAGAACAGAGTGTCAAATGTAGAAAACCAATTTATGCTTGCTTAAGGGGAAAGGTGAGTTGGGGTGCTGCATACAACAAGAGATTGAAATTAGCACAGATACCGTTCCATAAGCCAAATATATAATAGACAAGTGCTACTCCTTGCTCAACGAAGTGGACTCAACACCCCATATTAAACACCTAACAATATACCTAACTAGTAAGAATCTTAAAAACTATGGATTTATATGTCACCCAAAGAGAATCAAGCGTGTGTACAGTGGCATAAACGCAGCAGTGATAGGATTGGTGAGGTTCGGTGAGCAAATGCAGACCCTTTGAAGTCATATTGCATGGTACCCATTCCATGGGTCTCAACTCTCCATGTTTAAGGGATTCTTCCTTCAGCTAAAACATGCATGTGGAACGCAGAGTATGATCCACCGTGTGATCGGAAAACGTGTTCAAATGTGTCTCAGTTTACGTCCCCTGGTACTCCGGTGCAACATTCCAGACACTTTACTAACACTCTCCCCACTTGGAGAGTCAGTGCCTTTAACCTCCTGTTTGGCCCAGTTTGCAATTTCTGTGGAAAATGAACAGGAATAGGGAGAACCAATGAGAGACTAGCTGGAGCTGTCTGGACGGGCAAATTTAACTCTCATTTCCCACCAGGAAGAGGAATTAACCAAAGGCTCAGCATGCCGTGCCGGAAACAAACTAGGGCCTGAAGCAATCCTGCGGTGTTGCGGCCAGCTCACAAGAAAGCGAGTTGAAGAAAGGAGCTCAGGGGCACTGTAATTCACAAACCTGCAGAGTTATAAATGACAGCTATCTTCCAAAAATATATTGAAGTAAGGCTGCCAAGAGGAGTTGAAAGCGGGGCAGAATTGCAGGAAACCGATTTCAGGAGGTAGACTGGAATTGCATGTAAAGCATAGGAAAAGAGGCAGATCGTCCACAATGATGCACTTGGCCAAAAAGGGCGTATGCGTTTTTTCCTGATTCAGGAAAAAACGCATACGCCCTTTTTGGCCAACCAAGCAAGCTTGCAAAGGAAATCTGCACTACAATGAAGTCTCACTGCCCCCCGGTCTTAAGGGCCATCTGAAAAAAGTGTAAAATCCAGAAAGGCAGGACAGGCCATGGAGAACTGGGAGCCTTGTTATGCTGATGGGCGGGATGTAAATTACCAGCAGCCACTCTGGAGAAGTGTATGGTGTTTCCTGAAACATCCAAAAAACAAAGCAACAGAGCCTAGGGCACTTCCACTTATGGTCCTATAGCTTAGGGAAATTAAAATCAAAAAGACACAGCCACCCCAAAGTTTGGGACGGCTCTGTTTACAAGAACCTTGTTCACCGTACAATTTCAATATCACAGAAAGCGAAAAATGGATAAAGAAGTTGTGGTACTTACGTACAATGCAATATCACTCAGCAATGAAATCTATGTCATCAGGCACATAGCAGCATAATGAGTGGATTCAGGTACGATGATTCTAAGTGAAATAAGTCACACAGAAAAAGAAACATCATAAGATATCACTACTACACGGAATATAAACTTGGCTACACAGGAACTGAATTACTAAACAGAACAGGGTGTCAAATGTAGAAAACCAACTTATGCTTGCTTAAGGGGAAAGGTGAGTTGGGGTGCTGCATACAACAAGAGATTGAAATTAGCACAGATACCGTTCCATAAGCCAAATATGTAATAAACAAGTGCTACTCCTTGCTCAACGAAGTGGACTCAACACCCCATATTAAACACCTAAGAATATACCTGACTAGTAAGAATCTTAAAACCTATGGATTTATATGTCTCCAAAAGAGAATCAAGTGTGTGTACAGCGGCATAAACGCAGCAGTGATAGCATTGGTGAGGTTCGGTGAGCAAATGCAGACCCTTTGAAGTCATATTGCGTGGTACCCATTCCATGGGTCTCAACTCTCCAGGTTTAAGGGATTCTTCCTTCAGCTAAAACATGCATGTTGAACCCAGAGTATGATCCACCGTGTGATCGGAAAACGTGTTTAAATGTGTCTCAATTTTCATCCCCTGGTACTCGGGAACAACATTCCAGACGCATTACTAACACTCTCCCCACTTGGAGAGTCAGTGCCTTTAACCTCCTGTTTGGCCCAGTTTGCAGTTTCTGTGGAAGATGAACAGGAAGATGGAGAACCAAGGAGAGACTAGCTGGAGGTGTCTATACGGGCAAATTTAACTCTCATTTCCCACCAGGAAGAGGAATTAACCAAAGTCTCAGCATGCCGTGCCGGAACCAAACTAGGGCCTGAAGCAATCCTGCGGTGTTGCGGCCAGCTCACAAGAAAGCGAGTTGAAGAAAGGAGCTCAGGGGCACTGTAATTCACAAACCTGCAGAGTTATAAATGACAGCTATCTTCCAAAAATATATTGAAGTAAGGCTGCCAAGAGGAGTTGAAAGCGGGGCAGAATTGCAGGAAACCGATTTCAGGAGGTAGACTGGAATTGCATGTAAAGCATAGGAAAAGAGGCAGAACGTCCACAATGATGCACTTGGCCAAAAAGGGCGTATGCGTTTTTTCCTGAATATATTCAGGAAAAAACGCATACGCCCTTTTTGGCCAACCAAGCAAGCTTGCAAAGGAAATCTGCACTACAATGAAGTCTCACTGCCCCCTGGTCAAAAGGGCCATCTGAAAAAAGTGTAAAATCCAGAAAGGCAGGACAGGCCATGGAGAACTGGGAGCCTTGTGTGCTGATGGGCGGGATGTAAATTGCCAGCAGCCACTCTGGAGAAGTGTATGGTGTTTCCTGAAACATCCAAAAAACAAGGCAACAGAGCCTAGGGCACTTCCACTTATGGTCCTATAGCTTAGGGAAATTAAAATCAAAAAGACACAGCCACCCCAAAGTTTGGGACGGCTCTGTTTACAAGAACCTCGTTTACCGTACAAGTTCAATATCACAGAAAGCGAAAAATGGATACAGAAGTTGTGGTACTTACGTACAATGCAATATCACTCAGCAATGAAATCTATGTCATCAGGCCCGTAGCAGCATAATGAGTGGATTCAGGTACGATGATTCTAAGTGAAATAAGTCACACAGAAAAAGGAACATCATAAGATATCCCTAATACACGGAATGTAAACTTGGCTACACAGGAACTGAATTACAAAACAGAACAGGGTGTCAAATGTAGAAAACCAACTTATGCTTGCTTAAGGGGAAAGGTGAGTTGGGGTGCTGCATGAAACCAGAGATTGAAATTAGCACAGATACCGTTCCATAAGCCAAATATGTAATAGACAAGAGCTACTCCTTGCTCAACGAAGTGGACTCAACACCCCATATTAAACGCCTAACAATATACCTGACTAGTAAGAATCTTAAAACCTTTGAATTTATATGTCTCCGAAAGAGAATCAAGCGTCTGTACAGCAGCATAAACGCAGCAGTGATAGGATTGGTGAGGTTCGGTGAGCAAATGCAGACCCTTTGAAGTCATATTGCATGGTACCCATTCCATGGGTCTCAACTCTCCAGGTTTAAGGGATTCTTCCTTCAGCTAAAACATGCATGTGGAACGGAGTGTATGATCCACCGTGTGATCGGGAAACGTGTTCAAATGTGTCTCAGTTTTCGTCCCCTGGTACTCGGGTGCAACATTCCAGACGCTTTACTAACACTCTCCCCACTTGGAGAGTCAGTGCCTTTAACCTCCTGTTTGGCCCAGTTTGCAATTTCTTCGGAAGATGAACAGGAATAAGGAGAAGCAATGGGAGACTATCTGTAGGTGTCTGGACGGGCAAATTTAACTCTCATTTCCCACCAGGAAGATAAATGAACCAAAGGCTCCGCGTGCCATGCTGGAACTAGATTAGGGCCTGAGGAGATCCTGCGGTGTTGCGGCCAGCTCACAAGAAAGCGAGTTGAAGAAAGGAGCTCAGGGGCACTGTAATTCAGAAACCTGCGGAGTTATAAATGACAGCTATCATCCAAAATTATACTGAAGTAAGGCTGCGAAGAGGACTTGAATGCGGGGCAGAATTGCTGGAAACTGATTTCAGAACGTACACGGGAGTAGCTCTTAAAGCATAGGAGAAGAGACAGAACTTGGAAAATAATGCACTTGGCAAAAAAGGGCATATGTGTTTTATCCAGAGCTCTCATACCTGAGGGGAGGAGATTCCCAGCAGGCTCCAACTGCCACCTGAGGGCTCACATTGCCAAGGTAACGTGAGCATGCCAGGCAGGAGTTACCTCACAGCAGAGGTCCCACCTCACAGAAGGGTGAGAAACCCAGCCAACATCAGACTCTCACCAGAGGGCCCACATCACCAAGGGGATGGGAACCAGGCAGGAGTGTCTTCACATCAGTGGGGCCACATCATCAAAAGCTGAGGTACTCAGCACATGTGTCCTCAAACCAGAGGACCCACATCACCAAGGACCTCGGAGTGAGGCAGGCAGGAGTAGTCTCACAACACTGGGCCCATAGAATAAAAAAGTGAGGAATCCAGCAGTTGGAACCTCCCAGCAGGCGGCCCAGAGCACCGAGGCCATGGGATCCAGGCCACAGTGAACTCACAGAAGAGGGCCCATGTCATGAAACTGAGCAACCCAGCCATTGGGACCTCAGAGCAGGAGGCCCACATCCCCATGGGGATGGAATTCTGGTAGGAGTGTCCTCGCACCACTGAGAACGTATCAGAAAATTTTGGGCGACCAGCAGTTAGGGCCTGACGCCAGAGGACCCTCATCACCAAGGGAAGGAGGCTCCCAGCAGGCTCCAACTGCCACCAGAGGGCTGACGTCGCCAAGGCGATGTGTGCCAACCAGGCACGAATGACCTCACAGCAGAGGGCCCACCTCAGAGAAGTGTGACGAACCCAGTCAGGATCAGACTCGCACCAGAGGGCCCACATCACCAAATGGATTGGAACCAGGCAGGAGTGTCCTCACATGAGTAGGGCCACATCATCTAAAGGTGAGGAACCCAGAACATGTGGCTTCAAACCATAGGACACCCATCACCAAGGGGCTGGGAGTGAGGCAGGCAGGAGGAGCCTCATAACAGAGGGCCCAAAAATAAGAAAGGTGAGGAATCCAGCAGTTGGAACCTCCCAGCAGGCGGCCCAGAGCACAGAAGCTAGAGGATCCAGGCCAGAGTGAACTAACACCAGACAGCCCACATCATGAAACTGTGAGCAACCCAGACATTGGGACCTCAGAGCAGAAGGCCCACATCCCCATGGTGATGGGAACATGACAGGAGTGTCCTGGCATCACTGGGCTCACATCAGAAAACGTGGGGTGCTCAGAAGTTAGGGCCTGACGCTAGAGGGCACTCATCACCGAGAGGAGGAGGCTCCCAGCAGGCTCCAGCTGCCACCAGAGGGCCAACGTCGCCAAGGTGATGTGTGCCAGCCTGGCAGGAGTGACCTCACAGCAGAGGGCCCACCTCACAGAAGGGTGAGGAACACAGCCAGGATCAGACTCTCACCAGAGGGCCCACATCACCAAGGGGATGGGAACCAGGCAGGAGTGTCCCCACACCAGTGGGACAACATCATCGAAAGGTGAGGATCCCAGCACATGTGTCCTCAAACCAGAGGAACCACATCACCAAGGGGTTCGGAATGAGGCTGGCAGGACTGGCCTCACAACACAGGGTCCATAGAATATAAAAGTTGAGGAATCCAGCAGTTGGAACCTCCCAGCAAGTGGCCCAGAGCACCGAGGCTATGGGATCCAGGCCGCAGTGAACTCACAGCAGAGGGCCCACATCATGAACCTGTGAGCAGCCCAGCTGTTGGGACCTCAGAACAGAAGGCCCACATCCCCATTGGGATGGGAACCTGGCAGGAGTGGCTTTGCACCACTTAGCACATATCAGAAAATGTTAGGAGCCCAGCAGTTAGGGCCTGATGCCAGGGGGCCCTCATAACTGAGGGGAGGAGACTCCCAGCAGGTTCCAACTGCCAACAGAGGGCCCACGTCTACAAGGTGGCATGCGCCAGCCAGGCAGTAGTGACCTCACAGCAGAGGGCCTATCTCACAGAAGGGTGAGGAACCGAGGCAGGATGAGACTCTCACCAGAGGGCCCACAACACCAAGGGGATGGGAACCAGTCAGGACTGTCCTCCCACCAGTGGGGCCACATCATCGAAAGGTGAGGAACCCAGCACATGTGGCCTCATATCAGAGGACATACATCACAAAGGGGATGGGAGTGAGGCAGGTAGGAGTAGCCTAAAAACAGAGGGCCCAAAGAATAAAAAAAGTGAGGAATCCAGCATTTGGAACCTCCCAGCAGGCGGCCGAGAGCACAGAAGCTATGGGATGCAGGCAGGAGTGAACTAACAGCAGAGAGCCCACATCATGAAACTGTGAGCAACCCAGGCATTGGGACCTCAGAGCAGAAAGCCCACATCCCCATGGGGATGGGAACCTGACAGGAGTGTCCTGGCATCACTGGGCTCACATCAGAAAACGTGGGGAGCCCAGCAGTTAGAGCCTGATGCTAGAGGGCCGTCATCACCGAGGGCAGGAGGCTCCCAGCAGGTTCCATGTGCCAACAGAGGGCCCACATCGCCAAGGTGATGTGTGCAAGTCAGGCAGGATTGACCTCACAGCAGAGGGCCTACCTCACAGAAGAGTGAGGAACCCAGCCAGGATAAGACTGTCACCAGAAGGCCCACATCACCAAGGGGATGGGAACCAGGCAGGAGTGTCCTCACACCAGTGGGGCCACATCATTGAAAGTTGCCTAACCCAGCACATGTGGCCTCAAACCAGAAGACCCACATCACGAAGGGGTTGCGAGTGAGGCAGGCAGGAGGAGCATCACAACACAGGACCCATAGAATACAAAAGTTGAGGAATCGAGCAGTTGGAACCTCCCAGCAGGCAGCCAAGACCACAGAGGCTATGGGATCCAGGCCACAGTGAACTAACACCAGAGAGCCCACATCATGAAATTGTGATCAACCCAGCCGTTGGAACCTCAGAGCAGAAGGCCCACATCCCCATGGGGATGGGAACCTAAGAGGAGTGCTTGAGCAACACTGGGCTCACTAAGAAAAGTTGGGGAGCCCAGCAGTTAGGGCCTGACGTCAGAGGGCCCTCATCACAGAGCTGAGGAGGCTCCCAGCAGGGTCCAATTGCCACCAGAGGGCTCATGTCAACAAGGCGAGGTGAGCAACCCAGGCAAGAGTTACCTGATAGTAGAGGGCCCACCTCACAGATGGGTGAGGAACCCAGCCAGGATCAGACTCTCACCAGAGGGCCCACATCACAAAGGGGATGGGACCCAGTCAGGATTATCCTCACACCAGTGGGGCCTCATCATCTTAAGGTGAGGAACCCAGCACATGTGTCCTCAAACCAGAGGACCCACATCACCAAGGGCCTTGGAGTGAGGCAGGCAGGAGTAGCCTCACAACACAGGGCACATAATATAAAAAACGTGAGGATTCCAGCATTTAGACCTTCCAGCAGGCGGCCCAGAACACCGAGACTATGGGATCCAGGCCACAGTGAACTCACAGCAGAGGGCCCACATCACAAAACTGTGAGCAACCCAGGAGTTGAGACCTCAGCGCAGAAGGACCACATCCCCATGGGAATGGGAACCTGGCTGGAGTGTCCTCGCACCACTGGGCGCACATCAGAAAATGTGGGGAGCCCACCATTTAGGGCCTGACGCCAGAGGGCCGTCATCACCGAGAGGAGGAGGCGCCCTGCACGCTCCAACTGCCACCAGAGGGCTCACGTCTCCAAGGTGACGTGTGCCAGCCAGGCAGGAGTGACCTCACAGCAGAGGGCCTACCTCACAGAACGTTGAGGAACCCAGCCAGGATTAGACTCTCGCCAGAGGGCCCACCTCACCAAGGGGATGGGAACCAGGCAGGAGTGTCCTCACACGAGTGGGGTCACATCATCGAAAGGTGAGGAACGCAGCACATGTGGCCTCAAGCCATAGGACAGTCATCACCAAGGGGCTGGCAGTGAGGCAGGCAGGAGGAGCCTCACAACAGAGGGCACATAGAATAAAAAAGTTGAGGAATCCAGCAGTTGGAACCTCCCAGCAGGCGGCTCAGAGCACCGATGATAAGGGATCCTTGCCGGAGTGAACTCACAGCAGAGGGCCCACATCATGGTACTGTGAGCAAGCCAGCCGTTTTGACCTCAGAGCAGAAGGTCCATATCGCCATGGGGATGGGAACCTGGCAAGAGTCTCCTCACTCACTTGGCGCACATCAGAAAATGTGGGGAGCCCAGCAGTTATGGCCTAAGGCAAGAGGGCCCTCATCACCGAGGGGAGGAGGATCCCAGCACACTCCAACTGCCACCAGAGGGCCCACGTCGCCAAGGTGACGTGTGCCAGACAGGCATGATTGACCTCACAGCAGAGGGCCCACCTCACAGAAGGGTGAGGAACCCAGCCAGGATCAGACACTCACCTGAGGGCCCACATCAGCAAGGGGATGGGAACCAGTCAGGACTGTCTTCCCTCCAGTGGGGTCACATCATCGAAAGGTGCGGAACCCAGCACATGTGGCCTCAAATCAGAGGACACATATCACAAAGGGAATGGGAGTGAGGCAGGCAGGAGTAGCCTAAAAACAGAGGGCCCAAAGAATAAGAAAGGTGAGGAATCCAGCAGTTGGAACCTCCCAGCAGGCGGTCCAGAGCACAGAAGCTATGGGATGCAGGCAGGAGTGAACTAACAGCAGAGAGCCCACATCATGAAACTGTGAGCAACCCAGGCTTTGGGACCTCAGAGCAGAAGGCCCACACCCCAATGGGGATGTGAACCTGGCTGGAGTGTCCTCGCACCACTGGGCACACATCACAAAATGTGGGGAGCCCAGCAGTTAGGGCCTGATGCCAGAGGGCCCTCATCACCGAGGAGAGGAGGCTCCCAGCAGGCTCCAAGTGCCACCAGAGGGCTCATGTCCACAAGGCGAGGTGAGCAAGCCAGGCAAGAGTGACCTCACATCAGACGGCCCACCTCACAGATGGGTGAGGAACCCAGCCAGGATCAGACTCTCAACAGAGGGCCCACATCACCAAGGGGATGTGAACCAGGCAGGAGTCTCCTAAGACCATTGGTCCCACATCATCGAAAGGTGAGGAACCCAGCACATGTGGCCTCAAACCAGACGACACACATCACGAAGGGGCTGGGAGTGAGGCAGGCAGGAGGATCCTCACAACAGAGGGCCCAAAAATTTAAAAAAGTGAGGAATCCAGCAGTTGGAACCTCCCAGCAGGCGGCCAAGGGCACAGAGGCTATGGGATCCAGGCTTCTGTGAACTAACACCAGAGAGCCCACATCATGAAAATGTGAACAACCCAGCCGTTGGGACCTCAGAGCAGAAGGCCCACATCCCCATGGAGATGGGATCCTAAGAGGAGTGCCAAAGCATCACTGGGCTCACTAAGAAAAGTTGGTGAGCCCAGCAGTCAGGGCCTGATGCAAGAGGGCCCTCATCACCGGGGGGAAGAGATTCCCAGCACGCTCCAACTGCCACCACACGGCTGACTTCACCAAGGCAATGTGTGCCAACCATGCAGGAGTGACCTATCAGCAGAGGGTCTCCCTCACAGGTGGGTGAGGAACAAAGCCAGGAACAGACTCTCACCAGGGGGTCCACATAACCACGTGGATGAGAACCAAGCAGGAGTGTCCTCACACTAGTGGGGCCACATCATCGAAAGGTGAGGAACCCAGCAAAAGTGGCCACAAACCAGAGGACCCACATCACCAAGGGGTTGAGAGTGAGGTAGGTGTCTGGACGGGCATATTTAACACTCATTTCCCACCAGGAAGAGGAATTAACCAAAGGCTCAGCGTGCCCTGCCAGAAGCAGATTAGGGCCTGAAGCAGTCTTGCGGGTTTGCGGCCAGCTCACAAGAAAGCGAGTTGAAGAAAGGAGCTCAGGGGCCCTGTAATTCACAAACCTGCAGAGTTATAAATGACAGATAACGTCCAAAAATATATTGAAGTAAGGCTGCGAAGAGGACTTGAAAGCGGGGCAGAATTGCAGGAAACCGATTTCAGGAGGTAGACTGGATTTGCATTTAAAGCATAGGAAAAGAGGCAGAACATCGACAATGATGCACTTGGCAACAAAGGGCGTATGAGTTTGTTCCTGAATATATTCAGGAAAAAACACATACGCCCTTTTTGGCAAACCAAGCAAGCTTGCAATGGAAATCCGAACTACTATGAAGTGTCACTTCCCCCCGGTCTAAAGGGCCATCTGAGAAAAGTGTAAAATCCAGAAAGGCAAGACAGGCCATGGGGAAAAAGGAGCCTTGTTATGCTGATGGGCGGGATGTACATTGCCAACAGCCACTCTGGAGAAGTGTATGGTGTTTCCTGATACATCTGAAAAACAAAGCAACAGAGTCTAGGGCATTTCCACTTATGGTCCTATAGCTTAGGGAAATTAAAATCAAAAAGACACAGCCACCCCAAAATTTACAACGGCTCTGTTTACAGGAGCCTCTTCTACAGTACAAGTTAAATATCCCAGAGAACAAATAATTGATAAAGAAGTTGCGGTACTTATGTACAACAGAATACCACTCAGCAATGAAATCTGTGTCACCAGGCCTGTACCAGCATAATGAGTGGATTGAGGCATGATGATTCTAAGTGAAATAAGTCACACAGAAAAAGAAACATCATAAGGTATCACTAATGCACGGAATGTAAACTTGGCTACACATGAACTGAATTACAAAACAGAACAGGGTCTCAAGTTTAGAAAACCAACTTATGCTTGCTTAAGGGGAAAGGTGAGTTGGGGTGCTGCATAAAACCAGAGTTTGAAATTAGCACAGATACCGTTCCATAAGCCAAATACGTAATAGACAAGACCTACCCCTTGCTCAACGAAATGGACTCAACAATGAGGTATCACCTCACACCTGTTAGAATGGGCATCATCTGAAAATCTACAAACAACAAATGCTGGAAAGGGTGTGGAGAAAAGGAAGCCTCTTCCACTATTGTTGGGAATATAAATTGATACAGTCACTATGGAGAACAATATGGAGTTTCTTAAGAAACTAATAATAGAATTACCATACGATACAGCAATCCCAGGACTGGACATATACCCAGACAAAACCATAAATCAAAAAGAGACATTCACCGCAATGTTCATTGCATCACTATTTACAATATCGAGGTAATGGAAGCAACCTAAATGCCCACAGACAGACGAATGCATAAAGATGTGGTACATATATAAAATGGAATATTACTAAGCCATGAAAGGAATGAAATTGGGTCATTTGTAGAGACGTCGATGGATCTAGAGACTGTCATACAGAGTGAAGTAAGTCAGAAAGAGAAAAACAAATCTTGTATATTCATGCATATATGTGGAACCTAGAAAAACTGTACAGATTAACCGTTTTGCAAGGCATAAATAGAGCAACAGATGTAGACAACAATCGTATGGACAACAAGGGGGGAAAGCTCTTGGAGGGGTGGTGGTGGGAGGAGTTGAGAGATTGGGATTGGCATGTAAACATTTATATGTATAAAATAGATAACCAATGAGAACCTGCTGTATAAAAATATAAAATAAAATTCAAAATTAAAAAGAAATAAAATTTAAAAAATAAAACAGAAAAAACAATTATTCCCTTCACATACATGTATTTATATGAATAAATTATTTCCATGCTTATATCTGTAAATACAAAAAAGAGGAATAAAATCTACCTTGAACCAAAAACGAAAAAGAGAAAAAAAAAACAGAACCCACCAGTTACTCAGAGGAAAACCGTATCAGGGCACTTGCTCCAGTTGTAAACAATTCTGAAGTTGGTCAGTGGTGGGGAATCGTCTCCCATTCAGCCAGCAGCCCCCACACAACAAGCGTCCTCATTGCAAAGCTGGGGCACCGTGCCGAGGCATCTGTGAGTAAACGTGAGCTGAACCCCAGGCCAGTTGCTGCTGAACTGTTCCCGCCCTTCCCAGGTAAAACACCTGAATATATACAAGGACTTGAAAGCCTAGAGGAAGGGCCATGGAGCCACACGAGTGACAGCATGCCAGCTGACTTGGTGCCTGCAGGCCAGCCAGGATGGTCCTGGCCCTGGGTGCTCTTCTGGAAGATTTCCATTTCCCTGCCTGAGATACCCGTCCTGTCCCTGCCCCCACTGCTTTTTTCCTTCCTCACCTCTGCCCAGGGAGAAATTCCAGCAGCAGGTATGGGTGACACATCCTCTTCTTTAGCAGGTGGCAGCCTGGCAACTGCTGCAGAAAGTCCAGCAGAGCCCCACTCACACTGGGCCACCCACAAAGCCGTGGCCTCTCACTCCCTCCCACCAGCCCAGCCCCGAGACTGCTGACAGGGCAGAGAAAATGGCGTCAGGCACAGCTGCAGGGGCTTTTGCTGCCTGGAGTGGTATTTATATTGATCTCAACCCAGGCACACCTGGGGAGGGCTGGCCGGCATGGTAAGGCTGCCCAGGTAGCCAATCATCACCCCTCAGGGGCTCACAGTTGCAGAAAATGGAACTTGCTGAACCGGCCAGGTCCAAGGAACAGGTGTGGGCTCCTGAGAGTCAGGATAGACAAGGGGCTGCAGCTTTGGCTTGTTTTCTAATCATTTTATCTGGCCCATGAGTGGGAGACAACTTCAAGAAAACCCTCTCCTAATGAGAGGAACCCAGGAGTCAGGGAGAGGAGGGGTGGGTGGTGGTTGGAGACAGAGGCCTGGTGCCCTGGGTGCAGTGGAAGTCTCTGGAAGACCAGGTGGAGGGAGGCCACACAGAGTGATGCCCAGGGTCACAGACCTGTCGGAGCTGCTGTTTGTTAGTTCAAGTCCTGCTCTGAGGTGCTCTGTGTCAGCTCTGAGCGACAGGTGAGCTGGGGGTGCTCTTCAATGAGGGCTATGTGCACGGTTCCTGTGTGCCCAGCCCTGCCACGGTACCTGCAAGGGTAGCTCTGTATCCTGGGAGGGGCCTGACCATGAGAGCCCCGTGGGCTGGGTTGGGGGTGGGGTACCTGCCCAGGAGAGCTCCATATCCTGGGATTGGCCTGACCACGAGAGCCCCATGGGCTGCTGGGGACCTGGTAAAGGATGTCAGGACAGTCAGTGAAGCCACCGAGGATATACCTCCAGTTGCTCCTGATCCCTACACCCTGCTGGTCATTCTACCAACCACCAGGACATGGTATTCTGTATTAGTCTTCAATGATACCTTCTTTTGTATTCCATTAGTCCCAGAGTCACAAGAAATTTTGGCTTGTGAGTGGCAGGACTCAACATACAACTAAAACAATACTTCCGGGCCGTCTTGCCCCAAGGGTTCAAAAATTCCCACACCATCTTTGGGGAAAGCTTAGCTAACGACCGAAAAGTTCTACCTCTGGAAAAGGAAACCCTCCTTCAATATGCAGATGACATTCTGATCGCCAGCCCTACTAAGGAGGCCTCTGAACTACCAAGCCAATAAAGGATAGAAGTTGTCCAAGAAAAAGCTCAAATATCACAGACTGCAGTGACCTGCCTGGGCTTCATTCTCACACAAGGTCAGAGAAGCCCATCCCAGGAAAGGGAAGAAACCATTTGCAGCCTTACCCCTTTCTAAAACTAGAAGACAGCTTAGGGGTTCCTGGGGAGGCCAGGGTTTGCTGCTTCTGGATCCCTAACTACAGTCTACTAGCTGGGCCTCTATATGAAACACTGAAAGGAAAAGATGATGATCCTTTTGAACAGAATCCAGAAGTGGCCTTTCAAGAATGGAAAGAGCAGTCAATTCAGACCCTTGCCCTGGAACTCCCTAATTGAGCTAAACCCTTTGACCTTTCCATTCCCGGTGAAAGGTGAATCGCCATTGGAGAATTAGTGCAAAAACTGGGACCACTTGAAATGGAACAACGCAAGAATGCCATCCAGGTAGGATAAACTACAGTCACCAAGGGGCTTGGCCCACTGCCACATCTGGCCAAGATACTGGCGGTATCTAAAAACCTGGAAATCAGCAGCCCAAAAGGCCACCTCCCTCCTAAGGGAAAAGGACCCCACGTGGTGATCCTAATCACCAACCATGCCCTGAAGTTGCAGGGTTCGCTCCGTGGGCACACCGACCTCGAGTGAGGAGGCCCTCCAACTCCAACATCCAGAGAGATAACCGGGGGCAACAGGGCACCATGACGACTCGTGTGAACATCACTTGACCTGGAGTTTCTCTCATAAAACAACAATAGTGTGTCCCGAAGGAGTAGACTACTGCTTGCAGGACTTCCTGCACCCGGAGGGGAGCTAATAATCTTGGCGGGGGAACCGTATATCACACCGTCACCATAGAAAAGCCTACAGACACCGTGATGATGGTGGCCAATAAGACCGGCTGGACTCCTGTTTACTTCAAAAGGCTGTTGACTCAGTGGCCATCATGGTCCTTGATCACCACTGACCCTGGACTGTCTGGGAGTTGAGCGGGCAGGGCTCTGACACCTGGTGCTGTTTTTACGTTAATTCAGGGGCCTAATTGAAGAAAGAGCAGACTACTGGTCAGAGCATCTAGGCTGGCAGAAACGGTCAGCCTAAGGTGGCCGAACAAATGTGGGGCGGGGTGAAACCGGCCCCCACAGCGTCTCTGCACATCTCTTTCCTGGACCCTTAAAGGTCATTAGAATCTATAACACTTCCAATGCTGGTGCTCAGGCGGACGAGCAGGGAGGCAGGGGTCCTGGGGCCAATCAACGTCACCTGGAGGCTGCTGGGGAGAAGTTCTGACCCTCGTCCCCTGGTATGAGGGCTCCCAACTCAGCACTCAGCAGTTACAGAAGAAGGGTCTGCACCCTCAGCACTCCAAGAATGAGGAACGGGACAAAAGGCAGAGGAGGGGTTTGTCCCCAGCAAAGCCCATTAAAAATCCCTGGGAGATAAAAATAGAATGTGGGCAATAAAGTCAAGTCTGACCTTTTTTATCCTTTGTGCTTTGTCTAATTTCACGTGCTCCTAGGGTCCCGCATGCAGAGGTTCCACACCCGGCACTTCAGACCAGATTTCCTGGTGCAGAATGGCTGGGTCGACACCTCAGCTCCTGGGGCCCAGTGCAGACTCCGAGATATAGAGCCTGAGCTGCAGCCAACCCGGCCCTTGAGAGCTCCGCCCCCTCCCTCCCACTGACTCTGACAGGATCTCTACACAGCAGCCCAGCCCACAGCCCACGGGGTAGTGCATGCTCTCACCTCTCCATTCTCTGATGAAAATATAAAGTTTCCTTTGCTTGGGAACCAAACTCAGTCTCGATCTGTTGGCCCCAATGACACTGGGCAGGGGGACCCTTGTTGGGGTCCACTCTGGAGGATCAGTAACAGAAATTGAGACTATTGTAACTTCAATGAACAGATGTGTGAGCCAAACTGTAGTTAACATAGAACAGTTTATAAGGCTCGGGTAAAATAAGATGTTTCTAACACTTCCATTTGATATTTCCATCACTTTATTATAAGCAAGTTCAGTGAAAAGGTTTGTCTTATTTGTCAGGTCAATATTAGAGAAATGAAGTGATTTCTTTCCAAGGATGTACATCTAATAATCTTGGTTAAAGCTTCAATCTTGTTTTAAATGCTTTTCCATTGAAAATGATACCTCTCTTTCAGCTCCCCCATTTCTGAGAAGTATAAAATCTTATAATTTATTATTACCAAAGGGGAAAGGTGGGAGGAGGGATAAATTAACAGTTTGGAATTAACACATACACACTGCTATGTATAAAATAGATCATCAACAAGGAACTACTGTATAGCACAGGGAACTACACTCAATATTGTGCAATAACCTATAAGGGGAAATAATCGGAAAAAGAATAGATATTTTTATTGACATCATCTATCAATGACAGTTAAAGTGTAACCTAAGGGAAGCCGGTGGTGAGTGCTTCTGACCCTGAAGACTTCAGTCATCTAAAGTTTGGACTCTGCCTACTTCCCAAGGCCCTTAATGAACATATGTGTAGCCGTAGCTTAAAAAACTCCCCAGTTTGGGTTTCGGGGAGACACTGATTTTGAAAAAGCCCTGGTGTTCTCCTTACATGAATGGGACTCTTCCTACTGCTAAAACATGTCTGTCACATCCAGAGGATGGTATACCGTCTGATCGGGAAGAGTTTGGAAAAGGCATCTCATCTCCTCATCTCCTGGTGCTCGGGTTCACCCCTCCAGCGTCTTTACTAACAGTCTCCCCACTTGGAGATGTCAACACTGTCAACATCCTGTTGCGTACAGTTTGGAATTTGTCCAGAGGATGAAGCGGAAGGATGAGGAACAATGAGAGACAAGTCCTAGGTGTTCAGACAGGCACATGTCACTCTAATTTCCAATCAGGAAGATGAATTGACCAAAGGCTAGGGTTGCCCATGGAAACAGTATAGGGCTTGAGGAAATCCCACTGCTTTGTGGCCAGTTCCCATAAACACAAGTTGAACAATGGAACTCAGGGGCAGTAAAATTCACGAAACTGCAGAGTTGAAAATATCTATCACTGAAAAATGTCTTGAGGAAAGTCAGAGAAAAGGATTGGCAAGCAAGGGAGAATGGCAGGAAAGGGATTTGAGGAGGTAGAAAGGACTCGCCATTAAGCACAAGAAAAGGGGCTGAACATTGCCGACATTGCAGTTGGCCAAAAAGGCTGTATGCGTTTTTTTCTGTATATATTCAAGAAAAGGGCATACACTTTTTTAGCCAACCAAACAGGTGGGCACTGGAAATCAATACTACAAAAGATATCACTTCGCATCAGTCAGAAGAGCCATCCTCATAAAGTGTAAACGCCAGAAATGCAGGACAGGGCAAGGAGAAGAGGGAGCCCTGTGAGGCTTATAGTGGAAATGTATATTGCCAACGGCCATTCTGGAGAAGTGTATTGTGTTTACTAAAGCATCTAAAAAATGAGCTACAGAGCATAGGGCACTTGCACTCATGGGCGTATATCTTGGGAAAAACAAAAATCGAGAGGACACAGGCACCCCAATGTTTACTGCCTCTCTGTTTAAAAGATCCTCGACTAGGATATAACTTAAATGTCTCTGGAGGGAAAAAATGGATAGAGATGTGGTACTTATGTAGAGTGGAATATTACTCAGCCTGGAAATCAATGAAATATGGCCAGTTGTAACAACTCCGGAGGAGTTACGTATGATCATTCTAAGTGACATAAATATGTAGAAAACACGCGTAAGGCTGCTAAACGGGAAAGGTGGGGAGGGGTGAGGCATCATCCAGGAGGTTGAAATTAGCAAAGATACCATTCCAAATACCAAACTGATAATCAACAAGGCCTACACGGTAGCTAAAAGAACTGCACTCAGCACACTCAAGTCACCGGAAAAGAATATCTATGACTGGTAAGAATCTGAAAAAGAAATTATTGATGTCTCTCTGTACGTGAATCAAGTGGATGTACAGCAGCAAGAAACAGAGCTTTGAAAATCAGCTGTAAACAACATAGTAATAAATTGAAAAAAATAAACGACAGAGAGACAGAGAAAACCTCTTACAACTTTTCCTCAGGGACGGTGATGCAACATGGATTGAACACATCTAGACCCACAGCAGGATGAGACATAAGGCTGGAAACTGTTCGCGCTAAGAGAAATGTGAGGTTGGGTGAGGAAATGCACACCCTTTAAAGTAATACTACCTGGTACCCATTCAATGGGTCCCAAATCTGCAGGTTCAAGGAATCTTCCTACAGCTAAAACATGCATGGAAAACCCAGAGGACTGTACACCATGTGATCGGGAGATGTGTCTAAAATGCACCTCATTTATCCTCTCCTGGTGCTCCTGTTCATCATTCCATCCACGTTACTTAGAATCTCCCCACTTAGAGAATCAGCACATTTAAACTTCTGTTTCACACATTTTGCAAATTGTGAGGAGGATGAACGGGAACAGGGGGAACCAATGAGAGAATAGTTGTAGGGGTTTGGACGGGCACATGTCACTCTAATTTCCCATTAAGAATAAGAATTAAAAAAAGGCTCAGCCCGCCTCGCCGGAGCCAAAATAGGGCCTGAAGCAATCCTGCGGTTTTGAGGCCAGCTCACAAAAGAACAACTTAAAAAATGGAGCTCAGGGTCACTGCAATTCACAAACCTGCAGAGTTATAAATGAAAACTAACGTCCAAAAATATGTTGAGGTAAGGCAAAGAAGAGGATCTGAATGCAAGACAGAATTGCAAGAAACAGATTTCAAGAGATAGATTGGACTCGCCTTTAAAGCACATGAAAAGCGGCAGAATTTCGACAATGATGCAGTTGGCCCAAAAGGGAGTATGCGTTTTTTCCTGAATATATCCAGGAAAAAACGCATACGCACTTTATGGGCAACCAAGCAAGCAAGCAATGCAAATGTGCACAACAAAGAAGTCTCATTTCCCACCAGTCAAAAAGGCCATCCAAAAAAATTGTAAACACCAGAAATGCAGGACAGGCCATGGAGAACAGGGAGCCTTTATACGCTGATGGACAGTGTGTGAACTGCCGAGAGCCACTCTGGAGAAGTGTATGGTGGTTCCTAAATCATCTAAAAAACAGAGCGACAGAGCATAGGGCACTTCCAATCATGGGAGTATATCTAGGAAAGTCTAAAAATCAACAAGACACAAGCACACCACAGTTTAGGGCTACTCTGTTTACAAGAACCTCAACTTCAGTACACCTTAAATATCCCAGGAAAGAGAACAATGGATAAAGAAAATGTGGTACTTATGTACAATGGAATATCTCTTCACCATGAAATCAATGTAATAAGGCTAGTAGAAGGATAAAGAGTGGATTGAGGTCCGATAATACTACTTGAAATAAGTCAAACAGAAAAAGAAACATATCATAAGATATCACTTATAGAGGGAGGATAAATATGGCTGCACAAAAAATGAATTACAAAACAGAACAGTGTCTCACATTTAGAAAACACACTTATGTCAGCTTAAGGGGAAAGGAGAGGTGGGGTGATGCATAAAACCAGAGTTTGAAATTAGCACAGATACCGTTCAATAAACCAAATAGGTATCAGACAAGATCTACACCTTGCTCAATGAACTGGCCTCAACACACCCTATAAACCGCAGAGAAATATATCTGAGTAATAAGAATCTTAAAACCCATGTATTGATATATCTCCATAAGGGAATCAAGTGTGCACAGAGCGGCACAAACACAGCAGTGAAAATGAGCTAAACCCCATTATAGAAATAAATTTTAAAACCAAAACGCAGAAACAATGAAAGAGAGAAAAATTCTTACAAAATTCACTCAGGGGCTGTGATGCAACCTGGAATGACCACATATAAACCCACAGCTGGATAAGACATAAGGCTGGACACTTGGGGCTGAAAGGATTGGAGAGCTTTGCTGAGCAACTGCCGAAAGTTTAATGCAATACTTCATGCTACTTATTCCAAGGGTCCCAACACTCCAAGTTGAAGGGAATCTTCCTACAGCTAAACCATGCATGGGAAATCCAGCAGATGGTATACCATATGATCGGGAAAGGTTTCTAAAATGCACCTCATTTTCCTCTCCTGGGGCTCCGGATCAACATTCCAGCCACTTTACTAACAACATCTCCACATGGAGAGTCAATGCCTTTAAGTTCCGGTATCGCACAGTCTGCAGTTCGTGCGGAGGATGAATGGGAATAGGGGGAACCAGTGAGAAAATAGCTGTAGCGGTTTCAATGGGCACATGTCACTCTAATTTCAATTCAGGAAGAAGAATTAACCAAAGGCAGAGCAAGGCGCCCCAGAAGAAGAATCGGGCCTGAAGAAATCCTGTGGATATGAGGCAAGATCACAAAAATAAGAGCTGAAAAATGGAGCTAAGGGCCACTGCAATTCAAAAACCTGCAGAGTTATAAAGGCCAACTATTTTCCAAAAGTATATTGAAGTAAGGCTATGAAGAGGCACTGAGAGCAAGGCAGAACTGCAGGAAACCTATTTCAGGAGGTAGACTGGAATTGCACTGAAAACATATGAAAAGACTCAGAACGTCGACAATGATGCACTTGGCCAAAAAGGGCGTATGCGTTCTTTCCTGAATATATTCAGGAAGAAACGCATACGTCCTTTCTGGCCAACCAAGCAAGCTCGCAAAGGAAATCTGCACTACAATGAAGTCTCACTGCCCCCCGGTCAAAGGGCCTTCTGAAAAAAGAGTAAAATCCAGAAAGGCAGGACAGGCCATGGAGAACTGGGAGCCTTGTTATGCTGATGGGCGAGATGAAAATTGCCAACAGCCACTCTGGAGAAGTGTATGGTGTTTCCTGAAACATCCAAAAAATTAAGCAACAGAGCCTAGGGCACTTCCACTTATGGTCCTATAGCTTAGGGAAATTAAAATCAAAAAGACACAGCCACCCCAAAGGTTGGGATGGCTCTGTTTACAAGAACCTCGTTTACGGTACAAGTTCAATATCGCAAAAAGCAAAAAATGGATAAAGAAGTTGTGGTACTTACGTACAATGCAATATCACTCAGCAATGAAATCTATGTCATCAGGCCCGTAGCAGCATAATGAGTGGATTCAGGTACGATGATTCTAAGTGAAATAAGTCACACAGAAAGAGAAACATCATAAGATATCACTACTACACGGAATGTAAACTTGGCTACACAGGAACTGAATTACAAAACAGAACAGCGTCTCAAATGTAGAAAACCAACTTATGCTTGCTTAAGGGGAAAGGTGAGTTGGGGTGCTGCATAAAACCAGAAATTGAAATTAGCAGATACCGTTCCATAAGACAAATATGTAATAGACAAGAGCTACTCCTTGCTCAACGAAGTGGACTCAACATCCCATATTAAAAGCCTAAGAATATACCTGACTAGTAAGAATCTTAAAACCTATGGATTTATATGTCTCCGAAAGAGAATCAAGCATGTGTACAGTGGCATAAATGCAGCAGTGATAGGATTGGTGAGGTTCGGTGAGCAAATGCAGACCCTTTGAAGTCATATTGCATGGTACCCATTCCATGGTCTCAACTCTCCAGGTTTAAGGGATTCTTCATTCAGCTAAAACATGCATGTGGAACCCAGAGTATGATCCACGGTGTGATCGGGAAACGTGTTCAAATGTGTCTCAGTTTTCGTCCCCTGGTACTCGGGTACAACATTCCAGACGCTTTACTAACACTCTCCCCACTTGGAGAGTCAGTGCCTTTAACCTCCTGTTTGGCCCAGTTTGCAGTTTCTGTGGAAGATGAACAGGAAGATGGAGAACCAAGGAGAGACTAGCTGGAAGTGTCTGGAAGGGCAAATTTAACTCTCATTTCCCACCAGGAAGAGGAATTAACCAAAGGCTCAGCGTGCCATGCCGGAACCACACTAGGGACTGAAGCAATCCTGCGGTGTTGCGGCCAGCTCACAAAAAAGCGAGTTGAAGAAAGGAGCTCAGGGACACTGTAATTCAAAACCCTACAGAGTTATAAATGACACTTATCGTCCAAAAATATATTGAAGTAAGGCTGCCAAGAGGACTTGAAAGCGGGGCAGAATTGCAGGAAACCGATTTCAGGAGGTAGACTGGAATTGCATGTAAAGCATAGGAAAAGAGGCAGAACGTCCACAATGATGCACTTGGCCAAAAAGGGCGTATGCGTTCTTTCCTGAATATATTCAGGAAAAAACGCATACGCCCTTTTTGGCCAACCAAGCAAGCTTGCAAAGGAAATCTGCACTACAATGAAGTCTCACTGCCCCCCGGTCAAAAGGGCCATCTGAAAAAAGTGTAAAATCCAGAAAGGCAGGACAGGCCATGGAGAACTGGGAGCCTTGTTATGCTGATGGGCGGGATGTAAATTGCCAGCAGCCACTCTGGAGAAGTGTATGGTGTTTCCTGAAACATCCAAAAAACAAAGCAACAGAGCCTAGGGCACTTCCACTTATGGTCCTATAGCTTAGGGAAATTAAAATCAAAAAGACACAGCCACCCCAAGTTTGGGACGGCTCTGTTTACAAGAACCTCGTTTACGGTACAAGTTCAATATCACAGAAAGCGAAAAATGGATAAAGAAGTTGTGGTACTTACGTACAATGCAATATCACTCAGCAATGAAATCTATGTCATCAGGCCTGTAGCAGCATAATGACTGGATTCAGGTACGATGATTCTAAGTGAAATAAGTCACACAGAAAAAGAAACATCATAAGGTATCACTAATACATGGAATGTAAACTTGGCTACAAAGGAACTGAATTACAAAGCAAAACAGGATCTCAAATGTAGAAAACCAACTTATGCTTGCTTAAGGGGAAAGGTGAGTTGGGGTGCTGCATAAAACCAGAGATTGAAATTACCACAGATACCGTTCCATAAGCCAAATATGTAATAGACAAGAGCTACTCCTTGCTCAACGAAGTGGACTCAACACCTCATATTAAACGCCTAAGAATATACCTGACTAGTAAGAATCTTAAAACCTATGGATTTATATTTCTCCGAAAGAGAATCAAGCGTGTGTACAGCGGCATAAACGCAGCAGTGATAGGATTGGTGAGGTTCGGTGAGCAAATGCAGACCCTTTGAAGTCATATTGCATGGTACCCATTACATCGGTCTCAACTCTCTAAGTCTAAGGGATTCTTCCTTCAGCTAAAACATCCATGTGGAATCAAGAGTATGATCCACCATGTGATCGGGAAATGTGTTCAAATGTGTCTCAGTTTTAGTCCCCTGGTACTCGGGTGCAACATTCCAGACGCTTTACTAACACTCTCCCCACTTGGAGAGTCAGTGCCTTTAACCTCCTGTTTGGCCCAGTTTGAAATTTCTGTGGAAGATGAACAGGAATAGTGAGAACCAATGAGAGACTAGCTCGAGGTGTCTGGACGGGCAAATTTAACTCTCATTTCCCACCAGGAAGAGGAATTAACCAAAGGTTCAGCATGCCGTGCCAGAACCAAACTAGGGCCTGAAGCAATCCTGCAGTGTTGCGGCCAGCTCACAAGAAAGCGAGTTGAAGAAAGGAGCTCAGGGGCACTGTAATTCACAAACCTGCAGAGTTATAAATGACAGGTATCGTCCAAAAATATATTGAAGTAAGGCTGCCAAGAGGAGTTGAAAGCGGGGCAGAATTGCAGGAAACCGATTTCAGGAGGTAGACTGGAATTGCATGTAAAGCATAGGAAAAGAGGCAGAACGTCCACAATGATGCACTTGGCCAAAAAGGACGTATGCGTTTTTTCCTGAATATATTCAGGAAAAAACGCATACGCCCTTTTTGGCCAACCAAGCAAGCTTGCAAAGGAAATCTGCACTACAATGAAGTCTCACTGCCCCCCGGTCAAAAGGGCCATCTGAAAAAAGTGTAAAATCCAGAAAGGCAGGACAGGCCATGGAGAACTGGGAGCCTTGTTATGCTGATGGGCGTGATGTAAATTGCCAACAGCCACTCTGGAGAAGTGTATGGTGTTTCCTGAAACATCCAAAAAACAAAGCAACAGAGCCTAGGGCACTTCCACTTATGGTCCTATAGCTTAGGGAAATTAAAATCAAAAAGACACAGCCACCCTAAAGTTTGGGACGGCTCTGTTTGCAAGAACCTCGTTTACGGTACAAGTTCAATATCACAGAAAGCAAAAAATGGATAAAGAAGTTGTGGTACTTACGTACAATGCAATATCAGTCAGCAATGAAATCTATGTCATCAGGCCCGTAGCAGCATAATGAATGGATTCAGGTACGATGATTCTAAGTGAAATAAGTCACACAGAAAAAGAAACATCATAAGATATCCTAATACATGGAATGTAAACTTGGCTCCACAAGAACTGAATTACAAAACAGAACAGAGTGTCAAATGTAGAAAACCAACTTAGGCTTGCTTAAGGGGAAGGGTGAGTTGGGGTGCTGCATAAAACCAGAGATTGAAATTAGCACAGATACCGTTCCATAAGCCAAATATGTAATAGACAAGAGCTACTCCTTGCTCAACGAAGTGGACTCAACACCCCATATTAAACGCCTAAGAATATATCTGACTAGTAAGAATCTTAAAACCTTTGAATTTATGTCTCCGAAAGAGAATCAAGCGTGTGTACAGCGGCATAAACGCAGCAGTGATAGGATTGGTGAGGTTTGGTGAGCAAATGCAGACCCTTTGAAGTCATATTGCATGGTACCCATTCCATGGGTCTCAACTATCCAGGTTTAAGGGATTCTTCCTTCAGCTAAAACATGCATGTGGAACACAGAGTATGATCCACCGTGTGATCGGGAAACGTGTTCAAATGTGTCTCAGTTTTCGTCCCCTGGTACTCGGGTGCAACATTCCAGACACTTTACTAACACTCTCCCCACTTGGAGAGTCAGTGCCTTTCACCTCCTGTATGGCCCAGTTTGCAATTTCTGCGGAAAATGTACAGGAATTGGGAGAACCAATGAGAAACTAGCTGGAGGTGTCTATACGGGCAAATTTAACTCTCATTTCCCACCAGGAAGAGGAATTAACCAAAGGCTCAGCGTGCCGTGCCGGATCCACACTAGGACGAGAAGCAATCCTTTGGTGTTGCAGCCAGCTCACAAGAAAGCGAGTTGAAGAAAGGAGCTCAGGGGCACTGTAATTCACAAACCTGCAGAGTTATAAATGACAGCTATCTTCCAAAAATATATTGAAGTAAGGCAGCCAAGAGGAGTTGAAAGCGGAGCAGAATTGCAGGAAACCGATTTCAGGAGGCAGACAGGAATTGAATGTAAAGCATAGGAAAAGAGGCAGAACGTCCACAATGATGCACTTGGTCAAAAAGGGCGTATGCGTTTTATCCTGAATATATTCAGGAAAAAACGCATACGCCCTTTTTGGCCCACCAAGAAAGCTTGCAAAGGAAATCTGCACTACAATGAAGTCTCACTGCCCCCCGGTCAAAAGGGCCATCTGAAAAAAGTGTAAACTCCAGAAAGGCAGGACAGGCCATGGAGAACTGGGAGCCTTTTTATGCTGATGGGCAGGATGTAAATTGCCAGCAGCCACTCTGGAGAAGTGTATAGTGTTCCTAAAACATCCAAAAAACAAAGCAACAGAGCCTAGGGCACTTCCACTTATGGTCCTATAGCTTAGGGAAATTAAAATCAAAAAGACACAGCCACCCCAAAGTTTGGGATGGCTCTGTTTACAAGAACCTCGTTTACGGTACAAGTTCAATATCACAGAAAGCGAAAAATGTATAAAGAAGTTGTGGTACTTACGTACAATTCAATTTCACTCAGCAATGAAATCTATGTCATCAGGCCCGTAGCAGAATAATGAGTGGATTCAGGTATGATGATTCTAAGTGAAATAAGTCACACAGAAAAAGAAACACCATAAGATATCACTACTACACGGAAGGTAAACTTGGCTACACAAGAACTGAATTACAAAACAGAACAGGGTCTCAAATGTAGAAAAACAACTTATGCTTGCTTAAGGGGAAAGGTGAGTTGGGGTGCTGCATGAAACCAGAGATTGAAATTAGCACAGATACCATTCCATAAGCCAAATATGTAATAGACAAGAGCTACTCCTTGCTCAACGAAGTGGACTCAACATCCCATATTAAACGCCTAACAATATACCTGACTAGTAAGAATCTTAAAACCTATGGATTTATATGTCTCCGAAAGAGAATCAAGCGTGTGCACAGTGGCATAAACGCAGCAGTGATAGCATTGGTGAGGTTCGGTGAGCAAATGCAGACCCTTTGAAGTCATATTGCATGGTACCCATTCCATGGGTCTCAACTCTCCAGGTTTAAGGGATTCTTCCTTCAGCTAAAACATGCATGTGGAACCCAGAGTATGATCCACCGTGTGATCGGGAAACGTGTTCAAATGTGTCTCGTTTTCGTCCCTGGTACTCGGGTGCAACATTCCAGATGCTTTACTAACACTCTCCCCACTTGGAGAGTCAGTGCCTTTAACCTCCTGTTTGGCCCAGTTTGTAATTTCTGTGGAAAATTAACAGGAATAGGGAGAACGAAAGAGAGACTAGCTGGAGGTGTCTGGACGGGCAAATTTAACTCTCATTTCCCACCAGGAAGAGGAATTAACCAAAGGCTCAGCGTGCCGTGCCGGATCCACACTAGGGCCTGAAGCAATCCTGCGGTGTTGCGGCCAGCTCACAAAAAAGCGAGTTGAAGAAAGGAGCTCAGGGGCACTGTAATTCACAAACCTGCAGAGTTATAAATGACAGCTATCGTCCAAAAATATATTGAAGTAAGGCTGTCAAGAGGACTTGAAAGTGGAGCAGAATTGCACGAAACCGATTTCAGGAGGTAGACTGGAATTGCATGTAAAGCATAGGAAAAGAGGCAGAACATCCACAACGATGCACTTGGCCAAAAAGGGCATATGCGTTTTTTCCTGAATATATTCAGGAAAAAACGCATACGCCCTTTTTGGCCAACCAAGAAAGCTTGCAAAGGAAATCTGCACTACAATGAAGTCTCACTGCCGCCCAGTCAAAAGGGCCATCTGAAAAATGTGTAAAATCCAGAAAGGCAGGACAGGCCATGGAGAACTGGGAGCCTTGTTATGCTGATGGGCGGGATGTAAATTGCCAACAGCCACTCTGGAGAAATGTATGGTGTTTCCTGAAACATCTAAAAAACAAAGCAACAGAGCCTAGGGCACTTCCACTTATGGTCCTATAGCTTAGGGAAATTAAAATCAAAAAGACACAGCCACCCCAAAGTTTGGGAAGGCTCTGTTTACAAGAACCTCGTTTATGGTACAAGTTCAATATCACAGAAAGCGAAAAATGGATAAAGAAGTTGTGGTACTTACGTACAATGCAATATCACTCAGCAATGAAATCTATGTCATCAGGCCCGTACCAGCATAATGAGTGGATTCAGGTACGAAGATTCTAAGTGAAATAAGTCACACAGAAAAAGAAACATCATAAGATATCACCAATACACGGAATGTAAACTTGGCTACACAGGAACTGAATTACAAAACAGAACAGGGTCTCAAATGTAGAAAACCAACTTATGCTTGCTTAAGGGGAAAGGTGAGTTGGGGTGCTGCATGAAACCAGAGATTGAAATTAGCACAGATACCGTTCCATAAGCCAAATAGGCAATAGACAAGAGCTACTCCTTGCTGAACGAAGTGGACTCAACACCCCATATTAAACGCCTAAGAATATACCTGACTAGAAATAATCTTAAAACCTACGGATTTATATGTCTCCGAAAGAGAATCAAGCATGTGTACAGCGGCATAAACGCAGCAGTGATAGGATTGGTGAGGTTCGGTGTGCAAATGCAGACCCTTTAAAGTCATATTGCATGGTACCCATTCCATGGGTCTCAACTCTCCAGGTTTAAGGGATTCTTCCTTCAGCTAAAACATGCATGTGGAACCCAGAGTATGATCCACCGTGTGATCGGGAAACGTGTTCAAATGTGTCTCAGTTTTCGTCCCCTGGTACTCGGGTGCAACATTCAAGACGCTTTACTAACACTCTCCCCACTTGGAGAGTCAGTGCCTTTAACCTCCTGTTTGGCCCAGTTTGTAATTTCTGTGGAAAATGAACAGGAATAGGGAGAACGAAAGAGAGACTAGCTGGAGGTGTCTGGACGGGCAAATTTAACTCTCATTTCCCACCAGGAAGAGGAATTAACCAAAGGCTCAGCATGCCGTGCCGGAAATACACTAGGGCCTGAAGCAATCCTGCGGTGTTGCGGCCAGCTCACAAGAAATCGAGTTGAAGAAACGAGCTCAGGGGCACTGTAATTCACAAACCTGCAGAGTTATAAATGACAGCTATGTTCCAAAAATATATTGAAGTAAGGCTGCCAAGAGGACTTAAAAGCGGGGCAGAATTGCACGAAATCGATTTCAGGAGGTACACTGGAATTGCATGTAAAGCATAGGAAAAGAGGCAGAACGTCCACAATGATGCACTTGGCCAAAAAGGGCGTATGCGTTTTTTCCTGAATATATTCAGGAAAAAACGCATACGCCCTTTTTGGCCAACCAAGCAAGCTTGCAAAGGAAATCTGCATTACAATGAAGTCTCACTGCCCCCCGGTCAAAAGGGCCATCTGAAAAAAGTGTAAAATCCAGAAAGGCAGGACAGGCCATGGAGAACTGGGAGCCTTGTTATGCTGATGGGCGGGATGTAAATTGCCAACAGCCACTCTGGAGAAGTGTATGCTGTTTCCTGAAACATCTAAAAAACAAAGCAACAGAGCCTAGTGCACTTCCACTTATGGTCCTATAGCTTAGGGAAATTAAAATCAAAAAGACACAGTCACCCCAAAGTTTGGGACGGCTCTGTTTACAAGAACCTCGTTTACGGTACAAGTTCAATATCACAGAAAGCGAAAAATGGATAAAGAAGTTGTGGTACTTACGTACAATGCAATATCACTCAGCAATGAAATCTATGTAATCAGGCCCATAGCAGCATAATGAGTGGATTAAGGTACGATGATTCTAAGTGAAATAAGTCACACAGAAAAAGAAACACCATAAGATATCACTACTACACGGAAGGTAAACTTGGCTACACAGGAACTGAATTACAAAACAGAACAGGGTCTCAAATGTAGAAAACCAACTTATGCTTGCTTAAGGGGAAAGGTGAGTTGGGGTGCTGCATGAAACCAGAGATTGAAATTAGCACAGATACCGTTCCATAAGCCAAATATGTAATAGACAAGAGCTACTCCTTGCTCAACGAAGTGGACTCAACACCCCATATTAAACGCCTAAGAATATACCTGACTAGTAAGAATATTAAAACCTACGGATTTATATGTCTCCGAAAGAGAATCAAGCGTGTGTACAGCAGCATAAACGCAGCAGTGATAGGATTGGTGAGGTTCGGTGAGCAAATGCAGACCCTTTGAAGTCATATTGCATGGTACCCATTCCATGGGTCTCAACTCTCCAGGTTTAAGGGATTCTTCCTTCAGCTAAAACATGCATGTGGAACCCAGAGTATGATCCACCGTGTGATCAGGAAACGTGTTCAAATGTGTCTCAGATTTCGTCCCCTGGTACTCGGGTGCAAACTCCAGACGCTTTACTAACACTCTCTCCACTTGGAGAGTCAGTGCCTTTAACCTCCTGTTTGGCCCAGTTTGCAATTTCTGCGGAAAATGTACAGGAATAGGGAGAACCAATGATAAACTAGCTGGAGGTGTCTGGACGGGCAAATTTAACTCTCATTTCCCACCAGGAAGAGGAATTAACCAAAGGCTCAGCGTGCCGTGCCGGAACTACACTAGGGCCTGAAGCAATCCTGCGGTGTTGCGGCCAGCTCACAAAAAAGCGAGTTGAAGAAAGGAGCTCAGGGGCACTGTAATTCACAAACCTGCAGAGTTATAAATGACAGCTATCGTCCAAAAATATATTGAAGTAAGGCTGCCAAGAGGACTTGAAAGCGGGGCAGAATTGCAGGAAATCGATTTCAGGAGGTAGACGGGAATTGCATGTAAAGCATAGGAAAAGAGGCAGAACGTCCACAATGATGCACTTGGCCAAAAAGGGCGTATGCGTTTTTTCCAGGAAAAAACGCATACGCCCTTTTTGGCCAACCAAGCAAGCTTGCAAAGGAAATCTGCACTACAATGAAGTCTCACTGTCCCCCGGTCAAAAGGGCCATCTGAAAAATGTGTAAAATCCAGAAAGACAGGACAGGCCATGGAGAACTGGGAGCCTTGTTATGCTGATGGGCGGGATGTAAATTGCCAACAGCCACTCTGGAGAAGTGTATGCTGTTTCCTGAAACATCTAAAAAACTAAGCAACAGAGCCTAGGGCACTTCCACTTATGGTCCTATAGCTTAGGGAAATTAAAATCAAAAAGACACAGCCACCGCAAAGTTTGGGCCGGCTCTGTTTACAAGAACCTCGTTTACGGTACAAGTTCAATATCACAGAAAGCGAAAAATGGATAAAGAAGTTGTGGTACTTACGTACAATGCAATATCACTCAGCAATGAAATCTATGTCATCAGGCCCGTAGCAGCATAATGAGTGGATTCAGGTATGATGATTCTAAGTGAAATAAGTCACACAGAAAAGGAAACACCATAAGATATCAGTACTACACGGAAGGTAAACTTGGCTACACAAGAACTGAATTACAAAACAGAACAGGGTCTCAAATGTAGAAAACCAACTTATGCTTGCTTGAGGGGAAAGGTGAGTTGGGGTGCTGCATACAACAAGAGATTGAAATTAGCACATATACCGTTCCATAAGCCAAATATGTAATAGACAAGAGCTACTCCTTGCTCAACGAAGTAGACTCAACACCCCATATTAAACGCCTAAGAATATACCTGACTAGTAAGAATATTAAAACCTACCGATTTATATGTCTCCAAAAGAGAATCAAGCGTGTGTACGGCGGCATAAACGCAGCAGTGATAGGATTGGTGAAGTTCGGTGAGCAAATGCAGACCCTTTGAAGTCATATTGCATGGTACCCATTCCATGGGTCTCAACTCTCCAGGTTTAAGGGATTCTTCCTTCAGCTAAAACATGCATGTGGAACCCAGAGTATGATCCACCGTGTGATTGGGAAACGTGTTCAAATGTGTCTCAGTTATCGTCCCATGGAACTCGGGTGCAACATTCCAGATGCTTTACTAACACTCTCCCCACTTGGAGAGTCAGTGCCTTTAACCTCCTGTTTGGCCCAGTTTGCAATTTCTGTGGAAAATGAACAGGAATAGGGAGAACCAAAGAGAGACTAGCTGGAGGTGTCTGGACGGGCAAATTTAACTCTCATTTCCCACCAGGAAGAGGAATTAACCAAAGGCTCAGCGTGCCGTGCCGGAACCACACTAGGGCCTGAAGCAATCCTGCGGTGTTGCGGCCAGCTCACAAGAAAGCGAGTTGAAAAAAGGAGCTCAGGGGCACTGTAATTCACAAACCTGCAGAGTTATAAATGACAGCTATCGTCCAAAAATATATTGAAGTAAGGCTGCCAAGAGGACTTGAAAGCGGGGCAGAATTGCAGGAAACCGATTTCAGGAGGTAGACGGGAATTGCATGTAAAGCATAGGAAAAGAGGCAGAACGTCCACAATGATGCACTTGGCCAAAAAGGGCGTATGCGTTTTTTCCTGAATATATTCAGGAAAAAACGCATACGCCCTTTTTGGCCGACCAAGCAAGCTTGAAAAGGAAATCTGCACTACAATGAAGTCTCACTGCCCCACGGTCAAAAGGGCCATCTGAAAAAAGTGTAAAATCCAGAAAGGCAGGACAGGCCATGGAGAACTGGGAGCCTTGTTATGCTGGTGGGGGGGATGTAAATTGCCAACAGCCACTCTGGAGAAGTGTATGCTGTTTCCTGAAACATCTAAAAAACAAAGCAACAGAGCCTAGGGCACTTCCACTTATGGTCCTACAGCTTAGGGAAATTAAAATCAAAAAGACACAGCCACCCCAAAGTTTGGGCCGGCTCTGTTTACAAGAACCTCATTTACGGTACAAGTTCAATATCACAGAAAGCGAAAAATGGATAAAGAAGTTGTGGTACTTACGTACAATACAATATCACTCAGCAATGAAATCTATGTCATCAGGCCCGTCGCAGCATAATGAGTGGATTCAGGTACGATGATTGTAAGTGAAATAAGTCACACAGAAAAAGAAACATCATAAGATATCACTACTACACGGAATGTAAACTTCGCTACACAGGAACTGAATTACAAAACAGAACAGGGTCTCAAATGTAGAGAACCAACTTACGCTAGCTTAAGGGGAAAGGTGAGTTGGGGTGCTGCATGAAACCAGAGATTGAAATTAGCACAGATACCGTTCCATAAGCCAAATATGTAATAGACAAGAGCTACTCCTTGCTCAACGAAGTGGACTCAACACCCCATATTAAACGCCTAAGAATATACCTGACTAGAAATAATCTTTAAACCTACGGATTTATATGTCTCCGAAAGACAATCAAGCGTGTGTACAGCGGCATAAACGCAGCAGTGATAGGATTGGTGAGGTTCGGTGAGCAAATGCAGACCCTTTGAAGTCATATTGCATGGTACCCATTCCATGGGTCTCAACTCTCCAGGTTTAAGGGATTCTTCCTTCAGCTAAAACATGCATGTGGAACCCAGAGTATGATCCACCGTGTGATCGGGAAACGTGTTCAAATGTGTCTCAGTTTTCGTCCCCTGGTACTCGGGTGCAAACTCCAGACGCTTTACTAACACTCTCGCCACTTGGAGAGTCAGTGCCTTTAACCTCCTGTTTGGCCCAGTTTGCAATTTCTGCGGAAAATGTACAGGAATAGGGAGAACCAATGAGAGACTAGCTGGGGGTGTCTGGACGGGCAAATTTAACTCTCATTTCCCACCAGGAAGAGGAATTAACCAAAGGCTCAGCGTGCCATGCCGGAACCACACTAGGGCCTGAAGCAATCCTGCGGTGTTGTGGCCAGCTCACAAGAAAGCGAGTTGAAGAAAGGAGCTCAGGGGCACTGTAAGTCAAATACCTGCAGAGTTATAAATGACAGCTATCGTCCAAAAATATATTGAAGTAAGGCTGCCAAGAGGACTTGAAAGCGGGGCAGAATTGCAGGAAACCGATTTCAGGAGGTAGACGGGAATTGCATGTAAAGCATAGGAAAAGAGGCAGAACGTCCACAATGATGCACTTGGCCAAAAAGGGCGTATGCGTTTTTTCCTGAATATATTCAGGAAAAAACGCATACGCCCTTTTTGGCCAACCAAGCAAGCTTGCAAAGGAAATCTGCACTACAATGAAGTCTCACTGCCCCCCGGTCAAAAGGGCCATCTGAAAAAACTGTAAAATCCAGAAAGGCAAGACAGGACATGGAGAATTGGGAGCCTTGTTATGCTGATGGGCGGGATGTAAATTGCCAACAGCCACTCTGGAGAAGTGTATGCTGTTTCCTGAAACATCTAAAAAACAAAGCAACAGAGCCTAGGGCACTTCCACTTATGGTCCTATAGCTTAGGGAAATTAAAATCAAAAAGACACAGCCACCCCAAAGTTTGGGATGGCTCTGTTTACAAGAACCTTGTTTACGGTACAAGTTCAATATCACAGAAAGCGAAAAATGGATAAAGAAGTTGTGGTACTTACGTACAATGCAATATCACTCAGCAATGAAATCTATGTCATCAGGCCTGTAGCAGCATAATGAGTGGATTAAGGTATGATGATTGTAAGTGAAATAAGTCACACAGAAAAAGAAACATCATAAGATATCACTACTACACGGAATGTAAACGTGGCTACACAGGAACTGAATTTCAAAACAGAACAGGGTCTCAAATGTAGAAAACCAACTTACGCTAGCTTAAGGGGAAAGGTGAGTTGGGGTGCTGCATGAAACCAGAGATTGAAATTAGCACAGATACCGTGCCATAAGCCAAATATGTAATAGACAAGAGCTACTCCTTGCTCAACGAAGTGGACTCAACACCCCATATTAAACGCCTAAGAATATACCTGACTAGAAATAATCTTAAAACCTACGGAATTATATGTCTCCGAAAGACAATCAAGCGTGTGTACAGCGGCATAAACGCAGCAGTGATAGGATTGGTGAGGTTCGGTGAGCAAATGCAGACCCTTTGAAGTCATATTGCATGGTACCCATTCCATGGGTCTCAACTCTCCAGGTTTAAGGGATTCTTCCTTCAGCTAAAACATGCATGTGGAACCCAGAGTATGATCCACCGTGTGATCGGGAAACGTGTTCAAATGTGTCTCAGTTTTCGTCCCCTGGTACTCGGGTGCAAACTCCAGACGCTTTACTAACACTCTCCCCATTTGGAGAGTCAGTGCCTTTAACCTCCTGTTTGGCCCAGTTTGCAATTTCTGCGGAAAATGTACAGGAATAGGGAGAACCAATGAGAGACTAGCTGGGGGTGTCTGGACGGGCAAATTTAACTCTCATTTCCCACCAGGAAGAGGAATTAACCAAAGGCTCAGCGTGCCATGCCGGAACCACACTAGGGCCTGAAGCAATCCTGCGGTGTTGTGGCCAGCTCACAAGAAAGCGAGTTGAAGAAAGGAGCTCAGGGGCACTGTAATTCACAAACCTGCAGAGTTATAAATGACAGCTATCGTCCAACAATATATTGAAGTAAGGCTGCCAAGAGGACTTGAAAGCGGGGCAGAATTGCAGGAAACCGATTTCAGGAGGTAGACGGGAATTGCATGTAAAGCATAGGAAAAGAGGCAGAACGTCCACAATGATGCACTTGGCCAAAAAGGGCGTATGCGTTTTTTCCTGAATATATTCAGGAAAAAACGCATACGCCCTTTTTGGCCAACCAAGCAAGCTTGCAAAGGAAATCTGCACTACAATGAAGTCTCACTGCCCCCCGGTCAAAAGGGCCATCTGAAAAAAGTGTAAAATCCAGAAAGGCAAGACAGGACATGGAGAATTGGGAGCCTTGTTATGCTGATGGGCGGGATGTAAATTGCCAACAGCCACTCAGGAGAAGTGTATGCTGTTTCCTGAAACATCTAAAAAACAAAGCAACAGAGCCTAGGGCACTTCCACTTATGGTCCTATAGCTTAGGGAAATTAAAATCAAAAAGACACAGCCACCCCAAAGTTTGGGACGGCTCTGTTTACAAGAACCTTGTTTACGGTACAAGTTCAATATCACAGAAAGCGAAAAATGGATAAAGAAGTTGTGGTACTTATGTACAATGCAATATCACTCAGCAATGAAATCTATGTCATCAGGCCCGTAGCAGCATAATGAGTGGATTAAGGTACGATGATTGTAAGTAAAATAAGTCACACAGAAAAAGAAACATCATAAGATATCACTACTACACGGAATGTAAACTTGGCTACACAGGAACTGAATTACAAAACAGAACAGGGTCTCAAATGTAGAAAACCAACTTACGCTAGCTTAAGGGGAAAGGTGAGTTCGGGTGCTGCATGAATCCAGAGATTGAAATTAGCACAGATACCGTTCCATAAGCCAAATATGTAATAGACAAGAGCTACTCCTTGCTCAACGAAGTGGACTCAACACCCCATATTAAACGCCTAAGAATATACCTGACTAGAAATAATCTTAAAACCTACGGATTTATATGTCTCCGAAAGACAATCAAGCGTGTGTACAGCGGCATAAACGCAGCAGTGATAGGATTGGTGAGGTTCGGTGAGCAAATGCAGACCCTTTGAAGTCATATTGCATGGTACCCATTCCATGGGTCTCAACTCTCCAGGTTTAAGGGATTCTTCCTTCAGCTAAAACATGCATGTGGAACCCAGAGTATGATCCACCGTGTGATCGGGAAACGTGTTCAAATGTGTCTCAGTTTTCGTCCCCTGGTACTCGGGTGCAAACTCCAGATGCTTTACTAACACTCTCCCCACTTGGAGAGTCAGTGCCTTTAACCTCCTGTTTGGCCCAGTTTGCAATTTCTGTGGAAAATGTACAGGAATAGGGAGAACCAATGAGAGACTAGCTGGGGTTGTCTGGACGGGCAAATTTAACTCTCATTTCCCACCAGGAAGAGGAATTAACCAAAGGCTCAGCGTGCCGTGCCGGAACCACACTAGGGCCTGAAGCAATCCTGCGGTGTTGCGGCCAGCTCACAAGAAAGCGAGTTGAAGAAAGGAGCTCAGGGGCACTGTAATTCACAAACCTGCAGAGTTATAAATGACAGCTATCGTCCAAAAATATATTGAAGTAAGGCTGCCAAGAGGACTTGAAAGCGGGGCAGAATTGCAGGAAACCGATTTCAGGAGGTAGACGGGAATTGCATGTAAAGCATAGGAAAAGAGGCAGAACGTCCACAATGATGCACTTGGCCAAAAAGGGCGTATGCGTTTTTTCCTGAATATATTCAGGAAAAAACGCATACGCCCTTTTTGGCCAACCAAGCAAGCTTGCAAAGGAAATCTGCACTACAATGAAGTCTCACTGCCCCCCGGTCAAAAGGGCCATCTGAAAAAACTGTAAAATCCAGAAAGGCAAGACAGGACATGGAGAATTGGGAGCCTTGTTATGCTGATGGGCGGGATGTAAATTGCCAACAGCCACTCTGGAGAAGTGTATGCTGTTTCCTGAAACATCTAAAAAACAAAGCAACAGAGCCTAGGGCACTTCCACTTATGGTCCTATAGCTTAGGGAAATTAAAATCAAAAAGACACAGCCACCCCAAAGTTTGGGATGGCTCTGTTTACAAGAACCTTGTTTACGGTACAAGTTCAATATCACAGAAAGCGAAAAATGGATAAAGAAGTTGTGGTACTTACGTACAATGCAATATCACTCAGCAATGAAATCTATGTCATCAGGCCCGTAGCAGCATAATGAGTGGATTAAGGTATGATGATTGTAAGTGAAATAAGTCACACAGAAAAAGAAACATCATAAGATATCACTACTACACGGAATGTAAACTTGGCTACACAGGAACTGAATTTCAAAACAGAACAGGGTCTCAAATGTAGAAAACCAACTTACGCTAGCTTAAGGGGAAAGGTGAGTTCGGGTGCTGCATGAAACCAGAGATTGAAATTAGCACAGATACCGTGCCATAAGCCAAATATGTAATAGACAAGAGCTACTCCTTGCTCAACGAAGTGGACTCAACACCCCATATTAAACGCCTAAGAATATACCTGACTAGAAATAATCTTAAAACCTACGGATTTATATGTCTCCGAAAGACAATCAAGCGTGTGTACGGCGGCATAAACGCAGCAGTGATAGGATTGGTGAGGTTCGGTGAGCAAATGCAGACCCTTTGAAGTCATATTGCATGGTACCCATTCCATGGGTCTCAACTCTCCAGGTTTAAGGGATTCTTCCTTCAGCTAAAACATGCATGTGGAACCCAGAGTATGATCCACCGTGTGATCGGGAAACGTGTTCAAATGTGTCTCAGTTTTCGTCCCCTGGTACTCGGGTGCAAACTCCAGACGCTTTACTAACACTCTCCCCACTTGGAGAGTCAGTGCCTTTAACCTCCTGTTTGGCCCAGTTTGCAATTTCTGTGGAAAATGAACAGGAATAGGGAGAACCAATGAGAGACTAGCTGGAGCTGTCTGGACGGGCAAATTTAACTCTCATTTCCCACCAGGAAGAGGAATTAACCAAAGGCTCAGCGTGCCGTTCCGGAACCACACTAGGGCCTGAAGCAATCATGCGGTGTTGCGGCCAGCTCACAAGAAAGCGAGTTGAAGAAAGGAGCTCAGGGGCACTGTAATTCACAAACCTGCAGAGTTATAAATGACAGCTATCGTCCAACAATATATTGAAGTAAGGCTGCCAAGAGGACTTGAAAGCGGGGCAGAATTGCAGGAAACCGATTTCAGGAGGTAGACGGGAATTGCATGTAAAGCATAGGAAAAGAGGCAGAACGTCCACAATGATGCACTTGGCCAAAAAGGGCGTATGCGTTTTTTCCTGAATATATTCAGGAAAAAACGCATACGCCCTTTTTGGCCAACCAAGCAAGCTTGCAAAGGAAATCTGCACTACAATGAAGTCTCACTGCCCCCCGGTCAAAAGGGCCATCTGAAAAAAGTGTAAAATCCAGAAAGGCAGGACAGGCCATGGAGAAATGTGAGCCTTGTTATGCTGGTGGGCGGGATGTAAATTGCCAACAGCCACTCTGGAGAAGTGTATGGTGTTTCCTGAAACATCTAAAAAACAAAGCAACAGAGCCTAAGGCACTTCCATTTATGGTCCTATAGCTTAGGGAAATTAAAATCAAAAAGACACAGCCACCCCAAAGTTTGGGACGGCTCTGTTTACAAGAACCACGTTTACGGTACAAGTTCAATATCACAGAAAGCGAAAAATGGATAAAGAAGTTGTGGTACTTACGTACAATGCAATATCACTCAGCAATGAAATCTATGTCATCAGGCCCGTAGCAGCATAATGAGTGGATGCAGGTACGATGATTCTAAGTGAAATAAGTCACACAGAAAAAGAAACATCATAAGATATCACTATTACACGGAATGTAAACTTGGCTACACAGGAACTGAATTACAAAACAGAACATGGTGTCAAATGTAGAAAACCAACTTATGCTTGCTTAAGGGGAAAGGTGAGTTGGGGTGCTGCATAAAACCAGAGATTGAAATTAGCACAGGTACCGTTCCATAAGCAAAATATGTAATAGACAAGAGCTACTCCTTGCTCAACGCAGTGGACTCAACACCCCATATTAAACGCCTAAGAATATACCTGACTAGAAATAATCTTAAAACCTACGCATTTATATGTCTCCGAAAGAGAATCAAGCGTGTGTACGGCGGCATAAACACAGCAGTGATAGGATTTGTGAGGTTCAGTGAGCAAATGCAGACCCTTTGAAGTCATACTGCATGGTACCCATTCCAAGGGTCTCACCTCTCCAGGTTTAAGGGATTCTTCCTTCAGCTGAAACATGCATGTGGAACACAGAGTATGATCCACCGTGTGATCGGGAAACGTGTTCAAATGTGTCTCAGTTTTCATCCCCTGGTACTCGGGTGCAACATTCAAGACGCTTTACTAACACTCTCCCCACTTGGAGAGTCAGTGTCTTTAAACTCCTGTTTGGCCCAGTTTGCAATTTCTGCGGAAAATGTACAGGAATAGGGAGAACCAATGAGAAACTAGCTGGAGGTGTCTGGACGGGAAATTTAACTCTCATTTCCCACCAGAAAGTGGAATTAACCAAAGGCTCAGCATGCCGTGCCGGAACCACACTAGGGCCTGAAGCAATCCTGCGGTGTTGCGGCTAGCTCACAAGAAAGCGAGTTGAAGAAAGGAGCTCGGGGGCACTGTAATTCACAAACCTGCAGAGTTATAAATGACAGCTATCGTCCAAAAATATATTGAAGTAAGGCTGCCAAGAGGACTTGAAAGCGGGGCAGAATTGCAGGAAACCGATTTCAGGAGGTAGACGGGAATTGCATGTAAAGCATAGGAAAAGAGGCAGAACGTCCACAATGATGCACTTGGCCAAAAAGGGCGTATGCGTTTTTTCCAGGAAAAAACGCATACGCCCTTTTTGGCCAACCAAGCAAGCTTGCAAAGGAAATCTGCACTACAATGAAGTCTCACTGTCCCCCGGTCAAAAGGGCCATCTGAAAAATGTGTAAAATCCAGAAAGACAGGACAGGCCATGGAGAACTGGGAGCCTTGTTATGCTGATGGGCGGGATGTAAATTGCCAACAGCCACTCTGGAGAAGTGTATGCTGTTTCCTGAAACATCTAAAAAACTAAGCAACAGAGCCTAGGGCACTTCCACTTATGGTCCTATAGCTTAGGGAAATTAAAATCAAAAAGACACAGCCACCCCAAAGTTTGGGCCTGCTCTGTTTACAAGAACCTCGTTTACGGTACAAGTTCAATATCACAGAAAGCGAAAAATGGATAAAGAAGTTGTGGTACTTACGTACAATGCAATATCACTCAGCAATGAAATCTATGTCATCAGGCCCGTAGCAGCATAATGAGTGGATTAAGGTACGATGATTGTAAGTAAAATAAGTCACACAGAAAAAGAAACATCATAAGATATCACTACTACACGGAATGTAAACTTGGCTACACAGGAACTGAATTACAAAACAGAACAGGGTCTCAAATGTAGAAAACCAACTTACGCTAGCTTAAGGGGAAAGGTGAGTTCGGGTGCTGCATGAATCCAGAGATTGAAATTAGCACAGATACCGTTCCATAAGCCAAATATGTAATAGACAAGAGCTACTCCTTGCTCAACGAAGTGGACTCAACACCCCATATTAAACGCCTAAGAATATACCTGACTAGAAATAATCTTAAAACCTACAGATTTATATGTCTCCGAAAGACAATCAAGCGTGTGTACAGCGGCATAAACGCAGCAGTGATAGGATTGGTGAGGTTCGGTGAGCAAATGCAGACCCTTTGAAGTCATATTGCATGGTACCCATTCCATGGGTCTCAACTCTCCAGGTTTAAGGGATTCTTCCTTCAGCTAAAACATGCATGTGGAACCCAGAGTATGATCCACCGTGTGATCGGAAACGTGTTCAAATGTGTCTCAGTTTTCGTCCCCTGGTACTCGGGTGCAAACTCCAGATGCTTTACTAACACTCTCCCCACTTGGAGAGTCAGTGCCTTTAACCTCCTGTTTGGCCCAGTTTGCAATTTCTGTGGAAAATGTACAGGAATAGGGAGAACCAATGAGAGACTAGCTGGGGTTGTCTGGACGGGCAAATTTAACTCTCATTTCCCACCACGAAGAGGAATTAACCAAAGGCTCAGCGTGCCGTGCCGGAACCACACTAGGGCCTGAAGCAATCCTGCGGTGTTGCGGCCAGCTCACAAGAAAGCGAGTTGAAGAAAGGAGCTCAGGGGCACTGTAATTCACAAACCTGCAGAGTTATAAATGACAGCTATCGTCCAAAAATATATTGAAGTAAGGCTGCCAAGAGGACTTGAAAGCGGGGCAGAATTGCAGGAAACCGATTTCAGGAGGTAGACGGGAATTGCATGTAAAGCATAGGAAAAGAGGCAGAACGTCCACAATGATGCACTTGGCCAAAAAGGGCGTATGCGTTTTTTCCTGAATATATTCAGGAAAAAACGCATACGCCCTTTTTGGCCAACCAAGCAAGCTTGCAAAGGAAATCTGCACTACAATGAAGTCTCACTGTCCCCCGGTCAAAAGGGCCATCTGAAAAATGTGTAAAATCCAGAAAGACAGGACAGGCCATGGAGAACTGGGAGCTTTGTTATGCTGATGGGCGGGATGTAAATTGCCAACAGCCACTCTGGAGAAGTGTATGCTGTTTCCTGAAACATCTAAAAAACTAAGCAACAGAGCCTAGGGCACTTCCACTTATGGTCCTATAGCTTAGGGAAATTAAAATCAAAAAGACACAGTCACCCCAAAGTTTGGGACGGCTCTGTTTACAAGAACCTCGTTTACGGTACAAGTTCAATATCACAGAAAGCGAAAAATGGATAAAGAAGTTGTGGTACTTACGTACAATGCAATATCACTCAGCAATGAAATCTATGTCATCAGGCCCGTAGCAGCATAATGAGTGGATTCAGGTATGATGATTCTAAGTGAAATAAGTCACACAGAAAAGGAAACACCATAAGATATCAGTACTACACGGAAGGTAAACTTGGCTACACAAGAACTGAATTACAAAACAGAACAGGGTCTCAAATGTAGAAAACCAACTTATGCTTGCTTGAGGGGAAAGGTGAGTTGGGGTGCTGCATACAACAAGAGATTGAAATTAGCACAGATACCGTTCCATAAGCCAAATATGTAATAGACAAGAGCTACTCCTTGCTCAACGAAGTGGACTCAACACCCCATATTAAACGCCTAAGAATATACCTGACTAGTAAGAATATTAAAACCTACCGATTTATATGTCTCCAAAAGAGAATCAAGCGTGTGTACGGCGGCATAAACGCAGCAGTGATAGGATTGGTGAAGTTCGGTGAGCAAATGCAGACCCTTTGAAGTCATATTGCATGGTACCCATTCCATGGGTCTCAACTCTCCAGGTTTAAGGGATTCTTCCTTCAGCTAAAACATGCATGTGGAACCCAGAGTATGATCCACCGTGTGATTGGGAAACGTGTTCAAATGTGTCTCAGTTTTCGTCCCATGGAACTCGGGTGCAACATTCCAGATGCTTTACTAACACTCTCCCCACTTGGAGAGTCAGTGCCTTTAACCTCCTGTTTGGCCCAGTTTGCAATTTCTGTGGAAAATGAACAGGAATAGGGAGAACCAAAGAGAGACTAGCTGGAGGTGTCTGGACGGGCAAATTTAACTCTCATTTCCCACCAGGAAGAGGAATTAACCAAAGGCTCAGCGTGCTGTGCCGGAACCACACTAGGGCCTGAAGCAATCCTGCGGTGTTGCGGCCAGCTCACAAGAAAGCGAGTTGAAGAAAGGAGCTCAGGGGCACTGTAATTCACAAACCTGCAGAGTTATAAATGACAGCTATCGTCCAAAAATATATTGAAGTAAGGCTGCCAAGAGGACTTGAAAGCGGGGCAGAATTGCAGGAAACCGATTTCAGGAGGTAGACGGGAATTGCATGTAAAGCATAGGAAAAGAGGCAGAACGTCCACAATGATGCACTTGGCCAAAAAGGGCGTATGCGTTTTTTCCTGAATATATTCAGGAAAAAACGCATACGCCCTTTTTGGCCAACCAAGCAAGCTTGAAAAGGAAATCTGCACTACAATGAAGTCTCACTGCCCCACGGTCAAAAGGGCCATCTGAAAAAAGTGTAAAATCCAGAAAGGCAGGACAGGCCATGGAGAACTGGGAGCCTTGTTATGCTGGTGGGGGGGAGGTAAATTGCCAAGAGCCACTCTGGAGAAGTGTATGCTGTTTCCTGAAACATCTAAAAAACAAAGCAACAGAGCCTAGGGCACTTCCAGTTATGGTCCTATAGTTTAGGGAAATTAAAATCAAAAAGACACAGCCACCCCAAAGTTTGGGACGGCTCTGTTTACAAGAACCTTGTTTACGGTACAAGTTCAATATCACAGAAAGCGAAAAATGGATAAAGAAGTTGTGGTACTTACGTACAATGCAATATCACTCAGCAATGAAATCTATGTAATCAGGCCCATAGCAGCATAATGAGTGGATTAGGTACGATGATTCTAAGTGAAATAAGTCACACAGAAAAAGAAACATCATAAGGTATCACTACTACACGGAATGTAAACTTGGCTACACAGGAACTGAATTACAAAACAGAACAGGGTCTCAAATGTAGAAAACCAACTTACGCTAGCTTAAGGGGAAAGGTGAGTTGGGGTGCTGCATGAAACCAGAGATTGAAATTAGCACAGATACCGTTCCATAAGCCAAATATGTAATAGACAAGAGCTACTCCTTGCTCAACGAAGTGGACTCAACACCCGATATTAAACGCCTAAGAATATACCTGACTAGAAATAATCTTAAAACCTTCGGATTTATATGTCTCCGAAAGACAATCAAGCGTGTGTACAGCGGCATAAACGCAGCAGTGATAGGATTGGTGAGGTTCGGTGAGCAAATGCAGACCCTTTGAAGTCGTATTGCATGGTACCCATTCCATGGGTCTCAACTCTCCAGGTTTAAGGGATTCTTCCTTCAGCTAAAACATGCATGTGGAACCCAGAGTATGATCCACCGTGTGATCGGGAAACGTGTTCAAATGTGTCTCAGTTTTCGTCCCCTGGTACTCGGGTGCAAACTCCAGACGCTTTACTAACACTCTCCCCACTTGGAGAGTCAGTGCCTTTAACCTCCTGTTTGGCCCAGTTTGCAATTTCTGCGGAAAATGTACAGGAATAGGGAGAACCAATGAGAGACTAGCTGGGGGTGTCTGGACGGGCAAATTTAACTCTCATTTCCCACCAGGAAGAGGAATTAACCAAAGGCTCAGCGTGCCGTGCCGGAACCACACTAGGGCCTGAAGCAATCCTGCGGTGTTGCGGCCAGCTCACAAGAAAGCGAGTTGAAGAAAGGAGCTCAGGGGCACTGTAATTCACAAACCTGCAGAGTTATAAATGACAGCTATCGTCCAAAAATATATTGAAGTAAGGCTGCCAAGAGGACTTGAAAGCGGGGCAGAATTGCAGGAAACCGATTTCAGGAGGTAGACGGGAATTGCATGTAAAGCATAGGAAAAGAGGCAGAACGTCCACAATGATGCACTTGGCCAGAAAGGGCGTATGCGTTTTTTCCTGAATATATTCAGGAAAAAACGCATACGCCCTTTTTGGCCAACCAAGCAAGCTTGCAAAGGAAATCTGCACTACAATGAAGTCTCACTGCCCCCCAGTCAAAAGAGCCATCTGAAAAAAGTGTAAAATCCAGAAAGGCAGGACAGGCTAAGGAGAACTGGGAGCCTTTTTATGCTAATGGGTGGGATGTAAATTGCCAACAGCTACTCTGGAGAAGTGTATGGTGTTTCCTGAAACATCCAAAAAACAAAGCAACAGAGCCTAGGGCACTCCCACTTATGGTCCTATAGCTTAGGGAAATTAAAAACAAAAAGACACAGCCACCCCAAAGTTTCGGCCGGCGCTGTTTACAAGAACCTCGTTTACTGTACAAGTTCAATATCACAGAAAGCGAAAAATGATAAAGATGTTGTGGTACTTACGTACAATGCAATATCACTCAGCAATGAAATCTATGTCATCAGGCCCGTAGCAGCATAATGAGTGGATTCAAGTACGATGATTCTAAGTGAAATAAGTCACACAGAAAAAGAAACATCATAAGATATCACTACTACACGGAATGTAAACTTGGCTACACAGGAACTGAATTACAAAACAGAACAGGGTCTCAAATGTAGAAAACCAACTTATGCTTGCTTAAGGGGACAGGTGAGTTGGGGTGCGGCATAAAACCAGAGATTGAAATTAGCACAGATACCGTTCCATAAGCCAAATATATAATAGACAAGAGCTACTCCTTGCTCAAAGAAGTGGACTCAACACCCCATAATAAACGCCTAAGCATATACCTGACTAGTAAGAATCTTAAAACCTTTGGATTTATATGTCTCAAAAAGAGAATCAAGCGTGTGTACAGCGGCATAAACGCAGCAGTGATAGGATTGGTGAGGTTCGGTGAGCAAATGCAGGCCCTTTGAAGTCATATTGCATGGTACCCATTCCATGGGTCTCAACTCTCCAGGTTTAAGGGATTCTTCCTTCAGCTAAAACATGCATGTGGAACCCAGAGTATGATCCACCGTGTGATCGGGAAACGTGTTCAAATGTGTCTCAGTTTTCGTCCCCTGGTACTCGGGTGCAACATTCCACACGCTTTACTACCACTCTCCCCACTTGGAGAGTCAGTGCCTTTAACCTCCTGGTTGGCCCAGTTTGCAATTTCTGCGTAAGATGAACAGGAATAGGGAGAACCAATGAGAGACTAGGTGGAGGTGTCTGGACGGGCAAATTTAACTCTCATTTCCCACCACGAAGAGGAATTAACCAAAGGCTCAGCGTGCCATGCCGGAACCACACTAGGGCCTGAAGCAATCTTGCGGTGTTGCAGCGAGCTCACAAGAAAGCAAGTTGAAGAAAGGAACTCAGAGGCACTGTAATTCACAAACCTGCAGAGTTATAAATGACAGCTATCGTCCAAAAATATATTGAAGTAAGGCTGCCAAGAGGACTTGAAAGCGGGGCAGAATTGCAGGAAACCGATTTCAGGAGGTAGACTGGAATTGCATGTAAAGCATAGGAAAAGAGGCAGAACGTCCACAATGATGCACTTGGCCAAAAAGGGCGTATGCGTTTTTTCCTGAATATATTCAGGAAAAAACGCATACGCCCTTTTTGGCCAACCAAGCAAGCTTGCAAAGGAAATCTGCACTACAATGAAGTCTCACTGCTCCCCGGTCAAAAGGCTATCTGAAAAAAGTGTAAAATCCAGAAAGGCAGGACAGGCCATGGAGAACTGGGAGCCTTGTTATTCTGATAGGTGGGATGTAAATTGCCAACAGCCACTCTGCGGAAGTGTATGGTGTTTCCTGAAACATCCAAAAAACAAAGCAACAGAGCCTAGGGCACTTCCACTTATGGTCCTATAGATTAGGGAAATTAAAATCAAAAAGACACAGCCACCCCGAAGTTTGGGACAGCTCTGTTTAAAAGAACCTCATTTACGGTACAAGTTCAATATCACAGAAAGCGAAAAATGGATAAAGAAGTTGTGGTACTTACGTACAATGCAATATCACTCAGCAATGAAATCTATGTCATCAGGCCCATAGCAGCATAATGAGTGGATTCAGGTACGATGATTCTAAGTGAAATAAGTCACACAGAAAAAGAAACATCATAAGATATCACTACTACACGTAATGTAAACTTGGCTACACAGGAACTAAATTACTAAACAGAACAGAGTGTCAAATGTAGAAAACCAATTTATGCTTGCTTAAGGGGAAAGGTGAGTTGGGGTGCTGCATACAACAAGAGATTGAAGTTAGCACAGATACCGTTCCATAAGCCAAATATATAATAGACAAGTGCTACTCCTTGCTCAACGAAGTGGACTCAACACCCCATATTAAACGCCTAACAATATACCTGACTAGTAAGAATCTTAAAACCTATGAATTTATATGTCTCCGAAAGAGAATCAAGCGTGTGTACAGCGGCATAAACGCAGCAGCGATAGGATTGGTGAGGTTCGGTGAGCAAATGCAGACACTTTGAAGTCATATTGTATGGTATCCATTCCATGGGTCTCAACTCTCCAGGTTTAAGGGATTCTTCCTTCAGCTAAAACATGCATGTGGAACCCAGAGTATGATCCACCGTGTGATTGGGAAACGTGTTCAAATGTGTCTCAGTTTTCGTCCCCTGGTACTCGGGTGCAACATTCAAGACGCTTTACTAACACTCTCCCCACTTGGAGAGTCAGTGCCTTTAACCTCCTGTTTGGCCCAGTTTGCAATTTCTGCGGAAAATGTACAGGAATAGGGAGAACCAATGAGAGACTAGCTGGAGGTGTCTGGACAGGCAAATTTAACTCTCATTTCCCACCAGGAAGAGGAATTAACCAAAGGTTCAGCGTGCCATGCCGGAACCACACTAGGGCCTGAAGCAATCCTGCGGTGTTGTGGCCAGCTCACAAGAAAGCGAGTTGAAGAAAGGAGCTCAGGGGCACTGTAATTCACAAACCTGCAGAGTTATAAATGACAGCTATCGTCCAAAAATATATTGAAGTAAGGCTGCCAAGAGGACTTGAAAGCGGGGCAGAATTGCAGGAAACCGATTTCAGGAGGTAGACGGGAATTGCATGTAAAGCATAGGAAAAGAGGCAGAACGTCCACAATGATGCACTTGGCCAAAAAGTGCGTATGCGTTTTTTCCTGAATATATTCAGGAAAAAACGCATACGCCCTTTTTGGCCAACCAAGCAAGCTTGCAAAGGAAATCTGCACTACAATGAAGTCTCACTGCCCCCCGGTCAAAAGGGCCATCTGAAAAAAGTGTAAAATCCAGAAATGCAAGACAAGACATGGAGAATTGGGAGCCTTGTTATGCTGATGGGCGGGATGTAAATTGCCAACAGCCACTCTGGAGAAGTGTATGCTGTTTCCTGAAACATCTAAAAAACAAAGCAACAGAGCCTAGGGCACTTCCACTTATGGTCCTATAGCTTAGGGAAATTAAAATCAAAAAGACACAGCCACCCCAAAGTTTGGGACGGCTCTGTTTACAAGAACCTCGTTTACGGTACAAGTTCAATATCACAGAAAGCGAAAAATGGATAAAGAAGTTGTGGTACTTACGTACAATGCAATATCACTCAGCAATGAAATCTATGTCATCAGGCCCGTAGCAGCATAATGAGTGGATGCAGGTATGATGAGTCTAAGTGAAATAAGTCACACAGAAAAAGAAACATCATAAGATATCACTAATACACGCAATGTAAACTTGGCTACACAGGAACTGAATTTCAAAACAGAACAGGGTCTCAAATGTAGAAAACCAACTTATGCTTGCTTAAGGGGAAAGGTGAGTTGGGGTGCTGCATGAAACCAGAGATTGAAATTAGCACAGATACCGTGCCATAAGCCAAAAATGTAATAGACAAGAGCTACTCCTTGCTAAACGAAGTGTACTCAACACCGCATATTAAACGCCTAAGAATACACATGACTAGTAAGAATCTTAAAACCTGTGGATTTATATGTCTCCGAAAGAGAATCAAGCGTGTGTACGGCGGCATAAACGCAGCAGTGATAGGATTGGTGAGGTTCGGTGAGCAAATGCAGACCCTTTGAAGTCATATTGCATGGTACCCATTCCATGGGTCTCAACTCTCCAGGTTTAAGGGATTCTTCCTTCAGCTAAAACATGCATGTGGAACCCAGAGTATGATCCACCGTGTGATTGGGAAACGTGTTCCAATGTGTCTCAGTTTTCGTCCCCTGGTACTCGGGTGCAACATTCAAGACGCTTTACTAACACTCTCCCCACTTGGAGAGTCAGTGCCTTTAAACTCCTGTTTGGCCCAGTTTGCAATTTCTGCGGAAAATGTACAGGAATAGGGAGAACCAATGAGAGACTAGCTGGAGGTGTCTGGACGGGCAAATTTAACTCTCATTTCCCACCAGGAAGAGGAATTAATCAAAGGTTCAGCATGCCGTGCCGGAACCACACTAGGGCCTGAAGCAATCCTGCGGTGTTGCGGGCAGCTCACAAGAAAGCGAGTTGAAGAAAGGAGCTAAGGGGCACTGTAATTCACAAAACTGCAGAGTTATAAATGACAGCTATCGTCCAAAAATATATTGAAGTAAGGCTGCCAAGAGGACTTGAAAGCGGGGCAGAATTGCAGGAAACCGATTTCAGGAGGTAGACGGGAATTGCATGTAAAGCATAGGAAAAGAGGCAGAACGTCCACAATGATGCACTTGGCCAAAAAGGGCGTATGCATTTTTTCCTGAATATATTCAGGAAAAAACGCATACGCCCTTTTTGGCCAACCAAGCAAGCTTGCAAAGGAAATCTGCACTACAATGAAGTCTCACTGCTCCCCGGTCAAAAGGCTATCTGAAAAAAGTGTAAAATCCAGAAAGGCAGGACAGGCCATGGAGAACTGGGAGCCTTGTTATTCTGATGGGTGGGATGTAAATTGCCAACAGCCACTCTGCGGAAGTGTATGGTGTTTCCTGAAACATCCAAAAAACAAAGCAACAGAGCCTAGGGCACTTCAACTTATGGTCCTATAGATTAGGGAAATTAACATCAAAAAGACACAGCCACCCCGAAGTTTGGGACAGCTCTGTTTAAAAGAACCTCATTTACGGTACAAGTTCAATATCACAGAAAGCGAAAAATGGATAAAGAAGTTGTGGTACTTACGTACAATGCAATATCACTCAGCAATGAAATCTATGTCATCAGGCCCATAGCAGCATAATGAGTGGATTCAAGTACGATGATTCTAAGTGAAATAAGTCACACAGAAAAAGAAACATCATAAGATATCACTACTACACGTAATGTAAACTTGGCTACACAGGAACTAAATTACTAAACAGAACAGAGTGTCAAATGTAGAAAACCAATTTATGCTTGCTTAAGGGGAAAGGTGAGTTGGGGTGCTGCATACAACAAGAGATTGAAGTTAGCACAGATACCGTTCCATAAGCCAAATATATAATAGACAAGTGCTACTCCTTGCTCAACGAAGTGGACTCAACACCCCATATTAAACGCCTAAGAATATACCTGACTAGTAAGAATCTTAAAACCTATGGATTTATATGTCTCCGAAAGAGAATCAAGCGTGTGTACAGCGGCATAAACGCAGCAGCGATAGGATTGGTGAGGTTCGGTGAGCAAATGCAGACACTTTGAAGTCATATTGTATGGTGTCCATTCCATGGGTCTCAACTCTCCAGGTTTAAGGGATTCTTCCTTCAGCTAAAACATGCATGTGGAACCCAGAGTATGATCCACCGTGTGATTGGGAAACGTGTTCAAATGTGTCTCAGTTTTCGTCCCCTGGTACTCGGGTGCAACATTCAAGACGCTTTACTAACACTCTCCCCACTTGGAGAGTCAGTGCCTTTAACCTCCTGTTTGGCCCAGTTTGCAATTTCTGCGGAAAATGTACAGGAATAGGGAGAACCAATGAGAGACTAGCTGGAGGTGTCTGGACAGGCAAATTTAACTCTCATTTCCCACCAGGAAGAGGAATTAACCAAAGGTTCAGCGTGCCATGCCGGAACCACACTAGGGCCTGAAGCAATCCTGCGGTGTTGAGGCCAGCTCACAAGAAAGCGAGTTGAAGAAAGGAGCTCAGGGGCACTGTAATTCACAAACCTGCAGAGTTATAAATGACAGCTATCGTCCAAAAATATATTGAAGTAAGGCTGCCAAGAGGACTTGAAAGCGGGGCAGAATTGCAGGAAACCGATTTCAGGAGGTAGACGGGAATTGCATGTAAAGCATAGGAAAAGAGGCAGAACGTCCACAATGATGCACTTGGCCAAAAAGGGCGTATGCGTTTTTTCCTGAATATATTCAGGAAAAAACGCATACGCCCTTTTTGGCCAACCAAGCAAGCTTGCAAAGGAAATCTGCACTACAATGAAGTCTCACTGCCCCCCGGTCAAAAGGGCCATCTGAAAAAAGTGTAAAATCCAGAAAGGCAAGACAAGACATGGAGAATTGGGAGCCTTGTTATGCTGATGGGCGGGATGTAAATTGCCAACAGCCACTCTGGAGAAGTGTATGCTGTTTCCTGAAACATCTAAAAAACAAAGCAACAGAGCCTAGGGCACTTCCACTTATGGTCCTATAGCTTAGGGAAATTAAAATCAAAAAGACACAGCCACCCCAAAGTTTGGGACGGCTCTGTTTACAAGAACCTCGTTTACGGTACAAGTTCAATATCACAGAAAGCGAAAAATGGATAAAGAAGTTGTGGTACTTACGTACAATGCAATATCACTCAGCAATGAAATCTATGTCATCAGGCCCGTAGCAGCATAATGAGTGGATGCAGGTATGATGAGTCTAAGTGAAATAAGTCACACAGAAAAAGAAACATCATAAGATATCACTACTACACGGAATGTAAACTTGGCTACACAGGAACTGAATTTCAAAACAGAACAGGGTCTCAAATGTAGAAAACCAACTTATGCTTGCTTAAGGGGAAAGGTGAGTTGGGGTGCTGCATGAAACCAGAGATTGAAATTAGCACAGATACCGTGCCATAAGCCAAAAATGTAATAGACAAGAGCTACTCCTTGCTAAACGAAGTGTACTCAACACCGCATATTAAACGCCTAAGAATACACATGACTAGTAAGAATCTTAAAACCTGTGGATTTATATGTCTCCGAAAGAGAATCAAGCGTGTGTACGGCGGCATAAACGCAGCAGTGATAGGATTGGTGAGGTTCGGTGAGCAAATGCAGACCCTTTGAAGTCATATTGCATGGTACCCATTCCATGGGTCTCAACTCTCCAGGTTTAAGGGATTCTTCCTTCAGCTAAAACATGCATGTGGAACCCAGAGTATGATCCACCGTGTGATTGGGAAACGTGTTCCAATGTGTCTCAGTTTTCGTCCCCTGGTACTCGGGTGCAACATTCAAGACGCTTTACTAACACTCTCCCCACTTGGAGAGTCAGTGCCTTTAAACTCCTGTTTGGCCCAGTTTGCAATTTCTGCGGAAAATGTACAGGAATAGGGAGAACCAATGAGAGACTAGCTGGAGGTGTCTGGACGGGCAAATTTAACTCTCATTTCCCACCAGGAAGAGGAATTAATCAAAGGTTCAGCATGCCGTGCCGGAACCACACTAGGGCCTGAAGCAATCCTGCGGTGTTGCGGCCAGCTCACAAGAAAGCGAGTTGAAGAAAGGAGCTAAGGGGCACTGTAATTCACAAACCTGCAGAGTTATAAATGACAGCTATCGTCCAAAAATATATTGAAGTAAGGCTGCCAAGAGGACTTGAAAGCGGGGCAGAATTGCAGGAAACCGATTTCAGGAGGTAGACGGGAATTGCATGTAAAGCATAGGAAAAGAGGCAGAACGTCCACAATGATGCACTTGGCCAAAAAGGGCGTATGCATTTTTTCCTGAATATATTCAGGAAAAAACGCATACGCCCTTTTTGGCCAACCAAGCAAGCTTGCAAAGGAAATCTGCACTACAATGAAGTCTCACTGCCCTCCGGTCAAAAGGGCCATCTGAAAAAAGTGTAAAATCCAGAAAGGTAAGACAGGACATGGAGAATTGGGAGCCTTGTTATGCTGATGGGCGGGATGTAAATTGCCAACAGCCACTCTGGAGAAGTGTATGCTGTTTCCTGAAACATCTAAAAAACAAAGCAACAGAGCCTAGGGCACTTCCACTTATGGTCCTATAGCTTAGGGAAATTAAAATCAAAAAGACACAGCCACCCCAAAGTTAGGGACGGCTCTGTTTACAAGAACCTCGTTTACGGTACAAGTTCAATATCACAGAAAGCGAAAAATGGATAAAGAAGTTGTGGTACTTACGTACAATGCAATATCACTCAGCAATGAAATCTATGTAATCAGGCCCGTAACAGCATAATGAGTGGATTAAGGTACGATGATTGTAAGTGAAATAAGTCACACAGAAAAAGAAACATCATAAGATATCACTACTACACGTAATGTAAACTTGGCTACACAGGAACTGAATTACAAAACAGAACAGGGTCTCAAATGTAGAAAACCAACTTATGCTTGCTTAACAGGAAAGGTGAGTTGGGGTGCTGCATGAAACCAGAGATTGAAATTAGCACAGATACCGTTCCATAAGCCAAATATGTAATAGACAAGAGCTACTCCTTGCTCAACGAAGTGGACTCAACAACCCATATTAAACGCCTAAGAATATACCTGACTAGTAAGAATATTAAAACCTACCGAATTATATGTCTCCGAAAGAGAATCAAGCGTGTGTACGGCGGCATAAACGCAGCAGTGATAGGATTGGTGAAGTTCGGTGAGCAAATGCAGACCCTTTGAAGTCATATTGCATGGTACCCATTCCATGGGTCTCAACTCTCCAGGTTTAAGGGATTCTTCCTTCAGCTAAAACATGCATGTGGAACCCAGAGTATGATCCACTGTGTGATCGGGAAACGTGTTCAAATGTGTCTCAGTTTTCGTCCCGTGGAACTCGGGTGCAACATTCCAGATGCTTTACTAACACTCTCCCCACTTGGAGAGTCAGTGCCTTTAACCTCCTGTTTGGCCCAGTTTGCAATTTCTGTGGAAAATGAACACGAATAGGGAGAACCAAAGAGAGACTAGCTGGAGGTGTCTGGACGGGCAAATTTAACTCTCATTTCCCACCAGGAAGAGGAATTAACCAAAGGCTCAGCGTGCCGTGCCGGAACCACACTAGGGCCTGAAGAATCCTGCGGTGTTGCGGCCAGCTCACAAGAAAGCGAGTTGAAGAAAGGAGCTCAGGGGCACTGTAATTCACAAACCTGCAGAGTTATAAATGACAGCTATCGTCCAAAAATATATTGAAGTAAGGCTGCCAAGAGGACTTGAAAGCGGGGCAGAATTGCAGGAAACCGATTTCAGGAGGTAGACGGGAATTGCATGTAAAGCATAGGAAAAGAGGCAGAACGTCCACAATGATGCACTTGGCCAGAAAGGGCGTATGCGTTTTTTCCTGAATATATTCAGGAAAAAACGCATACGCCCTTTTTGGCCAACCAAGCAAGCTTGCAAAGGAAATCTGCACTACAATGTAGTCTCACTGCCCCCCGGTCAAAAGGGCCATCTGAAAAAAGTGTAAAATCCAGAAAGGCAAGACAGGACATGGAGAATTGGGAGCCTTGTTATGCTGATGGGCGGGATGTAAATTGCCAACAGCCACTCTGGAGAAGTGTATGCTGTTTCCTGAAACATCTAAAAAACAAAGCAACAGAGCCTAGGGCACTTCCACTTATGGTCCTATAGCTTAGGGAAATTAAAATCAAAAAGACACAGCCACCCCAAAGTTAGGGACGGCTCTGTTTACAAGAACCTTGTTTACATTACATGTTCAATATCACAGAAAGCGAAAAATGGATAAAGAAGTTGTGGTACTTATGTACAATGCAATATCACTCAGCAATGAAATCTATGTAATCAGGCCCGTAACAGCATAATGAGTGGATTAAGGTACGATGATTGTAAGTGAAATAAGTCACACAGAAAAAGAAACATCATAAGATATCACTACTACACGTAATGTAAACTTGGCTACACAGGAACTGAATTACAAAACAGAACAGGGTCTCAAATGTAGAAAACCATCTTATGCTTGCTTAAGGGGAAAGGTGAGTTGGGGTGCTGCATGAAACCAGAGATTGAAATTAGCACAGATACCGTTCCATAAGCCAAATATGTAATAGACAAGAGCTACTCCTTGCTCAACGAAGTGGACTCAACAACCCATATTAAACGCCTAAGAATATACCTGACTAGTAAGAATATTAAAACCTACCGATTTATATGTCTCCGAAAGAGAATCAAGCGTGTGTACGGCGGCATAAACGCAGCAGTGATAGGATTGGTGAAGTTCGGTGAGCAAATGCAGACCCTTTGAAGTCATATTGCATGGTACCCATTCCATGGGTCTCAACTCTCCAGGTTTAAGGGATTCTTCCTTCAGCTAAAACATACATGTGGAACCCAGAGTATGATCCACCGTGTGATCGGGAAACGTGTTCAAATGTGTCTCAGTTTTCGTCCCGTGGTACTCGGGTGCAACATTCAAGACGCTTTACTAACACTCTCCCCACTTGGAGAGTCAGTGCCTTTAAACTCCTATTTGGCCCAGTTTGCAATTTCTGCGGAAAATGTACAGGAATAGGGAGAACCAATGAGAGACTAGCTGGAGGTGTCTGGACGGGCAAATTTAACTCTCATTTCCCACCAGGAAGAGGAATTAACCAAAGGCTCAGCGTGCCGTGCCGGAACCACACTAGGGCCTGAAGCAATCCTGCGGTGTTGCGGCCAGCTCACAAGAAAGCGAGTTGAAGAAAGGAGCTCAGGGTCACTGTAATTCACAAACCTGCAGAGTTATAAATGACAGCTATCGTCCAAAAATATATTGAAGTAAGGCTGCCAAGAGGACTTGAAAGCGGGGCAGAATTGCAGGAAACCGATTTCAGGAGGTAGACGGGAATTGCATGTAAAGCATAGGAAAAGAGGCAGAACGTCCACAATGATGCACTTGGCCAAAAAGGGCGTATGCGTTTTTTCCTGAATATATTCAGGAAAAAACGCATACGCCCTTTTTGGCCAACCAAGCAAGCTTGCAAAGGAAATCTGCACTACAATGAAGTCTCACTGCCCCCCGGTCAAAAGGGCCATCTGAAAAAAGTGTAAAATCCAGAAAGGTAAGACAGGACATGGAGAATTGGGAGCCTTGTTATGCTGATGGGCGGGATGTAAATTGCCAACAGCCACTCTGGAGAAGTGTATGCTGTTTCCTGAAACATCTAAAAAACAAAGCAACAGAGCCTAGGGCACTTCCACTTATGGTCCTATAGCTTAGGGAAATTAAAAACAAAAAGACACAGCCACCCCAAAGTTTCGGCCGGCGCTGTTTACAAGAACCTCGTTTACTGTACAAGTTCAATATCACAGAAAGCGAAAAATGATAAAGATGTTGTGGTACTTACGTACAATGCAATATCACTCAGCAATGAAATCTATGTCATCAGGCCCGTAGCAGCATAATGAGTGGATTCAAGTACGATGATTCTAAGTGAAATAAGTCACACAGAAAAGGAAACATCATAAGATATCACTACTACACGGAATGTAAACTTGGCTACACAGGAACTGAATTACAAAACAGAACAGGGTCTCAAATGTAGAAAACCAACTTATGCTTGCTTAAGGGGACAGGTGAGTTGGGGTGCGGCATAAAACCAGAGATTGAAATTAGCACAGATACCGTTCCATAAGCCAAATATATAATAGACAAGAGCTACTCCTTGCTCAAAGAAGTGGACTCAACACCCCATAATAAACGCCTAAGCATATACCTGACTAGTAAGAATCTTAAAACCTTTGGATTTATATGTCTCCAAAAGAGAATCAAGCGTGTGTACAGCGGCATAAACGCAGCAGTGATAGGATTGGTGACGTTCGGTGAGCAAATGCAGGCCCTTTGAAGTCATATTGCATGGTACCCATTCCATGGGTCTCAACTCTCCAGGTTTAAAGGATTCTTCCTTCAGCTAAAACATGCATGTGGAACCCAGAGTGTGATCCACCGTGTGATCGGGAAACGTGTTCAAATGTGTCTCAGTTTTCGTCCCCTGGTACTCGGGTGCAACATTCCACACGCTTTACTAACACTCTCCCCACTTGGAGAGTCAGTGCCTTTAACCTCCTGGTTGGCCCAGTTTGCAATTTCTGCGTAAGATGAACAGGAATAGGGAGAACCAATGAGAGACTAGGTGGAGGTGTCTGGACGGGCAAATTTAACTCTCATTTCCCACCACGAAGAGGAATTAACCAAAGGCTCAGCGTGCCATGCCGGAACCACACTAGGGCCTGAAGCAATCCTGCGGTGTTGCAGCGAGCTCACAAGAAAGCAAGTTGAAGAAAGGAACTCAGAGGCACTGTAATTCACAAACCTGCAGAGTTATAAATGACAGCTATCGTCCAAAAATATATTGAAGTAAGGCTGCCAAGAGGACTTGAAAGCGGGGCAGAATTGCAGGAAACCGATTTCAGGAGGTAGACTGGAATTGCATGTAAAGCATAGGAAAAGAGGCAGAACGTCCACAATGATGCACTTGGCCAAAAAGGGCGTATGCGTTTTTTCCTGAATATATTCAGGAAAAAACGCATACGCCCTTTTTGGCCAACCAAGCAAGCTTGCAAATGAAATCTGCACTACAATGAAGTCTCACTGCTCCCCGGTCAAAAGGCTATCTGAAAAAAGTGTAAAATCCAGAAAGGCAGGACAGGCCATGGAGAACTGGGAGCCTTGTTATTCTGATGGGTGGGATGTAAATTGTCAACAGCCACTCTGCGGAAGTGTATGGTGTTTCCTGAAACATCCAAAAAACAAAGCAATAGAGCCTAGGGCACTTCCACTTATGGTCCTATAGATTAGGGAAATTAAAATCAAAAAGACACAGCCACCCCAAAGTTTGGGCTGGCTCTGTTTACAAGAACCTCGTTTACGGTACAAGATCAATATCACAGAAAGCGAAAAATGGATAAAGAAGTTGTGGTACTTACGTACAATGCAATATCACTCAGCAATGAAATCTATGTCATCAGGCCCATATCAGCATAATGAGTGGATGTAGGTACGATGATTCTAAGTGAAATAAGTCACACAGAAAAAGAAACATCATAAGGTATCACTACTACACGGAATGTAAACTTGGCTACACAGGAACTGAATTACAAAACAGAACAGGGTCTCAAATGTAGAAAACCAACTTACGCTAGCTTAAGGGGAAAGGTGAGTTGGGGTGCTGCATGAAACCAGAGATTGAAATTAGCACAGATACCCTTCCATAAGCCAAATATGTAATAGACAAGAGCTACTCCTTGCTCAACGAAGTGGACTCAACACCCGATATTAAACGCCTAAGAATATACCTGACTAGAAATAATCTTAAAACCTACGGATTTATATGTCTCCGAAAGAGAATCAAGCGTGTGTACAGCGGCATAAACGCAGCAGTGATAGGATTGGTGAGGTTCGGTGAGCAAATGCAGACCCTTTGAAGTCGTATTGCATGGTACCCATTCCATGGGTCTCAACTCTCCAGGTTTAAGGGATTCTTCCTTCAGCTAAAACATGCATGTGGAACCCAGAGTATGATCCACCGTGTGATCGGGAAACGTGTTCAAATGTGTCTCAGTTTTCGTCCCCTGGTACTCGGGTGCAAACTCCAGACGCTTTACTAACACTCTCCCCACTTGGAGAGTCAGTGCCTTTAACCTCCTGTTTGGCCCAGTTTGCAATTTCTGTGGAAAATGTACAGGAATAGGGAGAACCAATGAGAGACTAGCTGGGGGTGTCTGGACGGGCAAATTTAACTCTCATTTCCCACCAGGAAGAGGAATTAACCTAAGGCTCAGCATGCCATGCCAGAACCAAACTAGGGCCTGAAGCAATCCTGCGGTGTTGCGGCCAGCTCACAAGAAAGCGAGTTGAAGAAAGTAGCTCAGGGGCACTGTAATTCACAATCCTGCAGAGTTATAAATGACAGCTATCTTCCAAAAATATATTGAAGGAAGGCTGCCAAGAGGACTTGAAAGCGGGGCAGAATTGCAGGAAACCGATTTCAGGAGGTAGACTGGAATTGCATGTAAAGCATAGGAAAAGAGGCAGAACGTCCACAATGATGCACTTGGCCAAAAAGTGCATATGCGTTTTTTCCTGAATATATACAGGAAAAAACGCATACGCCCGTTTTGGCCAACCAAGCAAGTTTGCAAAGGAAATCTGCACTACAATGAAGTCTCACTGCCCCCCCCCCCGGTCAAATGGGCTATCTGAAAAAAGTGTAAAATCCAGAAAGGCAGGACAGGCCATGGAGAACTGGGAACCTTGTTATGCTGATGGGCGGGATGTAAATGGCCAACAGCCACTCTGGAGAAGTGTATTGTGTTTCCTGAAACATCTAAAAAACAAAGCAACAGAGCCTACGGCACTTCCACCTATGGTCCTATAGCTTAGGGAAATTAAAATCAAAAAGACACAGCCACCCCAAAGTTTGGGCCGGCTCTGTTTACAAGAACCTCGTTTACGGTACAAGTTCAATATCACAGAAAGCGAAAAATGGATAAGGAAGTTGTGGGAATTACGTACAATGCAATATCACTCAGCAATGAAATCTATGTCATCAGGCCCGTAGCAGCATAATGAGTGGATTCAGGTAGGATGATTCTAAGTGAAATCAGTCACACAGAAAAAGAAACATCATAAGGTATCACTACTACACGGAATGTAAACTTGGCTACACAGGAACTGAATTACAAAACAGAACAGGGTCTCAAATTTAGAAAACCAACTTATGCTTGCTTAAGGGGAAAGGTGAATTGGGGTGCGGCATAAAACCAGAGATTGAAATTAGCACAGATACCGTTCCATAAGCCAAATATGTAATAGACAAGAGCTGCTCCTTGCTCAACGAAGTGGACTCAACACCCCATATTAAATGCCTAACAATATACCTGACTAGTAAGAATCTTAAAACCTATGGATTTATATGTCTCCGAAAGAGAATCTAGCGTATGTACAGTGGCATAAACGCAGCAGTGATAGGATTGGTGAGGTTCGGTGAGCAAATGCAGACTCTTTGAACTCATATTGCATGGTACCCATTCCATGGGTCTCAACTCTCCAGGTTTAAGGGATTCTTCCTTCAGCTAAAACATGCATGTGGAACCCAGAGTATGATCCACCGTGTGATCGGGAAACGTTTTCAAATGTGTCTCAGTTTTCGTTCCCTGGTACTCGGGTGCAACATTCCAGACGCTTTACTAACACTCTCCCCACTTGGAGAGTCAGTGCCTTTAACCTCCTGTTTGGCCCAGTTTGCAATTTCTGCGTAAGATGAACAGGAATAGGGAGAACCAATGAGAGACTAGCTGGAGCTGTGAGGACGGGCAGATTTAACTCTCATTTCCCACCAGGAAGAGGAATTAACGAAAGGCTCAGCATGCGATGCCGGAACCAAACTAGGGCCTGAAGCAATCCTGCGGTGTTGCGGCCAGCTCACAAGAAAGCGAGTTGAAGAAAGGAGCTCAGGGGCACTGTAATTCACAATCCTGCAGAGTTATAAATGACAGCTATCGTCCAAAAATATATTGAAGGAAGGCTGCCAAGAGGAGTTGAAAGCGGGGCAGAATTGCAGAAAACCGATTTCAGGAGGTAGACTGGAATTGCATGTAAAGCATAGGAAAAGAGGCAGAACGTCCACAATGATGCACTTGGCCAAAAAGGGCGTATGCGTTTTTCCCTGAATATATTCAGGAAAAAACGCATACGCCCTTTTTGGCCAACCAAGCAAGCTTGCAAAGGAAATCTGCACTACAGTGAAGTCTCACTGCCCCCGGTCAAAAGGGCTATCTGAAAAAAGTGTAAAATCCAGAAAGGCAGGACAGACCATAGATAACTGGGAGCCTTGTTAAGCTGATGGGCGGGATGTAAATTGCCAACAGCCACTCTGAAGAAGTGTATGGTGTTTCCTGAAACATCAAAAAAACAAAGCAACAGAGCCTAGGGCACTTCCACTTATGGTCCTATAGCTTAGGGAAATTAAAATCCAAAAGACTCAGCCACCCCAAAATTTCGGCCGGCTCTGTTTACAAGAACCTCGTTTACGGTACAAGTTCAATATCACAGAAAGCGAAAAATGGATAAAGAAGTTGTGGTACTTACGTACAATGCAATATCACTCAGCAATGAAATCTATGTCATCAGGCCCGTAGCAGCATAATGAGTGGATTCAGGTACGATGATTCTAAGTGAAATAAGTCACACAGAAAAAGAAACATCATAAGATATCACTACTACACGGAATGTAAACTTGGCTACACAAGAACTGAATTACAAAACAGAACAGGGTGTCAAATGTAGAAAACCAACTTATGCTTGCTTACATGGAAAGGTTAGTTGGGGTGCTGCATAAAACCAGAGATTGAAATTAGCACAGATACCGTTCCATAAGCCAAATATGTAATAGACAAGAGCTACTCCTTGCTCAACGAAGTGGACTCAACACCCCACATTAAACGCCTAAGAATATACCTGACTAGTAATAATCTTAATACCTAAGGATTTATATGTCTCCGAATGAGAATCAAGCGTGTGTACAGCGGCATAAACGCAGCAGTTATAGGATTGGTGAAGTTTGGTGAGCAAATGCAGACCCTTTGAAGTCATATTGCATGGTACCCATTCCATGGGTCTCAACTCTCCAGGTTTAAGGGATTCTTCCTTCAGCTAAAACATGCATGTGGAACCCAGAGTATGATCCACCATGTGATCGGGAAACGTGTTCAAATGTGTCTCAGTTTTCGTCCCCTGGTAGTCGGGTGCAACATTCCAGACGCTTTACTAACACTGTCCCCACTTGGAGAGTCAGTGCCTTTAACCTCCTGTTTGGCCCAGTTTGCAATTTCTGCAGAAGGTGAACAGGAAGAGGGAGAACCAATGAGAGACTAGCTGGAGGTGTCTGGACGGGCAAGTTTAACTCTCATTTCCTACCAGGAAGAGGAATTAACCAAAGGCTCAGCGTGCCATGTCGGAAGCACACTAGGGCCTGAAGCAATCCTGCGGTGTTGCGGCCAGCTCACAAGAAAGTGAGTTGAAGAAAGGAGCTCAGGGGCACTGTAATTCACAAACCTGCAGAGTTATAAATGACAACTATCATCCAAAATTATACTGAAGTAAGGCTGCGAAGAGGACTTGAATGCGGGGCAGAATTGCTGGAAACCGATTTCAGAACGTACACGGGAGTCGCTCTTAAGGCATAGGAAAACAGACAGAACTTGGAAAATAATGCACTTGGCAAAAAAGGGCATATGTGTTTTATCCAGAGCTCTCATAACTGAGGGGAGGAAATTCCCAGCAGGCTCCAACTGCCACCTGAGGGCTCACATTGCAAGGCAACGTGAGCAAGCCAGGCAGGAGTTACCTCACAGCAGAGGTCCCACGTCACAGAAGGGTGAGAAACCCAGCCAACATCAGACTCTCACCAGAGGGCCCACATCACCAAGGGGATGGGAACCAGGCAGGAATGTCTTCACATCAGTGGGGCCACATCATCGAAAGGTGAGGTATTCAGCACATGTGTCCTCAAACCAGAGGACCCACATCACCAAGGACCTCGGAGTGAGGCAGGCAGGAGTAGCCTCACAACACTGGGCACATAGAATAAAAAAGTGAGGAATCCAGCAGTTGGAACCTCCCAGCAGACGGCCCAGAGCACCGAGGCTATGGGATCCAGGCCACAGTGAACTCACAGAAGAGGGCCCATGTCATGAAACTGAGCAAACCAGCCATTGGGACCTCAGAGCAGGAGGCCCACATCCCCATGGGGATGGAAATCTGGTAGGAGTGTCCTCGCACCACTGAGAACGTATCAGAAAATTTTGGGCAACCAGCAGTTAGGGCCTGACGCCAGAGGACCCTCATCACCAAGGGAAGGAGGCTCCCAGCAGGCTCTAACTGCCACCAGAGGGCTGATGTCGCCAAGGCGATGTGTGCCAACCAGGCACGAATGACCTCACAACAGAGGGCCCACCTCAGACAAGTGTGACGAACCCAGTCAGGATCAGACTCGCACCAGAGGGCCCACATCACCACATGGATTGGAACCAGGCAGTAGTGTCCTCACATGAGTAGGGCCACATCATCTAAAGGTGAGGAACCCAGCACATGTGGCTTCAAACCATAGGACACCCATCAACAAGGGGCTGGGAGTGAGGCAGGCAGGAGGAGCCTCATAACAGAGGTCCCAAAAATAAGAAAGGTGAGGAATCCAGCAGTTGGAACCTCCCAGCAGGCGGCCCAGAGCACAGAGGCTAGGGGATCCAGGCCGGAGTGAACTAACACCAGACAGCTCACATCATGAAACTGTGAGCAACCCAGACATTGGGACCTCAGAGCAGAAGGCCCACATCCCCATGGTGATGGGAACATGACAGGAGTGTCCTGGCATCACTGGGCTCACATCAGAAAATGTGGGGTGCTCAGAAGTTAGGGCCTGACGCTAGAGGGCACTCATCACCGATAGGAGGAGGCTCCCAGCAGGCTCCAGCTGCCACCAGAGGGCCAACGTCACCAAGGCGATGTGTTCCAGCCTGGCAGGAGTGACCTCACAGCAGAGGGCCCACCTCACAGAAGGGTGAGGAACACAGCCAGGATCAGACTCTCACCAGAGGGCCCACATCACCAAGGGGATGGGAACCAGGCAGGAGTGTCCCCACACCAGTGGGACAACATCATCAAAAGGTGAGGATCCCAGCACATGTGTCCTCAAACCAGAGGAACCACATCACCAAGGGGTTCGGAATGAAGCTGGCAGGACCGGCCTCACAGCACAGGGTCCATAGAATATAAAAGTTGAGGAATCCAGCAGTTGGAACCTCCCAGCAAGTGGCCCAGAGCACCGAGGCTATGGGATCCAGGCCGCAGTGAACTCACAGCAGAGGGCCCACATCATGAACCTGTGAGCAGCCCAGCTGTTGGGACCTCAGAACAGAAGGTCCACATCCCCATTGGGATGGGAACCTGGCAGGAGTGGTTTCACACCACTTAGCACATATCAGAAAATGTTAGGAGCCCAGCAGTTAGGGCCTGACGCCAGGGGGCCCTCATAACTGAGGGGAGGAGACTCCCAGCAGGTTCCAACAGCCAACAGAGGGCCCACGTCTACAAGGTGGCATGTGCCAGCCAGGCAGTAGTGACCTCACAGCAGAGGGCCTATCTCACAGAAGGGTGAGGAACCAAGGCAGGATGAGACTCTCACCAGACGGCCCACAACACCAAGGGGATGGGAACCAGTCAGGACTGTCCTCCCACCAGTGGGGCCACATCATCGAAAGGTGAGGAACCCAGCACATGTGGCCTCATATCAGAGGACATACATCACAAAGGGGATGGGAGTGAGGCAGGTAGGAGTAGCCTAAAACAGAGGGCCCAAAGAATAAAAAAGGTGAGGAATCCAGCATTTGGAACCTCCCAGCAGGCGGCCGAGAGCACAGAAGCTATGGGATGCAGGCAGGAGTGAACTAACACCAGAGAGCCCACATCATGAAACTGTGAGCAACCCAGGCATTGGGACCTCAGAGCAGAAAGCCCACATCCCCATGGGGATGGGAACCTGACAGGAGTGTCCTGGCATCACTGGGCTCACATCAGAAAACGTGGGGAGCCCAGAAGTTAGAGCCTGATGCTAGAGGGCCATCATCACCGAGGGCAGGAGGCTCCCAGCAGGTTCCATGTGCCAACAGAGGGCCCACGTCGCCAAGGTGATGTGTGCAAGTCAGGCAGGATTGACCTCACAGCAGAGGGCCTACATCACAGAAGAGTGAGGAACCCAGCCAGGATAAGACTGTCACCAGAAGGCCCACAACACCAAGGGGATGGGAACCAGGCAGGAGTGTCCTCACACCAGTGGGACCACATCATTGAAAGTTGCCTAACCCAGCACATGTGGCCTCAAACCAGAGGATCCACATCACCAAGGGCCTTGGAGTGAGGCAGGCAGGAGTAGCCTCACAACACAGGGCACATAATATAAAAAACGTGAGGATTCCAGCATTTAGACCTTCCAGCAGGCGGCCCAGAACACCGAGGCTATGGGATCCAGGCCACAGTGAACTCACAGCAGAGGGCCCACATCACAAAACTGTGAGCAACCCAGGAGTTGAGACCTCAGCGCAGAAGGACCACATCCCCATGGGAATGGGAACCTGGCTGGAGTGTCCTCGCACCACTGGGCGCACATCAGAAAATGTGGGGAGCCCACCATTTAGGTCCTGACGCCAGAGGGCCGTCATCACCGAGAGGAGGAGGCGCCCTGCACGCTCCAACTGCCACCAGAGGGCTCACGTCTCCAAGGTGACGTGTGCCAGCCAGGCAGGAGTGACCTCACAGCAGAGGGCCTACCTCACAGAACGTTGAGGAACCCAGCCAGGATTAGACTCTCGCCAGAGGGCCCACCTCACCAAGGGGATGGGAACCAGGCAGGAGTGTCCTCACACGAGTGGGGTCACATCATCGAAAGGTGAGGAACGCAGCACATGTGGCCTCAAGCCATAGGACAGTCATCACCAAGGGGCTGGCAGTGAGGCAGGCAGGAGGAGCCTCACAACAGAGGGCACATAGAATAAAAAAGTTGAGGAATCCAGCAGTTGGAACCTCCCAGCAGGCGGCTCAGAGCACCGATGATAAGGGATCCTTGCCGGAGTGAACTCACAGCAGAGGGCCCACATCATGGTACTGTGAGCAAGCCAGCCGTTTTGACCTCAGAGCAGAAGGCCCATATCGCCATGGGGATGGGAACCTGGCAAGAGTCTCCTCACTCACTTGGCGCACATCAGAAAATGTGGGGAGCCCAGCAGTTATGGCCTAAGGCAAGAGGGCCCTCATCACCGAGGGGAGGAGGATCCCAGCACACTCCAACTGCCACCAGAGGGCCCACGTCACCAAGGTGACGTGTGCCAGACAGGCATGATTGACCTCACAGCAGAGGGCCCACCTCACAGAAGGGTGAGGAACCCAGCCAGGATCAGACTCTCACCTGAGGGCCCACATCAGCAAGGGGATGGGAACCAGTCAGGACTGTCTTACCTCCAGTGGGGTCACATCATCGAAAGGTGCGGAACCCAGCACATGTGGCCTCAAATCAGAGGACACATATCACAAAGGGAATAGGAGTGAGGCAGGCAGGAGTAGCCTAAAAACAGAGGGCCCAAAGAATAAGAAAGGTGAGGAATCCAGCAGTTGGAACCTCCCAGCAGGCGGCCGAGAGCACAGAAGCTATGGGATGCAGGCAGGAGTGAACTAATACCAGAGACCCCACATCATGAAACTGTGAGCAACCCAGGCTTTGGGACCTCAGAGCAGAAGGCCCACATCCCAATGGGGATGTGAACCTGGCTGGAGTGTCCTCGCACCACTGGGCACACATCACAAAATGTGGGGAGCCCAGCAGTTAGGGCCTGATGCCAGAGGGCCCTCATCACTGAGGAGAGGAGGCTCCCAGCAGGCTCCAAGTGCCACCAGAGGGCTCATGTCCACAAGGCGAGGTGAGCAAGCCAGGCAGGACTGACCTCACAGCAGACGGCCCACCTCACAGATGGGTGAGGAACCCAGCCAGGATCAGACTCTCAACAGAGGGCCCACATCACCAAGGGGATGTGAACCAGGCAGGAGTCTCCTAAGACCATTGGTCCCACATCATCGAAAGGTGAGGAACCCAGCACATGTGGCCTCAAACCAGACGACACACATCACGAAGGGGCTGGGAGTGAGGCAGGCAGGAGGATCCTCACAACAGAGGGCCCAAAAAATTAAAAAAGTGAGGAATCCAGCAGTTGGAACCTCCCAGCAGGCGGCCAAGAGCACAGAGGCTATGGGATCCAGGCTTCTGTGAACTAACACCAGAGAGCCCACATCATGAAAATGTGAACAACCCAGCCGTTGGGACCTCAGAGCAGAAGGCCCACATCCCCATGGAGATGGGATCCTAAGAGGAGTGCCAAAGCATCACTGGGCTCCCTAAGAAAAGTTGGTGAGCCCAGCAGTTAGGGCCTGACGCAAGAGGGCCCTCATCACCTAGGGGAGGAGATTCCCAGCACGCTCCAACTGCCACCACACGGCTGACTTCACCAAGGCAATGTGTGCCAGCCATGCAGGAGTGACCTATCAGCAGAGGGTCTCCCTCACAGGTGGGTGAGGAACAAAGCCAGGAACAGACTCTCACCAGGGGGTCCACATAACCACGTGGATGAGAACCAGGCAGGAGTGTCCTCACACTAGTGGGGCCACATCATCGAAAGGTGAGGAACCCAGCAAAGGTGGCCACAAACCAGAGGACCCACATCACCAAGGGGTTGAGAGTGAGGTAGGTGTCTGGACGGGCATATTTAACACTCATTTCCCACCAGGAAGAGGAATTAACCAAAGGCTCAGCGTGCCAAACCAGAAGCACACTAGGGCCTGAAGCAATCCTGCGGTGTTGCGGCCAGCTCACAAGAAAGCGAGTTGAAGAAAGGAGCTCAGGGGCACTGTAATTCACAAACCTGCAGAGTTATAAATGACAGCTATCTTCCAAAAATATATTGAAGTAAGGCTGCCAAGAGGACTTGAAAGCGGGACAGAATTGCAGGAAAGCGATTTCAGGAGGTAGACTGGAATTGCATGTAAAACATAGGAAAAGAGGCAGAACGTCCACAATGATGCACTTGGCCAAAAAGGGCGTATGCGTTTTTTCCTGAATATATTCAGGAAAAAACGCATACGCCCTTTTTGGCCAACCAAGCAAGCTTGCAAAGGAAATCTGCACTACAATGAAGTCTCACTGCCCCCCGGTCAAAAGGGCCATCTGAAAAAAGTGTAAAATTCAGAAAGGCAGGACAGGCCAAAGAGAACTAGGAGCCTTGTTATGCTGATGGGCGGGATGTAAATTGCCAGCAGCCACTCTGGAGAAGTGTATGGTGTTTCCTGAAACATCCAAAAAAAAAGCAACAGAGCCTAGGGCATTTCCACTTATGGTCCTATAGCTTAGGGAAATTAAAATTAAAAAGACACAGCCACCCCAAAGTTTGGGACGGCTCTGTTTACAAGAACCTCATTTACCATACAAGTTCAATATCACAGAAAGCGAAAAATGGATAAAGAAGTTGTGGTACTTACGTACAATGCAATATCACTCAGCAATGAAATCTATGTCATCAGGCCCGTAGAAGGATAATGAGTGGATTCAGGTACGATGATTCTAAGTGAAATAAGTCACACAGAAAAAGAAACATCATAAGATATCACTACTACACGGAATGTAAACTTGGCTTCACAGGAACTGAATTTCAAAACAGAACAGGGTGTCAAATGCAGAAAACCAACTTATGCTTGCTTACGGGGAAAGGTGAGTTGGGGTGCTGCATAAAACAAGAGATTGAAATTAGCACAGATACCGTTCCATAAGCCAAATATGTAATAGACAAGAGCTACTCCTTCTTCAACAAAGTGGACTCAACACCCCATATTAAACGCCTAAGAATATACCTGACTAGTAAGAATCTTAAAACCTATGGATTTATATGTTTCCGAAAGAGAATTAAGCATGTGTACAGCGGCATAAACGCAGCAGTGATAGGATTGGTGAGGTTCGGTGAGCAAATGCAGACCCTTTGAAGTCATATTGCATGGTACCCATGCCATGGGTCTCAACTCTCCATTTTTAAGGGATTCTTCCTTCAGCTAAAACATGCATGTGGAACCCAGAGTATGATCCACTGTGTGATCGGGAAACGTGTTCAAATGTGTCTCAGTTTTCGTCCCCTGTTACTCGGGTGCAACATTCCAGACGCTTTACTAACACTCTCCCCACTTGGAGAGTCAGTGCCTTTAACCTCCTGTTTGGCCCAGTTTGCAATTTCTGTGGAAAATGAACAGGAATAGGGAGAACCAATGAGAGACTAGGTGGAGGTGTCCGGACGGGCAAATTTAACTCTCATTTCCCACCAGGAAGAGGAATTAACCAAAGGCTCAGCGTGCCATGCCGGAACCACACTAGGGCCAGAAGCAATCCTGCGGTGTTGCGGCCAGCTCACAAGAAAGCGAGTTGAAGAAAGGAGCTCAGGGGCACTGTAATTCACAAACCTGCAGAGTTATAAATGACAGCTATCTTCCAAAAATATATTGAAGTAAGGCTGCCAAGAGGATTTGAAAGCGGGGCAGAATTGCAGGAAACCGATTTCAGGAGGTAGACTGGAATTGCATGTAAAGCATAGGAAAAGAGGCAGAATGTCCACAATGATACACTTGGCCAAAAAGGGCGTATGCGTTTTTTCCTGAATATATTCAGGAAAAAACGCATACGCCCTTTTTGGCCAACCAAGCAAGCTTGCAAAGGAAATCTGCACTACAATGAAGTCTCACTGCCCCACGGTCAAAAGGGCCATCTGAAAAAAGTGTAAAGTTCAGAAAGGCAGGACAGGCCAAAGAGAACTAGGAGCCTTGTTATGCTGATGGGAGGGATGTAAATTGCCAGCAGCCACTCTGGAGAAGTGTATGGTGTTTCCTGAAACATCCAAAAAAAAAGCAACAGAGCCGAGGGCATTTCCACTTATGGTCCTATAGCTTAGGGAAATTAAAATTAAAAAGACACAGCCACCCCAAAGTTTGGGACGGCTCTGTTTACAAGAACCTCGTTTACCGTACAAGTTCAATATCACAGAAAGCGAAAAATGGATAAAGAAGTTGTGGTACTTACGTACAATGCAATATCACTCAGCAATGAAATCTATGTCATCAGGCCCGTAGCAGCATAATGAGTGGATTCAGGTACGATGAATCTAAGTGAAATAAGTCACACAGAAAAAGAAACATCATAAGATATCACTACTACACGGAATGTAAACTTGGCTTCACAGGAACTGAATTTCAAAACAGAACAGGGTGTCAAATGCAGAAAACCAACTTATGCTTGCTTAAGGGGAAAGGTGAGTTGGGGTGCTGCATAAAACAAGAGATTGAAATTAGCACAGACACCATTCCATAAGCCAAATATGTAATAGACAAGAGCTACTCCTTCTTCAACGAAGTGGACTCAACACCCCATATTAAACGCCTAAGAATATACCTGACTAGTAAGAATCTTAAAACCTATGGATTTATATGTTTCCGAAAGAGAATCAAGCGTGTGTACAGCGGCATAAACGCAGCAGTGATAGGATTGATGAGGTTCGGTGAGCAAATGCAGACCCTTTGAAGTCATATTGCATGGTACACATGCCATGGGTCTCAACTCTCCAGGTTTAAGGGATTCTTCCTTCAGCTAAAACATGCATGTGGAACCCAGAGTATGATCCACTGTGTGATCGGGAAACGTGTTCAAATGTGTCTCAGTTTTCGTCCCCTGTTACTCGGGTGCAACATTCAAGACGCTTTACTGACACTCTCCCCACTTGGAGAGTCAGTGCCTTTAACCTCCTGTTTGGCCCAGTTTGCAAATTCTGTGGAAAATGAACAGGAATAGGGAGAACCAATGAGAGACTAGGTGGAGGTGTCCGGATGGGCAAATTTAACTCTCATTTCCCACCAGGAAGAGGAATTAACCAAAGGCTCAGCGTGCCATGCCGAAACCACACTAGGGCCAGAAGCAATCCTGCGGTGTTGCGGCCAGCTCACAAGAAAGCGAGTTGAAGAAAGGAGCTCAGCGGCACTGTAATTCACAAACCTGCAGAGTTATAAATGACAGCTATCTTCCAAAAATATATTGAAGTAAGGCTGCCAAGAAGACTTGAAAGCGGGGCAGAATTGCAGGAAACCGATTTCAGGAGGTAGACTGGAATTGCATGTAAAGCATAGGAAAAGAGGCAGAATGTCCACAATGATACACTTGGCCAAAAAGGGCGTATGCGTTTTTTCCTGAATATATTCAGGAAAAAACGCATACGCCCTTTTTGGCCAACCAAGCAAGCTTGCAAAGGAAATCTGCACTACAATGAAGTCTCACTGCCACCCAGTCAAAAGGGCCATCTGAAAAAAGTGTAAAATCCAAAAAGGAAGGACAGGCCATGGAGAACTGGGAGCCTTATTATGCTGATGGGCGGGATGTAAATTGCCAACAGCCACTCTGGAGAAGTGTATGGTGTTTCCTGAAACATCCAAAAAACAAATCAACAGAGCCTAGGGCACTTCCACTTATGGTCCTATAGCTTAGGGAAATTAAAATCAAAAAGACACAGCCACCCCAAAGTTTGGGACGGCTCTGTTTACAAGAACCTCGTTTACCATACAAGTTCAATATCACAGAAAGCGAAAAATGGATAAAGAATTTGTGGTACTTACGTACAATGCAATATCACTCAGCAATGAAATCTATGTCATCAGGCCCGTAGCAGCATAATGAGTGGATTAAGGTACGATGATTCTAAGTGAAATAAGTCACACAGAAAAAGAAACATCATAAGATATCACTAATACACGGAATGTAAACTTGGCTATACAGGATCTGAATTACAAAACAGAACAGGGTGTCAAATGTAGAAAACCAACTTATGATTGCTTAAGGGGAAAGGTGAGTTGGGGTGCTGCATAAAACCACAGATTGAAATTAGCACAGATACCGTTCCATAAGCCAAATATGTAATAGACAAGAGCTATTCCTTGCTCAACGAAGGGGACTCAACACCCCATATTAAACGCCTAAGAATATACCTGACTAGTGAGAATCTTAAAACCTATGGATTTATATGTCTCCGAAAGAGAATCAAGCGTGTGTACAGCGGCATAAACGCAGCAGTGATAGGATTGGTGAAGTTCAGTGAGCAAATGCAGACCCTTTGAAGTCATATTGCATGGTACCCATTCCATGGGTCTCAACTCTCCAGGTTTAAGTGATGCTCCTTCAGCTAAAACATGCATGTGGAACCCAAAGTATGATCCACCGTGTGATCGGGAAACGTGTTCAAATGTGTCTCAGTTTTCGTCCCCTGGTACTCCGGTGCAACATTCCAGAGGCTTTACTAACACTCTCCCCACTTGGAGAGTCAGTGCCTTTAACCTCCTGTTTGGCCCAGTTTGCAATTTCTGCGGAAGATGAACAGGAATAGGGAGAACCAATGAGAGACTAGGTGGAGGTGTCTGGACGGGCAAATTTAACTCTCATTTCCCACCAGGAAGAGGAATTAACCAAAGTCTCAGCGTGCCATGCCGGAACCACACTAGGGCCAGAAGCAATCCTGCGGTGTTGCGGCCAGCTCACAAGAAAGCGAGTTGAAGAAAGGAGCTCAGGGGCACTGTAATTCACAAACCTGCAGAGTTATAAATGACAGCTATCTTCCAAAAATATATTGAAGTAAGGCTGCCAAGAGGAGTTGAAAGCGGGGCAGAATTGCAGGAAACCGATTTCAGGAGGTAGACTGGAATTGCATGTAAAGCATAGGAAAAGAGGCAGAACGTCCACAATGATGCACTTGGCCAAAAAGGGCGTATGCGTTTTTTCCTGAATATATTCAGGAAAAAACGCATACGCCCTTTTTGGCCAACCAAGCAAGCTTGCAAAGGAAATCTGCACTACAATGAAGTCTCACTGCCCCCCAGTCAAAAGAGCCATCGGAAAAAAGTGTAAAATCCAGAAAGGCAGGACAGGCTAAGGAGAAATGGGAGCCTTTTTATGCTGATGGGTGGGATGTAAATTGCCAACAGCCACTCTGGAGAAGTGTATGGTGTTTCCTGAAACATCCAAAAAACAAAGCAACAGAGCCTAGGGCACTCTCACTTATGGTCCTATAGCTTAGGGAAATTAAAATCAAAAAGACACAGCCACCCCAAAGTTTCGGCCGGCTCTGTTTACAAGAACCTCGTTTACTGTACAAGTTCAATATCACAGAAAGCGAAAAATGGATAAAGAAGTTGTGGTACTTACGTACAATGCAATATCACTCAGCAATGAAATCTATGTCATCAGGCCCGTAGCAACATAATGAGTGGATTCAGGTACGATGATTCTAAGTGAAATAAATCACACAGAAAAAGAAACATCATAAGATATCACTACTACACGGAATGTAAACTTGGCTACACAGGAACTGAATTACAAAACAGAACAGGGTCTCAAATGTAGAAAACCAACTTATGCTTGCTTAAGGGGACAGGTGAGTTGGGGTGCGGCATAAAACCAGAGATTGAAATTAGCACAGATACCGTTCCATAAGCCAAATATGTAATAGACAAGAGCTACTCCTTGCTCAAAGAAGTGGACTCAACACCCCATAATAAACACCTAAGAATATACCTGACTAGTAAGAATCTTAAAACCTTTGGATTTATATGTCTCCAAAAGAGAATCAAGCGTGTGTACAGCGGCATAAACGCAGCAGTGATAGAATTGGTGAGGTTCGGTGAGCAAATGCAGGCCCTTTGAAGTCATATTGCATGGTACCCATTCCATGGGTCTCAACTCTCCAGGTTTAAGGGATTCTTCCTTCAGCTAAAACATGCATGTGGAACCCAGAGTATGATCCACCGTGTGATCGGGAAACGTGTTCAAATGTGTCTCAGTTTTCGTCCCCTGGTACTCGGGTGCAACATTCCAGACGCTTTACTAACACTCTCCCCACTTGGAGAGTCAGTGCCTTTAACCTCCTGTTTGGCCCAGTTTGCAATTTCTGTGGAAAATGAACAGGAATAGGGAGAACCAATGAGAGACTAGGTGGAGGTGTCTGGACGGGCAAATTTAACTCTCATTTCCCACCAAGAAGAAGAATTAACCAAAGGCTCAGCATGCCATGCCGGAAGCACACAAGGGCCTGAAGAAATCCTGCGGTGTTGCGGCCAGCTCACAAGAAAGCGAGTTGAAGAAAGGAGCTCAGGGGCACTGTAATTCACAAACCTGCAGAGTTATAAATGACAGCTATCGTCCAAAAATATATTGAAGTAAGGCTGCCAAGAGGACTTGAAAGCGGTGCAGAATTGCACGAAACCGATTTCAGGAGGTAGACTGGAATTGCATGTAAAGCATAGGAAAAGAGGCAGAACGTACACAATGATGCACTTGGCCAAAAAGAGCGTGTGCGTTTTTTCCTGAATATATTCAGGAAAAAACGCATACGCCCTTTTTGGCCAACCAAGCAAGCTTGCAAAGGAAATCTGCACTACAATGAAGTCTCACTGCCGCCCAGTCAAAAGGGCCATCTGAAAAAAGTGTAAAATCCAGAAAGGCAGGACAGGACATGGAGAATTGGGAGCCTTGTTATGCTGATGGGCGGGATGTAAATTGCCAACAGCCACTCTGGAGAAGTGTATGGTGTTTCCTGAAACATCTAAAAAACAAGCAACAGAGCCTAGGGCACTTCCACTTATGGTCCTATAGCTTAGGGAAATTAAAATCAAAAAGACACAGCCACCCCAAAGTTTGGGACCGCTCTGTTTACAAGAATCTCTTTACGGTACAAGTTCAATAGCACAAAAGCGAAAAATGGATAAAGAAGTTGTGGTACTTACGAACAATGCAATATCACTCAGCAATGAAATCTATGTCATCAGGCCCATAGTAGCATAATGAGTGGATTCAGGTACGATGATTCTAAGTGAAATAAGTCACACAGAAAAAGAAACATCATAAGATATCACTAATACACGCAATGTAAACTTGGCTACACAGGAACTGAATTACAAAACAGAACAGGGTCTCAAATGTAGAAAACCAACTTACGCTTGCTTAAGAGGAAAGGTGAGTTGGGGTGCTGCATGAAACCAGAGATTGAAATTAGCACAGATACCGTTCCATAAGCCAAATATGTAATAGACAAGAGCTACTCCTTGCTCAACGAAGTGGACTCAACACCCCATATTAAACGCCTAAGAATATACCTGACTAGTAAGAATCTTAAAACCTATGGATTTATATGTCTCCGAAAGAGAATCAAGCGTGTGTACAGCGGCATAAACGCAGCAGTGATAGGATTGGTGAGGTTCAGTGAGCAAATGCAGACCCTTTGAAGTCATATTGAATGGTACCCATTCCATGGGTCTCAACTCTCCAGGTTTAAGGGATTCTTCCTTCAGCTAAAACATGCATGTGGAACACAGATTATGATCCACCGTGTGATTGGGAAACGTGTTCAAATGTGTCTCAGTTTTCGTCCCCTGGTACTCGGATACAACATTCCAGACGCTTTACTAACACTCTCCCCACTTGGAGAGTCAGTGCCTTTAACCTCCTGTTTGGCCCAGTTTGCAATTTCTGTGGAAAATGAACAGGAATAGGGACAACCAATGAGAAACTAGCTGGAGGTGTCTGGACGGGCAAATTTAACTCTCATTTCCCACCAAGAAGAAGAATTAACCAAAGGCTCAGCATGCCATGCCGGAAGCACACTAGGGCCTGAAGCAATCCTGCGGTGTTGCGGCCAGCTCACAAGAAAGCGAGTTGAAGAAAGGAGCTCAGGGGCACTGTAATTCACAAACCTGCAGAGATAAATGACAGCTATCTTCCAAAAATATATTGAAGTAAGGCTGCCAAGAGGAGTTGAAAGCGGGGCAGAATTGCAGGAAACCGATTTCAGGAGGTAGACTGGAATTGCATGTAAAGCATAGGAAAAGAGGCAGAACGTCCACAATGATGCACTTGGCCAAAAAGGGCGTATGCGTTTTTTCCTGAATATATTCAGGAAAAAACGCATACGCCCTTTTTGGCCAACCAAGCAAGCTTGCAAAGGATACCTGCACTACAATGAAGTCTCACTGCTCCCCGGTCAAAAGGCTATCTGAAAAAACTGTAAAATCCAGAAAGGCAGGACAGGCCATGGAGAACTGGGAGCCTTGTTATTCTGATGGGTGGGATGTAAATTGCCAACAGCCACTCTGGAGAAGTGTATGGTGTTTCCTGAAACATTCAAAAAACAAAGCAACAGAGCCCAGGGCACTTCCACTTATGGTCCTATAGCTTAGGGAAATTAAAATCAAAAAGACACAGCCACCCCAAAGCTTGGGACGGCTCTGTTTACAAGAACCTCGTTTAATGTACAAGTTCAATATCACAGAAAGCGAAAAATGGATAAAGAAGTTGTGGTACTTACGTACAATGCAATATCACTCAGCAATGAAATCTATGTCATCAGGCCCATACCAGCATAATGAGTGGATTCAGGTACGATGATTCTAAGTGAAATAAGTCACACAGAAAAAGAAACATCATAAGGTATCACTAATACACGGAATGTAAACTTGGCTACACAGGAACTGAATTACAAAACAGAACAGGGTCTCAAAGTAGAAAACCAACTTATGCTTGCTTAAGTGGAAAGGTGAGTTGGGGTGCTGCATAAAACCAGAGATTGAAATTAGCACAGATACCGCTCCATAAGCCAAATATGTAATAGACAAGAGCTACTGCTTGCTCAACGAAGTGGACTCAACACCCCATATTAAACGCCTAAGAATATACCTGACTAGTAAGAATCTTAAAACCTATGGATTTATATGTCTCCGAAAGAGAATCAAGCGTGTGTACAGCGGCATAAACGCAGCAGTGATAGGAGTGGTGAGGTTCGGTGAGCAAATGCAGACCCTTTGAAGTCATATTGCATGGTACCCATTCCATGGGTCTCAACTCTCCAGGTTTAAGGGATTCTTCCTTCAGCTAAAACATGCATGTGGAACCCAGAGTACGATCCACCGTGTGATCGGGAAACGTGTTCAAATGTGTCTCAGTTTTCGTCCCCTGGTACTCGGGTGCAACATTCAAGACGCTTTACTGACACTCTCCCCACTTGGAGAGTCAGTGCCTTTAACCTCCTGTTTGGCCCAGTTTGCAAATTCTGTGGAAAATGAACAGGAATAGGGAGAACCAATGAGAGACTAGGTGGAGGTGTCCGGATGGGCAAATTTAACTCTCATTTCCCACCAGGAAGAGGAATTAACCAAAGGCTCAGCGTGCCATGCCGAAACCACACTAGGGCCAGAAGCAATCCTGCGGTGTTGCGGCCAGCTCACAAGAAAGCGAGTTGAAGAAAGGAGCTCAGCGGCACTGTAATTCACAAACCTGCAGAGTTATAAATGACAGCTATCTTCCAAAAATATATTGAAGTAAGGCTGCCAAGAAGACTTGAAAGCGGGGCAGAATTGCAGGAAACCGATTTCAGGAGGTAGACTGGAATTGCATGTAAAGCATAGGAAAAGAGGCAGAATGTCCACAATGATACACTTGGCCAAAAAGGGCGTATGCGTTTTTTCCTGAATATATTCAGGAAAAAACGCATACGCCCTTTTTGGCCAACCAAGCAAGCTTGCAAAGGAAATCTGCACTACAATGAAGTCTCACTGCCACCCAGTCAAAAGGGCCATCTGAAAAAAGTGTAAAATCCAAAAAGGAAGGACAGGCCATGGAGAACTGGGAGCCTTATTATGCTGATGGGCGGGATGTAAATTGCCAACAGCCACTCTGGAGAAGTGTATGGTGTTTCCTGAAACATCCAAAAAACAAATCAACAGAGCCTAGGGCACTTCCACTTATGGTCCTATAGCTTAGGGAAATTAAAATCAAAAAGACACAGCCACCCCAAAGTTTGGGACGGCTCTGTTTACAAGAACCTCGTTTACCATACAAGTTCAATATCACAGAAAGCGAAAAATGGATAAAGAATTTGTGGTACTTACGTACAATGCAATATCACTCAGCAATGAAATCTATGTCATCAGGCCCGTAGCAGCATAATGAGTGGATTAAGGTACGATGATTCTAAGTGAAATAAGTCACACAGAAAAAGAAACATCATAAGATATCACTAATACACGGAATGTAAACTTGGCTATACAGGATCTGAATTACAAAACAGAACAGGGTGTCAAATGTAGAAAACCAACTTATGATTGCTTAAGGGGAAAGGTGAGTTGGGGTGCTGCATAAAACCACAGATTGAAATTAGCACAGATACCGTTCCATAAGCCAAATATGTAATAGACAAGAGCTATTCCTTGCTCAACGAAGGGGACTCAACACCCCATATTAAACGCCTAAGAATATACCTGACTAGTGAGAATCTTAAAACCTATGGATTTATATGTCTCCGAAAGAGAATCAAGCGTGTGTACAGCGGCATAAACGCAGCAGTGATAGGATTGGTGAAGTTCAGTGAGCAAATGCAGACCCTTTGAAGTCATATTGCATGGTACCCATTCCATGGGTCTCAACTCTCCAGGTTTAAGTGATGCTCCTTCAGCTAAAACATGCATGTGGAACCCAAAGTATGATCCACCGTGTGATCGGGAAACGTGTTCAAATGTGTCTCAGTTTTCGTCCCCTGGTACTCCGGTGCAACATTCCAGAGGCTTTACTAACACTCTCCCCACTTGGAGAGTCAGTGCCTTTAACCTCCTGTTTGGCCCAGTTTGCAATTTCTGCGGAAGATGAACAGGAATAGGGAGAACCAATGAGAGACTAGGTGGAGGTGTCTGGACGGGCAAATTTAACTCTCATTTCCCACCAGGAAGAGGAATTAACCAAAGTCTCAGCGTGCCATGCCGGAACCACACTAGGGCCAGAAGCAATCCTGCGGTGTTGCGGCCAGCTCACAAGAAAGCGAGTTGAAGAAAGGAGCTCAGGGGCACTGTAATTCACAAACCTGCAGAGTTATAAATGACAGCTATCTTCCAAAAATATATTGAAGTAAGGCTGCCAAGAGGAGTTGAAAGCGGGGCAGAATTGCAGGAAACCGATTTCAGGAGGTAGACTGGAATTGCATGTAAAGCATAGGAAAAGAGGCAGAACGTCCACAATGATGCACTTGGCCAAAAAGGGCGTATGCGTTTTTTCCTGAATATATTCAGGAAAAAACGCATACGCCCTTTTTGGCCAACCAAGCAAGCTTGCAAAGGAAATCTGCACTACAATGAAGTCTCACTGCCCCCCAGTCAAAAGAGCCATCGGAAAAAAGTGTAAAATCCAGAAAGGCAGGACAGGCTAAGGAGAAATGGGAGCCTTTTTATGCTGATGGGTGGGATGTAAATTGCCAACAGCCACTCTGGAGAAGTGTATGGTGTTTCCTGAAACATCCAAAAAACAAAGCAACAGAGCCTAGGGCACTCTCACTTATGGTCCTATAGCTTAGGGAAATTAAAATCAAAAAGACACAGCCACCCCAAAGTTTCGGCCGGCTCTGTTTACAAGAACCTCGTTTACTGTACAAGTTCAATATCACAGAAAGCGAAAAATGGATAAAGAAGTTGTGGTACTTACGTACAATGCAATATCACTCAGCAATGAAATCT